>NC_082675.1:54780000-55405000 GCF_025265405.1 Mesoplodon densirostris | reverse complement strand
TTTGTTTGTTTGTTTCTGAGGTAGGCTTGTATTACTATAAACGTCCCTCTTAGATCTGATTTTGCTGCATCCCATAGGTTTTGGATCGTTATGTTTTCACTGTAATTTTTCTCTAGGTTTTTTTTTATTTCCTCTTTGATTTCTTCAGTGATCTCTTGGTTATTTAGTAACATATTGTTTAGCTTCCATGTGTTGTGTTTTTTGACCTTTTTTCCCCTGCAATTGATTTCTAATCTCAAAGCTTTGTGGTCAGAAAAGGTGCTTGATATTATTTCAATTTTCTTAAATTTACTGAGGCTTGATTTGTGGCCGAAGATATGATCTATCCTGGAGAATGTTCCGTGTGCACTTGAGAGGGAAGTGTATTCTGTTGTTTTTGGATGGAATGTCCTATAAATAGCAATTAAATCTATCTGGTCTATTGTGTCTTTTAAAACTTATGTTTCCTTATTAATTTTCTGTTTAGGTGATCTGTCCATTGGTGTACCTGAGGTGTTAAAGTCCCCCATTATTACTGTGTCACTGTCAGTTTCCTCTTTTATAGCTGTTAGCAGTTGCCTTATGTATTAGTGTGCTCCTATGTTGAGTGAATATATATTTATAATTTTTATATCTTCTGCTAGGATTGATCCCTTGATCATTATGTAGTGTCCTTCCTTGTCTCTTGTAACGTTCTTTATTTTAAAATCTATTTTATCTGATATGAGTATTGCTACTCAAGCTTTCTTTTGATTTCCACTTGCATAGAATATATTTTTCCATCCCCTCACTTTCAATCTCTATGTGTCCCTAGGTCTGAAGTGGGTCTCTTGTAGACAGCATATATATGTCTCTTGCTTTGGTATCCATTCAGCAAGCTTGTGTCTTTTGGCTGGAACATTTAATCCATTCATGTTTAAGGTAATTATCAATATGTATGTTCCTATTACCATTTTCTTAACTGTTATGGGTTTGTTTTTGTAAGTCCTTTTCTTCTCTGGTGTTTCACAGTTAGAGAATTTCCTATAGCATTTGTTGTAGAGTTGGTTTGGTGGTGCTGAATTCTCTTAGCTTTTGCTCATCCATATAGCTTTTTATTTCTCCATTGATTCTGAATGAGATTCTTGCTGGGTAAATTATTCTTGCTTGTAGGTTCTTCCCTTTCATCACTTTAAATATATTGTGCCACTCCACTCTGGCTTGTGGTGTTTCTGCTGAGAAATCAACTGTTAACCTTATGGGAGTTTCCTTGTATGTTAGTTGTCATTTTTCCCTTCTTGCCTTTAATATTTTTCTTTGTCTTTAATTTTGTCAATTTGATTACTATGTGTCTCAGAAGTTTTTTCCTTGCTTTTACCCTGTCTGTGGCTCTCTGTGCTTCCTGGACTTGGGTGGCTAGTTCCTTTTGATGTTAGGGAAGTTTTTGACTATAATCTCTTCAAATATTTTCTCGGGTCTTTTCCCTCTCTCTTCTCCTTCTGGGACCCCTATAATGTGAATGTTGTTGCATTTAATGTTGTCCCAGATGTCTCTTAGACTGTCTTCATTTCTTTTCATTCATTTTTTCTTTATTTTGTTCTACATCAGTGAATTCCACCATCTGACTTCCAGGTCACTTATCCATTCCTCTGCCTCATTTATTCTGCTATTGATTCCTTCTAGTGGAATTTTCATTTCAGTTATTGTGTTGTTCAGTTCTGTATTTTTTTTTTAATTTTTCTAGATCTTTGTTAAACATGTCTTGAATCTTCTCAATCTTTGCCTCCATTCTTTTTCTGAGGTCCTGGATCATCTTCACTATCATTATTCTGAAAAGATTTTTTTCAGGAAAGTTGCTTAGCTCTACTTCATTTAGTTGTTTTGCTGGGATTTTATCTTGTTCCTTCATCTGGTACATAGCCCTGTGCATTTTCATCTTGTCTATCTTTCTGTGAATGTGGTTTTTGTTCCACAGGCTACAGGATTGTAGTTCTTCTTGCTTCTGCTGTCTGTCCTTGGTGGATGAGACTATATAAGAGGCTTTTCTGTGTGCACAGTATTAAAGTCTGAGATGCAATAACCTAGTGCTTTCCTCTCCTTTGTTTTTCTTTAAAGCACTTACATTTCATGATTTTTTTCTTGTCTATCAGTATATATCTGTATGAGCTATACTCCTCCACTAAATAGAAACTCCATGAGAACATGGGTGTTTGTTGTCATCATTGTTCACCTCTAACATGCCCAGGAACAAGAGCAGTACCTGACATTCATCTAGCTTGTTGAATGAATAAATGAAATATACACACTTGCCTGAGGTCATACTCTTAAGAAAGGGAAGAATTGGATCCAAACTCCTCTCTTAACCTCACAATTTCCAGTTCATGAAATAAATTATGCATATCTGTGTTTCTTTGGGAGACTGGGGGATTCACAGTCTGAATGCTAATCTGCCTTGAAACTGAATTGAGATTGAATAGAGCATCAGGCCTCTTTTAGCCTTCTTGTTCTAGAACAATTGCAACCTGAGAGTGTCTGGGCACTGACCCCAGAGTTCCCAGGAGTAAATCTGGCCTATCAGGGCCACAACAGAAGCTGAAGTTGTATTTACCCCTTTGGCAGGACAGTAAATTCACTTCGTTTAGCTGTTTACATGCAAAGCATGGCTGGAATGAGGGGTGCAGGTTCTGAGGAAACTAGCTGCAAGGAAAGGAAAAGATGTAGGAGAGCATCTGGGAAAGTTAGTGTTAGGAAAGTCAGTTCCATAAAGAGAGCTGTAGTTTTATCGGGAGAGAAAAAGCACAAGTGTACCTTTCTTCCCCCGTAATTGTTTTTTCTCTACATCATCATATCACATTCCAGTTTATTGTCCCATCCATAACAAATAAGATCATCTAAGGAGTCAGCCATTGAATATCTAATACATTTTTTTAATTTTCCCAAACAGTGACTTTAACTCTGCAACCAAGGCTAAAATGTACATAGTTTCATTTTCTATATTTCTTATTTTCTCGTGCACCATTACCTCCTCAGTTTTTCACACAGAAGTCTTCATTTCCAGACAACTTACATCTCTACAGCAGAGAAGAGCTAAGCATCACTGTCCACAGACTTATGGTAATAATTTTGAAAGAGAATTCAAATATGCTGGGGCTCTTCTTTTTTACAAAAACACCTACAAAGTTAATCTGAGGTGTAAAGAAAAATAGGACCACAAATATGAAAGGTGAGCTCTGAAATGGAATACGTTAAGACACATTGTCATAATTTGGGGTGGGGGGGAGAAAGAAAGAAAAATTTAGAAAAAGTTCCAATGAACATGTCTTGAACCAGCTTTGAGAAATTCTGCAATTTTACCCTAGTTGGTATATTTATTTTAAATCTGCAGAGGCCGTCAGGCTCCATCTTTAGTCAGAATTATTGGGATATTTAATCATGGCCATTAAAACTTTGCAGAGTGAGAAATGTATGTCCTTTTGATTGGAAAGACAATTTGGATATGTCCACATCTTCATAATTTTTAAATCTCTTTATATTAGTACTAGAAATATATAATGTCTTCTCTAAAGACTTAAAGACATTTGTAAGGAAACTAAGATATTAAAATAAATATGGATGAACAACTTAGAAAAAAAGACAACCATTCCTTCAAAGATGCAGTCAGGTATTCTTTTCTATACACCCCAAAACCCTTACAACACATTCAGTTAACTTCACACCTTCAGTGCTCTTTTTCTAGAAGTTCAACTCTTATGTATGTACTGAATGATTTTAACAATTACTGTTAGACTAGGATGATATGTCTATTTAAAAAATGAATGCAGTGATCTGTATTCACACATGCCTACACACACTCACACACAAGCAGCATGGGCACATGCTACAAGAAACTTAGGACAGCAACATTAAACTCAAATGAATGCTTCTCAAAGCTACTCATTAGTAGTTTTGAAGCAACATAAATGTCCATTGACAGATGAATGGATAAAGAAGATGTGGCACATATATACAATGGAATATTACTCAGCCATAAAAAGGAACAAAACTGAGTTATTTTTAGTGAGGTGGATGGACCTGGAGTCTGTCATACAGAGTGAAGTAAGTCAGAAAGAGAAAATTAAATACCGTATGCTAATGCATATATATGGAATCTTAAAAAATGGTACTGATGAACCTAGTGGCAAGGCAGGAATAAAGATGCAGATGTAGATAATGGACTTGAGGACACAGGAAACTGGGACAAAGTGAGAGAGTAGCACTGACATATATACACTACCAAATGTAAAATAGATAGCTAGTGTGAAGCAGCCACATTGCACAGGGAGATCAGCTCAGTGCTTTGTTACAACCTAGAGAGGTGGGATAGGGAGGGTGGGAGGGAGGCTCAAGAGGGAGGGTTTATGAGGATATATGTATACATATAGCTGACTCACTTTATTGCATGGCAGAAACCAAGACAACATTGTAAAGCAATTATACTCCAATAATGATGTAAACAAGAAAGAAAGAAAGAAAGAAAGTCCAATTGCTCAGACTCTGCCTGGGTTTCCAGAGTCTAAGTTTCTGACCCCATTTGGGAGATGTTAAGGTTCTCAATCTAAATCATTACTAGTTTGTTCTTTAGCTTTTATTTTAATTTCTTCTCATTCAAAACTGAGTGCGTCTGCGTGTGTTATCATTGATACTACTTTCCCCTCTCAAATAATGATTATAAAGAAAAATATACATTTGAAAAAGTGGTATATTATCTATTCTGTTAAATTAAAATCAGTATTTATCAAGGTGGAGAGGACTGGGGGAGGGATGGAGCATAAGGTTGGGGTGAGCAGATGTAAATTATTATATAAAGAATGGATAAACAACAAGGTCCTACTGTATAGCACAGGGAATTATATTCAATATCCTCCTATGATAAACCATAATGGAAAAGAATATTAAAAAAAGAATGTAAAACTGAATAACTTTGCTGTACAGCAGAAATTAACACAACATTTTAAATCAAATATAATTAAAAAAAAGAATTGGAAAAAATTTTTAAAAAGCAAACTACTCGTTATGCTTCTGAAACACATTTTACTTTGTCTAGACCCTGGAAAATCAAAGGCAGCCATGGAAACAAAAAAAAAAAAGAAAAGAAAAAACAATGAACAGCAAATCTTGCATTTTCCAACTCAAGAAACTGCACTTGATTTGAGAGGTGGCAGAACACCTAAGTAGCTTCCAATTTTATTCAAGCAAAATCTTCCATCCAAGGCTTTGTACATGCCTGGTCTCACACATCATGGTTACACACCAAAGCCCTCAGGCACTAGGGTTTTAGATCAGTGTCAGAGCATTTATATTTTAAAAAGTACCCTGAAAATGCCAGCTCTACCCCAGGTAGGAATGCTTCCCCCCATGTCTTGGAGTTAGAGTTGTCAACATCAGTAATATACATGATGTTTGAACTTTTTCCACGTGACTTACCCACACACTCACTCTCCTGAAAAATTTCAATGTCTGCCCACCTGCTGTTCAAGTGTGGAGAAGAGATGAAAAATTATTTTCCGCCTGAAATTAGAAATAACTGAAAACAAACTATTCCAGCTGAATACCACAGTTTGTGCTAAGACCTCCTCTGCCCCATCTCATCAACTGACCTGCTACAGGAAGTCAATCCTTTGTGATATCCTCTTTAACATGATCAGATACATTGGAAGTTTTTATTTTATTACTATTTATTATTATTATTATTATTATTATTATATAATTTTTGGCTGAGTTGTGTCTTCATTGCTGTGCATGGGCTTTCTCTAGTTGCAGTGAGTGGGGGTACTCTTCCTTGTGGTGCACAGACTTCTCATTGTGGTGGCTTCTCTTGTTACTGAGCACGGTCTCTAAGCCCATGGGCTCAGTAGTTGTGGTGTGCCGACTCAGTAGTTGTGGCTCATGGGCTTAGTTGCTCCATGGCATGTGGGATCTTCCTGGACCAGGGATCGAATCCTTGTCCCCTGCATTGGCAGGCGGATTCTTAACCACTGGACCACCAGGAAGTCCCAACACTGGAAGTTTTTAAAGAATCTTGCATTGGTATGGTAGGTTGAAATTATTACAATATAGTGCCTAAAATAGATTTTTGCAACTAACATTTTTTGATGGTAATAATCATAATTATAACAGCCTCTGTAGGATTAATTAATCAAGGAACCCAGTCTCAAAAGAATGATTGCACAAATGCTACCTACTCCTTTTCTCATTAAAAAAAAAAAAAAAAGAAACTTTCCTGTACAGTTCCTATAAGCAATCTTATATTGGTATTTTGACCATACTAAATTTATTCACTCTTTCTTTCATTTGATCTTTATTTATTCACTCATGCTTTTTTTTTTTCTGTACTGCCCTTCAGTGACATCATGTGATAAAGATAAAGGGATTTCAAAAAATTCAACTGCCTCAGTTCCCACACTCAGAAAATATATTTTTTGGTGATGGATTAGATATATACACATAGATTTGGTAAACAAACAAATAAACAAAAACAATGCATTAACTAGCAATGCAAGATTAGGTGTAAGAGATAATATATGGTAATATTAAGTATGAAAACTGTTTAAGGAATTTATTTAAGTGATATTTATATAAGCAGAGCGTTCAGGAAGATGGGGAAGCTTCAACTGGGAATTTTATAAATAGGTAAGATTTAAATAGCTGGAGAGAAGTGAAAAGACATTTGTCATATGTAGGGACAACATGAGCAAATGCAGGGAGGTGGTGATGCTGTAACACATAGGAGTAGAAGGGAATTAACACAATGATGGCATTCCTGTGTCATTTTAATTCATTTATTTGCTACATAGATCTTCTATGTCCTAAAATGTTTCAAAGTCATTTTAGTTAGACAGAAAGTATCACTTTGTTACAAGAAACTAATTTACACTAGGTCAGGGAATACTAGGGTGGGGAAGGTGGGAGAGAGGAGTTTAATATAATCTACTTTCCTGGAACTCCAAGAGAAAGGAGCAATGGACAAAATCTGCAGTAGGCTTTCTTCCCAGTTTTCAATTTGGCTCCTCCCTCAATCTTTGCTTCCTTTTTAATGTCTGGTCTTCCTACTTCTCTCTCTATTCCTTGCATATTTACCTGGTCCTCTTAGCTTTCACTCTCTATTTCTCTGCCTCTTTACATATGTTTTCTACTCCATCTCCAGCTTTCTCTTCATATAGACTTGTTCAAAACTCCTCACTCCCTACTCTAACTAGGGAACTGCATTCACGGTAAGCTTCTCATAACTGACTGATTTTAACCCCCTCTATTTCTCTATTCAGTTTCCTGAAAGAAAGAATCCAGTTGCTCCAACTTGTTTCCCATTGGACAGATGGTTCATATCAAACTACTCAGTAATTTTTGTTAGTCTAAGGAATGACTGCCTTTGTGTCTAGAGGAATGCTCATCCAGAAACGTATATCCATGTCTTGGTTATTGTAAAGAGTGCTTCAATGAAATTTGGGGTGCATGTATCCTTTCAAACCATGGTTTTCTCTAGATATAAGTCCAGGAGAGAGATTTCTGGATCATATGGTAGTTCTACCTTTAGTTTTTAAGGAACCTCCACACTGTTCCCCATAGTGGATGTACCAATTTACATTCCCACTAACAATGTAGTAGGGTACCTTTTTCTACACACCCTCTCCAGCATTTATTGTTTGTAGACATTTTGATGATGGCCATTCTGACTGTTGTGAGGTGATATCTCACTGTAGTATTGATTTGCATTTCTCTAGTAATTAGCAATGTTGAGCTTCTTTTTATGTGCCTCTTGGTCATCTGTATGTCTTCTTTGGAGAAGTGTCTACTTAAGACTTCTGCCCATTTTTTGATTGGGTTTGTTTGTTTGCTTTTTGTTTTGTTTTGTTTTGTTGATATTGATCTGCATGAGCTATTTGTAAATTTCAGAGGTTAATCCCTTGTCAGTCACATCACTTTCAAATATTTTCTCACATTCTGTGGATTGTCTTTCATTTTGTTTATGGTTTCCTTTGCTGTGCAGAAGGTTTCGAGTTTAATTGTCTCATTTGTTTATTTTTGTTTTCATTGTACTAGGAGATGAATCGAAAAATATTGCTGTGACTTATGTTAAAGAGGGTTCTGCCTATGTTTTCCTCTAAGAGTTTTATAGCATCCAGTCTTACGTTTAGGTCTTTAATCCATTTTGAGTTTATTTTTGTGTATAGTGTTAGAGAACGTTCTAATTTTACTCTTTTATACATAGCTGTCCAGTTTTCCCAGCACTGTTTATTGAAGAGGCTGTCTTTTCTCCATTGTATAGACTTGCCTCCTTTGTTGTAGATTAATTGACCATAGGTTCATGGGTTTATTTCTGGCCTGTCTATCCTGTTCCATTGATCTATATTGCTGTTTTTGTGCCAGTAGCATACTGTTTTGATGACTGTAGAATTGTAGTATAGTCTGAAATCAGGGAGCCTGATTCCTCCAACTCCATTTTTCTTTCTCAAGATTGTTTTGGCTATTCAGTGTCTTTTGTGTCTATACAAGTCCACCAACAGTTGAATATATAAATAAGATGTCATACGTATATACAATGGAATATTATTCAGCCATTAAAAAGAATGAAATAATGCCATTTGCAACAACACGGATGGACCTAGAGATTATCATACTAAGTGAAGTAAGTCAGACAGATAAAGAAAATATCATACGATATTGCTTATATGAGGAATCTTGAAAAAAATGATACAAATGAACTTATCTACAAAACAGAAACAGACTCACAGACTTAGAAAACAAAAACGTGGTTAATAATGGGGAAAGGTGGGGGGTAGGGAGAGATAAGATGGGAGTTTGGGATTGACATATACACTCTACTATATTTAAAATAGATAACCAACAAGGACCTACTGCAGAGCACAGGGAACTCTGGTCAATATTTTGTAATAACTTAAATGGGAAAATAATATGATAAATAATAGATATATGTATATGTATAACTGAATCACTTTGCTGTACACCTGAAACTAACACAACATTGTAAATCAATTATAGCCCAAAATATAATAAAGATTAAAAAAAAAATATCCAGGGAGTGGTACAAAACAAGGCTGGCTGGGACTCCTGCCTCAAATAGACCTATCGACAGAGCAGATTTCTTTGAATAGGCTGTGGTAATGGAAGTCACAGTGATTGATACATCTAATAGAAAAGGCAAGGGCCATGTTTATTTTGTAATCTATTTAAAAAAGATGGTTCAGTTATGTGGCAATGACTTTATTGTCTACTGTGCTTCAGGTCATGATGATACCTTGGTTTTCATTAGGTTATATGCTCTCCAAGACAATTCTACAAAGTAGTCATTCTTCCCATTTTAGACATGAGGAAACTGAAACTCAAATATCATTTAAGCAATTTATCCCAAATCAAGTAAATAGTATTTGATGAAACTTGTGTTTTAATACATGTTTATTAAACTTGAAAGAGGATTTGGTTCATCCATCCTTAACTTCCCCACTCCCTCATTATACAATTCTGATAATTTCAGATAATATTTAATCCTGTACTTGGTGGATTCAAACTGGTGCAATCAATCATTTGATGAACAAAATAATTGCTTTTGCTCTCTCATTTACTTTAATTATGGGCAACATTGGGTAACACTAGTTCATATTTGTCAAATGTGAAACTAAAAAAACCTTTTAAAACCCATGTTAATTTGTAAAGACTCCTTTTGAACTATCTATCGATGCTAAAGTAGACTGTCCTTATCTTCTACAGGTATGTTACTGAGGATATTGCTTAAATAAATTGTCTATTTCTTGAAGGCAGGAACTGGGGTTTTTTTTGTTTTGTTTTTTATAAATTTTTACATGGAAAGTCACAATTCTCTTAAGAAAAACATTCGGGGTGTGACTATTAAATAGTAGTAATTTCCAGCTTAGGGAATATGATACATTTATTAAAATTGGATCTGTTATTTATAACATGCATTAATTCTATAAATAAAACTTATTCAATAAACCATTGCAGTATAATCTGAGACGGGTGTGTGGAGTACTTCCTGAAGGACCAATTTTTCCTTGGCACTTGGGATGTCTAAAGTAGTATTCATGGTTTCTGGTCTTCAAGGACTTGAAACGTGTCACATGTGAAATGTACTCAAAATAAACAGGGCATAAAAATAAGGTACAATGTAGACAAGAAAGTGAATAGCATAGGGACTTCCATGGTGGCATAGTAGTTAAGAATCTGCCTGCCAGTACGGGGACACGGGTTTGATCCCTTGTCTGGGAAGATCCCACATACAACAGAGCACCTAAGCCCGTGTGCTACAACTACTGAAGCCCATGTGCCTAGAGCCTGTGCTCTGCACCAAGAGAAGCCACTACAGTGGGAAGCCCACACACCACGACAAAGAGTAGCCCCCACTCACTGCAACTAGAGAAAGCCCACGTGCAGCAACAAAGATCAAATGCAGCCAAAAATAAATAAGTAAATAAATATATATATTTATTTAAAAAGTGAATAGTATAAAAATATGTATGGTAGAATTTCAGAGCAATAAATCAATGTGGGCTGGAAAAGTCAAGAAGAGTGTGATGGGACTGCTGGTGTAAAGCTTAAGATAGAGTTTAAAGAAAGATAAATACATATGAACACATCTTTTTGTTTAACTTGCACTCTGCTAAAAAAAACAGGCATGTTTCATAATCAAAGGTGCTGAATGAAGTTGAATAATTAGGGTGTGGATTTTACCTCATTTGTCTTGGGCATCCTCAAATATATACATTTTAAAAATCACTTTATAAAAATAATACACCAAAAAAAAATACATCAAGAATTCCAGTCAATTGTTCTATTTCTACCTTCCTCTTCATCTCCAAAATTAAAAAAAAAAAAAATGGTGCTTAACTTTTTCTCTGTAACAAATATCTAATCAACTTAAGAAAACTAAGATTTTTCTGGAGTAACAAAAAGATCACCAATATCAGGTTTTGTTTTTGAAGTGTGATCCAGCCTCAGCAAGAAAATGAACTGTCCCTCTGCCTTCATCGTCAAGTCCTTGTTTTCTTGGGACCCAGAGAAAATGTACATCAAATTTTCTCTTTTCTTGCTTCAATTTTATGTACTGATGAATGATTAGGGATCAAGGTTTATATGAATCCTGCCTGATCAATGTTGTAAACCTGCTTAGGACATCTTATCACTTCCAGTTTGGCCAGCAAAGCAAAGTAGGAAGGAAAGAAACAGCAGGCCATTGACAACAGAAAATGTGCTCTTATCAAGGATGGGAGGAAATCTGTTCAAATAGTTCCATTTTCCTCCTTTAAAATATTTTAGAAATCTCATGGACCTGACATGTTATCTAACTTCTGGCCTTCTGGATTCTGAAATTTTAAACTCCCTTTATCAGTAATTTAAAGTATCGCTCTATTACCACTGCAAGAACAAAGTAAATGCAAATGATGTATTTTAGCTAGGAAAAAAATGGATATTTTGGAATTCTGAGTTTGTGAGAATGCCATTTAAAATGTGTGAATGTGAGGATGTTGGTCTGAGCACCAGACATCACCTGAACATTTATATTGCTTGGGATTCCTTGATCAAAAGATTTCTGTCTTTCAAAAAATCTCATGTATATTTTCATATTTTCAGGCATTCTTACTTCCAATTTAGCTTCTTTCTCATTCTATTATATCTTCTTGAAACTCTGATTGCATTCATGCTAGATTTTTTTTTTACTCTATCTTCCATGACTCTTGACTCTCTTATATTTACTATCCTCTGTCTCTCTCCAAGCTGTATTACAATAAAACAAAAAAAAAATGGGTTGTCTATCTTTCATGTTTCCAATTTTCCCTTTAATAGTATCTAATCTTCTCTTAATGCATCAATTGAGCTTTTATTTTTCAAATGTTTTATTTATTTTATGTATCCAATTTCCAATTACTCTAAGTTAAATTAATAATATATAACCTCTTGTTTCTTACTCTTATCTTTAAACATCTTTTTGTTTGTTTGTTTACTATATTAAACACAGTTATCTTATATTTTGTGTCTGATAATTGTAATATCTAATCTTTATGATTCTTATCCTACTATTTGTTGTTCTTCTATTTTTAACTCACAAAGTTCCCAATATATATATATGTAATATATATATATATGTGTGTGTGTGTGTGTGTGTGTGTACTTTGAGCTTCTCATTCTCATTAACACATTATGGGAATTCTCAAGTCCTTAGTAAAAGTATCATTCTGACACAGATGAATTATAATTGAATATAGTCATTGATGGGGGGTATGTGTTGGGGGAGGTGGAAGGGCACTGTCAGCTCAGGAATATTTCAAATTCAGGTCTCTACTTGAGGTTTTTCAGATCACACAAGAAGAATAAAATAAGACCATAAACCTACATGAAGGCTGTCTTGTGATTATATATTCTCAAGGGATATTTTCTTTATTTTTCCATCTATCTAGTGCCAAAGTACAGACAGCCTTTCTTAAAGTCTTCTTTTGTGCCTTAGGTGCAGCCCTTTTGGGTTCCTAACCTCATGGAGTGATCCTTTATTAGACTCTCCACCTTGAATTAGCCTACCTTCATATCTTGATCTATGATTTAGGCTGAAATATTCAGAATTCAAACAGACTTTTGCACCCAGTTACCTCCCTGGTTTCTAGTCTTCACTTCATTTGAGGGGGGAGGAGAGTTTTTAAAGAATTTTATATGATGTTTTAGAGTTCTTTACTTTTTTTTACTTCAAGAGGATCATTGAGGTTATCTTTTAGGCAAATAGGACTGCATTTGACAATCAACCTGATATCCAATAATCTGACTATTTCCAAGTGTAGAAATAGAACTGAGCTATGTGCAAACTTGCCGCCTCAGTTGGGCAATTAGAAAGCAGTCTTTGGATGCTAATAATACAGACCATCAACTGGTTAAACAAACAACTTGCTTCTCATCATCAGCCTCATTACCCCAGCCCAAGGGAAATTGTTTTTCCCTTCTTCTCATAAAATTTTCAAAAGGTACTGGTTGTGTGTGTTTTTTTTTTTTTCCGAATGACTTCCTTTGGTGTGAAAATTAACTTGATTTACATTTATAAAGAATGTGAGATTAAGGGATGTTGAAGCATGACTTTGCCTCTTAGAATTCCATGTCTTCCGGGCTTCCCTGGTGGCGCAGTGGTTGAGAGTCCGCCTGCCAATGCAGGGAATACGGGTTCGTGCCCCGGTCCGGGAAGATCCCACATGCTGTGGAGCGGCTGGGCCCGTGAGCCATGGCCACTGAGCCTGCACGTCCAGAGCCTGTGCTCCACAACGGGAGAGGCCACAACAGTGATAGGCCCATGTACCAAAAAAAAAAAAAAAAAAAAAAAAAGAATTCCATGTCTTCCTAAGAATGACCTGGATAAAGATATACCTTAGGAAACACTTTTCTTGGAAAAGAGGATTGGAATACATTCATTCAATGGTTTCTTCTTATTGAAGATGCAGTCTAAACCTTCTTTTTATGCTCTTCAATATCCTCTACCTATATAGTTTTATTTCCCATCTTCCTTCCCCCTTTTTACCCCTCTTGTGTTTGCCTTTAAAAATTGTTTATAGTTATATGAAAGTGCTAATATATAATATTTCTTGCCTCTTTCTGCACATTCATTCTCCTCTTCTTTTTCAACATGGCAAACTTTTATGCTCCAACATCTGTCTTAGTTGCTCACCTGGTTATTGATCTTTCCTGAATCCTCTCTGTATCCTTTGCCCTGAGAAGTGTTCATCTTTTTCTTTAGGTTATCACTGTAATTTTTATGCAGGACTATTAAAAAGATGATCAGCCATAATCAAACAATTTATGTATATCTTTCCTTCCCTTAAAGATACCTGAGCTTCTTAAAAGTGAAAGCGGCAACTTTTTCAGCTTTATATATTCAATGATAGAGAAAATTATAATTTATTTTCAGAATGATCAGTGTTTATTTATTGAAATATAGTTGATTTACAATGTTGTGTTAGTTTCTGCTATATAGCGAAGTGATTCAGTTATACATACATGTACATTTTTTTAACAGATCTAGACAGAGTTCTTTTTTTTTAAGATTTAATTTTGTTTATTTTTTGCTGCATTGGATCTTCGTTGCTGCATGTGGGTTTTCTCTAGTTGCAGTGAGTGGGGGCACCTCTACATGGTGGTGTACAGGCTTGTCATTGCAGTGGCTTCTCTTGTGGAGCACAGGCTCTAGGCACAGTGGCTTCAGTAGTTGTGGCACATGGGCTTAGTTGCTCCATGGCACGTGGGACCTTCCCAAACCAGGGCTCGAACCCATGTCCCCTGCACTGGCAAGTGTATTCTTAACCACTGCGTGAATGGGTAAGTCCCATACGTTCTTTTTTATATTCTTTTCCATTGTGGTTTATTACAGGATATTGAGTATAGTTCCCACTGCTATACAGTAGGATCTTGTTGTTTATCTATTTTATGTACAGTAGTTTATATCTGCTAATCCCAAACTCTTAATTTATCCCTTCCCTACCCCCTTGCCCCTTTGATAATGATAAGTTTGTTTTTAATGTCTGTGAGTCTGTTTCTGATTCATAAATATGTTCATTTGTATCATATTTTAGGTTTCACACATAAGTGATATCATATGGTATTTGTCTTTCTCTTTCTGACTTCTCTTAGTATGATAATCTCTACATCCATCCATGTTACTGTAAATAGCATTATTTCATTCTTTTTTATACCTGCTTTCATGAGCTTAGGTATCTATGATGATACAAAATTAACACATATAAAATACTGACCAACTAACGCAGTCAGAAATCCAAGAGGTGTAATTCAAAAATAATCTAAGAATTTGGATATTTACTCCAGGCTCAAGCCCATTTTACTATATGTCTTCTTTCTTGATTAAGCAGACATTAGCCTGGATGCTGTCAGAGTTGGAATATCAATATTTTGAATCTCTTCTACTTGCAAGATTCTAGGTAGATTGTGGCTTAACATATGTATAGAGGGATATATTCTGCAGTTGATTTAACTTCATATGATTTTCTCCAAAGTTCTTGGTGGATATTAGGTCATATATAGCTATGCTTATTTTGCAGACCACAAACCATGACATTTTGTTTAGGAAAAGTCAGTGTGTCAAGATTAGTCTCTACACTCAATTACTGTTTTTTATTCAGATTAACTTGGTAGTGGGAGAACCAGGACTAGCCTCTCAGTAATTAGAATCATGGTCTGAAAATCAACCCATCATGGCCAGCTGCCTTCATATACCCACAGCTGAGTATTCACCCCAGTTATCTGAACATGCTAAGATGTTTAACAGTTAAAGGTTCTTTTCTTTTCTTTTTTTTTAATTAGTATCCGTAAAATCCATACATTGCCAAATTCAGGTTCTAGCTGGGTATCTGAATCTGTGTTTTCTCTCCTTGACCATTGCACTTGTGCCATTAGTGCTTGTTTCTTTGTTATTCTTAGGTTTGGGTTTTGTTTTAATTTTCTATTTGTTTTGCTTTTCTGAAATTTTGTGAAAAAATAAGAATTGTTATTCTTATGGGGTTAAAAAAATTGGAGAAGGTTATTCATCATTATCATAATCTTAGGCTGATTCTTAACTAGAAAGATAGGTATGAAAACTGAGCAAATTTCTGATCAATGGTAGGAGTGAGGATGTGTTTATGAAAGAAAGATTCAATTGCTCCTTGAGCTGCTGGGCAGCAATAGGGTCTGAGAGGGTGCGGGAACCTCAGTTGCTGAGAGCTATGGGGGGAAGCAAATTGACATTTGTGTGTGAGTTGCCTGGGTACTGGGAGGCATCCGAATGAATATGATGTGATGTTCAACCCCATTGTGTTTATATGAATACACATTACCGTTTCCCACAAGGAAGCTTATAACAGCACCATGATGTTTTGCTGTAAAATCCATTGAACATTTTCCTGCATGTTTTACTCCTTTTAAAATGGCTCAGGGACAGGCATGGGAAGAGCCAGTGCCCCTCTGTAACATTCTCTTTCCCCAAATGGGAAACCATTGGAACACACTGTAGAGGTGTTTCTCTGCAAAATGCTTGGTGTACACAATTAAAGCAAACGGTGGATTTTCCTTTAAACCCAGCAGATTGAGGTTGTGTGTGGTAGGGTGGGGTGGCATTCATTGTTTTTCTCTTCTCTGTATTTCTATGTTAAAGCTTACTTAGCAGATGAAAAACAAGGAGATTTTATTTGCATAAATGGAAGACAATGAAGAGTCCTTAAGAGTGTAATAGGCTGTGGATGTAGATGTGTGAATCCTTGTAGCTGCATTTTATTTGCATAGGGATATAAAAGTTCAGAAACATGCAGTTTTAGGACATATAAAAGACCTATGGCCACAGATGCACATTCAGAGGTCAGCACAGTACTGTAAAGACATCATGTGTTAGCAGTGAATTCATTTTAAAAAATGAATGAAAAGCTGCCCTCCCAATAACAGCAACAATACCAAACACTTATCCAATAAAATAACCCATTCAGTAACAAGGTAACAATGTTCGAATGTACTCTAAAATTTTTTTACAGGAAAGAAAAGAAGAGAAAGTTAACTAAGATCTTAAACCTATGGCTAGAGTTCCACTCCTAATTCAATGCCTCTACTTCTAAGTATCCAGGGATGAAAGCAAGAGACACGCTGATACAACTGGAAAGTAATATCATGTCACTGGGATGTGGGATGTAAAAAAAAACTACTGTGTTATGGTTGGGATTCTATATAACAAGCATGTTCCTCTCTGTATATATTTTATTAAAGAAATATTAATACATATTATGTTTGCTTAAGGTGATGGATTCCTGTGGCCTGGAAATTTCTCCTCTTTTCATAACCATACTTGAGAACCTGTCCTAATACTTAATAATAACCTCTCTGCTGTCAAGTTATTGCTCAGTCTTGATCACCTCCTGATATGTCTTTGGTGAAATTGGAAGTTAAGTACACTATTTTCCTTTGTAACTGATCATTTTTGTCAGAGTTCTTCCCAACTCTGGATAGATTTTGTGTCAAGAGGTCCAGCAGTATTTGTCAAGAATTGGGGAAATTCTCTTTCACCATGAGAAAGGGCAAGCAAGACTCAATGGTTTATGTTATTAAAGAATACTTAGGTGAAAGATTATTAAGTTACTTTAGTATTGGAATTGTTCCTTAGTGACAAGGAGAGTCATTAAGGATATTAAGAGAAGACATCAACCATTCAGAACTAAGAATCAGTTAGATGAAATAGATAGGAAGAAAGAGAATAATTAGACCAGTAATATGTTATCTGTGTAAGCAGGTCATACTGAGAAAAATCAAAGGAGAATTCGGGTTGGCAACTAAAGAAATAAGGGTGAAAAGGACAAAGATGGAGATGGAGGAACTGGAAGAACTGTGTGGACAAACTCTGCTTAGAGCTGGAAGAAAATGACAATATCAAACTTTACTTGAGCTCTACGCTGCCAGAAAACACTGATACTTAATACATCTCCCTACCCTTTTGTGTTCAGCTAACTACAAAGGACCACTCTGCCTTTGCATGTCTTAAGATATGACCTGTCTTCAGTCTTTCATATACTCCCATGAGACTCGTGGATCACCCCTCATCTACCTGCTTCTGTTAGAACACGGGCGCTCTTTCTTTTCATTGAGATGTTCCTCATTAATGAACATTCTCCTTATTCAATAACATGAATAAAATCATCTCCTTAATTATCTGGTGAATTTTGTCTTTCACACAAGGATATTCATTTCGTCTACAAGTACCAGTTGAATCTACAAAGATTCATCCTCCCAGTAGTATTGCCATTCAGGAAATGATCATGCCTGAATTTTAAAAGGGGAAGCAGAAAAGAGTAAGAACAATTTAGGACCATTAAAGTCTTCATTTTTTTCTGATGAAAACTTCTTCTGAGTGTAACTCAAGAGATAGAAGTGTTCCAGAGCCAGGTGAACTGCTTAGTTTGCGTCCTGACTCACTCCCAAACTCTACAGGACAGATGTGAAAGGAAACATGGAATGAGAGAAGGTTCTCCACATGGATGAATCTAAGTTCTAATTTGATGTCCATTCTCCTTTCCTCCCACAGGTCCTCCAGGGTTACTGTTAAGCAGTGACCACCAATCTAGAGAGTGGACTTAGGAGGAACTGTGAGCTCACTTTTTTCTGGAAATGGGGGTAAAGTCAGTGACTATCACAGCACACTCAACCACTGCTCCAGCTTCAACCCTGAGAGCAGCCCCTTTCCCCAACTGAGTTTTCAGTACCTCTCTTTGAGGGGCGCATGTACTTCACTGAATTCCAGCAGCAGAGAGTCTGTTATACTCATGCAGTCAGCTTCATCATCTTCAGTTTTATATTATTTGTATACTGTATTGCATTAATTTTAAAACAGCAATATGTATGTATTAACTTCAAAATTGTAGATATGTGAAAGCAGGTATGGTTAAAATTGTTTCGCTTTCTTCCATGACCCCTAGACCTTGTTACACAGAGGCAAACATGGTTGCTAAATGTATTAAGTGTTTTAAGCATTTATGTGATGTGCTTGTGTGTGTATGTGTATGTGTGTGTGTGTGTGTGAGAGAGAGAAATTTTCTGTATATACTATATTTGTCATTATATAATTAGTTTAGTGTTCCTATATATATATGACATTTTGTGAGAAAACACTATATATCACACAACACTCTGTTCTATGTGTTGTCTTTTTATTAACTAATCAATTAATAGCTATAAAAATGCATCAGATGATATGTCCCAATATTTTTAAGCAGTCCGCAAATGATGGACATACAGGTTATTTCTGATTTCTCAAATATAAAAAGCAGTGCATGGAATTTTCTTGTTTACACAGAGTTGTTGCATGTTTGCTTGTGTATCTGTAGGATAAGTATCTTCAGAAGGAATTTCTGAGCCAAAGAGTAAATGCTTTTGTATTTATTATAGGTATTGCTCACTTGTCTTCTATAGGTGTTATACAATTTTACACTCCTTCTGCACCTTGCATCCAGAATGAGACCCAGTGGAATCAGCTTTGTAGTTGGAGTATACAAATAATTAAAATGTTATTTCTTTGCATACAAAATTTTTGTTTCTCTTGTTTTGAATAATGACCTTTTCTAATGGCTGTGCCACCTTCCCAAATAGACAGTGGTCATCTCGTATGCCAGAATATTCCTCTATATTGCCCTCCTCCCTTCCCCAGCACCTAGCACGTGGCCTACATATGGAAGGTACTCAAAACAGTTTTACTGATTCCTTGACCTTACCCCAAGAGTTGATTGGGCATCACCAGTATGTGACCTCACTGTGCCTGACTTCTTCTTTCCTTCTCAATTTCCAAAGTGGCCTCATAAGGAGTAAGAACAGAAAATGCCTCTCACTTCCCATTCTGTGCTGTTGATATTTCATGAGGAGTGTTTAGGTGGAGGATAAATATAAACTCAGTTTTATGTGTCAATAGAATGAAAGAAGATATATATATAAATGGACTTCTTGACAAGATGTAGGACTTAAAGCTTCTTCGGTTGGGAATTCTTCATTTGTGAAGCATGTTTTCCCCCAGGGGAGTAATGCAAGATTTGATTCAGTCTTTTTTTCCTAAATTAAATTAAGCGAAATGGTCATATGGTCCCCAAGGGAAGACATACTACAGATTCTGATAGGATGATGGCTTACTCCAAAGCAAGTCACTATTTTTTAATCTTTTTTTTTTCTTTTTAAATAGATCTTTATTTTATTTGTAGTGAGGTGAATGGACATAGAGTCTGTCATACAGAGTGAAGTAAGTCAGAAAGAGAAAAACAAATACCGTATGCTAACACACATATTTAGAATCTAAAAAAAAAAAAAAAATGGTACTGATGAACCTAGTTGCAGGGCAGAAATAGAGATAGGAAAGTCACTTTTGAATAAATTGGAATTGTCTCTGATGAGACATGGGGGAGAAAGTGAATTGATGTACTGGTCTAATGAGCAATATTGTTGAAACCCATTCCAAAGATCATAGTGTGTTCATGGCAGGTAGTTGAGTAAAACGCTCACTGAAAAGAGTGTTACCACAGTAAATGTTGCCGGTATTTGTTTGACTATTTCTTTATCATTCATCTATACCTCTTCCCCCCGGAGACTAAATAATAGGTTAGAGAGAAGAAGTCTCTATTTTCAATTATAAATCTACCAAAATGACATTTTTTTTCATTTCTTGGTCAACACTGGTTTTTCTTTTACCAAATTAATAGGATCTCATTTGTTGAAATTCAGGTATTTTTCACTCCCAACTATATGTTGCAACTTTGCATAATACTTATAAAGAATTTATAGAATGTTTATTAAATGACTAGTCCTGTGCAATTTCCTGGAAAAGCACAAGGAAAAATAAAGACAGTTTCAAAACCAAGGGGCCTTATAGACATGTATGAAACAACTGTGATTCCCTTTGTCTTTTACAAAGGGAAAAGACTGCTGCCAGCACCCTAGTTGGGCTCAGGCAAGGGACCTGTAGTTGCTCCCCCATTGCCTGCTCTGCCCACTATAGCCAGATTCATCTCCCTCAAGTTCTGCTTTCAGAACGGCACAGCTCTGTCTCCTGTTTCCTACTGACAAAGGCGAAGGCCCTGAACATTAACTATGCAACATAATTGGGATCTGTCAGATGGGTCAGTTTTATTCCTTCTTACTCCACATAGCCTTTCCTCAGTCACTCTGGACTTCTCAACACATTTCCAAACATTCTGCCTGCTTCCTCTTTTGGGTCTTCTGGAATGAACTTTCCTCCTTGCCCCCAGAGAAAACTCTTATCACCCTTCAAAGCCCACCTCAAATACAACTTCTAGCCACCTTACCTCACTCACATTTCTATTTCTATAACACTTTTCCATACCCCTCTTAGAACACATAGCACATACTTCTTTTGAGTTGTAGCTGTTTGGTGCCCTTCCTCGTTTCTGTATAATATTAAATTTCACTGAAGGTAAGGGATGGATTTTTTTCCCCAGAGACTGTATTTTATTTGTGTTGGGATGCAAAGTGGCACAAGGGCTGAGGGGAAATGCTGCACCAGACCACCTGAGCTTCTGTTCCAACCCTGCATTTTATTCTCTGGGCTTAACAAGTTTCCTTAATCCCATTCATTAATTTATATATTCATTTACTCCACAAATACACTTTTAGAAATTTATTCAAAAATATAATTAAAGCAACTATTATGTGCTGGGAGTGCACTGGTGTGGAGACCTTATGAGCCTGGGACCTAAGCATTCACACAGGGACCTGAGCTGAGAAAGAGTTTTCACTTGGCCTCGTACTCTGCTGTCATCATCTTGAAATTCTTAATCATTTTTGAACAAGGGGGCCACATTTTTATTTTGTTCGAATTCCTGGAAATGATGTAGCCAGTATTGCTGATGAATAAGATAAGCATGGTCCCTGCTCTCATGATAAGACAGGACATAAATAAGCAAATTAGGATATGAAAAGAGAAAAATGTCAGTGACAAGGGCTATGAACGCCTAGGTGACAATTTAAATTTGGTGGTCAAGGAAAACCTCTAAGAGGTTACATTTAAAGTTGAGATTTGAATGATAAAACTTACCATGTGAAATTGTGAAGAAGAACATTCCAGGCAGTGGAAACAACAAGTGCTAAGATGGTAAGACAGGAATCAAATTAGAGGGTTTAAGGAACACTGTTCGTGAGAAAGAAAGCACAAGGTAAAGAATGATTAAGTCTAAAGATTAGCCTGGGCCAGATCATTCAGCCCAGGGTATGGGGTTTACATTTCATTCTAAATGTGAAAGGAAGCCATTATAAAGTTTATGGTAAGGATGTTAAATTTGATTAATATTTTAAAAGATCACTCTTTTCAATTATAGTAAGACAGAAATGGAGCAGGGATATCAGTAAGAAGACTACTGCACAGGTCTAGACAAGCAATGATGGTGAACTGAACTGGGATATACAAGCAGCTGGAGGAAGTGGAAGCATTTAGGGTACACTTTGGAGATAGTCAATAGGACTGCCGAGAAATCGGGTGTGAGACAGGAGATAAAGAGAGGTATCAAGGATAATACCTTGATTTTTGGTGGTATGTCATTTATTGAAATAGAGAAGATGGGCAAAAATAGTTTTAGAAGGTGATACTGTGTATTCTTTCTTGGACATCTATGTGGGAAAGTCAAGAGGGAAGGTGGGTATTACTGCTATCAGAAAACACAAATAACAGCACCCACCTCATGTGATTATTGTGCATCATCAGTGAGATCATACATGTAAAAATTATGCCCCATAGGATTGCTCAATATCTGTTACTTATATGCTATCCCTGAAATGCATAGCTAAGTATAATTGTAATTCAGAGACCTTCATAATAGTAAAGGTAGCTTTAAAATATCTAAAGTAATAGCTGGATGGAAGGACAGGAAGGTTTGAAATAGGAGAAGGGATAAGGAGATGGGCTTGTCCCTCTTTTTAAACAAATACTTTTTACTCTTTAATACCTTCATATTTCTCAGGCATCTCTTAGAACCCAGGAGCCAAAGATAGGGACAGTGAAATAACAAAATGTGAAGACATGTATGCAGTAAGGAGAAGGTACACATTCCACACCATAAGAGAAAAGGCTATTTACAAGCATTCCTTCAAATATTCTATAATTGACACCCAATTCAAATTCCCACTGTTATTCATTGTTCATAGGATCCAGCTTTATTTTGGAAGCTGCAGTGTTCTCAATGTGAAAATGGAGATGGGATTTAATAGGCAACATCTTCTCTGTTTTAAATGTCCTTCTGGTATTTTGTATGTGTAAAGCTGTTCTTACCCCCAGCCAGGAGTCTTGACTCTAGGAAAAGATGCTTTAACTTATCATTGGTTGCTTAATGTGGCAGAGATCAGCCACCAGGACTGAACTTGTTGGTTAACCAATAGTCATCTAAAGGACTTTTGGTGTATCTTATTCATCTTAGGATGTGGAAAGTACACCTCAAATAATTTTTAAAAGTGTAAATCATATATTATTGTACATGTAATCATTTGTTGTCTAGCATCAAGATCACTGACAGCTATATTAAAATCTTTTTGAAATTTTGTCTCTGAATAACATCTAAATATTGAAATAAGAACCTATTCTCAAGAGTAGCCTTATTTGCAAGGTAATATATTAGCATGTTTTGGAATACAAAGCAATGCAAAGAGAACCCTCCTTAAAGGTGAGAGAGCTGGCTCCAGTGTTGCCACAGATTTGTTCCTATAGCCTTAAATTGTTTAGATTTTAATATAGATGCAAAACCATGCGGCCTTTCTAGCACTCCTATACTTGAATGAGAATTGAAAAATAAAACAAAACAAAACAAAATAGTGGCTGTGAGTGTGATTTGCAAAGACAGAGTGACAGACAGGGGAAGGGATTATTACAAATAGCATTGCTGCTGTCTTGAGTCCCTCTCAGGGTATCCCCAAATTCATCCTCTGCTGACTATAGTTCTTCCAGAGCATTTTCTGTGCAACATACTCACCAGGGTCCTTTGCATTGTCTCAATTGTATTGCTCTGCATAGGAAACTAAAAATTCATATCTCACAGATTTGTGTTATGCTAAATGATCATTTAAATGTTCAGATAGGAACCCCTGGAATTTTCCATCTGCCTTTCATCTGCCGGGCTGGTTCTGGAAGGACACTGCTGAGAGCTTCCCTGAGGGTTGGCTTTGCCGGTGGGTATGATGGAAAATCTGTAGCTAACACTTAGAGAAACAGGGTATGGAGATAGTTAATAAAGGACGAAAATAGAGATCAAAAAGATATAAACACACATCAAAGTTCGATCTCAATATCATTTTTTAAATAATACATTTGCACATTTTCAAGTTCAGCCTCTCTGGGGTTTCTTGCAGGGGACTGAATATTCTTGCAAGTTACAGGGAAGCCGATCTAGTTTTAAAGAAAAGGGTAGAGGTGGCAAATTGCCAATTAGATTGCGGGTGGTGATGGGGATGGGAGTGTGGAGATAGATGGTCTTGATGTCAAGGAATGCATGCTGATGACAGAGATAGGTTGAAGACACATTTGGGGCCTGGGAAAAGACATGCAAGCCAAATGTAGGAGGTGAGGTAAATCACACACTTGCTTTTTGTTTTCGCTTACAAAAACACCCCCACCCCAAACATGGAGATCATTATACAGAATGTCCAAGGCAAATTAAGGAAAATAATTATTGTAGCTGATGAAGCAGAACCCCTATTAGAGTTAAATGCTACTTCACAGTGCTCAGTGGTGGAGGCTCTGAACTAAATGCATTTTTCAGCATCTTTAGTGCAGTATATTAAATTAAGTTTTTAACCACTTTTCTCCCTTTTATTTTTCCTTCCCTCCCTCCTCTCCTTGCTTCAGTCTCTCAGGCAGGTGGTACAGGGTTGTAAATCTGGAGAATATGCTGCAAAAAGATAACTGCTGCACAAGAAATCCTTTATTTCCCAGCTCCGCTTTCTCTAAGATGAAAAGTGATAAAACACCTAGATGGGTAACTAATGGTGGAGAACTGGGGTTTTGAGGGACAAGGAGGGGACCTGTCTCCACAGAAATGTGGCAGAAAAGAGAAGATGGAGAAGCAGAGGGAATTCTTAAGTTTGTCTGTTTTTTTTTTTTTTTCTGTCGTTTACTTGAGGGAACTCTTGCATCTTGAAAAAGTGTTCCTTATCCCCATGTTTTCCTCCTCTCTGAAAAAGCAGGGCTGAGATGGGGGAGAATTTTTGTTGATTTGGGATACATGTATTTCTCTTATTTCTTAGCTAATATAGTACTGTTTTTTGTTGTTTGTTTGTTTTAATTGATGGTGTTTGTTAGGTGCACTTTTCTTTATTATATTTGGAGTCTTAAAATTCATGTTACATAGCTCTCTAGTTAGACAACAAGTTGCCAGGCATAGAAAATTGAGTCTTTCATTGTTTTCATATCCCATAACACTCCAGCAGTATTTGCCTTTTTTGACCATATGACATATATGTATTATATACAGAAAGGAGTAAATTACTTTGATTTTTTTTTTCTGGGAAACTTTCTGGCCCAAAGGTTGTCCTATGGATGCTCTGTGACCACAGACTCTCATTTGATGATGATCGAAGGCAGCAGTCTTCAGCACTGTTCTGGTCTCACAGTGTCCATTCCTCTATGAGTTTAAGTGCAGTATTTCTGATTCCACTTCATCTAGGAAAACACATGGGTTGCATGATAGCCCTCTTCATCCCTGGTGGACCTTCACACTCTCTAGCATGTGTTGTCAGTGCCATCTGCTCAAACACAGAACTGTTGATAGGTGGATGGGAACCATGTTGTAATACTTCAGTTTCTCATTTCAGAGTCTTTATCAAAGCTTTGCACGTAGCAGGTACTCAATACATCTTTGATAATAATTTTGATTATAAAGACAGGGTTTCAGATTAGATAATCCACAAAAGATGGAAATGCATGTTTGCTAATAAGTCTCAACTCCTCGCAACACCCCAAAAGGTCTGTTAGAGGCTTTGCATCAGCTGCAGGGAGTACTTACCACCCAACACTTCAGAGGAATATGGGATAACTTTTCATCTGCAGGCATTAACGCCTATTCCCTCTCTGCCACTTAGCAGTGAGATCACGGGAAAATGAGAACCCAATTTCAATCATCACTTAGCTAAGACAAGAGTAACCCTAGCTCTCCTGAATTCTAATAATGTCTACTGTTAAGGCTTACTCTGTGCCAGGCATGTCCCTAAGTTCTTTACATGTTTTTATGTGTTTATTTCTTATGGGAACCCAATGTGGTAGAAACTACTGTTTTCCCATTTTACAGATAAAACAAAAGAAGCATGGGAATTTGAATAACCTGGCCCAGATCATAAAGTTGATAAACAACTGAACTGGAATCTAGGGAAGGAGTGAGGTTCTGGTGCCCGGGTTCTTAATCCACACACTGCACTGTCTCTTGCTGATTATTTGTTGCAAGGATCAAAATCAGTAATAAATGAAATGCTGCTCTAATACATTTTATTTTTAACAATGGTATGCAGAATTTTAAGGGTACTTTAAAAAATGAAAGGGCTCACCAAGCTGGGCCATATTAATCTCCCCACTCCTTCTGACCCTACTTGACCACTAGCTGAGAATCCCAGATTTTCCCTCAACATTAGCAGAGAGTGTTGGTGGCAACCACACATGTCTCATACAGCCCATTACCTCCTGAGGATAGGCTGTGTCTCTTTTCAGAGATGACATATTTCTCTCTGTTTTTTGGAGTGAGTCAGGAGAACTGACTCAGGGAAGGCATTCCAAGCTCTTTGTGCAGTGGTGTTTAAAATGCAAGATCCCTGTCTGGGAGAGAAATGACTTGAAGGGCCGTAATGCAAACCCCTGTCCTGCTCTCAAGTGGCTATGAGGCTGGCAGACCCCGTAGGCAGAGAAGGGACTGGCATGGTCCATGATGATACGTAGTCAGCAGCGAGAAGACTTGATTCTGCACCTTGCTGGCTACAGCTGCCAGATCGTGAGTGATCGATAGAGAACTTTGTTAATGATGTGAAATTCACTTCTGGCACGCTCCACACAAATACATATGCAGTATATTATTAGTGCCTTCAACTACAGGCCTATCCAGATGTGATTTAATTCAAAGCTTGATTATCTTTTTCTTTTTTTACCTTTATAACTGGAACATCATTGATCAGATTCTGCTTTTAATAAAAATGACAAACCATGCAACAATGCTCTGAAAAACTTATTTGGCAGTGAACAGCAGAAAATCACAAGGTGGAGGTAATGAAATGACAGTAGACGTTGTGGTGGCCCAGAGGAAAGCAACACACAGAGGCCTGGAGTCCCCATTTTCAAGAAATATGAAGTGGGCGGACTCTCTTTGGAAATTATTAGAGAAGATGTATTTATATATATTCCTTTCCAAAAGATGAATTCAATCATCATCCCATAGATAAATGTAGAGTCTTAATGGCAAATGTTGATTTAATATTTGAGGCTGAGTATTGCAGTAAAAAGATTGAATTCCATTAGAAGAGCTGGGATAGAACTGGGTAGACACCAAAACCTAATACCACAGGAAATAAATCTGGCAGCACAATTTAAAGCTGAAAGAAAAAGAAAGATAAATGATGTCATAAAAGATTCACAGGGGCGTTTTTAACTGAACTGCTAAATATTTTAAAACAGAATAGCCAAAGCCATTTTGTATTAGAAACCCAAATGAGTGGCTCTCTCAATTTATTAAGTTGAATTCCCTCAGTGTTTATCAGGCCTGTTCTATCTGAATGGTACTGTACCAAGCCCTGGAGTATTGGAATATTACCCAAAGAGATTACTGACTAGTAAGGGAGTAAGGCAAGTAGCCCAACAATTTAAATAAATACCATAATAATTTAGGAAAAAGAATGTGTTGGTGAGAATCATGTTTGCACTCCTGCAAGCCTATTTTTTTTTTTTTCTGCAGTACACGGGCCTCTCACTGTTGTGGCCTCTCCCGTTGTGGATCGCAGTCTCCGGACGTGCAGGCTCAGCAGCCATGGCTCACGGGCCTAGCCGCTGCGCGGCATGTGGGATCTTCCCAGACCGGGGCACGAATCCGTGTCCCCTGCATCGGCAGGTGGACTCTCAACCACTGTGCCAACAGGGAAGCCCCTGCAAGCCTATTTTAAGGAATAAGTCTAGAGATGTTGCCTCCTACCTAATTCTTATGTCTTTTGTTAAATGACCCAAGTTCCTTGACTGTAACCAGGGATCAAGGCTCCAGCCAAAGACACATATATCAGCCACCATAGAAAGGCCAGTGAGTATTGAAGTGGCCTCTCCATATTGGATGAGAAGTAGGACATCCTATTAGATCATCTCTTTAGTTGGAGTGTTGGGTTCAAGAGAGAGGATGGGAGAAGCAGTACAGCAATAGAGGCACATGGGAACGGCAGGAATCATTTCTAAGAGATTGACTTCTTGCAATGGACTAGCATCTGGATCTGGTTGTTGTAGTGTACCAGCTTATGAACCATTGCTCTTACATTCATAGGAAACAGAACCTTCCATGGAAGTGTATACTGTATTTGGACCTAGCAGAGACAATATGAGAAGGGCCTGGAATGGTAATAAGCAGAGGCATTTTTAACTTTAAAGGAAACTGCAATGGGGAAAATAGATTTCTAAAGCCCCCTACAGAATTTGCTGACTGAGGAGTTGGTTGATATGCTCAAGGCCACTGTTAATGAAAAGGAAACAAACAAACAAACAAACAAAAAACATGCAATAGGATCCTGAATTCACAGAGGGCTTTTAAAATTGAACATTTACAAACTTTAAAAACTGGAAGACTGTTTAAATAAAACTAGATCAAACTTTTAACATGCAAAGTTTGAGCCGAGTAAATCACTGATGAGTATGCTGTCATTCCAACCTGCCTACATTGGCTAAACTGTTGCTCTATTTTATGGTTTAGGGTATATAGGCTCCAGTGGACTTTGAGGACAGTTGAAAGAAATGCCCCCTGAGGTACTGGGTGTGCTTTGAGGAATGTCAAGGGTGTTCCATATGCCTGAAAATAGCACAGCTCTATTCTTTCACTGGAAAGATGTTTTCATGTGTTTAGGCAAGTGGAAATACACTTGAGAAGGAGTTTTTATTTTGTTTTATTTTCTACTTAGTGGGAATTTTGTTATTAGATCCATTTAGCTCATGATCCAGCTAAATATGTAAGTGTATGGGAATGGTGGACCTGTGATGGTGGAGGAGAGCAGGCTAGAAGGGGAGAGAGGGTTGAACATCAAAGGGCTGTATGATTGCCCTTGGGTCCTCTTTGTGTGGAATTTCCTGGTAGGAGAAATGTGCTCAAAGAAGGAGAAAGGTGTTGGACACAAATTTCACTCACTTTTCTGATTAGGCTCAGGACTGCCCATGCTATGAATTTTCAAAAATGCATATACGAAATACACATATTTCTCTTTACCACTAATCTACCCTCTTACCCAATCTTGTTCAGACTTTGAAAACATTTGTCTCCATATTTCCTTTCTAACTTTTAAAGACCAGCAGTTAGTACCCACAGTACTAACTAAAGAATGTTAGTACAGTCTTAATATTTGAATGTGAATTACTTATGGCTTAACCTGTGTTCCTTTCTGGGTACATTTTTAATTAAAAAGGCACAAATTCTAGGATAAAGGATTGTTTCTAATCATGAAATCTTGTCAAAAGAGGGGCTTTGAAAGTTAGGAAGTCCTCCAATCATTCCTCAAATCACCCCACAAATGCTAGGTTATTTCAGGTGGGACCATGAAGGTCTGAGGCAGAAACTCCTTCTCTTTCCCTGTCCCTAGGTGCCACCTCCCTGACTATCAAAGGCAGACAGGCCAGTACTGGTAACTTTGGCTTACATCTTCATTCTTTCTATGCCTAAAATGATGTATAAAAAAAGAGGAACTATGTTTTATAAAAGTGTATTTTGTAATAAAACCTCAATCATTTGTAACATTCAATTAAAACCTACAATTGACTACCTTTATTTTTATTTTGGATTTGAATTTTGATGAAAAAAAAATGAAAAAAGAAAGAGGGATAAGTAAGCAAAGTGAGGTGTGATGATTACTGAATTTAGACTTAAGAATAAAAATCATCTCTAGTTTCTCTGTCTTGGGTTAAGGCCCTACTGAGCCACTTTTTTCATATTTTTCTGAGCTTCTTGTAAAATCAGACTCAGAGTTGTGCACAGAGGTCCTACAAAGTCTTATATTGCCCAAATAATTAAAAAAAAAGAAAGAAAGTAGTAAAAATGGAAAAAAAAGAAAAGGAGGGAAGGAAAAAGAAAAGGCAAAACAAGAAAAAAGAAAAGAAAATCAATGATTTTTACAAGACTCTCCACATTAAAACATGGAAGTAAACTCACACATCATAGTAAGATTTTCAACACCAGATTTTGAAATTGAAAAATGTGATCTTTGGTGACAGATAATTTAATTCACTGAATTTCTTATAACCTTATAAACAAGTATAGACCATTACTCATTGCTTCTCTGGGTTATATTGACAATGAAAATGCTCAATGTCCTACAAAAAATATAGTTAGTGAAATAATCACTGTTATATCTCTAAGAGGCTCTTCAGAAGCAACTATTCTCTTGGGCCCACAACTTCCAAGTCACATCTAAAAATCATGTACATATATTATGAAAAGTAAGACCATGATTGCATTCATTTATAGTAGAGTTGTCTTTTCAAAGTCGCTTAATATCTAAGTGATGTTGGTTACTCCTTTTTTCATTCATATTGTTACATTTTTGCATCTTAAAAATAATTATAAAAGATTATTAAAAAATAAGAAAAAAATTAAATAACTGCTAACCCATTATCCTATCACATTAAATTATTCATTTTATTAAAAATCCCAATTAGTGGGCTGTATGATGTTTGGTTGTTTTTCACACATAGTGCTAAGAAAGTTGCACATAAACCTGTTTCTGTGTCATGAAAGAATTGTGGGTCATGGCCTTTGATATCTTGAATGCTGTGGGATAAAGGACTAAAGATTATTTTTCTTCCCTTAGCCGTGAGATGTAAGACACTGAAGGGCCTATCCTCGTGTTATGTCCAGGTGACTAGCTCTGGAGGATCTTAGCTAACTTGATTGGAATCAGTGACTTCCATGTCCTCAGTGTTACTTGAAGCCACAATATCTTAGTAACAATGAGAATGCAACATTCAAATAAAGCTCTTAAGTCTGACAAGACCAGAAGTTAATGACTTTAAGTAATTTGAAGCTTCTCTAAGTGCTGACCTCTTTCTCTACATGCAGAGAGAACCCCATGCTGAATATTTGCACATCCATCCCCCAAGAGAGATGGGGTCTGGGCATGCACTGTCCCTGTAAAACCAACTGTGCCTCAGGGAAGTTAACCCTGAGCCATTCAACTGTCTCTTCTGCTGAGTAGGATTTTCTGAGAGTGTCCATCTAAGAGGCTCAGGAGATACAGAGGCACAACTTAGAGGTAAAGGCTTTTTTAAAAACTCCTCTGGATAGTTCAGGGCACTGACCCTAAAGCAAAACCAGAGAATAGGAAGAGGTAGCATGTAGTGGGGTGGTTCTCCATCCTTAGCGACCCTGTGTTACTCAAGCAGTCTTCAAGCCTTGGTCATGGTGCCTGCAATAATTTGCTGACCCATATTTAAGGATGCTCAGTGTCACCACAGAGCATAACTCCAGGGAGACCCATTCCCTCTGTGACCACAGTGACTATTGCTGCCTGGAATAAGACAGCCTGAAAGCCAGACACTGGGGCTGTGTGAGCTCTTTCCCCTACATATTTTAAGAACTTCAAGTCCTCAGTCCTTAGTAATTCACTACCAAAAGCTATGACGTGGTTTTTCTTTTTAATTTAATATGCTATTATAAATGCACAATATTTGGGAATAAAAGATGGCTTATTTTTATAGGAAATATAATTTTAAGAAATACAAGGATGACATTAAAAAAATTAAGATGTACTTATTTAGCCTCTGAAGTCCATAGTTCATAACTAAAAAACCTTAAGAAAAAGACTGTCTTCATCAAAATTGTCAAGAAACTAAGGAGTAAATAAATAACTAGAGGGAAATTATTTATCATCTAAACCAAAAGATAGATGTCTTCCTCAGAAGGATAACTATGCCCCTCTGCAAGATATTCTTTCCTTGTTTCTCTACTCAGGAAAGTTTATATCCTATAATAGTTCTACCTCCCACCTTCTACACTTTTTAAATGTTTCTTCCAAATTCACATGACTCCTATGGAGTCAAGTTAGGATTTTGTGCAAATGAAAAACACTCTAGACTTCCAAGTATATGTAAAATTTTTACCAATTATTTTCCAGTTGGTGGAGTCCATATTTGACCCACATCTTCCAGAGAGACAGGAGGATGGGATTTGCCAGGAATCATTGCTTTAACAAACAGAATCTGTTTATTGTGGAACATAACACAAGGATTTGATCACAAAGGACTTTATCTTTTTCACACATTTCTTCTAACATAGGCATTTGCGGTTTTTGCAACTTTTAGACCATAAGGGAAATACATTTTTTGCTACATAGTATATTGGAGATAGCAATAGACTTTGGATCAAGTGTGAAAAAATATCTATTAGCCTTTGCATTATGAGTCTAGAATAGCTTATTCAAACACATATACTTCCATGACAATGAATTATTTGTTTCCCGCCAACCCCTCATTCTTCTCAAAATGAAAGTGCCACACACAGTGCTTCTGAAGAACATAAACATCACTTTTTCATCAAATCATAAGATGTGAATTTAAAAAGAACAGAGAAAGTGAGAGTAAGAGACAGACAGAGATAGAGGGAGAAAGAGAGAGATAGGAGAGTGCTAAAATCATCAAAAGACATTCAGTCTGCTTGCACATATTGAGACCTCCTGGGTAACTTCTAAGGGGTCTAAGTTTTTCTATTTATTTGAAACAAGACACCCTAACCTATGCAATTGCTTTTCGGGGGCAGTCGACATTTTGCTAGCAAATTCTGAATTTGTTCTGCTTTTCCAATTTTCCATGGTGTGACACTGTGAACAATGATAGGTTTCACAGACTTAGTGACATGTTCCTGTTGAACTCAACAACTTGGCCTTGCCTACCTCTCGGTGTGGGGCAAGGAGAGCTCAGCTTGCAGACTGTCTTATCACATTACCCACAAGCCAGTGGCCTCTCCCCAAACCCAGGCAGGGCTGTGGGGAGGAGGGGTACTTCTTTTCTCTGTTTATACAGTTTTTGTTGCACATATTTTATTTCTGGGATCTTCAAGGCAAAGTTCTGGTGCTCTGTAAGTCAGGAGGCCATATCCATTCTTATGGAAATGTGGTTATTCATCTGTGTACCTGGTCACTTCCCCCAGCTGTCACTTCCCTCTTTGACAGAGGCTGAAACCTCATCACCCAAGGACCCTCACTCAACTTTGGATGAAATTAAATTACTTTGGACCAGACAAAATGTTTTCATACTGTGAGTGAATGTAATTCCTCAAATTAGCTTGGTCACATACAGACTGAGATGGTGAAATTCTACTTTTTTTTTCTATCATTTTTTTTTCTCATCCTACCCGAGTATGTAAAGCAGTAGAAAGAAGAGGTCAACGAGAAAGGTAAAGATTTTCCAGCTAAGTGTTTAGCCCATTATTTCTGATTGTCACCCAGAGGCCATCTTCAGCTTTGAGCAGAGAATACACCACTTAATGTACTCCTTCTGCCTTTCATGACTTGGTTGGTGGGGTTTCCTGAGATGACTGTCATTTTGAGAGGTGACAAAAGCTTTTCTCTCCCTGCAAGAGAAGTTTGTATATGAATATACGTTGTGTTGTGGTTTGCTCTCCCAGAATTCTAAGTCCTTCGATGTCAACATTGTGGCGAGCAGTCATGTCAAGTCATTTTAGACCTTCGCTGTCCCAAAAATGTTCCTGTGACAGGGCATGGTGACAGAGGACAGGACCTAGGAAAATTGAAGTAGGTTTTGTCTTTTGAGCTAAAGCCAGACCAGGAGGAGGTGGCTGAGTAACCACATCATGAGGGCAGAAAAATGGGGAGTTGGTAGTCACCTGGCAGAAAATCTCAATTATGCAAGACAAAGACACTCTAGAGAGCACTGTACAGCACTGTGCCTATAATTAACCATATTGTATTGGACACTTAAAATTTCTGTTGAGGATAGATATCAACTTAAATATTCTTACCACAATTAAAAAAGAGAGAGAGAGAGAGAGAGAGAGAGAGAGAAATAAAGGAAAGAAAGGCATAGCATGTCAGTGGCACCTGAAATATCCTCTATCGTGGGGCCCAATCCCCCGGCCACTGACCAGTACCGGTCTGTGGCGTGTTAAGAACTGGGCCACACAGCAGGAGGTGAGTGGCAGGCAAGCAAGTGAAGCTTCATCTGTATTTATAGCCACTCCTCATCGCTCACATTACCGCCTGAGCTCCACCTCCTGTCAGATCAGCAGTGTCATTAGATTCTCATAGGAGCGAAAACCCTACTGTGAACGGCACATGCAAGGGATCTAGGCTGCATGCTCCTTATGAGAACCTAATGCCTGATGGTCTGAGGTGGAGCTGAGGCAGTGATGCTAGCACTGGGGAGTGGCTGCAAATACAGATTATCTTTAGCAGAGAGGTTTGACTGCACAGCGACCATAATAAATCAATTGCTTGCAGACTCATATCAAAACCCTATCAGTGAGTGGCAAGTGAAAACAAGCTCAGGGCTCCCACTGATTCTGCATTATAGTGAGTTGTATAATTATTTCATTATATATTACAATGTAATAATAATAGAAGTAAAGTGCACAGTAAATGTAATGTGCTTGAATCATCCTGAAACCATCCCCCTGCACTGGTCCATGGAAAAATTTTCTTACACGAAACCGGTCCCTGGTGCCAAAAAGGTTGGAGACCGCTGCTCTATCACAAACATATCTCTTTCACAGGCTGGCTGAGGACCAAATGCCTATATTTAGTGAGTTTTCCCTTTTTTAAAAAAGGGAAGACTCACTAATATATGATTTTAAGAAGTAGCACCAAACCCATATCACTATGAAGAAGGTCAGAAGGCAGGGAAGAATTACATCTTTTAGAGTTCGTCCTGTCTGGGAACTAGGAGCCTACCATTTGAGAAGGGCGCTGCTATGACTGAGTGAGAAGTATGGCAGGCACTGTCCTCCCTTAATTGACATTGGTAATCATCTTCCAATAGAGATTGCCTATATTGTAACAATTGTTATCCAAGGATGAAGATGTGCCTGAATGTAACTTTTTCAAATAACTCACATTTTATTATATTTTAGGTACCATCCTAATGGATTGGTAGACACATTAGCTACAGTCTTTTGGGATCCAACTCCCATGAACATTACCTCCTAGGGGTAAACCAGGTTTCAGTGGGCCTTAGTACTGAAGAACATTTTTCGGTTGAGGACTGGTATTCGTCCTTTGATACTAACCTACAGAGGTCACCAATGAGATGTTCCTCATTCTCGCCTGTGTGGCCACTAGTTGTGGTTTCTAGATATCATTGAGGGGTGCAGGAATCTCCTCTGTTATGGAAAAAATAAAGGTGTAGGGTGTTTGAAAGGCTATAAATGGCTTTTCTGCTCCAGTTACAGTCATTCTTTCTTTGATATGCTTTGTCTTCTCCTTTCTTTAAAATAAATAAATAAATAAATAAATAAATAACTTATTTATTTATTTTTTACTGCGTTGGGTCTTTGTCACTGTATGTGGGCTTGCTCTAGTTGTAGCGAGTGGGGGGTACTCTTTGTTGCAGTGCAGGGCTTTTTCATTGTGATGGCTTCTCTTGTTGCAGAGCACAGGCTCTAGCCGTGTGGGCTTCAGTAGCTGTGGCTCGCAGGCTTTAGAGCACAGGCTCAGTAGTTGTGGCACATGGACTTAGTGCTTAGTTGCTCTGTGGCATGTGGGATCTTCCTGGACCAGGGCTCCAACACGTATCCCCTGAATTTGCAGGCATATTCTTAACCACTGTGCCACCAGGGAAGTCCCTGTCTTTGTCTTCTGAGGGGTCTACCCAGGAAGCTCAAAGACCTTCTCACTGGAGCTCAATCACACTCTTGATCAGGCCCCTTCCCCCTGTCTTGTTCACTGTATCTCTTTCTCCTTATAACTCCTTCACACAGGGAGATCCCTTCTCAAGCCTTAACATCGGTGGTATTGGCATGGATATGCATCTTCCGTTATTTTAGCAGTTGTTGGTGAGAAAATATCTTCCTCTACCCTTCTAGGTTCTTCTGGCTGGCCTAATAATTAAATTGAACTAGACAGGTTAACAAGAGAAAAAACAAATTTAATTATGTATGTACCAGAGCTCCATAAAAGTATGAGACCCTAAGGACAGTCAGGAAATTGAGGCTTATGTGCTATTCTGAGCTAAGTAGAAGAGGTAAACATGTAGGACTTCTAAGAGGAGGAAGGCGATTCACAGAAGACAAAAAGAGCAAATGCTTGGTAAACAAATGTTGCTGGACCATATAGAAACAATGGGACATGGAGAGGAATTTTACCAGACTTTGCTAAGTTCTTCCCTATCTACACACCTAGTTCATATCTTACTGTAGTTATCTATGGTAATAGCTTCCTTCTGGATCAGGTCCTCTATCTAAATTCTTTTAGACACTTGAGGGGGAGGTAAAAATAAAAACTTCCTGAGTCTTCTGTTTCTTAAAATAGTCAGTTTAAAATAATCTCATGCCAAAGAGACACATTTTGGGGTGGCAAATTTTACTTCCTTACACAGTTCTTTGTACATTCTTCCCCAAACACAGAAACAGCTCTTTGGTAAAAAGGGAAAATATAAAAAGTCATAAAGAAAGAATGAATATTGAAATATATGTAATTTCACCACTTAGGTCACCATGTATATTTTGGTAGGTTGTTAACTGTAAACTTGTCACTCACTGGTCAAGAGGATGAGTGTGGACTAAAATCTAGCCAGACCATCTTTTGTCAAACTATGCAGTGTATACGAAGAAGGGGTATCTTTATCTAATTCATATGAAGTCCTTATGAATAAACAGTGGCCTTGCTAAGCATATGTCCTTATTATCAGGAATTCCTGAAAGTTGAGAGGAACTCTCCATTTCTGGCAGCTTTGTCAACACACAGCAGACTCCTTGATCTTTGATCCATTCTCTCCTCTGAGCATAAGTGTCATGCATAAAAGATGATTTTATAACATGCCTAGTATACATGGTCTGGTCCTAGAATTTTGACTTTGGGAGAGCTCTATTTGTGGAAAAGGTGTTTTGATGTCTCAGAAAAAGGGAAGGTCATGCGGAAAGGCAAAGACCACATTTTCTGTTAAGAAATGCTTTTCTGTCCAGTGAAACAGCAAACTATAAATTGGGCTTGGAAAAGGAATGTTCTCAAAAAATGACAACGACAATTCTGGCTTTAATTCACTCCTGTGATTCGGACAATAAAGTGAGAAATTGAATCAGTGACTGTTCTAGAATAGCTATTACTTCAGTGGTTAAAGAATGTGGCCCTACACACAGGCAGAACCATGCATCATTGGAGAAAGTGGGGTTCATCTTTACCAATTATTCATTTATATATTGAATTTTCTATTTAGATATAAAACACTTGATCTAAGTATTCTACCAAATGCAAATGCCACCTAGGAGTAGGCCGGTAACATAACTATTTGGTGACTGCATATATATAGTGATGAGTGGTAGGAACAGAGAAAAAAAAATCAAAAGGCATACCTGGTCTAAGAACATTTAAACACAAAGTGTTCAATAGTGAGTCTGCCAATAGCAATGGTGGTAAAATTCCTACTTGAGGGAATATTAAGATAGCAGGAAGAAACAAACATGACTATGCATCTACTGTCATCACGTGCCTTAACAATCTGCAGTTTCTTCTCATTTTATAAGTGGGTAAGTAAAGGCTGTAAGAGATTATGTAGCTTGTCTAAGTTTACATTCTTACAGAGGGGCAGAGCAAGGAATCAATCACAAAATAAATATTCTTCCAATAAAAGTGTCATTTTACATCACCATGCTTCCTGCCTTAAAGATCTTAACTCTCTGAAGAGTGGAGAGGTCTATACATGAAAAAGGGGGCCCACTGGGTGATGTTGACAGAAGACCAGAGGTGACAAGCTACTCTAAATCTGGTGGATAAAAGAAGTTTAACTTTCCTCAAAGGTTAGGAGGTGGTCAAGAGCACATGTAAAATTGCGTGAGGAAACACTGAAGTGCCTAGAGATGTAGCTATTATTGCTAAAAGCTTGTATTCAGGAGAAGAAAGAGGTAAAGTGGGTTAAATAAGGTCTTGGTTAAAAGGTGGAAGAAACTACCTGTGATCTTTACTAGAAAATAAACTTAAGAAGTGATTGTTATTTCCAATCCATGAATAAAACCATAATTTGCTTCATCACTTCCAGCTTTAAAACTCTGACTCTATTATTCTACCCAATAATGTTTCAGTAGGTAAATCATCCATAACTGTATAAAACAAAGGAGCCATTTTCAGGTCAATATGGATACTTAATTCTAGGTAATGTAAATGGGAGAGAAGTGAGGAAATAGAGGAAAATGTAAGGGATTCTGATTTTTGGAAAGCATTTGCCAGTGTTTCATGTAATCTTATGGAAGAAATTAATTCAAATTGGCTTGGATATGAGCCTTATCTTATGTGTCAAAGACTATCAGAAGAGTCCAAACCAATAATGATAAACAAGACTGTGACTTGCTGGGAGGGGGTGTATATTACTGTGCCAAAGACTACATTTTCTGAACAGCAGTAATCAGTTAATTGCTCTAGTGTGCACCACACCATGGGAATCCCTTTCAGGGTTAGACTGCATAAGATTTCACAACTTGAAGGATTAAAAGACAAGAAGAGACAGTTTTTGTTTGTTTTAATTTTTTTTTTTTTTTTTTTTTTTTTAGGATCCAATAATACTTAGCTAGCTTTGCAAATAGCCACCAGCCTACTAAAGAGACCAGTGAGTAGGTCTGACAATCATTACCTGAGGCCATGGACTGTAGATCTCTCCTTACATCTGGGTTAGTTTAGACTGACTGCTCCAGCCCTAGGTAAAATTAAATAGTCAAAATTATCAATTCCTCTGCTGTGTCTCTGCCTCTTCCTTTCCACGAAAGTAGCTTCTATTTGTTGAAAGTTTACAGAATACAAGGCTCTTTTTCCTACTAATTTAACCCTTAACATCCCTATAAGGTAGAACTGTTATTATCAGCATTTTACAGATAAGAAAATGAAGGGTAGTATAGATTTCTAAACTACTATAAGCCTCTAATTTCTGTAAGACACTATAATTATAGTCAAAACAACTTGCTTGACTCTCTCCATATATATAGTGTCTTCTCTCTCACATTAAAAAATAAAATGGGAAAAAAAAAGACCTTTTAAAAGGGACAGCCACTACTTGATAAGCATACCAATATAGTAGTTTAGAGTGTGACCAAACTGGCATTTCAAATAAACATTAAAGGCTTAAGATACAAAAATAAAGTTCGACTACTAATGAAACTTGAATTATCACAAACAATTTGTGTACAAAGGGTGGAGGTAGGGAATATTGTTTTGTGATGACAAGGCTTTCATAGTTAAGACCCCTCCAAGGGACATCTTCCTGTGGCTTTAATGTGAAAGACATACCTGGAGATGTGCCACATGGTAGCTCTATTCATGATACCTTGGAAACCATGATACACAGCATTGACCTAGCCCTTGAGCCTTGATACCAACACAACTGTTGCCCACACTGTTCCTCCCCCAACACAATATAGGATATGAACAAAATAATATTGAAAAAAAATTCAGATGTGCCTGGATTATGAGTGAAAGGCTGGGAGCAAATGAAATGATTTTTTCTCTTCTGTGGACTTAGAGATGTTCAAAAATTTTACTTACTGAATTAGTATACAGTAAAATTGGCTTTTTTATGGTGTACATCTCTGGGTTTTCACACACACACACAGTATCCACCACCACAGTCAGGATGCTGAACAATTTCAGCATCTTTAGAAACCTTCCATGTGTTGTGCATAAAGCATGGCTATCATTCTCCTCCTTTCCTCACTCTAGTGTTGCCTTTTCAGAGTGTCCTATAAAAGGAATCATGCAGTGTGTAACCTTAGGAGACTGGCTTCTTTACTCAGCATAGCTCCTTTGAGACACATTGATACTGCTGCATGTATCAGTAGTTTGTTTCCTTTTATTAGTTCTAGTATTAGTAGTGCTCCATTGTACAGATTTACCACAGTTTGTTTTTCCATTTATTTGTCAAAGAATATTTGGTGTGTTTCCAGTCTGGGTCAATTATGAATAGGTTTGTTACACACATTTATGTGCAGGTTTTTGCACGGATATAAGTTTTTACCTAGAGTAAATACCTAGGATGGAAATCACAGTGGCATATAATAACTGTATGTTTCAGTTTACGACTAACTGCCAAACAGTTTTCCAGAATGGTTGTAATAATTAAATCTCACCAGAAATATATGAGAGTTCTAGATTTCTCATTCTAGCCAGCACTAGCACCACTGCCAGTTTTTTTGTTTTGTTTTGTTTTTTGATTTTGTTTATAACTGTCCTAGTAGATGTGTAACAGTATCCTACTATGGTTATAATTAGCATTTCCCTAATGCTTAAGGATATTGTACATCTTTACACATGCTTGTTTGTCTTCCGTATATCCTCTTCACAAGTGTCTGTTTAAATATTTTGTCTATTTTTAACAGGGTTGTTTGTTTCATTGCTATTGAGATTTGATCATTTTATCATTGCTGTCAATAATTTTATGTATTTCTATACAGTATATTATTACACAAAGTTTAGGTATATGTGAATACTTTTTAATTTATTCTGGATACATATTGTTTGTCAAATATGTATTTGTAAATATTTTCTCCCTGTCTATAATTTGTATTTTCATTCTTCTTACAATGTATTTTACAAAGGAGATTTATTTATTTATTTATTTTCCCTTTTTGTGGTACACAGGCCTTTCACTGTTGTGACCTCTCCCGTTGAGGACCACAGGCTCCGGACACACAGGCTCAGAGGCCATGACTCACAGGCCTAGCTGCTCCATGGCATGTGGGATCTTCCCGGGCCGGGGCAAGAACCCGTGTCGCCTGCATCGGCAGGCGGACTCTCAACCACTGCACCACCAGGGAAGCCCTAAAATTTTTTGATAAAGGTAATAATTTTAAAATTTTATAGACTGTGTTTTTGATATCTTATTTAAGAACCTATCCCAAGGTCACAAAATTTTTCTCCTAGAAAATTTTCTTCTAGAATTTTTATAGTTTCATTTCTTGTAGCTGAAATTCAACCTCTGTACACTGGTATTGAATTGAATCTTGGAGAGAGAGTTTTGGATGAAACAGAAAATAATAGCCTATTTCTTTGCCAGGCAAAGAGGGCAAAAGCAGGCTAATGCCCTCAAAATTGTGTGTCCCAAAAGAGGGGGTTTGTGAGGAGTCTTATAGTCAAGGGGTGAGGTTCCGGATAAGGATCAGGGTGGCTGCAGGGGCTGCATTCCTTCAATCCAAATATCCTCTGGCATCAGGTGGTCTCATGGTTCTTGAGGTTATTTAACTGTGACTTTCTCTCTGGAATGAAGAATGTTTCATCAAGTAGTTAACATCTTCCATTTGTTGGGGGGTTTACTTCTTAAGAAGATCTCAAAGATATTGTTATGCGTATCCCTTGAAGAGGAACCAGGACTCTGCCTCACAGCTGCACTATTGTTTCTTTACTGCACCTCCCTTGTTTCTGCATCCCCTTCCTTCCCTAATTAGCAACAGTTTGAACATGCTCTTTGGAACTAAGGGAAGGTCATGGAGGCTGAATAAAGCCTATTTCCTACAAACAAGAAACAGGCCACAGAAAGGTATCTGTGCCCAGGAGCCCCACAGGGTCCTGCTGGGTTTCAGTCTTTTTTTTTTTTTTTTTAGATTTTTTTTAAATTTTACTTTACAAATTTAATCAGTTATACATATACATATGTTCCCATATCCCCTCCCTTTTGCGTCTCCCTCCCACCCTCCCTATCCCACCCCTCCAGGCAGTCACAAAGAACCGAGCTGATCTCCCTGTGCTATGCGGCTGCTTCCCACTAGCTATCTACCTTACGTTTGGTAGTGTATTTATGTCCATGCCGCTCTTTCACTTTGTCACAGCTTACCCTTCCCCCTCCCCATATCCTCAAGTCCATGCTCCAGTAGGTCTGTGTCTTTATTCCCGTCTTACCCCTATGTTCTTCATGACATTTTTTTTTCTTAAATTCCATATATATGTGTCAGCATACAGTATTTGTCTTTCTCTTTCTGACTTACTTCACTCTGTATGACAGACTCTAGTTCCATCCACCTCATTACAAATAGCTCAATTTCATTTCTTTTTATGGCTGAGTAATATTCCATTGTATATATGTGCCATATCTTCTTTACCCATTCATCTGATGATGGACACTTAGGTTGTTTCCATCTCCAGGCTATTGTAAATAGGGCTGCTATGAACATTTTGGTACATGTCTCTTTTTGAATTATGGTTTTCTCAGGGTATATGCCCAGTAGTGGGATTGCTGGGTCATATGGTAGTTCTATTTGTAGTTTTTTAAGGAACCTCCATACCGTTCTCCATAGTGGCTGTACCAATTCACATTCCCACCAGCAGTGCAAGAGTGTTCCCTTTTTTCCACACCCTCTCCAGCATTTATTGTTTCTAGATTTTTTCATGATGGCCATTTTGACTGGTGTGAGATGATATCTCATTGTAGTTTTGATTTGCATTTCTCTAATGAGTAAAGATGTTGAGCATCCTTTCATGTGTTTGTTGGCAGTCTGTATATCTTCTGTGGAGAAATGTCTATTTAGGTCTTCTGCACATTTTTGGATTGGGTTGTTTGTTTTTTTGTTATTGAGCTGCATGAGCTGCTTATAAATTTTGGAGATTAATCCTTTGTCAGTTGCTTCATTGGCAAATATTTTCTCCCATTCTGAGGGTTGTCTTTTCGTCTTGTTTATGGTTTCCTTTGCTGTGCAAAAGCTTTGAAGTTTCATTAGGTCCCATGTGTTTATTTTTGTCTTTATTTCCATTTCTCTAGGAGGTGGGTCAAAAAAGATCTTCCTGTGATTTATGTCATAGAGTGTTCTGCCTATGTTTTCCTCTAGGAGTTTGATAGTGTCTGGCCTTACATTTAGGTCTTTAATCCATTTTGAGCTAATTTTTGTGTATGGTGTTAGGGAGTGATCTAATCTCATACTTTTACATGTCCCTGTCCAGTTTTCCCAGCACCACTTATTGAAGAGACTGTCCTTTCTCCACTGTACATTCCTGCCTCCTTTATCAAAGATAAGGTGACCATATGTCCGTGGGTTTATCTCTGGGCTTTCTATCCTGTTCCATTGATCTATATTTCTGTTTTTGTGCCAGTACCATACTGTCTTGATTACTGTAGCTTTGTAGTATAGTCTGAAGTCAGGGAGCCTGATTCCTCCAGCTCCATTTTTCGTTTTCAAGATTGTTTTGGCTATTCGGGGTCTTTTGTGTTTCCATACAAATTGTGAAATTTTTTGTTCTAGTTCTGTGAAAAATGCCATTGGTAGTTTGATAGGGATTGCATTGAATCTGTAGATTGCTTTGTGTAGTAGAGTCATTTTCACAATGTTGATTCTTCCTATCCAAGAACATGGTACATCTCTCCATCTATTTGTATCATCTTTAATTTCTTTCATCAGTGTCTTATAATTTTCTGCATACAGGTCTTTTGTCTCCTTAGGTAGGTTTATTCCTAGATATTTTATTCTTTTTGTTGCAATGGTAAATGGGAGTGTTTCCTTGATTTCACTTTCAGATTTTTCATCATTAGTATATAGGAATGCCAGAGATTTCTGTGCATTAATTTTGTATCCTGCAACTTTACCAAATTCATTGATTAGCTCTAGTAGTTTTCTGGTAGCATCTTTAGGATTCTCTATGTATAGTATCATGTCATCGGCAAACAGTGACAGCTTTACTTCTTCTTTTCCCATTTGGATTCCTTTTATTTCCTTTTCTTCTCTGATTGTTGTGGCTAAAACTTCCAAAACTATGTTGAATAAGAGTGGTGAGAGTGGGCAACCTTGTCTTGTTCCTGATCTTAGTGGAAATAGTTTCAGTTTTTCACCATTGAGGACGATGCTGGCTGTGGGTTTGTCATATATGGCCTTTATTATGTTGAGGAAAGTTCCCTCTATGCCTACTTTCTGCAGGGTTTTTTATCATAAATGGGTGTTGAATTTTGTCAAAAGCTTTCTCTGCATCTATTGAGATGATCATATGGTTTTTCTCCTTCAGTTTGTTAATATGGTGTATCACGTTGATTGATTTGCGTATATTGAAGAATCCTTGCATTCCTGGAATAAACCCCACTTGATCATGGTGTATGATCCTTTTAATGTGCTGTTGGATTCTGTTTGCTAGTATTTTGTTGAGGATTTTTGCATCTATGTTCATCAGTGATATTGGCCTGTAGTTTTCTTTCTTTGTGACATCCTTGCCTGGTTTTGGTATCAAGGTGATGGTGGCCTCATAGAATGAGTTTGGGAGTGTTCCTCCCTCTGCTATATTTTGGAAGAGTTTCAGAAGGATAGGTGTTAGCTCTTCTCTAAATGCTTGATAGAATTCGCCTGTGAAGCCATCTGGTCCTGGGCTTTTGTTTGTCGGAAGATTTTTTATCACAGTTTCAATTTCAGTGCTTGTGATTGGTCTGTTCATATTTTCTATTTCTTCCTGATTCAGTCTTGGCAAGTTGTGCATTTCTAAGAATTTGTGCATTTCTTCCAGGTTGTCCATTTTATTGGCATAGAGTTGCTTATAGTAATCTCTCATGATCTTTTGTATTTCTGCAGTGTCAGTTGTTACTTCTCCTTTTTCATTTCTAATTCTATTGATTTGAGTCTTCTCCCTTTTTTTCTTGATGAGTCTGGCTAATGGTTTATCAATTTTGTTTATCTTCTCAAAGAACCAGCTTTTAGTTTTATTGATCTTTGCTATCGTTTCCTTCATTTCTTTTTCATTTATTTCTGATCTGATCTTTATGATTTCTTTCCTTCTGCTAACTTTGGGATGTTTTTGTTCTTCTTTCTCTAATTGCTTTAGGTGCAAGGTTAGGTTGTTTATTCGAGATGTTTCCTGTTTCTTAAGGTGGGATTGTATTGTCATAAACTTCCCTCTTAAAACTGCTTTTGCTGCATCCCATAGGTTTTGGGTCGTCGTGTCTCCATTGTCATTTGTTTCTAGGTATTTTTTAATTTCCTCTTTGATTTCTTCAGTGATCACTTCGTTATTAAGTAGTGTATTGTTTAGCCTCCATGTGTTTGTATGTTTTACAGCTCTTTTCCTGTAATTGATATCTAGTCTCATAGCATTGTGGTCGGAAAAGATACTTGATACAATTTCAATTTTCTTAAATTTACCAAGGCTTGATTTGTGACCCAAGATATGATCTATCCTGGAGAATGTTCCATGAGCACTTGATAAAAATGTGTATTCTGTTGTTTTTGGATGGAATGTCCTATAAATATCAATTAAGTCCATCTTGTTTAATGTATCATTTAAAGCTTGTGTTTCCTTATTTATTTTCATTTTGGATGACCTGTCCATTGGTGAAAGTGGGGTGTTAAAGTCCCCTACTATGATTGTGTTACTGTCGATTTCTTCTTTTATGGCTGTTAATATTTCCCTTATGTATTGGGGTGCTCCTATGTTTGGTGCATAAATATTTACCATTGTTATATCTTCTTCTTGGATTGATCCCTTGATCATTATGTAGTGTCCTTCTTTGTCTCTTCTAGTAGTCTTTATTTTAAAGTCTATTTTGTCTGATATGAGAATAGCTACTCCAGCTTTCTTTTGGTTTCCATTTGCATGGAATATCTTTTTCCATCCCCTTACTTTCAGTCTGTATGTGTCTCTAGGTCTGAAGTGGGTCTCTTGTAGACAGCATATATATGGGTCTTGTTTTTTTATCCATTCAGCCACTCTGTGTCTTTTGGTGGGAGCATTTAGTCCATTTACATTTAAGGTAATTATTGATATGTATGTTCCTATTCCCATTTTCTTAATTGTTTTGGGTTCGTTATTGTAGTTCTTTTCCTTCTGTTGTGTTTCTTGCCTAGAGAAGTTCCTTTAGCATTTGTTGTAAAGCTGGTTTGGTGGTGCTGAACTCTCTCAGCTTTTGCTTGTCTGTAAAGGTTTTAATTTCTCCATCAAATCTGAATGAGATCTTTGCTGAGTAGAGTAATCTTGGTTGCAGGTTTTTCTCCTTCATCACCTTAATTATGTCCTGCCACTCCCTTCTGGCTTGTAGAGTTTCTGCTGAGAGATCAGCTGTTATCCTGATGGGGATTCCCTTGTGTGTTATTTGTTGTTTTTGCCTTGCTGCTTTTAATATGATTTCTTTGTGTTTAATTTTTGACAGTTTGATTAATATGTGTCTTGGTGTATTTCTCCTTGGATTTATTCTGTATGGGACTCTCTGTGCCTCCTGGACTTGATTAACTATTTCCTTTCCCATATTAGGGAAGTTTTCAACTATAATCTCTTCAAATATTTTCTCAGTCCCTTTCTTTTTCTCTTCTTCTTCTGGAACCCCTATAATTCGAATGTTGGTGCGTTTAATGTTGTCCCAGAAGTCTCTGAGACTGTCCTCTGTTCTTTTCATTCTTTTTTCATTATGTTGCTCTGCAGCAGTTATTTCCACTATTTTATCTTCCACCTCACTTATCCGTTCTTCTGCCTCAGTTATTCTGCTATTGATCCCATCTAGAGTATTTTTTATTTCATTTATTGTGTTTTTAATCGATGTTTGATTCATCTTTAGTTCTTCTAGGTCCTTGTTAACTGTTTCTTGCATTTTGTCTATTCTATTTCCAAGATTTTGGATCATCTTTACCATCATTTTTCTGAATTCTTTTTCAGGTAGACTGCCTATTACCTCTTCATTTGTTAGGTCTGGTGGGTTTTTATCTTGCTCCTTCTCCTGCTGTGTGTTTTTCTGTCTTCTCATTTTGCTTATGTTACTGTGTTTGGGGTCTCCTTTTTGCAGGTTCGTAGTTCCCGTTGTTTTTGGTGTCTGTCCCCAGTGGCTAAGGTTGGTTTAGTGGGTTGTGTAGGCTTCTTGGTGGAGGGGACTCCTGCCTGTGTTCTGGTGGATGAGGCTGGATCTTGTCTTTCTGGTGGGCAGGTCCACGTCTGGTGGTGTGTTTTGGGGTGTCTGTGGACTTTTTATGATTTTAGGCCACCTCTCTGCTAATGGGTGGCGTTGTGTTCCTGTCTTGCTAGTTGTTTGGCATAGGGTGTCCAGCACTGTAGCTTGCTGGTCCTTGAGTGAAGCTGGGTGCTGGTGTTGAGATGGAGATCTCTGGAAGATTTTCGCCGTTTGATATTATGTGGAGCTGGGAGGTCTCTTGTGGACCAGTGTCCTGAAGTTGGCTCTCCCACCTCAGAGGCACAGCACTGACTCCTGGCTCCTCAATTTGGGATGATTTGTTGTCTATTCATGTATTCCACAGATGCAGGGTACATCAAGTTGATTGTGGAGCTTTAATCCACTGCTTCTGAGGCTGCTGGGAGAGGTTTCCCTTTCTCTTCTTTGTTCTTACAGCTCCTGGGTCTCAGCTTTGAATTTGGCCCCGCCTCTGCGTGTAGGTCGCCGGAGGACATCTGTTCTTCGCTCAGACAGGACAGGGTTAAAGGAGCAGCCTCTTCGGGGACTCTGGCTCACTCAGGCCGGGCGGGAGGGAGGGGCACGGAGTGCGGGGCGAGCCTGCAGCAGCAGAGGTCAGCGTGACATTGCACCAGCCGGAGGCGCGCCGTGCGTTCTCCCAGGGAAGCCGCCCCTGGATCCCGGGACCCCGGCAGAGGCAGGCTGCACAGGCTCCCGGAAGGGCGGTGTGGACAGTGACCTGCGCTCGCACACAGGCTTCTTGGCGGCGGCAGCAGCAGCCCCAGCGTCCCACGGCCGTCTCTGGGCTCCGCGCTTTCAGCCGCGACTCGCGCCCGTCTCTGGAGCTCCTTTACGCGTCGCTCTTAATCCCCTCTCCTCGCGCACCAGGAAACAAAGAGGGAAGAAAAAGTCTCCTGCCTCTTTGGCAGCTCCAGAGTTTTCCCGGACTCCCTCCCGGCTAGCTGTGGCACATTAGCCCCCTTCAGGCTGAGTTCTTGCCGCCAGCCCCAGTCCTCTCACTGCGCTCTGACCGAAGCCCGAGCCTCAGCTCCAGCGCCGCCCTCCACGGCGGGGGAGCAGACAAGCCTCTCGGGCTGGTGAGTGCAGCTCGGCACCGCTCCTTTGTGCGGGAATCTCTCCGCTTTGCCCTACCCAGGTATGTGGGGAGTTTCTTGCCTTTTGGGAGGTCTGGGGTCTTCTGCCAGTGTTCAGTAGGTGTTCTGTAGTTGTTCCACGTGTAGCTGTATTTCTGGTGTATCTGTGGGGCTGGGTTTCAGTCTTATGTTTAAATCCATGACCCATGTAAGATGTGAGGTTTAAATTAAGGTAGTCTAGTTTGTCTGTTTATTTACTAACATATGGAGGTATAATTAATCTGATACCATTTTTAAGAAGACAATCCTTTGTCAATTGAATTGCTTTTATCTTTGTCAAAAATCAATTTGCCATATTTGCAGAAGTGGTCTGTTATTTGACTCGGTTCTGTTCCACTGATTAGTGTGACTGTACCTTCACCAAAATCACACTACCTTGATTTCTGCCATTGTATATTATTATTATTATTATTATTATTATTATTATTATTATTATTATTATTATTATTATTATTATTTTGTAGCTTGTGGACTCCAGAACACAAGCTCAGTAGTTGTGGTGCACGGACCCAGCCACTCCATAGCACGTGGGATCCTCCCGGACCAGGGCACAAACCCATGTCCCCTGTATTGGCAGGCAGACTCCTAACCACTGTGCCACCAGGGAAGTCCCATTGTATATTAATTTTTTAAATTAAATAGTGTGAGTCCTCTATTTTTGTTCTTTTTTTTCAAAATTGTTTTGGCTGTTGCAAGTCTTTTGTTTTTATGTATACATTTAGAATCAGTTTGTCTGTATATCTAGAAAATAATCTGGGATTTTATGCAGAATTGTGTTAGATCTTTGGATCAATTTGGAGAATATTAACTTGTTAACTATATGAAATCTTCCAAATAATAAATATAATATGTATCTCCATTTATTTATGGCTTCTTCAATATCTTTAATCAATGTTTATAATTTTCAGAATACAAAACCTGCACCTGTTATTTTAGATTTATACCTAAGTATTTCATTCATTTGATGCTTTCGTAAATGGTATCATTTTCTAATTTGGGCTTCCAGTTTCCTTTTTAGTAGGTCTGATGAAATTTTCTATGTAGACAATGGCATAATTTACAAATGGAGAGTTTTATTTTGCCTTTGCAAACTGTATGTCTTAGAGATCCATTTTTCTTGACTTATTGCACTGACTAGGAAATTCAGTATGATGCATATGAGTGGTAACAGTGGGCATTTTGACATTATTCCTGGTCTTTGGAAGAAGTAAGTAATTTTTTTTTTTTATCATTTGAAATATTGTGAACTGTAGTCTTCCTGTAGATGATCTCTACCATGTGAAAGAAGTTGCCTTCAATTCCTCATTTGCTGAGTGTTGTTTATCATATATGTAGTTTGAATTTTATCAAATACTTCTTTGAGCATCAGTTGATATGATCATGTGTTTTTTCATCCTTAGTCTGTAGTATAGTAGATTACATTGTTTAGTTTCTAAATTTTGAACTACCTTTGCATTCCCAGAATAAATGTCACTTGTTCATGGTGTATTGTGCTTTTATGTATTGCTGGGTTTGACTAACTAGAATTTTATTAAATATATTTGTGCCTATGTTCATGAGAGAACTTGATCTATAGGTTTTTTTTTTGTTTTTTTTTTTTACTTTTGTTTGTTTTTATACTGTTTGTGTCTGGCCTTGGTGTCAGAGTAATTCTAGCCTTATAAAATGATTTGGGAAGTGTTCCCTACTATATTTCTTGGAAGAAATTTTGTCGGCTTGCTGTTATTTACTCTTTAAAAGTTTGGTAGAATTAATCAGTGAAACTTTCTAGGTCTGGATATTTCTTTTCTCCAAAGTCTTTTAATAATAAATTCGATTTCTTTAATAAAATAGAACTATTCATGTTATCTTTTTCTTCTTGGGTGAATTTTGGCAACTTATGATTTTAAAAGAATTGGTATAGTTCATCTAAATTGTATTTATTTGCATTGAGTTACATGTAATTTTCCTTTATTATCATTTTAATGTCTGTGCAATATCTAGTGATATCCCTCTTTAGTTTTTAATATTAATGATTTATGTCTTTTTTTTTAATTTTTAGTGTGGCTAAATGTTTATTAATTGTATTGATCTTCTAAAAAGTGGTCTTTGGTTCATTTTATTTCAGTTTTATTGATTTCTGCTCTTTATTATTTCCTTCTACTTCCTTTAGGTTTATCATGATTTATTAAATTTGTTTATTTCTTTAGGTAGAAGCTTAAATAGTTTATATGAAGTATTTCTTCTTTACTAGTATAAATATTTAATGCTGTAAAATTTTCTCTAAACACTATTTAACTCCACCATATAAAATTTTATATGTTGTATTTTCATTTTCAATCAATTTGAAATATTTTCTAATTTCTATTGAGATTTCTTTTTCAAAAGAGGAATTATTTTGAAGTGTGTTGTTTAGTTTCCAAGTGTTGGAGATTTTCCAATTATCTTTATATTATCAATGTCTAATTTAATTCCATTATAATCAGAGAACACTGATGATTTCAACTATTTTAATTTTGTTGAGGTTTATTTTATGACTTTAAGATATTGTCTATTTTGGTTAATGTTCTGTGGGCACTTAGAAAGGACATATATTATGCTGTTTTTGTGTAGAATGTCCTATAAGTATCAATTGGATCCAATTTGTTGGATATCGTTCTTCTGTATCCTTGCTGATTTTTTTCACTAGTAGTTTTAACAGTTGTTGAGAGAAGGGTACTGAAGTCTCAAAATATAATTGTGGATTATTCTATTTCTCCTTTCGGTTCTATCAGTTTTTCCTTTATGCACTTTGAAGCTCTCTACTTTGGTGCATACATATTTTGGATTGCTATAACTTCTTGGTAGATTGTTATATTTTATGTAACACCCCTCTTTATCCCTGTTATTTCCTCTGCTCTGAAGTCTAATTTGTCTTATATTAATAGTTTCATTCAAATTTTCTTTAGATGAGAGTTTGCATGTTGTGTTAATTTCCATCCTTTTACTTTCTATCTACTTATATAATTTTATTTAAAGAGGTTAAATGTAGACAGCAGATACTTGGGTCTTTTAAAAATTCTATTCTGATGATCTCAGTTTTTAAATTTATGTGCTTAGATCAATTTATATTAATATTATTATTGATTTGTGTGAATTCAGTACTATCATTTTATTATGTGTTTTCTGTTTCTTTCCCCCATTTTTGTTAATTATTTTGTTTCCTTTTTCTTGCATATTTAGATAATTTGAATATTTTTAATACTGTTTTTAAATGAATTTATTGATTTCTTCCCAAATCTCTGTATAATAATTTAGTGATTGCTCAGGATTAAAATATGTATACTTAGTGTTTAGAGTCTACTTGAGATTGATATTTAACCACTTCAAGTAAAATGTAGAGAACTTGCCACCATCTTTTCTTCTTTATCTCCACCCTCCACCTTCCATGTAGTAATTGTTGTTTGTATTACATCTACTTACTTACATTGATAAATCCTCAGGTACTGTTACATATTTTTCTTTCAGTCATTATATTAAAAAACTTAAGAGGTGAAGAGTACTCTAATATATTTATCCAAGCAGCTCTAATTTATACTATGCTTCCTTTATTCCTAATGTCCTAAATTTCCCTCCAAGTCATTTACCTTCTATATAAAAAGGCTTTAGCATATCTTTTAGAGTGCATCTTCTAGATAATTAATTTTCTTAATTTTCTTTTATCTCAAAGTATTTTTATTTTATCTTCAGTTCTAAAGTATATTTCCCCTGGATCTAGAAAATTAGTTGATAATTCTTTTATTTCTATAGTTTATAAAATTTATTCCATTTCTTATGTCATCCATGGTTTCTGATGAAAAGTCCACAGTTATTTGAATCATTGCTCCCCTACATGAAATGTTGTTTTCCTCTGGTTGCCTTCAGTACTTTTATTTCTCTTTACTTTTCAGGAATTTGATTCCAATGTGTCTAGGAATGGATTTCTTAGAGTTTATCCTGCTTGGAGTTGATGAGCATTCTGACTCTATTTATTTCTCTCATCAAATTTGGGAAATTCTTAGTCATTATTTCTTTAAATGTGTTTTATTCTTCATACTCTTTTCCTTCTCTTCTGGGACTTCAGTGACATAAATGTTAGACCTTCTGGTATTGTCCAACAAGTCACTGAGGCTCTATTTACTTTTCTCAATTTTTTTCTCTGTTGTTACATTGTATACTTTTTATTGATGTATCTTCAAGTTAATTGACTCTTTGTCATTACCACTGTGTTATTAAGTTCATCTTGGGAATTTTTTTTCGTTGTTTTATTTTTCAGTTTTAGAATTTCAATTTAGTTCTCCTTTATGCCATCTATTTCTTTCTGAGCCTGTCTTTCTGTCTATTTAAAGAATGTCTGCCTTTACTTGCTGGAGTATGGTTATAAAAGCTTCTTTAAATTTTTTCTGATAATTTCTACATCTGTGTCATTGCTGGATTGGTATCTCTCATTTGTCTTTCATTTTTGAGTTGAGATTTTCATCATCCTTTGTATGCCAAGCAATATAATTGCTTACTAAACTTTTTGACAATTACAATGCAAAAGTCTGGGTCTTAATCCTATGATGAGTGCTGTTCTTTTGGTTTGCTTTGTTTTGTTTTAGCATGCATTTGTCCATGTTACACTCAAGATGCAAGTTCTGATGTAACTTTTATGGGCTTGGTTCCCATGTCATTTCAGTTTTTTTAAGCATTTACATTTAATTTGAATCTCAGTGTCTGTGGTAGGGTATTTATAGTCAAATTCTTGCATGAACAGTTCAGAGATTAATCCATGTATTCATGTAAAACATTTTGTGATCATTTTTTGATTTTCCTCTTCACTGTACTCTTTTTGAAATTTTCTGGCTTCCTGGGTGTTTTCTTCCAAGTTTTCCAGCCAGAAATCAGGTGCTTAGTTTCCTTGTTCTGTCCTTTATTTCCTGAGACTGTATCTGAATCCAGATCCAAGTGATAAATTGACAGAGGAAGAAAACTAAATGGGAACTTTAATCTGTGCTCTGGAGGAGCACAGTTCCTCTCAACAGAAAAAACATTTCTCTTTCCTCTGAGTTTAAGATGCCCCACTGGCTGCTGCTGCCATTATGTTTTTTTAATTGATTTATTTTTATTTATTTATTTTTGGCTGTTTTGGGTCTTCATTGTTGCATGCAGGCTTTCTCTAGTTGCGGCAAGCAGGGGTTACTCTTCATTGTGGTGTGCAGGTTTCTCATTGCTGTGGCTTGTCTTGTTGCTGAGCATGGGCTCTAAGCATGTGGGCTTTGGTAGTTGTGACATGTGGGCTCAGTAGTTGTGGCACATGGGCTTAGTTGCTCCACCTGTGGGATCTTCCCAGACTAGGGATCGAACCTGTGTCCCCTGCGCCACAGGGAAGTCCACTGTTGTTATTATTAAGAAAAATAACAACAATAATAACAACAAAATAGTGCTAAACAAATTATTTCTCCCTTCCTCCCCCAAACCCTTTTTAACTTTCTTTACCAGTTGAGACTGTTTTCCAATTCCTCAGGCCAAAAGTAAGCGCTTATTTTGAAATTCTCTCTGTCCACACCTATTGCACACTTCTCGGTTTCAGGCTGTTTTTGAGATCACGTGGAGTGATATCAGACGCTCACCACCAGTTCAGTAGAAATTTGAATTTCAGTTTCCTTCTCCATCTGGAGTTTTATTATTTACTTTATAAGTCCTCAGATAACTGCTTCATGAAATTGATCTAGGATTGATAGTTGTACTCAGTAGGAGAGACAGCATGGGTGATCTGTTTACTTCAATTTCCCCAGAACTAGAACCCGCAAATTAAATTATTTTAAAGGCAAGGTAGACAGAAGGCAGTATGATGACAGAAATAGAATCAGTGACAGAATGTGACAATTGTATACTGTTGGCTTTGAAGATTAAGGAAGAGACCATGGCCAAAGAATAATTTGGTCTCTAAAAGCTGGCAAAGGCAAGGAAATAGATTTTTTTCTAGAAGAAACAAGGCCTGTGACACCTTGATTTTAGCTCTATGAGACTGATTTTGGACTTCTGACCAGAAATGATTTTAGAAGTGAAACACATCCAAGTGTGGCTTGGGGACCAAGAAGTTGAATATGAACAAAGGTCAAGATCAGTAGACAAACAGGTCAAACAATATATATGAAACAACAAGTTATAGTGTGGAATAAATGGACAAATATGTGTTGAATTCATCCAGGATAATGGCAGGATGTGAAGGAGTGAACCAAGAACACACCTGGTTGCAGTGTCTTAACTAAGGTAAGATAGAGAATAGTCAACTCTAATGGCAAGGACTTCAAAAGAGAAGGACTTCATTTATGAGAAGAAACCATCATTTGGGAGCCATACTGGGACCCAGCAAAAAGGCCACTGACCCTACTTCCCAACCTCAGGAGCACATGGGCTCTGGTCATGAATTTGAATGTACTTGAGAAACTGTTTTAACCATATTACTTTGGGTGAGGGATGGTGAAGCCAGATGCATATCTGGAGAGAAGTACAGAAAGTATTTTACAGTTTCATTACTCAGAGTTCCTTGGGGAGACTATAGCCACACAGGGCCACTCAGGGGAAGCACTAGAGTTGGTCATAAGGTAGAGGGAAAATGGGGACTGCAGGTAAGCATCTTCTTTGTGGTTTTCATGGGAAGGAATGGGTAAGGCAGGCTAAGCAGGTTTAGGATTGGCAATTTTTATGATTTCAGTAGGCTCTCGGGCATAAAGTTTATCTCTGTTTGTCTGATACCTCACCTTGGGATGATTAAGTTGAATATATACTGACCCAGTGTGTGAGATCCCAACATAGGAGGTGATTTGGGGGTGTGGATTTAATGGGATACTCAAAGAGGGGAACAACCAGTCCTAACCAAGGCCTCAAAACTGGGTCAGGACAAGCATTTTAAAAACTATATTGCAAAATTGTAATACTCTCCAGGCACTAATCCCCAAACTGCAATGTTCTCCATGCACTAATCCTACCCTTAATAAATCAATAGAACCTTGTTATAATAAACTAAGAATCTTTCCCAAATACTGGTGTATATTTTCTAAGAAAGAGAACTTTTACATTTCAGATCCTTATTTTATTATATTTTTATGAGGTATAGTTTTCTTCACTATGTGCAGAATGAAAGAAATGTCACATTTATTTACCTTTTGGAATGGAATCATATCCAGATCTGAGATCTCTTTTAGAAACATAAGGTTTTATGTATGTATGTATGTATGTATGCATTTATCTCTGTTCTTTTCTTCTAGCTCCCAGGGTCTGTTACAAAGTGGAAGCATCCACCTCTTTCATTGAAGCTTCCAAGATCATGATGGTTAATGCCTATTGCTCAAGCATCTATGACTGGGCACCTTTTCTATCCTTCATGAGCATCATGGCCAGTCACAGAACCCACCACCTCTTTGTCCTTTCAGGCTCTGAACACCCAATTTTATCCCTAGTTGATATCATCATCTTCTCCTAGAAGCACCAGCTCCATCACCGTGCAGATAATCTAACAGTATTATTTCAATCATACCTATAATCAGTGTAATTTTGAGGATTTTCATGCCTGCATTTACACTTTTTTAATAATATTGAGAAATACAAAAAAGTGTGAATATTTTCCTGGGATAAAGAAACCCTGAACATAATTGGACCTGGGAGGAGGAAGGGGAATTTTGTACATTTTTATATATCCTAGAAGGAAGGAGGGCCTTTTTCATTCATTTGCAAATAAGTCCACAGCAAGAAAAATAAATGAGTAATATATTAAATTAAAGAAAATACTAAAATGAGAGTGCATTTTCTTACCACAAACATTGAAATGGAGTTGTAAAGTTTACCTGTGATTTGCAAAAGTTGCTGCATGGGTGCAGTTTAGTCTGGGGGGAAAAAAAAACTAGTGGGACTCTGAACAATGTACTATTAATGCAACAATAAAACATTTTAGAAAACAAAACAAGCAAAAGCTAAGTTAATTCTTCCAAAATAATAGAGGAATACTTAGTGTTCTCAACTACTGTTTAATGATTTTATATAGTTGGGAGTAAATCAAAATAACTAAATAATTTACTTAGCTCAGAGCACTATAGAGCATTGTACTCATTTTTCCATGTGTCAGTTTGCTTTCGTTTTGCCAAGCAGTCCTTGAAGAGTCTACTATAAGGATAGAAAATAAATATTTATAACAAGGACTTTACTTGTGCCAACATTCAAAAATGAAAGTATCAATGATTTTCTAAATACCTGAAACAATTTTATTTTTAGGAGGTAACCATTTTCCCTTCACTTTAGCCATATTATTTAACTGCATTGAAAAATACATGGTTTTATCAATAGGTATTGCAATGACTGATTTCAGCCTAGGCAGTGTCTATGAAATCATATGTTTAATATACGTTAGGTACACAGTAATGAAGTTTCTCTACCCATCTACTTTAGGCATATTTTTATTTCTTCTTTCTTGTTTGTTTGCTTTTGCTTATATTGGTTTCTAATTTCAGCATTGTTTCCAATTAGGAAACTTAACTTTTTATGCAAATCATAATATGATATTGAATGTTGAAGTTAGTGATAAATTACATTCAGTACAACACACTTTATTTAAATACTTAAGACAATGCAAGTTATAAAACAAAAAAAAGAGTATTTTAATCATATAATCATATAAACACTTTCCTTTTTGCATGTTTTTTCAAACTCTCTGAAGTAAAGCTTTTAGAGTCCAAAAAGGTAGAAAGTGATTGTTCACTAAATTATATAAAAAATATTTATCTGGGAATTTAGCACTTGTCTATTTAGCTCAGATCCAAGGAAACTGACTGTTCCCTAAAGAATAGCTTGTGGTTAGAATTCTGGAGGTGTAAGAACTGGTTAATATGTATGCTTTGTTAAAGAAGATTTAATTGTTTCATTTGCTTTAAAGACATGCCCAGGATTGAATAAGGAGGTCATACAAAAGCATCTTTAGGGCATTTTGGTATCTCAAGGTGGTGGGGAATACACTGTGTGTGGATAGAAGAGCCTAATTGTTTCCTCAGATAATCTGGAAACAATCAGATCAACTCAGCCATTATTTGAGGACAAGAACAATGAGCTGGGAGCCATAAGGGAGGAATGTATGAGGCTGAAGTCCCTCTCACAGAGCCAGTTTTTCACATCAACAACAAGAGGTTGCGCCATCAAACCTCTGAGCTGGAAGACTGATTTCCTGAGTGCATTTTTAAAGACTGCCAATTGGAGATATTTGCAATACAATGTACAATAATTTGACATTCTTTGAAGCAGCCAACAGTAGAGAGGATCAGAAAGATACCAACTTTTAAGTCATTGCTCATTTTAAGTCACTTTGAACTTTAAAGCTTCTTTTTCAGTGATAACAGGATCTACAATAGGAGATCAGATTTGGAAATCACAGCTTGAAATGCCCACCCAGATGAAGTTATGCAGAAAATGAAACATATCTGGCAGAGCAAGGCTGTGATCAGGGAAACAAGATAATGTCAATGAAAAGGGCAACATGTGGATAATCAGGACCCATTTATCTTCTTTCCTCCAGTTCTTCCTTCCTCCCTCAACCCCGCCTCTGGCCCCAAAGAAGGAGTCTTAAGAGTGTATGAAAATAAGGCACATTCAGACCCAAGCTGAAAGGAATAGAGACTCTCATGGGGGCTGCTTTGTGTCTGGGTGAACCGTTTGGCTGAAAACACACACACAGAAGTAAAGGAGTGAGGCAACTCTGGGATAATCAAGACCTGCCAGTTCTGCATCTACCATATCTTGGTCAAAGATCTGGCAGCTTACAAAATCCAGCCAAGGAAGAATGAAACAGGTCATGGTCCTCCGATCTAGTTCAGAATATCTATGTGTATCTCTTTCTTCTCACCAACATTATAAACTTGTTTGGATGCCATGTTATCTCAGAGCTCTTTACGTTACCCCCAGTACCTTGTATTTCTGGGACATTCTGTATATGAATTTGGTTTAGTAACTATTTTTGGATTTTGTGACTTTTGTTGTTGTTCACTAACTAGCTTTTAACATTAGATAAGAACTTGTTTTGTTTTGTTTATAATTAACTGGTGTTTGTGGAATTCCAAGTGTCCCTTTTTCTAAGCCCCTGAAAACCTTCCAATTAAGGGAAAATTTCTTCACCCAGCTCTGTCTAGCTATATTTTGAAATTAATACTTTATTAGCAAAAGTAATTAAGAAAGAAGCATTTCTCTAGTTTTTTTGGTGTTTGTTTGTCGGTTTGCTTATTTGTTTGTTTTTTCAGAACAGCTGCTATTGCCTAGCTGTTGCAACTGTTCTGCTGGTGAGTGCTTTCATGTAGGTTGAGTGACATGTCCAAAGTCACCTAGTTATCTACCATTGATTACAAGAAAATTCAAAATCCCTAAATTGTGGTCCAATGAATTTCCCAGTGATTAAGAGCTGTTATCTCTGCCCTCAAGTAAATAGGAACTATAAATATGTCTTACGTATCAGAGAAACAAATAAGCAACTCCAAGAGCTACTCTACTAGAGATGGTTTAGAATGACATATTATTACATAATAGAATACAATTTTAATGCATGTATAACATTTTAAGTGTTTTTATTTTTTTAATAAATTTATTTATTTATTTTTGGCTGTGTTAGATCTTCGTTTCTGGGTGAGGGCTTTCTCTAGTTGCAGTGAGTGGGGGCCACTCTTCATCATGGTGCACGGGCCTCTCACTGTCACAGCCTCTCTTGTTGTGGAGCACAGGCTCCAGACGCACAGGCTCAGCAGTTGTGGCTCACAGGCCCAGTTGCTCTGCGGCATGTGGGATCTTACCAGACCAGGGCTCGAACCCGTGTCCCCTGCATTGGCAGGCAGATTCTCAACCACTACACCACCAGGGAAGCCCCTAGCATTTTAATTTTTATGAATGTGTTTTCATATACACTCTTTTGTTTATCATGATAAATAAACCCATGAAATTTTTGTCTTTTCATATTCCCAACTGAAAGTCATAAGGATGAAAGAGTTAATAAGTAATGAATCTGAGACTCAAACCCAACACCTTTTGTTATTAGCTTTTTACCCCTTTCTCTAGGAGAGGTACCCAGAGTCCTAGATTTCCCCAATTCCCTCTAGTGAACACAGTCCTGCTCACTTTCATTCATATCCTTGGGAGGTCTATGTCCATATTCTTTCCCCTGAGGAAGTAGAGATGAGTGATCTTTGGACTTTGCAGCTAGACTGTGCATCAAGGATTTTTAAACAATTATCTGAGGATGCATCAGTTCTTGGCTTCATTTCAAACTGTAGTTTGCATTAACTCAGTGTTTACCTTATCCAAAATTGGTCTGTGAATTTAACATTGTAGGTTAAGTTTGCACAACTAGCTAGCAAGTTTTTTTTTTTTCCCCTTCTGGTCAGAGCCAAAAAGACAACATAAATCAACAGAAAAAATGAGGTAAAGATTAATAGAATTCTGTTTTTCCATTCCACACTTAGTGGTTACTCATTTAATACATTTAATGAATGTCAACTGTCCTGGTATGATAAAAGTCTTAATCTGGGAGGAGACAGTGTATTTGGGAATAATTAAGAATGCATTCATGCAAAACTATAATAAAATATGCTCAGATGAAGTTTAGTTTTGAATATTCCTTACTTTTCTCTTTTAAAATCAGAATTCATATTATCATAAAGGGTACATTAGAGTCTCTCTGAATTGAGAACATTGATTAAAATACATTGCTTGTAATAGACCATAAATACATAAAATCAATTTAACATTGATTAAAATCAGGCTTCCCTGGAGGCGCAGTGGTTGAGAGTCCATCTGACAATGCAGGGGACATGGGTTTGTGCCCCGGTCCAGGAAGATCCTACATGCCGTGGACTGGCTGGGTCCGTGAGCCATGGCCACTGAGCCGAAGCATCTGGAGCCTGTGCTCCATCAACGGGAGAGGCCACAACAGTGAGAGGCCTGAGTACCACAAAAAAAAAAAATTAAAAATATAAAATAAAATACTAGCATCTCCTCTAAACATTTATTGAATTCCTCTATGTGTCAAGCTCTATGAAGGTTTTGTGGAGCCTCAGAGAGTTTCTGCACTGGCCCATCTATTCACATTAAAAAAATAAAAAGGCTAATTGCTTCCCTTAAAGAGCCTAAAGTCTTTTAAGAAAACAGAGATACAAATAGACAATTACAGTGCATTGCAGTTAATGATCTGATAGAAATATAGAGGGGGCTCCAAAAGAACCTGAAGGAAGGATATAGACCCCAACCAGGGAGAAATGCTGGAAGAGGATTTCTGGAAAAGAAAACCTATACTCAAAGGTGTGCAAGACTGCTGCTCATTCCAGCAGAGGAAACATCCTGGGCAAAGACTAAAGGGAAGAGACAGACACTTAGAAAACAAAAGGTATGTCAGCAAGGCCAGAGTACAATGTGCAGGGAGGAGAGTCGTGTCCATTAGGTAGGACTCGACAGTGAAGAGCAGCCTACATCATATCAAATGTGAAAGTTATTCTGAAGTCTATGGTCTATTACAAGCTTCAGAAATACTTTACTGCTGTAGAAATATTGTCCTCACCAAGGTATATGAGCTGATTTAGAAGTAGGCAAGCCTAGAATTAAGGAGGCCAGTTGGAGGAAATAATTGATAATCAGAAAAATACATGGGGATGGTCTGACCAAAATGGTGTTAGCCGAGAAGGGAGAAAAGTGAATAGTATTTGGAGATAATTGAGAAAGTAGAACTGGGAGGAGTTCCTGACTGACTGTATGTCTGAAGTGCTGTCAAGGCGGACAACTGGGGTAAGGTTTTTGTTTCAGACTCAGGTAGAGGACAGTTTGTTATGCCCTCCACTAGGAGGGGAAGTCAGTGGGGAAAGCTGATCATTTCAAGTGGCAACAGAGACTAAGAGAGAGAGAGAAAAGAGAGAGAGCAAGAGAGACAGAGAGCAAAATTGTGAAAGAATGCAATGATTGGTGTTACCTTAATTACTCCCAAATCTCTCCAGACAAGACAAAAGGAAGTAATCTATCTATCTATCTATCTGTTTATTGAAAAAAAGTTAAAATTTTATCCAGAGCATCATTGCCTGAAACTATGTAGACTTGAATGTAGACACTTAGAATCACTCACATAGGATTATTTCTAACACATTATTGGAGAGTGAAAAGTTAACCTCTTTGCTTTGATAAGAGAGATTTCCCAAAACACAAGTCTACACTTTCAAGAATGTGGGCAAACCCCTTGTAAATTCCCCATGTCTGAAGGAAATCAAATTATTGGCAAGAAACCAGAATAAATACAGACCTAGAGACTCACAGAGCCCATTGTTCTTGATGCTGCTTTTTTGAAATCCTACTTTTGCTTCTTATTCCTACTCAGAGGCCACCTCCTCTTAGAGGCTTCGCAGTCACCCCCATTGAACAAGATTATCTTCATCCTCTGAAGCCATTGAGTATGTTGTGTCATTCACAAGACCTTAATCATGGATTACTTTGTGTTGTAGCTGCTTTTGTGTTTGTTAATTGTGCTCCTTGAGATAGCTATAATTTCTAAACAGAACTCATTGGACCTCCATATTTGACCACATAATAGATGTACAATTAGCTAAAGGATTTGCTAAATTAATTTTTGAAATGTCACTTTATTTTTTGGACACTCATACTGCAAAATGTGATCAGTGCTTCATATAGCTCCTTTAAAAGCTAATAGTTTTAATGAAAATGTCAATCAATTAACCTTTATGACTACTGAAGTCCATTGCTACAGTATCTTAATGAAATGAATTTGAATTATCAGATGTTCTCCTTTAAGAAAATCTTCCCTGCAGAAATATCTCAGTTATTTCAATAGAAGCAATAGACAGTGGTCTGGAGTAAGGAACAGAATTAAGAGCCCAAATGCACTATAACTATGAAGTAGTAGACTACATAATTTATAGAATTGATGTGTTTCAATGAGCACGACTTTTCTACTGTGTGTGTGTGTGTGTGTGTGTGTGTGTGTGTGTATGTCTGTGGTTATAACATTGAACTGTGTTTTATTTTAATTTGAAATAGCTTTATACTAAGAGGTATTATATACATTGCTGTGAGCAGGCCAGCATGGATTTTGGTAAAGGCACATACCTAAGAAGAGGTTGTTATTTTATTATTGTATTGTACCCCAAGGCCTAGGACTTAAAGGAAATAAAGTTAATTTATTAAAATAAAATTAATCTGCCTACCTAGTACTTTCCTGAAGTGGTCAAATACGTAGGGTGTGATAATGACAACATAAAAAGGGACATATTGAAACATATTGAAAAGGATAATGAAAAAATAAGTGAGAAAACTCATTGGGTCAATCTATCACTAAATATTTACCAGTTGCCCACTTTGACATTTATCACTGTAGTTCATATCAAGTGGGTTGCTAGGAAGAAATATAAAAAAAATTTCAACCTTCAAAAATCTATAGCATTTTTATTGTATTGATACTGATAGAGAGCATTCAATTAAATTTAAATAATGTAAGAAACAGAGGTAGAAGGAAGCTAATATTAGTTGAGCATATACTATACATCAGGAAAAAAGTGACCATTTATTTACATACATGTCATAATTTAATTTTGTTGCTGATGAAACTGGAACTCAGAGATATAAGTTGCTCAGAGTTACAAAGCTTGACTTTTCTGCTCCACCAGATTGTTTCAGTTTAAGGGCAAGAACTCTACAGAAAGCAGAGTGGGAGATAGCATGCACAGTGATAGTAGACAAACTTGAATATGATCATAATTCCCTGTTTTCTCAATGAAAAAAAGCCAAATAAAACAATTTGCCCAGCTTCAATCATTAAATGTAACGTTTAGGACAGTAGCTGAAATATTTAAATGTCTAATTAAAACTGTTTAATTGATTTAAACAGTACCACATGTGTATCTAATGCTACATAATTTAAAGTGTGTGTGCAATATTTGGAAATATTGTAGTTTTGTATTCTCAAATTATATGAAACATTTTAATTTAAACCACTCCTAGTTAACTTTGACATTAACATTAACATCTTCATTACAGGTATGTATTAAATCATTGGTTACTTAAACTTTTTATGGCTAATCATCTTTATGGATGTTTGATATGTTTGAAACATAGTGTTTTTCTGTATATACATATCTTCATTTTGAGAAAATCTCAAATTGTTGCAAGCACAGTGTAAAATTTTTCTTTTCCTGAATCACTTCATAGTAATTTGTTGATTCAATGCCCCCACACCACTGGAAACTTTCTTGTGTATTCCCTATGAAGAAATCAGGAGTCAGCAAACTATTGTTCATGGGCCATATCCCATCTGTTGCCTATTTTTGTAAATAAAGCTTTATTGGGACACGGCCACACTTACTTATTTACATATTGTGTAAAATTGCTTTCCTCCTATAATGTCAGAATTGAGTAGTTGGGTGTTTTGGGTCATAAAGCCTAAACCATGCCCTTTCCTGAACTTTATGGGAAACATTTGTCAGTCCTTGTCCTATATAATCATAATACTACCATCAAAACAGGAGATTAGGGCTTCCCTGGTGGCACAGTTGTTGAGAGTCCACGTGTCGATGCAGGGGACACGGGTTCGTGCCCCAGTCCGGGAAGATCCCACATGCCGCGGAGCAGCTGGACCTGTGAGCCATGGACGCTGAGCCTGAGCATCCGGAGCCTGTGCTCCGAAACGGGAGAGGCCACAACAGTGAGAGGCCTGCATACTGCAAAAAAAATACCAAAAAAACAAAACAAACAAACAAACAACAAAAAAACACCAGGAGATTAGCATTGCTATATTAATACCATGTAATCTCAGACCTCAGTCAAGTTTAAAATTGCCCCAGAAATCTCCTTTAAGGTTTCAGCTTGGAATACCGTGTTCTATTCAGTTGCCACGTCTCTTGACTTACATTCAATCTGAAATGGCTTCCTGAAAGCCATCCTTTGGCTTTCATGACCTTGATACTTTTGAAGATTATAGGCCAGATATTGGTAGAATGACCACGAATTCGGATTCTTCTGATGTTTCCTTGTGATTAGATTCAGGTTATACATCTTTGGCAGGACTCTCAAGGATGAACACAGCACTTCTTGTTACATCCTTCCACATGTGCATGCCAAGGTTTTGTCCCATTACTGGTGATGCTCACTTTGATCAATTGATTAATGTGAAGCCTAACAAGGTGCTGCACTGTGGTATTGCTTTTCTTCCCTCCGTATTTACCAAGTATTGTATATTTTTGACAACTTCATAAATATATTCTCAGGAAATGTGCATTTTATGTGTGTATCACTAGGGTTTAGTGTGGTGAAGGGAGCTTAGTCCTTGTTTATTCTACTTTGTGAAGAAGGTATCTGCACTTTAACTTTAAATTATCTTATAGGCTAGACCTTCTTTAAGAGTAAAATAATAGCAATTTGCTTATGGTGGCATTTTACACACCAAGGCAGGTGGTACACAAGAAACATGAGGACAAAAATATCAAACCATGACATCATTTAGTGAATCCTTTACCTTTTTTAAGTGTATGTTTTGTGAGTCCTATTCAAATGGCACCTGTATATGCAGCCTATCAGACAATGAAATAAGAATGTGCCTGCACGTATGTCTCTAAAGAAACTCCTATAGTCAAGACTGAATCATCTGTGGATTTTTTACTTCTTGCAGTCCCACTAGTCTTACCACCACCTCTCACATATGATAGTTGCTCCATAAATATTTTTGAATGAATGGGTAAATTTTACAACTGGCCTTGTAAACTAACATATCTTACTTTGAAACATACTCCTGACTCTTTCTTTGGAAACTATGAGTTGTGTGTCATTTGAGGGTTATTGAAAAGTTCCTGAATAATTAAAAATATTGACCCATAGAAATATAAACCTGGAAGGGACCAATAGCCAGCTTTCATTTGGACTGTGTCTACTGTACTGCCCTATAAAACAAAATTTTATTTCAGAAAAACAAAACTCAAAGAAATAGTTTAGCACTCTACAAAAAATAATTGACTAAAACTTAAAAATATATATATATTTTTTCCAGTTGTGTAGACACACTCAGAGATTTCAGCCAGATTAGCAAGCAAATAAAAACTACATGTCCCCTCAGATATATACCTTGAGATGCTGAAAACCTAACAAATATACAATATTCCTTTGTAAGTTCTTCACTGAAGCTCACACCTTCGTGGTTATGCCTAAATTTTTCTATAGTTTTTTCTATATCTCTCAAAGATATTTTAAATTTATTCTTCATTCTTAGATTCTGCCCCAAATCAAAATATTCAGAGAAAACCAATGTATGGGCATTTTTTTTAAACTTCTGCTGTGTTTTATTCATCTGTGAGCTAAACTAGAATGAATTCCAAAGTCTCAGAAAGGATTAGGTTAAGATATAATCTTGAAAATACTTAATAAACATAGAGAATTTGAACACATAACATCTAATCAGTAATTCAACTGACTTCTACCCAAAGTAACCCCTACAATAAGCCTACAGACTTGCCGAGTGTGAATCCACAGATTTGATTTTATCATCTCTCCATTTCCCTACCACAGGGGAAGAGATTTTGCCGACATGTCTCAATGCCAATCCAAACAATGATATGACTTATCACTTACAGCCGTACACATTCCTCATCAGAAGACTTTATGAATGGAAGCTCATTAATCAAGCCGTCATCTGGAGAAGCAGAGCGAAGGCAGAATCTGAGCTTGGAAGGGGTCTGGAAACTGCCAGGTACAGAAGCACGCATTTACTGACTCGTCCATCAATGCCTGGGTATCAACAGTGCTTTGTAAATAACTGCTCTAGCTAATACTACAATTCTAGTTGCTGCATCCCTAAATATTTCAGTCTGCATATGTCAGCTCCGAGACAGATCCTAACTTTTGCCTTTAGACAGGTATCTATTTGAAATCCGTCTTTAGCACGTAATTAAGTTGGTGTCTTTGGGCAACTTACTTAAATGATTTGATCGTTAATTTTATCTTCTGTAAAACTGTGATCTTTGTTATCTAGTGTTACTGAGAAAATTTTATAAAATGATATAAGCAAAAGACCTTGCAGGGTCAAATTAAGTGCATTCTGTTAGTCCCTTGAGAAAAAAATAATATTTGCTTCCCCCAAACACGAACTTTTCTCTGTTATTTTGGTCATATCATCATCACCTTTATCTCTCCTTTGTCAAGTGTGACTTTTGCTACACTGTCTCATGTGTGCATGTATGTGTATGTATAAAAAATGTACATAAACGTGTGTATGTATAATCTCCTTTATGTATGCATAGTTAATAAATGTGATTCATAACTTTAAACAAATAATATTTACATTAATTCTATCAGTAAATGTTGTTCTTCTCATTTTACAGTTTAGGAAACCAAATGTGAGAGAGACTGAGAAACAAAAGCAGTATTAAGTGATGAGTCAATATCTCAGTTGAATTCAATCAGCTTTTTTTTAATTTTAGTTTATTTTTTATTGAAGTATAGTTCATTTACAATGTTGTGTTCATTTCTGCTCTACAGCAAAATGATTCAGTTATACATATATACATTCTTTTTTTAATATTCTTGTCCATTATGTTTTATCATAGGGTATTGACTATAGTTCCCTGTGCTATACAGTAGGAATTTGTTGTTTATCCATTCTATATTAATAGTTTGCATCTATTACCTCCAAACTCCCACTCCATCCCTCTCTCACCCCTCTCCACCTTGGCAACCACAAGTCTGTTCTCTATGTCAAATCAGCCTTTTAAATTTCAATGTCTACCTGCTTCCTCCTGTATTAAAGATATCATTCCCAGCAGAATGTTTGCAAGAAGGAGAGACTGAGGGTCATGAGCCAATCAGATCATTTGACTTCTTATATGAGCTGCTCGTTTCACTCAGAAGTAAGAAAAAAATGAGTTCTCATTCTACAACCAATGAGCTGGACAAACTTGGACATATAACTTAATTTTTCTGTGCTCATTCGCCCCATCTTTAAAATGTGGCAGTATAAAAGATAATCATCAAAATCCTTCCAATTTTATAAAATACTGGTAATTAATATATATTTGAAAATATACTAGAAATTGAATATGCAATTTAGTATAATCAATTGCATTCAGAATTTTACATGCAGGAGTATTCCATTTCACTTTGTACTTCTACATATAAGAGTATATTCCAAAAATTATATATCTCAATATGCTTTCTTTATAATAAAATCGTTTGATATATGTGTGTAGACCCTTGTAGTGTGCAACTGTTCCCCATCAATGTTTCATTCAGATGTTCACAGCCACTCAAGGAGGAAGGTAGGTGTGTACAATGTCCCTCTTGAAGATGAGAACATATAATGTTTGAGAGTTTGAATGAACTCATGTTTGTGAATGCATTTTTCTTCCTCAGGACTCAATCATTACTGTAATGCGTTGAATAGTGTCCTCACAAAAATTCACACTCATTTAGAAGTTCACAATGTGATCTCATTTGGAAATAGAGATTTTGCAGGTGTAATTATTTCAGTAAAGAAGAGGTCACACTGGGTAAGTGTGGGCTTCTAAATCTAGTAACTACTACCTTATAAGAAGAGGAAAGAACACACAGATGCACAGACACACAGGGAAGAAGACAATGTGATGACAGAGGCAGAGATTGGAGTCATGCAGCTACAAGCTAAGGAACCCTTTGGATTTCCAGCTTCCATCAGAAGGTAGGAAGAGGCAAGGAAGGATCCTTTCCTAGAAGCCTTCAGAGAGGGCATGCCCTGCTGACACCTTGATTTCAGACTTCTGGCCTCCAGAGCACTGAGAGAATAAAGTTTTGTTGGTTGAAGCCACTCAGCTTATGGTATTTTGTGACAACAACAAAAGGAAATTAATACAACTACTAAGAGGCAGGGGTCTTTGCCCACATTTTCTGATGACATAAGCCTAGACTAGTGTGGGAGCAATTGAGACAGCTCAAGCGAATGGACTTAAAGAATTTATTTTTCTTTCCACAACCACTTGTGCAGGTATTTGATGTGACCTAATTTACATTTTCCAAAAGGTCATGCAACAACAAGAGAACAAAGCTGCAGACCAGAGAGAAGACTACATAGTAATCCAGGAAGAAGATGATTGTGGATGGATCCAGCTGGGTAGTGGTGGAGGTGACAAGAAGTGTGGGATGCTGGTGATAATACTGGGGTTGAGTAAACTGCAATCATAGAAGGCTGGATTTAGAGAGAGGGACGCTAGTGATGGAGACTTTGTGGGGGTGAAGTCATTGGTGGTGGTTTTGACAATGGAGTAGATGCTTGAGGCAAGGTGAAAGAAAGATCATTTGAAATGCAGAAAACACAAAATGAGAAGCCAAACATTTTTTATATGCTTCTAAGATAGTCCCTGAGTGTGGCTAGGGGCTGTATGTCACCACCCCCTCAGCACCATAAGGGCAGACACCATGTCCCAGCCATCTTCATGTTCCTAGTGCTTGGCACAGTCCTGGTGTTGAAGAACTCAGGAAGTGCTGTAGGACTAAATTATTAGAATTATTAGAACACCATCTAATTCTGATTAAAATGATTTCTAAAGGAGTTTCCACTAAAATTAGTTCATGGTGTGCCAGTGTATTAACACTCATGATGTAATTGGAAATAGACAAGAACACTGTTCTTTACACACACACACACACACACACACACACACACTCATACACACTTAGCCAGTGATTCTGCATTTGAGAAAAGCACAGTAAAATGACACATAACCGACCCAAAGTGAATGGAAGGAGGGAAGGAGGCAGTGTGATAGTCTGTGACCCAAGGCACAGGAATTCTGCTGTCAATAGGAGATTTTATGACAGAAAAAGAGGTTGAAAGCCACTTTCTACATAAGTAGTATGTTTATGTATTATTCACAGTAGCAAATAATTGCAAAATATCAACATTTCATTTTCCTCTTAAGAGCTTCTTTTGATTAGTGACCTAATTAACCATTAAGAAGAAAAGGTTTTTTAAGTGTAAATATGAAAAGAGGGAGTATTTCCTAGCAGCAATTTGTGATCTTAAAATGTCACAGGCAGGCACATCACGGAGGTGCTACCAACCGGCACTTTTCAAAATATGACTCTGTGTCAGGAGCGTGTGGTGTGGATGTGTTTTTTTTTTTTTTTTTGTCTTTATTCTGAAACAAGCAATGCAAATATAGATATGGTTGCCCAAGAGATTTCCTTCCCTTTTTGAAAACCCTTCAAAATTTTCTCTGACAACCTAGGAAAGGTTGTTTTTAATCTATTTAATTTGAGGCTGTATTCTCCACAGATAATGACACATTTTCTCTTTCACTTCATGAGTATATATGGAAAAAAATGCAAAACTGCCACACAGAGGCACACACACAGCACATATATACTTCCTTACATATACAACAAATATACAACTAAACACATACATACAATGCACACACATGCAACACACACTTACAATGCAACACACACAAGCATGCACACTATACACAACAAACATGAACATACACAAAATATACATGTGTACAACATGCACAAATTTATATGCTCCCACATACATAACATATTCATACTTTCATATACTCATACAAACATTACATACACATGCATATAATCACATGGAATAATATTTACATATGAATTTTAAAGGCATCTCCCTAAAACCTTATTCCATATGTCAAGGTGTGACACCTTCTGAGAGATCTCAGCTGGAAACATTTCTGAAACAGCCTTTCTCACAGTTGACAGTAACCTGACCTTTCATTCCAGCTGCCCGCAGGGACCAGGGATGAGCAAGATGCATAAAATGCGAAAACACAAACAAGCAGCATCTATAACCATGCAGCTTTCTTTTAAAAAGGTCTAAGTCAGTTTTCAATATATTCTACCTGTCTTCCACCCAATAACGAGATAATGAATTTACATTATTAGAAACAAAAGTGTTGTAACAACTTCTCTTTTGGAGGTGATGATCAAAATCAGAGTCTAGAAAACACACCATATTGTTCAAATTAACATAAAGTATATTATAAATTTTATTACAGTGAGAAATGTATAAAATCTTAGCAATTAGTTAAGATTCATCTAGACCTAGTCTCCAAATGCTTTTTGCATGCACAAGCGTGCACGCACACACACACACACACACACACACCATCTTTGTAAATAAACCTTTCAAGACCAATTGTTTGTTATTTTATCTTCTTTTTCTTTTCCCTCTGAAAGACCAAGCATAAATGGCAAGTGCTAATAAGTTTTGGTGAATAAATAGATCTGTTTTTAAGAATATGAATTCATATTTAATTAACGCAGTGAATTGTAGCAATTATTGAGAACCTACTACATGTCAGGCACTGTACAAGGCCTTATTAGGTAGCAAAGGTAAGAAAACCCCTCATTTCCAGGAACCTCCAGACCAGTGGGAGAGACACACATCACAATGACTTGAGGTCAGTGCTCTGATGAGGTAAGACACAGGTACTCCTGGAAAACAGAAGGGAAGTCTAACCAAACCCTGAGGTCAGGAGAGTCTTCCTTCATCCCAGGCCCCTCCTCACTCCCTAAACAGAGCTTTATTTCTAGAAACAGGCACTTGACGGCCTATGAATTGAGACAAGGACTGTCACACTGAAGGTGAGGAATCAGAAATACACACTAGGATGTTATAATGCCTGTAGAGGCTACAATTATCCATTTTAAACACATGCTTTGGGCAAATTCCCACAGGAAAAATAAACTGCTTAGGAAGCCTTTACAGATCTCAGATATTATTAAAATGATCCAGTTGAATTCTGGGAAGTTAACTTGAATATGTTGGAATCAATAATTCTCCCCTATTTCTATTTCATATGTGTGCCCTTACCTTAGACATCCAGCTCTCAGTAAGGGCCCCAGATGCTGACAGCCTTTTGTATGTCTATGTGGCTATGTACCTGCATTTGCACATGCATGTTTGTATGCATGTGAATGTGCACACACATGGGTATGTGTGTGTGTAGGCATATGCTCCAGCTCTTTGCTCATGACCATTTGGCTCCAACATGCGTCTTGAATGTCTAAGCAAGTCTCATTCCAGAAGTCACTGCACTTGCTCTGCTTCAGATTCTGACACTTCAAAGGTCAGATAAAGTAGCTTGTGTCAAGCCTGCTCAGTGAAGAATGATCTCTAGAAAGAGCAGGAGAAAATATCTCTATGAGGTTGAGTATATGAGCATCCAAAAGGACTGAGGCCATGCATTCCAGTTCTGAGCAGGGGACCAGCCTTCCAATTCTTGGGAAAAAGAACTATTCTTTCCAGTACTGTTAGCAGTTGACCAACTTTATCTAGTCTAGTGCTATTAATAGTCTAGTGCTATTCCTTTACTTTTCAGCTTAAGTTCTCACATGATCCCTCAGCCCGTGGACTCCCTAACCATGTGGACGAGGATAGTATTGTCAACTACCCTACTAACAAGGTGGAGATTGTGTGTTTGACCATATCTTTTGTTCCTAATGACAACTCCTTACTCAACCCCTGAAGAAACATTGTTAGAGAATTTAGGTGTATGTCTGAGTGACAATGGTGATAAGAGAAAAGCCTCAGTGGCTGGTCCTGTAAGGTTATTTATGATAGCAGGTTTTTGCAAGCAGCATTAGTTGAACTCCTTGACATGTTCAGTTCTGACTTTTACACTGGAGGAGGTTTTCTCTTTCTCTGAATTTTAAGTAAGAAACAAAAACTAGTAGGGATACATAGACATTATTCTTTCCCCTAAATATTGTATATAGTCTTTGAGAATGGAAATTCCAGTGTACACGTAACCAGTCTCATCATTTCATATTTCTAAGCTCTTGAAAAGGTTTGGTAATCCATGATATGAGAATGATATTATTAATAGTACTATTGGAAGGAGGTGTACAGGAGAAGTATAACACAAGATGTCAAGGCTTCAGGGTAAAGGTAGGAAAACAAGAGGGAAAATGTCAGATGTATGTATTAGCAATTCTCTGGGTTCTATCTCTTAAGGAAAAAGGAAACTTATCTTTAATCATTTGTGAAAGAAAAGAATTAAAAGAAACAAGGTCCTTGGCCCAATAGTCTCCTATCTCCAGCATCCACAGAGCTCTGTTAGAAGCCAGTGACAGTCCCTGTGTGGAAAAGATAATGTCACTATCCAGAAAGGACCAGCAATGGCTGATTTTTCACACATGCTCCAGACTCCTATGACTAGACAACAACCAAGCAGACTGTGCAGAAGAAAGACTGGCCAGTCATGAAGCAGAGACTGATTTTCTCCTTTACAGCCTAAAGGCAGATGAAATTATCCTTACATAATAAGCAGCCAGGAATTCTGTACCAGGTGCCTGAGCCTCAATCAGTCTTTTCTCATGGTTGTGGTACCTTTTAGTCTGATTTCCAGTCTCAACCTCTTTTGGTTCCTGAGAAAAGCCAGGTGACTCCCCTGAACACCTGGCCTTTAGCAATTGAAGGACCACGCCCTCACTAAAGGCCCTTTTTTCATCCCATCAGCAATGACTAAACTACCTCTTATTTTTATATTCTATCAGTTCCTGTAGAATATATGCCAATTCCTAGGTGTGTTTCTGCAAAACTCATCTCTCCAAAGATCTTCAAGTATAAATTCCAGTGATAAGTAAGCTCACCAATTGTTAATTTAAAATTTATGAGAGTGAGACATTTAAAACAACAGTTCCTGTGGAAACGATTCCCAAAGCAAACTCATTCTTGGAATAAAATAGAACACCTATCTTTCTGGAGTGATACTGTTTGTATCTTGTTTGAAGACAGAGGGAAATATGTTGATTCTAAGTCATACCTTCTTATCTCTAAGAAGTTTGTCCAAGAGGCCAAAGTAGCTGAGAGACTAACAATGAAGAAAAAGATAAATCCAAGGAAAAGACACTGAATTTCATTTTACAAGGGGTGCATTTATTTGGGCAATGTAGTCACTGTCTTTTCTGCTCTAACTACAGAATTTTCTCCAGATCTGTCTACTTCTCTTTACCTCTGCTGAAGCTCAGTTTAGCCTCCATCACCTCTCAGCTGGACAGCACCAAGACCCTTCCTACTGGTCCCCCTCTTGAATACTATCATTTCTCTATAGCAACAGTTACTTAAAATTATGTCACATTCATGCCTGAACCTCACTAATGACTTCCTGTTTTCCTTAGAATGAAATCCTACTCCATATCCATGTTGGTGGCCTCTCAGGTCTCAGATGAGCAACTCTCTGCCTTTTCTATTATTCTATTCTCCCTGGCCTTGTTTATATTTTTTTCAATGCAATGCTTTAGTTCCATGCTTGAGCCTTGCACTTGCTATTCTTTCTGCCTGAACTTAACCTTTCTGGCTCCTTGGTACCATGGAAGATTTAGTTCAAATGCTATCTCTTCAGGGAAGCCTTCTCTCTCTCTCTCTTTTTTTTTTTTTTTTTTTTTTTTTTTTTTTGTGGTACATGGGCTTCTCACTCTTGTGGTCTCTCCCGTTGTGGAGCACAGGCTGTGGATGTGCAGGCTCAGCAGCCATGGCTCACGGGCCCAGCCTTTCCACGGCATGTGGGATCTTCCCGGACCGGGGCACGAACTTGTGTCCCCTGCATTGGCAGGCTGACTCTCAACCACTACGACACCAAGGAAGCCCCAGGGAAGCCTTCTCTGATCACCCACTTAAGTGTCACTCTACCTGTGACATAGTCATATAGACTGTGTCATTATAGCACTCATGCTATTTAGAATTGTGAGTACACAGACAATGGGGATTACCCAATGGCATTATCTCTGTAGATATTTAATGAAATCTGATTTGAATTTCTATCATTGGATTATAACTTTATTAGTTTAACTATTAATCTTTGATATTCCATCTGCATCTAAGGTTGTTCTAATCACATAATCCAATGGGAAAACATTGAGTTATTTGGAGAGACTTTAAAACACAATGTTTTCCAATAAAAACTTCTAGTATGCTATCAAAGCACATGGCCTTCACTAGGCAAAGAGTAACATGATTGTGAACATAGAATGGACCGGGTTCCTAGCAATATGCCATAAAAACTTGCCACTCCACTGATATGTGACCTTTGTAGCTTGTAGCTTTTAAAATCATATTCTTACCCAGTGCTGCATGTCACTCTCATTAAAATAACAATTAACCCTATACACTGCTGAGTGGCATTAGTATCTTTACAAGGAACACAAATGATTTCATTTCATGCAAAATGAATATAAAAGGTCATGCAAATAACTCAACTATTTTCTTTCTGTAGGTCACCATATGAGCTGGAAGAAAACCAGCACAGCTTAATTCATAGAAACATAAGCCAACTCCTTCGTAAGGAAGATAAAGGTGGAGGAAATAGAGGCAGGGAAATTTTACCTGTAGAGTGGCATGTAAAAGATGCAGAAATGTGTACCAGAAACCAATTGGTGGATCGAAATTTCAATCTGTGCATGGGTGACAATTTAAACATCCGCAGACTGGATGGGTTTATTCTGCTCCTTTATTAAACTCAGACTAGCAGCTTTGGGTCATTTGCTTTTGCATTAATTACTTTATATTAATGCAATAACTTCAAAACCACATATAGCCATTATGATTATCCAATTCACAAATAGGTATTTTTATTTTTAATAATGATAATAAAACCATCTGAATCTGAAGATGTTAAAGTTAAGCTAACAAGTTCAAAAACAATTAGGAAGTCTTATGAATGGCAGAAAAAGAAATATTTTATTTATAAATAGTTGACATAAAACTCCATTGTGTAATCTCATTGTCATAAAGGTGCATAGACAGAGAAGTAATTATATTTTACAAACTTCTACCTTCTTTGAAAACACGTACTAGGCAGCATGATTGAAAACTTTGTCTTGATTTGGGTTCAAATTCAGAAATTGTCTTTTCGAAGTGGAGAACCATGGAAAATGTCTTCCAATACAAATAGAAGTTTTCTAACAGAGAGATCCCTAATATTCCTGTAGCATGTGTCTCTTGTGGAAATCATCCCCACAATTTAGCATCTGATTGAGATATTGTGCAGAGGAGTATCATTTGTCTGAGCATAGTTTGATGAATAGATTAAAATATTAATAAAATTGTATTGTTGGAAAGACCTTTGGGTTCATAGAGTGAAATTTTCCAGCTAATATGAAGTCCTTGTATGGCACAGAAAAATATGGTCATTTAATTCAGCTGTATTATTTCTAGTGAAGACATCATCATCACTTCTCACTTTATGTGGCTCTATGTAATAGAAATTCTTTTGTGTTGAGAATGGAAGTCTAATAGATTCCTGCAGTGCCCTCCTTCTACTCTCCTTGAGAGTGCTCACTCTATATACTCCTCTTCCACATGCAATAGTCAAAATATTTTGAGACATCTGTTTTCATGTAAACTTCTCAACCATTCCTTATAAGACAGAGTTTCTAGTTGCTTATTAAACTAGTTTCTACTTCAATATCTTGCCTGGATTCATTTCTGATGGATTTGGTTTGTAACTAAAATGTGATATCTAGAATTAAGTGCAGTTCTTTAACCATGGTCTATTACTCTCTTGCTTTCAAGACACCATACTTCTATTAATGTAACTCAAATTTTGTTAGTCTTTAAATAATCACATACCTCATCATTGGCTCATATTATCTTGCAGTCAAACTGTCTTTTATTATTTTCCTAATTATCTCATGCAAATTTTGCAAATCTCTTCAACAGAATGTGATTGCTTTACTTGATGTAAAGTTTAAAGGAACCAAAATGTGTTTTGCTTATCCATCCCACCTAGCAGAACCTCCTCTGATTTTCCAGAAAATTCATTGGTCATTGTTGGGAGAGAGTTGAGAGGTAGAGAGAGTTAAATTATCAATTAATTAATAGAAGTAGTATGTGTATTATAGATACAGATTTTAATTTCTAAGAACCTTGAAAGTATCAAATGTGATACCAACACTGCCTGTACCACCTACTAAATATTGTTTGGTGGCTCTAAGTGTGGGTTAACAAACTAGCTCCTGGAATAATGGTCAATTAATTAGATTCTTCCTGACACCACCAGTGATTATACTGGTAACCTTCAGATGCATTTGGATGGATTAAGAAAATATAATGATTAGCCTTATATAAGTGATTCTGTGTAGGATGGTGGCCATGTGACTCTGGACACACATTCCTAACATTTTCTATATACCGCTTCCTAATCCTTTCTTTCAAAGCAGATAAGGACCTGTACTAAAATAAACTACACTTCAAACAGCCTAAGAAACAGCAACATACTTGCTCTGGATTGGCTATGAGTTACTTAAGTTACACCCGTTGGGTAGTAGAAAGAGTAGAAATAAATATTCTCCAGTCTCTTTTATTTATATACTGACTTGGGGTGATAATGTTTTATTTTGATTTATTTTGAGTTTCAGCATTTCAACTAATTAAGACCAAAAGAGTCAAACATTTCCATTGGCTTTGCATTTGAGGACAGTTTCTTGAAAACCTGGCTTAAATCCAAAATAGGTTTCCCTGTCCCTAGGGATAGGGTTTTAACACCACAGTTTTCTACTGCAACTCTGAAGTAAACCGATAATTCTCAGCAAGTTCACAAGGGTTCACATTCTATTAGAAAAGGAGAACAAAGAACAACATAATCAGAGACAAAAGATATGACCCAATGCCATGAAGAAGGTTCATTAGAAACTAAAGACAAACCTAAGAAACATTCACCTGAGAAATGTTTTCATTCTCATAGAAAGGTCTATTCTGGATTCAGTGACTGATTTGTGGAGTGTCACAATGGCAGGAGTGAAATAACATTCTTTGTTCAATGATGCTGCCACCCAAACAACCCAAATTTTAAATCTCTTTCTTTTTGAAATACATTTTTCTTCTCTCTTTCTCTGAACCATCATCAAAAGGCTTAATTAATGAATTAGTATTTGTAGAAATCTTTGATATTCCAAGATGAAAGGTTTTGCACAAGGGTAAAACATCAGCGCCAGCAGTAAAATGTCTTCTTGATGACAGAATGCATGAAGTGTTAGGCTAGAATACATTTGACAACTGCAATTAAAGAGGTTTGATCCTGTTTTCCTGCTCTGTTTTTATCATGTACATTATTCCAGAGGATATGAGGCTAACAGGAAAGGTAAACCCTCATTGGCCAGAAATTGTTGATATGTACACACACATACATATTCCCCAGTGGTTAAGGGAGGTGGAAAGTTTATGTGCAGCCTCTTTCTGGGGCAGTAAAAGCTTCTTTTATTTCAAATTCTTTTTTTACACCAGTTGCTATTACTCTGAAAAGCTCCTGGCATTTGGAAGGCAATAAGCAAGGCATAAAATCCACTCTTTCTTGAACAGGTCTCATTCCTAGGACTGCTTTTAAGCTGACTAGTTTACAGCAAAGAAAGAGACAGCTGGGTCTCCTGCAAAAGCTCTCAGGAAAAGCAGGACTGACGGCCTTCTAACTAGCTGAGTGCAGTACTTGGGCAATAGATAACTTGCTGACTGGATCTGTGACTATTTTCTTACATGACCAAAATTCTTTGGGTCTGAAATATGATTAAATTCATAGAATTAATATAGGTTGTGGATAGAAGAAATATCTTTTAAGTTCCCATTTCCTACAGAATACCTCTTTCTCGGTTTAGGCTCACCCAAATTCTTTCATTTGAGAAAATCCCAGTGCTACCTTCCTCTTAAGTTGGGTAGGGGTGGAAGTGAATGTAGAGTCAGAATATTTAGTGCCTTTTGAAGGTAATAAGTTCAGGGCCTTACCTAATAAAATAAAGATCTGTATGACATCCTTGTATTGTAAAAGCCAAACCAAAACATACCTCATTGTATGTCCAACTGTCTGTAACAGGTACCACTGCACACCCACCTAGCAGCCTGCATCTCTCTTCATCCTCACTTAGAGAGAATGCTCATCTTCACCTCTAGGGGAGGCTGGATGGGTGAAGCTGACCTTATTAGTTTGATCTTGACATTGACTAAAATTCTGGCCCAGAAGATATGTATGGAAGTCAACTTTTGGGAATCTGTAGAGAATTTTATGGATGCTAATTATAAGTCTATGACAGGTCCAGACCTTGCAGTAACAAGACCAATTTCAGAACCACAGTGAAAAAATTTTATCTAAGAATAAAAGGAGCTCCGAGGTCAGAAATAACTTGGAAACTGGGTATAAATTTGGAATGATTGCCTACTTATACCTTAAATTGGGTTCTGTTCATACTTTTTGAATGATAACAGTACACAACTACTAACTGAAGATAGTAGCAGAATTATAAGCACTTGACAGCTCAAAGGTGTAATGTTTCTCAAATTAGTAAATATTTTAATCGAGAAAATGTTATTAAATTTGTGAACTGAGTCACGGCAGGAGGCAGGATTTTATCCCTCCTTTCTTCTATCAGCTTCTGTACAAGAATAATAAAGGTTACCTGCCATTATTGGATTTGCAAGTATGACAAGGCAACCTCCAACTCCATTCTTCTGGGAACAGGAACTGAGAAACATGATCCAGAATATTAGAGGTGAACTTACTAGAAAAGTTCCAGGGAGGGGATTGAGGACAAGGAGTAGCTGTTTTTTCAAGAAGGATTTAAGTTACCTTTCACAGGAGTATTAGTGAAGAAATTAACAGGAGATACATTGACAGAGCCACACAGGAAGCAGGACATGTAGCGAAGGACATGGCTGAGGTATCTCAGATATGGGCAGAGAAAGGCTCCTTCTTCTCACTCTAGAGTTTGTGATTGGCCCAAGACCAGTTTCCCGGTGCATTCTGTTGCCATTTGTAATCTGAAAATGTAATGTGGGTTGATTTTCTTTCTGTTAACTTAAATTGCTTCCTGCAATGTTACTTTTGATGATTGCAAGTGTGGCTATGCTATAGATAATTTCTGCATAAATGGATCGGCAGCTTACTAGCTTTAAAATATGTGTCAAGTCCCTCAAAAGCTTCTTTTAAACTCACAAAACAAATGGACTTGTTATGGATGAAGTCATATGGAGACAGGCAATTTCATTATGACACTGAATAGACACTATATCTATGTCTATGTGGTCCACAGCTTACATTGTTTAACACAAGAAATTTTAGTTTTGGACTATACCTCAAGGTAAAGAATCATCTAGGCAGGCTTTGTAGTTAATCCTCTACTGTTGTTAACTGGAGGTAGACAAGGGCCAGGTTCCCTAATTCAATGCCTTTTTGATGGAAAATTCCTAAGTCCTATATTTTGAAGGATGTCAATCATTTGGGCTTCCACTTCTCTCCTTCACTCAAAATGGAACTGTCCATATGTGGAAGCTAAAGTGTGGTTTGTCTGAAAGTCCTTAGGTGCATGGTTGGCTTGAGGGGAGGGAATGGTTCAGGAAATAGATAATGCTTGCCTTTCACAGTCTCAGTCACACCATCATCTTTCCAGACAGGAATAAACCACAGAATGTTTGCTATTTATAAGGTCACATGTAGAGCAAAATGGTAGTTGTCCAAATTTATTAAGCTTGGCAATTTGATAGAGTTTGAAGTAGGGTGTTTATTTATTTTAAACAAAGCCTCTGGTTACAGGCATTATCCTTCTATGAGTTTATTAACACATCAAAATTTTGAAGTAGAGAAAGTTGTCTTTCCATTACACTCACCAATGTGTGTCCTTTTGCTAGCTCTCAGATCTTTCCTATTTCAGTAGTTGTGTGACATTTTACTCTCTCCAGCTCATTCCCTCACTTGGTCAACTTTTCTCTCATTCTTTATTTGCCCACAATTTCTGGGACTGATAAAACATCAAGCATCACATCTGTCCTGCTGAGTTCACATTTTAAAAGAGAGGATGTCCAGGCTTATTAAAGAGGAGAGTAATTCAGGAGAGATACTCTCGGTGCCCCTGAAATCACATTCTAGTGTAGTTAATAAACTTTGTATAAAATTTGCTTCTTCACTTCAGGGTGTTTGCCTGCTTTTGGTTCATAACTTTTATCTCCTGTCTCATTATTGATGCATTCTGATAATCCTCAGCAAATAAAGTAAATTTACCTCACAGTATGAAGAAGGGGAAATATGAGCCCTCAAGATGATTGTTGCAAAAATTAGCAACCTCCTGCCAATTTCCTCGAGACCTAGACAAAGAGTTTAATTTGAAATTTATGATGATCTGTATATTTTGGGTCCAAATTATAGTCAGAAACTGAAGATTCTATCTCATTGTGGTCTGTATTCCTAATGAAATCACTACTTGTCTCCTCTTAGGCATACACAGTTAACTCAATCATTAGTTCTGATTTTTTCCAAGTACAATAATTATTAACTCATGGCTTTCTCTATTCCTTGTTAAATTCCAGATTCTTCTTATAGGCATTTATAGTCTCATATCAAAATATGTGCCTCAAATATTAGTGATTATCAAAGATTTCAGTTTTTAATATCCTAATAGTATTTAAATAAGTGAATGCTTAAAGAACCACCTTGGGCTTTATGAAACCGGTTTTTCATTGTAAATTTTGCAGTCTACAAAGTTACATAGGGTATCTTGTATTAGAAAAAACAGATTTTCATTATTTCTTAATCTCTTTCTCACTCTCTCTCTCTCTCACACACACACTCACAAGCACATACACCTTTTATAAAAGTAAATAAAACATTTAACTAAATTTAAATAATTACCATAATCTACTTTTATTTATTTATTTATTTTTTTGGAAGTCACTCTTCATTTAAAACTTGGCTTTAAGTAGACACAGTAAACCTGAATGAAACAGGCTTCTGATAAGACCAGTCAAATAAATTCAAGTAAATTGTAATTTTCTCAACAGACCTCAACATTTGAACTTGGAATTTCTTGACTTGAGGCCAAGGTTAGTTCTGGTTTTAACAGAATTGATTTTATAACTATTTCAGTAGAGGTATTTTTCACAAATCTTAAGACAGGCCATCAGTCAGAATGAAAGTTTAAATTTATTGCCTGAAAGACATATCTCATTATCACTAATCAATGTGTATTTTGGAATGAGAGCTATGATTCATTTGCGTATGCAGTTGAACACGTGTATCTCTTATCTCATTATTCCTATTTTACTTAGGATCTTATTGGAACTAGAAATAATGGTTATATTCCTTACAATATTTACAATAACTATTATATCTATAGAATTAATCATCTTCAAAACAGTCTATAATTAATATACTCCTACTACATTATGGAAGAACATGAGCCACAGTAAAGTTTCAGGTTTAGTTATTTAAACCTGGATGCTGGGCAAGTTATTTATTTCAGGTCACTGTATAATGTTAGCAACTTCATGCACAGTCAGACCCAGAGGAACCAGAGAAGCATAGTGGTTATCTTAGCATATTCCTTTGTGTTAGATAAGTATTTTGAATTTATCTCCAATTGAGGAGTATATTTACTAAGTGAAGATCCTGAGATAGAGGCTGAAGAAACAAAAATGTGAGTTCTACTCTTCAATAGAGACTGTCAATATAGGCATACAAAAATAAAAGAAAAAAAAAACAAATGAACAAATATAGAGCAATGTGATTACAACCATAAGAGAACTGTGCAAAGAAGCCACCCCACAATGATTGTTCCCTGGAAAGTAAGAGAATGCTTCATTAAGAGTGTTATTTTTGGGCCTCCCTGGTGGCGCAAGTGGTTGAGAGTCCGCCTGCCGATGCAGGGGATACGGGTTCGTGCCCCGGTCTGGGAGGATCCCATATGCCGCGGAGCGGCTGGGCCCGTGAGCCATGGCCGCTGAGCCTGCGCGTCCGGAGCCTGCGCGTCCGGAGCCTGTGCTCCGCAACGGGGGAGGCCACAACAGTGAGAGGCCCGCATACCGCAAAAAAAAAAAAAAAAAAAAAAAAAAAGAGTGTTATTTTTGTATTTAGTGCTCCAGGGTGTATGGAGTTGCTAGCTGAAGATGTGGATAAAGTGAATCTGGACAAAGAGAACAGCATGCCTGGATCCACAGAGGAACAAATAAAGGGGTCCATAGGACTGCAGAAGGGCAGAGGGGCTAGAGACAAGGTCTGAAAATGGGCAGGGAACAAGTCATGGAGGGCTGTCATGTTAAGAGTGTGAGATTTATTTTAATGGCAGTGGTGACAACTTGACCAGTTGGAAGGTGAGGATTCCGTGGTGAGGTACTGGTCATTGATGAGGCTGGATGCAAGAATTAAAATGGTCCTGAGTTAGAAGGGTGTTTGTGGGTATAGACAGGAAGAGGTGGGCTCTAGAGATGATTAAGAGGGGCTTAGGGATTGATAAGAGAGTTTGGGTAACATATAATTTAACATCCAAACCAAGACACTTTGGAGAACCCATGGAATCTCTACCACTAATAATCATGCCAGAATGGCAGGTATAAACCAGGACTGTCCTGGGCCACCAAGAACATATGCTCACCTTAGGATAGTACAGGTCATACTTATAGGTCCTTGCCAGCCCCAGAACCAGGAGACTAGAAGAAAGGAGTCTTGACAGTGCTGCTCAGGAAGATAAGAAGACTGACAGCAACTTCATACATTAATACTCTTGGGAGCTTTTGCATTTTAAAAGACTCTATTTAAAGAACTATAATGCTTAACTCCATATAATCATTTCCTAATGTTTGCCTGGGCCTCAACTCAGATTCATTAAACCAGAGCTCTTAGGTGTGGAGCTTATGCATTAATATTTTGAAAACTTTTCCCAGATGTTTCTGACATGGAGCCAGTGTTAGGAATCACTGGATTAGAATACAAGATTCTTGGGAGAATTGTTCATTTCCTAAATATCTTTGTATCTGTTCAAGTTCTCAATACATCACCTTATATTTAGTAGATTGTCAATATTTATTCAGTCATTTATTTTGGTAAATAAGGGACGGAATTCCTTTGAAATAATAAATAAGACTCATCTGTAACTGGCATATTAATCATGTGTATGCAAATTCTCGGTGCTAAGATATTGGAAAGAAAATTATTTTAAGTGGATAAATAGACCTTTATATAATTTATTTACACAATGAACTTATTTAGCAAACTGTTTTGCATTGATGGTACAAAGGCAAACTTCAGTACCACCACCTTCTGAATTATCACAGTGTCTGTATCGGTGTGGATTCAAATTGATGAGTTTTACAGAGAAGATTGTTGAGCTGTCAAGACAAAACACTGATACTGGTAACGTAGTTTTTTTTTTTTTTTAATCTCAGGGAGTAAATGAAGTTTTACTAGATGGTAGCTGATCTATCAGATATTTGTATTTCATACTGCTAATAACTCTTCATTAAAACATGTTTCATTATTAATTATACAGATGAGCATTCAGAGATCCAGTAAATTGTATCCTTATTATAATAAACATATTTAATTATGGAAGTTAGGTAGTAAAGCTTATTTTTATAAAGCAGTTTTATTAGTTGTGTTATATGGTTTAAAAACCATAGAAGCAGACCTCACAATGCATGAAGATTGTTTAAACATGCCAGAGTGTAAATTACTATACTGTGTGGTAACTGGTCTCAAATTTATAATTACCAATTTTTTTTTAAATTTTACTTTATCTAGCATTAGTCTTAAAGCATAATAAACTGGCCACTGGTATTGAATAAATGATAGGCATCATCCATTTTGTATCTGTTGTGCCAATACATCATGTGTGGTTATCTGTGGTTATATCTTGGCCTAATTTTATTAGGCTGTGGTAAATCATCCCTGCCAAGAATGGGAATTGCATCAGGGCATGGCATTATACATGGTCAGCACCTCTTCTGAGAAATGGGCTCTTGAGGTGGTAATAACTGTACAGCTAATAGACTTGAAGTTTACTGTATGCATTATAATTTTGTGCTGGGGGAATGTCAACAGTTTTGAGCTATAGGAAAATGAGTCCCCATGAGGTTAAATGAGTGGCCCCAAATTACTCAGCAAAATTAGGCAAGCAGATAGGGACAAAATAAGCAGATGGAGGCAGCATTATGTACTGTGCTCAGGAGATTCAGAGAGACAAGGAATTAATCTTGCTTCTGCTGCCTACAGTCCTCTGAAAATGGTCAAGCTACCTCACCTCTGGGGTTTAGTTTTCTTATATGTAGAGTGGGCAAGTCCTATCTGGCTCACTGGCCTGCTGTCAGCAAAAGACTTACTACAGTGTCTGGCACCCACCCCCTCCAAAAAAAGAAAACCCTCAAAATGTGTTAATTTCCTCACTTTCCACTAAAAACTACATTTTCCAATTTGTGTTCCTATCTGCTTCCCACTAGATCTCAGCTGCTTCTCCTCATTTACCTGAGACTTTGTCCTAGGTTTATTATTTGTTCCTGAATGACATTCCTAAGACTGAGTTCTACTAGCAGTGTTTTGACATATTGGAAAGAGTTGCCTAGTGAGACTGAATATTGTCCACCTCTGAGGAGGTTCCCAGGATGATCTCACATACTTCTGAAAATATTAGAATAGAGACTCATAAATAAGTGAAAACTTTGAACTAGATGAGTTCTAACTTCCCTTCATATCTGAGATTCTATGGTAATGTTTCCTTGACACCTAGAGTAAGAGGGGAACTTTGATAAAGTTTGGTCTGACCCACTAAGTTAAATCTCCTTGAGAACTGAAAGGATGTATTATTCACTGTATTTCCCATGGCTATAATCATGCCAGAGACATTGGCCCTGAGATGGAAGAAAATCTTCTTCTTCTTCTGAGGGACCTCTGAGCCCTGGAGAGGTGGAGGGACTGGAGGGACTTTTCCTACAAACTTGCCAGCAGAACATGGAACCATCATTTCATGCTTGTATGTAAAGGGCAAGCACAATGTTGAGTTATTCATTGGCTCTAGAGGTGCATGTCAAATATTTAAATTGCTATTTTTGTTTAACTTAGTCTTATCCAGTCCTCAGTGCTCCATTCTTTGCCTCTGTTATGTGAGGGTTCACATAGTCTATGTGTATGAGAGGGCATTAAATATGTCTGTTGGCCTTCTTGGGAAGTGACATGTCGGTATCTTTCTTTGCTTTTTTCTTTTTTTTTCTTTTTTTTATGGCCAAAGTTTTTCTCATTTGATTTCAGTTTGTTGAGAAATTAAATTGTGGTTTCTCTCTCTCTTGAGATAGTATAAGCAAAGTGACAGAAAAATAAACAAGGAAAGTATCCTTTTTAAATGAAACTACACCACCTTTACCAAAATGCTATCTTTAGTTTCTATACAGTAAACTAAAGTATATTTTACCATAAACATTGAAGGTTTTTTTGTTGTTGTTTTTTCTGTTCTGGCTCCACAGAGGAGACACTCCCATTCTTAAGCCTTGGCTGTGAGTGGCTTGCTTCAGACTCAGCAGAAATAATTAGCAGGGATAAGTAGTCAACAAGAGGATTAGGTATTCAGAGGAGTAAGAATAACATCTGCAGTGACATGATAAAAATGATACAGACCATTAAATCGTGTATATCAGGGCATAAACTGATCACCAGCTGAGGTCAGAAAGGAAACTCCCCTCTTGGTATAATATTGTACAATTAAGCAAATTTGGAGGTTTATGCCTTATTTTTATTTATTTATTTATTTGTTTGTTTGTTTGTTTTTGCGGTACGCGGGCCTCTCACTGTTGTGGCCTCTCCCATTGTGGAGCACAGGCTCTGGACACGCAGGCTTAGCAACCATGGCTCACGGACCCAGCCGCTCCGCGGCATGTGGGATCTTCCTGGACTGGGACATGAACCCGTGTCCCCTGCATCGGCAGGCAGACTCTCAAACAACTGGGCCACCAGGGAAGCCCTATGCTTTATTTCAGAACATTTATTATCACCCAGCTTCAAAAACAGACTCCTCATCCTTGATTGTCTTTTTCTCAGCATTCCCAATGATCTTAAACATTCAAAGTTGACAATGAAATCCACATTGTCCTTACAACCACAGACAATCCCAATACTCGCCCCATGGTTTTCCTGCTTCTGTCACTCCAGTGAGTAGTGGACTGGTGGTGTGGAGCTTTCCACTCTCTTGTGCTTGGTCTCTTTATGGTCAATAACATTCATTGAGTAGATGGATGGCCAAAGTTTGATATGTAAGCTTCTGGGTAAGGGCTGATGTAAGTTTCAAAACTGAACTCAAATTTGGCATTATCCCTTCCTTTATTTATAAAGCCTACAAAACAATTAGAAAAATATTAATGTGCTAATTATTTAATGATAACCTACTCTATGACATACATTGTTCTAGGTGTTAAAATTATAGCATTGAATAAAACAAATACATTATTTACCTCATAGAGAAGACAGACAAAACACAAGGAAAAATACCCAAACAAAAACTGACAGAACTAGACAACTTGATAGTAATGGCTTTCAATAGTGGATAGAACAAGTGCATAGAAAGTCAAAAAAGAAATAGAAGATTTGAGCAACCCTATAGCCAACTATACCTAACAGACTTCTACAGAGCACTGCCCAATGACAGTGCAATACAGTATACTCTTCTTAAGTGCACATGAAGCTTCTGTCAACCTGGGCTATATGCTAAGTCACAAAGTAAACCTCAATATATTTTTAAGTATGGAAATAAGTTTGTTCTTTGGCCACAATGAAATAAAATTAGAAATCTGTAACAGAAACAAATTTGGGAAAATTAAAACATATGTGGAAATTAAACAATATATTCCTAAATAACTAATGGTCAAAGGAAAAACAAATATATTAGAAAATATTTTTAAATGAATAAAAATGAAGACACAAAATACCAAACTTGTGAGCTACAGCCAAAGCAGTGCACCCAAGAAAATTTATAGCTGTAAATGCCAATATTAAAACAAAAAAAAAGACCTCAAAAAATAACCTATCTTTGCACCCTAAGATGTGGAAATAACAAAATAAGGTTAAAGAAGAAGATGGAAGGAAATAGTAACAATTTGAATGGATATTAATAAAATATAGAATAGAAAAAACAACAGAAAAAATAGTCTTTTCAATAAATGTTGCCAGGACAACTGAACACCCACATGTGAAAGAATGAAGTTGAAACCTTCACACCATATGCAAAAAATTAACTCAAAATGGATCAAAGACCTAAGTGTACGTACTAAACTATAAAACTCTCAGAAGATAACATAGGTCCAAAGTAGGCAATTCTCTCTAGACAAAGTAGTTTACTGGTTGCTTATGACTGGAAAGGGGAGACTGGGGAAATAGAAGTATGATAGCTGAAGGCTAGAGGGTTTTTTGTTTTTTGTTTTTTTGAGATGTAGAAAATGTTATAAAATTTATTGTGGTAATATTTTTACATACTGTGAATATACTAAAAGCTATTGAATTGCATATTTTAAATGGATGAATCGTATGGTATGTGAATTATATCTCAATGAAGCTGCTTTGCTTTTAAAGTCAACACATAAAGAACATGTCAGACAGGGTTGAGTTTTAAGCAGAGGTGTTGATGGAGATGGGCTGCCATTCTGGATACAGGGCATGGGGATGACTTGCTCTTATGAGGTTACATTGAATGAGTCCCTATTATTAGTGTATGTTGGTACTGCACTCTTATAACTTTGAATATAGGAAGATCTCTTCTCATTCCTCTTTACAGGTGTGGTAATTGGCTCCTCTGAGGGATTCATAGAAGTGAGAGAAAAGGAGAATTAGAGTACTCTCAATAATTAAAGATTATCCATAAAATTCATTGTAATAAAAATATAATTCTGATTTACACTGTCAGCCCATCTCCTCCACTTCTTTCTTTCACACTTTTTTCTCCTTTTTCTACTCCTTTTGCTTCTCCATTCCTTCTTTATATACTACCCCCCCACTCTCTCTTTGTCCACTTCTCTCCTATGATTTATTACCCATTTCTTCTCTTCTATTTCACTTTAGTTTATTTTTAGCACCAAAGATAACTAAAAATCAAAATAAGACACACACCCAGGTACTATAAACTAAAAGTCCTTCATTAACTTACTATATGTTTTATTTTTATCCAAAAAAAAAGTAATTTGGTGACTTGAATTATCTTGATTGTGTCTTGTCTGCTTCTTCACTTTATAAAATACATTCATAGTTATTCATAGTTATAATCCAGGAATTTTTACCCTCAGTACTGTTGAGATTTTATATTGGATAATTTCATGTTGAAAGGAGCTGTCCTGTGCATTGTAGAATGTTAAACAACATTCCTGTTTTCTGTGCACTAGATGCCAATACCATGCCCACCCTCAGCCTTAACAATCAATGGTATATTCAGATATTGACAAATATCTCCTGAAAGCAAAATCAGCCCTTGTTGAGAACCATTGTAAATCAGACCTGTAAGAAAAGCTCTTTTCTTTTTTTTTTTTTTTATTGTGATACGCAGGCCTCTCACTGTTGTGGTCTCTGCCGCTGCGGAGCACAGGCTCTGGACGTGCAGGCCCAGCGGCCATGGATCACGGGCCCAGCCACTCCGCAGCATGTGGGATCCTCCCGGACCAGGGCATGAATCCGTGTCCCCTGCATCGGTAGGCAGACTCCCAACCACTGCGTCACCAGGGAAGCCCAAAGCTCTTTTCTTGATTGGCTCACATTGCTTCTTTGTTATGTCCTTTCTCTCTCCTAAAAGAAAAGTAGGATTTTGGAAGAGATATACTTAATGCTGAGAGAGAGCCAGGAAGGTGGCTTCCTTTTCACTTAATCCCTGTTATAGGTATCTGGTGACCCTCTGAACAAGAGTGGAAATTTTCATTTTAACATTTTGACCATATTCCATATGTGATAATTATGTTCTATTATATTTGGCTTTCTTCCTGAAAATTCAACAGGATACATTTTTTTCCTTTGCTTCTCAGCAACGAACACATTTTTTTTGTGTGTGTGTGTGGTATGCGGGCCTCTCACTGTTGTGGCCTCTCCCGTTGCGGAGCACAGGCTCTGGACGCAGAGGCTCAGCAGCCATGGCTCACGGGCCCAGCTGCTCTGCGGCATGTGGTATCTTCCCGGACCAGGGCACGAACCTGCATCCCGTGCATTGGCAGGTGGACTCTCAACCACTGCGCCACCATGGAAGCCCCAAACACATATTTTTAACACATTAAGTAGCTTTCTGTTTGATTATGGAGATAGTTGGGATTCAACATTTGAAAGAACTGACACAAATCTGGGCAGAGTCTAGCAATAAACAATTTTGCTTAGGTTTGTCTGCTATAACAGCAGCAATCAGTTACTTAAAGATGAGTTATGAAGTAGCACATCATCTCTCCAGGACTTTATTCCTTTTCTGGTTATCAATGGCATCTGCCTTTCCACCCACTCTATTCCAATCATCAGGTCAATAAACATTTATTGTGTGCCTCCTGTGTACAAAGCACTACTCTAGGCACCAAAAATTTCAATAAATGACGGTAAGGGACAGGTTCAGAACAAGCACAAGACAGTGGGAGAGTAGAGGGCACAGGCCCCACCTTCTCTATTCTAAAGATTAGAAGAGACATTGAATATCAGCTGTCCCCTGTGCTTCATCATACTGCATTTTGATCAAGTCTTTGAAACAACCCCTTGCAAAAGCAAAGAACAAATTTGACTGCATAGTAGATCTGTAACCCTTGTGCTTTGTCACCTGTTCTTAGTCATGCTGGGTTTTCACCTTTTGTAAAAGAACGTTCCCTATAGCCTGAAATATAAAGGATAGCCTATTTTCAAGGCTCTGACCTTTAAGAGTACATTCATGTAGAGATAAAAAACCTGCATAACAGAGAATAACATTTGTTTTATTGGAGGTTTACAGGAACATCTTGACCTGACAAGGATTCCAACCAACACCAAGAAGTTTTCAACAACTAAATACACCACTCCCTCAACTTGCCTTTAAAAGTGTTTTGCTAAAACCCTTCCAGGAGTTTGTGTTTTTTGGGGCACGAGTCTCCTTCTATGGCCCTGCAATAAACCTTTTCTGCTCCAAATTCTGATGTTTCGGTTTGTTTGGCCTCACTGTGCATAGGGCTCAGGAGCTTGCTTTTGGTAACACCCTGGGCATCCATTTTATTAAGGAAAACATTACCTCAAGGAAAGGATTATTTCTTAGGTATCCCATTTCATCTTTCATATCATTTTAATTGTTAGAAAATTCTTTCTTTCTTGTATGACAGTACTCTCTGCAAAATTTTTCAACTTTATTTATATTGTACCTCATAAAATAAGCCAAATCCCTCATATTAGTAAAAACTTTAAACAAATTGGAACACAGTTGTTGTGATTGTCATACCCTAAACATATTTATAAGTTAAAATCTTTCCTGACACCAACTGTTCGTCGAATGACATGACTCAGTGCCCTACATAGAGGTCATAATTCAAAGATCATGTTAAGTTTCTGAATGCAGGTTGTTTAAATTAGATCACAAGACTGCAGTTCTCATCTGACAGCAAATGTCTCTGTGTACCTTAATACAGCAAGGCAACAAAGTATAGTTGCAGAGGGTGGAACCCACGTCTATAAAATCAGCACAGCTACTTCCCACCCATGAGGAGAATATAAACCAGAGCTTACTGAGAGACAAATCACAAGGTTTTCTGGAAGCCCCACAGCTTTTCAGTAAGGCCAAATCATACCTGAGACAGGGGTGAAATCCGGACCCTGCCATCAGCAGACATTTCTGCAAGCCCTAGCTATCCCTGAGTGCAACTGCTGAGCTAGGTAAGCAAAATCTGCCGTTTGGGTGTGGAGTAGGGAAAGATCAAATGAGTAATATTTCAAACATTTTTTTTTTATTTTGAATTAAAATGCATGATTTTAAGCCATATTTCAATTATCCGCTTGACATTACTCTTTAAGCAAATGACTAGAGTTAACAACAGAGCTACTACATTTTGAATACATTGATTTTCTGCTTGGTGTAAACTCTAATAGCAATTAGAAAGCTTTGAATCAGATGGACTCAGTGCATCTGATACATCCTGCAGTTTATTACAAAGTGGAAACATTTGGATATTCGAAGGTGAAATGAATTAAAAGCACGTGATTGTTACAACTTCAATATATAAATAGTAGCTCTTATCTGGCAATTTAAAGAATAGTCCACATTTTGTTATGCACATCAACTTAATGCATAAAACTACTGAGCTTAAAGGTATAAAGAAACACACATTTATTTTTCAAAAATGACTGTGAAATGAAATGAATATTAATTGAACAGTTTCCAGTTACAGAATATGCTGATGTTGACCTCCATTATTTTCATAAGCTGCAAGATATTCCTGCCACTGTGTCTCTCATTTATATCTTGGTGTGACACTCCAGCTGTCCACATATAGCGTGGGCTCCCATTTTATTGATCACAGGAATATCCCATCAGATTAAATAGTATTCTTTGAATTAAGAATTAGTTGTATTTGCTTAGCTCTACTCCCAGCACTAACAGTGTGACCCTGGGGAAATGACTTCACCTCTCAGTATCCTGAGTTTCTCTATCTATAAAATTATATTAATGAAATGATAGCACATCCTATGTCATTGAGAAGGGTAAAAGGTGATTATAACAGCACAAGCTTGTTGTTGCAATTATCATGTTAGGAGAGAATCCACGTAATGTTTCTAAGGCCCCCTTTTTACCAACTGCTAAAAAGTATATTTCACTATATTTTTGTTCTGAAATTTAAATGCTATAATAGAATTGAGAAACGAAAGAGGCTTTGTCTATTTGATGTAATTATTTAGCATATAATTTGCATTTATTGATACAAAGCACCTCCCAGTAATTTTTCCAAGCTGTTTTCCTGACACAAATCCAGGTATCAGATGGTCATTAAACTAAGAAAACTCAAGCATAGGGGATTTCAAGCCTAGCACAGTGAACAGCAGCATAAAAAGACAGAAGCAAATCTACAAAGAATATTTACACCTTCAGCTGCCTTAGAGGGAAAGATAATGTTAGCCTCAAGTGGACTCTGCCTTTATGTTTACCTTTACTGGCTCTTACCCTAGGCCTGGCACAACTTCCATTGCCTGTTAGATTTAATGACTTTGAGTCACTATCTCATTTCCAAAAGAGCCAGAGACGTCTTTTCTCCCATTCAGTTTTCCCAGGTAGGGCCAAGAGTTCCTAATATATTGCCCTGTCTCCAGACTATAATACAGCTCAGGACTCTAGTTCCAGGAATCTGAAATCATGTTGAGGTTTTAATAATGAAAACAAAACCAAACCATGATACATTGTCCTTCTCATGTGTCATTACAAAAGATCTATTGAAATAAATAGATCTTTTAAAGAAGATTTCAGAACCTGAAGGAAAAGAATGGAGCACTGGATAATTTACATTCATTTAAAACCATTCTCCATGTTCTATCATGAACTGAGCCTCATGTGTTAGGTCAGCTACCTTATTGCATCATTGGAAAGGTTAGATGGAAGCTCAGCCAAGTCCACTTGGCCAGGCTTCACCTCAGGAATTAGCCATGCTTTGCTCGGTTGTGTTAAGTTTCAACTGTGTTTTGTTTCAAAGATAGTTAGAGAAAGTTTAGAGAATATATCAATGACCAAATGAAGGGAAATATTTTCTTTAGGGACATAATATAATCAGGTTCTTCAGATTGTATAAACCAGAGCTGAATTGACTAAAAATCTACAAGTCTATAAAACTGAAAAGAATAGAGAGGTTTGAGATGGACTTATTCATCAAATTCCAGAACAAAGGGCCCACTCTGAAGCTTGAAAAAGGAGGATTTAGGATAAATAGAGAGAATCATTTTTTTTAACACAGTGGGGGATAAACTTACAGAACTCATTATCCCAACTTTCACTATTCATTAAAAATATAAATAGATTCAGACAAAGATTCATTCCTGAATACAGATCAGTGATGTGTTCCTGAGGAAGGTTCAGGTTTAGTTTAATGGTTGGGAGCCTTTCCATTATTGTCATCCATACCTGATTTCAAATTCCAGCACAGCCCTTACTTGAAAGAAGACTTAACTTTCAAAGCCCCTCTTTGCATTTTGTCATAGAAATAATAATAATATTTACATTTTAGGGTTTTGGAAATGATTAAATGAGATGATGAATGCTAACTTCATAGTAGCATATGATGATCATGAAGATGAAGGAACTGAAGGAGACAAAGATGAAGACAAAGAAGAAAATGAATAAGACAAATGAATATGAAGACTAAGAAGAACGAGAAGAAAAAGGATGATAAAATCTTTCCAGTTTGCCATTTACAGCTGAATCTTAAACAGGATATTTCTGACATTTGCAAGACAGTCTACTCAACAATGAATTACACTCTTAGAGTCTGTCATACAGAGTGAAGTAAGTCAGAAAGAGAAAAACAAAAACTGTATGCTAACACATATATATGGAATCTAAAAAAAAAAAAAGTGGTTCTGATAAACCTAGGGGCAGGATAGGAATAAAGACACAGACATAGAGAATGGACTTGAGGACACGGGGAAGGGGAAGGGGAAGTTGGGACAAAGTGAGAGAGTGGCATGAACATATATACACACCAAATGTAAAATAGATAGCTAGTGAGAAGAAGCTGCATAGCACAGGGAGATCAACTCAGTACTTTGTGACCACCTAGAGGGGTGGGACAGGGTGGATGGGAGGGAAGGAGACACAAGAGGAAGAGATATGGGAACATATGTATATGTATAACTGACTCACTTTGTTATAAAGCAGAAATTAACACACCATTGTAAAGAAATTATACTCCAATAAAGATGTTAAAAAAAAAAAAGAATGCAATGGGGCCTCATTTGAGAAACATAGATTTAGAGCATAGATCTGCATCAAAGAAAACTATTCCATACATAATTTTCTCAGTTATAGTTTACTGAGCTCTATTGACATAGACACACAAAGAAATGCATGCATTTAAACATAGACACATATGGACAACTCACACAAACACACTTAAGCTCTTGGTCCAATGAGTCTTCAATTTGGTGAGAAATTAAATGTATAGATTGGTAAGTTGATTTGACCAGGCAACAGCTGAACTGATTGAGTAATTTTATTTATAAATACAGGCTATCTTTTAGTATATACTAAAATCTGAGCTATTTTCTTCTTTGGCTCATGTTTTTACCCTCTTCCTGAAAAGCCAGAAAACAATGAGTAGAAAGAAAGTAATTCCATATCAAACTGGAAAACACACCTCTGTGTACACTCAGCTTATATCTGTACTCCCAAGTTCACTGCAGCACTATTCTCAATAGCCATAATATGGAAACAACATAAGTATCCGTAACTGGTGAAAGGACAAAGAAGGTATATAATGAAATATTCAGCTATGACAAAGAATGAGGTCCTGCCATTTACAACAACTTGATGACACTTGAGGACATTATACTAAGTGAAATGTCAGACACAAAAAGAAAAACACTGTATGATATCACTTATATGTGGAATCTTAAAAAAGCCAAAATCAGAGCAAAAGTAGAGTGATGGTTACCAGGGACTGGGACATGGCAGAAATGGGGACATATTGGTTAAAGGGTACAAACTTCTAATAAGATAAGAAGTTATAGGGATCTAATGGACAAAATGGTGATTTTAGCTAATAATACTGTGTCACATACTTGAATGTTACTAAAATAATAGATCTCAAATGTTCTCACCACAGAAAAATAAATGATAATTTTGTGATGGGATGGAAGTGTTAGCTAATGCTATGGTGATAATCACTTTGTAATATATAAATGTATCTACTCAAGATATTTTACAGCTTAAACTTACACAATGTTATGCATCAATTACATCTTAATAAAGTTGGAACAAAAAGGAGTTTGAGCCAAGCATTTTCCTCCACCCTCTTCAGCTCTTCCTAAGAATGGTCTAAAATGAAATGTACTCTCTCTGAAGGTTCATGGCCAGTCATATTTTGCTAGCCATGCTTAAAACAGTTTTTTTTTCTTTTTAATTTTATAGTTTCTTATGGTTATTTCTTTACCAAATGGCTCATTATTTTTTCTGAAAATGTATCTTTTCTCTTTTACCCACTGTCAAATCAACACCTCCACAATTCTTTCCTAACATTCATTAAAACAACTCACATGAAAGGCCACCCCTAAACACACACACACACACACACACACACACATCTTCTTTGTCCTCCTCCTGAATGCACATCTCTAACTTATATGGTGGTCCCTTCACACTTCCGACAGAGGTCCTGACACTCAATCTTCATAGCTCTTGTCTGCCCTACACAGGAGTAAGCAAAGAGGTCTAGGGGCAATGGGAGACTATTTGTTGCAGTTCAAAGCAAGCTGTCCTTTTTTCCCCTTTCTCTCTCTCTCTCTATCTTTCCCCTTCCAAGATAAATAGAAGTAGAAAGGACAAGCAGTTTTGATTAGCATTTAAAATGTTGTCAATTTTTAATGAAAGCATAACCTCCAACCATCAACTTCTCACAAACTGGAGACAAGGTTGCAAAACGAATGCTAATATATTTGGCACACTTTCTCACACTTGTCCTTCCGTGAACTTTTCTTGTTGCTAATTTGTTATGTCAGCCCATATTAGTAGGTTTCAAAAGTCCAAACTGGCAAGTGTGGTGACCCAAAGAGAGCCAGTCTTTGGAAGATCTTTAAATCGAAGCACAAGAGTTGGGCAGTTTATCAGCTGTGTACCTGTAGTTCTATAGATGTGACTGTATTCGATTGGAGGAGTTGTCAAGTTTCAGGAGTAATCTTCAGAGTCTTTCAAAATTTGTTTCTGAATGTGACATTTTTATTCAGGAAATAAATGCTTGCCAGTCAGTCAGCAACATTCACTGCGTGCAAATGATATATTTATTTTACCCTCTATTGATAAAGCCCAAAATAACAAAAGGAATGTGGGATACAATGATTTCCCTCAAGGAACTTACATTTTTAATAGAAAGATAAGAAAACAAATATGAAAAGTACATAAAAACACTGAGATAAATCTATAAATAAGTGTGAAAAATCAAGAGCAAACTGCTGAGGGACATTAATAAAGGGTCCATATAGAGCTGAATAGATTTAAATATCTCTCAGACCACAGCTGCTTCATAAGTGAGTACCCACAGCCTATGCTTTCCTACCATTCATCTACTTAGAGGAAGTCTGGTGATAAAGCAACTACAGCAGGTTATCTTTGGAAGCAGCACAAATGAAGGGAAAACAATGAGCCAGATTTACAAAAATCATGAGACATTTGACCTTTTCTTGAATCTTAATTGAAAAGCCAAGAAGGCAGCCAAACTAGTTTCTACTTTGGGTGGATTAAGAAATTATGTATTATTTAGGTCAATTCAGGTTTACTGCTCTCTTTCTCTGTCTCTTTTTAATTAACTGACACTTTCTGCAAACTAAAGTGCTATTGTAGTACCCACTTGCAGCAGACAGCATGTTAAGTTTTATGAAATTAGGTTGAGTTAGTCAGAGAGGTCTTCAAACACAAGATGTTATTTATTCCAGTATTTTCCTGGGGAAATTCACATTTCCCAGATTTCACTGGGAATAGAGCTTGAGGAATATTAGTTTCCTCAGGTGCATGACATGATACTTTCTCCTGGTGATTCTAAGTGCACCTATGAATATTAGTTTATCAGACGTTATCTCTGGTTATTTGCTTCATGTTTATGAATTTTAACAAGGATTTATGGTTCTTTCTGGGCAAATATGCATATATTCATTCCCTTAGGCTCTATTCTTTTCAAATTCTTCCACTATCTTTTGGGGACTATTTTATACCCTGGAGAAAGTTCTTTCATTGTTGGAAAGGAGAGTTTTCTATTAGAACTAATGTTAAAAGAAAACATCTTGTCAAAAATAGAACTTAATGAGCTCTGCATTTTATTCTAACTTGAAATATGCAAATCAGTATAAAGAAAATCAAAGATGGAGGCTCTTAGCATTATAATGTGCCCCTAGCACACTTTAAAAATAATAGTCTCTTTAAAGTATACAGTCCTGAAGGTAATATAGATAAGCTTACCATAAAAATAAGCATATTTCTATTTTAATTCCCTGGCTCTGTATTTAACTCTAAAGTGTTACTGTTGTATTAAGTGTCTGGGTTACTTTAGGCAGAAACACACACACACATGCACACACACATACACATGCACATCTTTATTAAAAATAGGAATTGCACAAGAAGATACGATGGAAGAATTAAAACTAAAGGTCATGAAATTTGATCAACTCTATATTTAAGGTTACTCTGCAAATAACAAGGTGCTTTAATGCCGTGCCTGCACTTTCGTCTCATTTAATGTGAAACCCATGAAAGATTGTTCCTGAAGTCATTATCTTCAACTGTTGAGAGCATAGATCATGACTAAGTGACTGAAGTGCCATGGGAACTCTCAATGGGATCCTGTTCAGGATCTGATATATGTCTCTTGGTATCCATCAAACTCAAATAATGTGCAAAAGAAAAGAAAGAAGTTTAATTTTTTTGAAGTTTCTGTCCTGCTTCTGAAATGCAGGATGAAGGTAAGTTGAGAAACTGATGCCCAAGAAAGTTAAGATATAATTTTAAAAAGTCATGTGAGAGAATTGTTAAATATTCCTGTAAGAAAATTATACCTGTCTCCTTCAAAAAATACACATTACACACTTTTGCAATAGTAAAGGTTTTGTGAATCATATCTTATGTGTTTTCCTTCTCTATGAAAAGCTGGTTAATCTACATAACAAGTATGTTCTGAATACCTAACATTCATATAAGTGGGCATAGGAAAGTGTGTCATAAAATAATTTTGACTTTAATAAGGAGGTAACTGACTTCAGTGAGCAAGCATGGCATAATGGATGAGGAGGCGTTTGAGGTGCTCTCCAAAGGAAGGGGCTGTAAGAGGGCATGTCAAGATGAAAGAAAGACATCAGTAAATCCACAAAAGGGGAAACTAGGAGACTTGATTCTCATACATAGAGATGATCATTAGGAGAAACTCATGTGCATCTGAAAATCGTTGGGTCCACTAGCTGGATGAAGACTTAACAGTTTGGACTCAGGTCATTGAAAAGCCCACTGAATACTTTGAGGAAGAGAATGACACCAATCAAAGTAGTTTGGAATGACAACTCTTGGAAGCAAAATTCATTGATAAAGCAGAATGGGGAGAGACTGAGGAAGGAAAATTCATTAAAAGATTGTTAAAATAATGTAAGTTTTAACACAAGAGAGCCTTGAAGCATGATCGACATTGGAAAGACAAGACAGAGAACACAAGAGTACATCAAAGGAAGACTAGACTATAGGAGAGAGAAGTTATATGGGGAGAAAAGAAAGGTCTAAGTCAATATTATTCTAGGTTCGAATATAGTTAATAATGACAATGATAGATACTTATTTATCTCTGTGGAGAAGAGAGGAAGGACTCTTTGAGTTAAATTCTAGGTATTTTCTCTTTGTTTTAAACACACCCTCTGCTTGGAAATGTATAACAGCTACTTGGAGTGTCAAGTTTGGGTGGTAAAACAAAGCTCTCCACCACACATTTAGAATAGAAGTTCCCTGAATAAAGAAGGCAATCAGGTAGAGCAAATATTACCACAAGAAGGTAGAAAACAAAAAAGCAGAGAAAGCAGGGTGTGGTAGGCTGAATAAAGGCCCCCAATGATATCCATATTCTGATGCTTGGAACCCACAAATATTACTTTCTATGGCAAAGAGCCTTTGCAAATTTGATTAAGTTAAGGTTCTTGCAAATGGGAGATTATCTTGGTGTACTGTAAATGTAATCATGACTGTTCTTCTCAGAGAGAGGCAGAAGAAGATTTGACTACAGAATAGGTGGCTGTGTAACAATGAAAGCAAAGATTGGAGAGATGCAGCCACAAGCTGGGAAATGCCAACAGCCTCTAGAACATGGAAGAATCAAAGAACAAAATATCTCCCAAAACCTCTGGAAAGGACCAGCCCTGCCCACACTTTTAATTTAAACCAGTGATAACTGATTTCCAAATTCTGGCCTCCAGATCTACAGGAGAATAAATTCCTCTTGTTTTATTTTTTTTAATAGAACTTTATTGGAGTATAATTGCTTCACAATACCATGATAGTTCCTGTTGCACAACAAAGTGAATCAACCATATGCATACACATGTCCCCATATCCCCTACCTCTTGAGCCTCCCTCCCATCCTCCCTATCCCACCCCTCTAGGTCATCACAAAGCACCAAGCCAATCTCCCTGTGCTATGCTGCTTCTTCCCACCAGCCAACTATTTTACATTCAGTAGTGTATATATGTCGATACTACTCTCACTTTGCCCCAGCTTCGCCCTCACACCCCATGTATCAAGTCCATTCTCTATGTCTACCTCTTTATTCCTGCCTTGCAACTATGTTCATCAGTACCATTTTTTCTTTGTTTTTTTAATAGATTCCATATATATGCATTAACATATTGTACTTGTTTTTCTCATTCTGACATACTTCACTCTGTATGACAGACTCTAGGTCCTTCCACCTCACTACAAATAACTCAATTTTGTTTCCTTTTATGGCTGAGTAATATTCCATTGTATATATGTGTCACATCTTCTTTATCCATTCATCTGCCAATGGATATTTAAATTGGTTCCATGTCCTGGCTATTGTAAACAGTGCTGCAATGAACAATGTAGTGCATGTCTGTTTTTAAATTATTGTTTTCTCAGGGTATATGCCCAGTAGTGGGAGTGCTGGGTCATATTGTAGCTCTACTTTTAGTATTTTAAGGAACCTCCATATTGTTTTCCATAGTGGTGGTATCAATTTACATTCTCACCAACAGTGTAGGAGGGTTCCATTTTTACCACACTCTTTCCAGCATTTATTGGTTCTAGCTTTTTTGATAATGGCCATTCTGACCTGTATGAGGTGATCCCTCATTGTAGTTTTGATTTGCCTTTCTCTAATAATTAGTGATGTTGAGCATCTTTTCATGTGCCTCTTGGCTATCTGAATATCTTCCTTGCTGTAATGTCTATTTAGGTCTTCTGCCCATTTTTTAACTGGATTGTTTGTTTTTTTTGATATTGAGCTCCATAAGCTGTTTGTATATTTTGAAGATGAATCCTTTGTTGGTTTTTTCATTTGCAAATATTTTCTCCCATTCTGAGTGTTGTCTTTTTGCCTTGTTTATGGTTTCCATCACTGTGCAAAAGCTTTTAAGTCACATTTGTTTATTTTTGTTTTTATCTTTGTTACTCTAGGAGGTGGGTTAAAAAAGATCTTGCTGTAGTTTATGTCAAATAGTATTTTTCCTATGTTTTACTCTAAAAGTTTTATAGTGTCTGGTCTAACATTAAAGTCTTTAATCCATTTGAAGTTTATTTTTGTGTATGATGTTAGGTAGTGTTCTAATTTCATCCTTTTTCATGTAGCTGTCCAGTTTTCCCAGCACCACTTATTGAAGACGCTGTCTTTTCTCCATTGTACGTTCTTGCCTCCTTTGTCATAAATTAGGTTCCCATATGTGTGTGGGTTTATCTCTGGGCAATCTATCCTGTGCCATTGACCTATATTTCTGTTTTTGTGCCAGTACAATACTGTCTTTATTACTGTAGCTTTGTGGTATAATTTGATGTCGGGGAGCCTGATTCCTCCATTTTTCTTCCTCAAGATTGCTTTGGCTATTTGGGGCCTTTTGTGTTTCCATTTGAATTGTAAGACTTTTTGTTCTAATTCTGTGAAGAATTCCATTGGTAGTTTGATAGGGATTGCATTGAATCTGTAGATTGTTTTGGGTAATACAGTCCTTTTAACAATATTGATTCTTCAAATCCAATAACATGGTATATTTCTCCATCTGTTTATGTCATCTGTGATTTCCTTCATCAGTGTTTTATAGTTTTCTGAGTACAAGTCTTTTGCCTCCTTATGGAGGTTTATTCCTAGGTGTTTTATTCTTTTTGTTGCAATGGTAAATGGGAGTGTTTCCTTAACTCTCTCTCTGATTTTTCATTGTTGTTGTATAGGAATGCCAGAGATTTCCATGCATTAATTTTGTATCCTTCAACTTTATCAAATTCACTGATTAGTTCTAGTAGTTTTCTGGTGACATTTTAAGATTTTCTATGTAGAGTATCATGTCATCAGCAAATAGTGAGTTTTTCTTCTTCTTTTCAAATTTGTATGCTTTTTATTTCTTTTTCTTCTCTGATTGTTGTGGCTAGGACTTCCAAAACTGTGTTGAATAAGAGTGGCAAGAGTGGACATCCTTGTCTTGTTCCTGATCTTACAGGAAATGCTTTCAGTTTTTCACCATTGGGAATGACGTTGACTGTGGTTTTGTCATTTATGGCCTTTATTATGTTGAGGTAGGTTCCCTGTATGCCCAATTTCTGGATAGTTTTTATCATAAATGGGTGTTGAATTTTGTCAGAAGCTTTTTCTGCATCTATAGAGATGATCATATGGTTTTTATTCCTTAATTTGTTAATGTGGTATATAACACTGATTGATTTGTGTATATTGAAGAATCCTTGCATCCCTGGGTGATTTATCACACTTGATCATGGTGTATGATCATTTTAATGTGCTGTTGGATTCTGTTTGCTAGATTTTGTTGAGGATTTTTGCATCTATATTCATCAGTGATATTGGTCTATAATTTTCTTTTTATGTGTTAGCTTTTTCTGGTTTTGGGGTCAGGGTGATGGTGGCTTTGTAAAATGAATTTGGGAGTGCTTTTCCCTCTGCAATATTTTGGAAAAATTTGAGAAGGATGGATGTTAGCTCTTCTCTAAATGTTTGATAGAATTCACCTGTGAAGCCATCTGGGCCTGGACTTCTCTTTATTGGAAGATTTTTAATTATGGTTTCAATTTCATTACATGTGATAGGTCTGTTTATATTTTCTAGTTCTTCCTGGTTCAGTCTTGGAAAATTGTACCTTTCCAAGATTTGTCCATTTCTTTGTGGTTGTCCATTTTATTGGCATATAGTTATTTTTAGTAGTCTCTTATTAACCTTTACATTTCCATGGTGTCAGTTGTGATTTCTCCTTTTTCATTTCTAATTTTATTGATTTGTATCCTCTTCCTTTTTTTCTTGCTGAGTCTGTCTAAGGGTTTATCAATTTTGTTTATCTTCTCAAAGAGCCAGCTTTTAGTTTTATAGGTCTTTGCTACTATTTTCTTCATTTCTATTTCATTTATTTCTGATCTGATCATTATGATCTCTTTCCTTCTACTGACTTTGGGTTTTCTTTGTTTTTCCTCTAGTTGTTTTAAGTGTAGAGTTAGGTTGTTTATTTGAGATTTTTCTTGTTTATTGAGGTGAGATTTTATTGCTATAAACTTCCCTCTTAGAACTGCTTTTGCTGCATCCCATAGGTTTTTGGTCATTGTGTTTTCATTGTCTTTGTTTCTATGCATTTTTTAATTTCTTCTTTGATTTCTTCAATGATCTTTTGGTTATTTAGTAGCGCACTGTTTAGCCTGCATGTATTTGTTTTTTTTACAGTTTTTTTTCCTGTAGTTGATTTCTAATCTCATAACGTTGTGGTCAGAAAAGATGCTTGATATGATTTCAATTTTCTTAAATTTTCCAAGGCTTGATTTGTGACCCAAAATGTGATCTATCCTGGATAATGTTCCATGTACACTTGAGAAGAAAGTGTATTCTGCCACTTTTGGATGGAATGTTCTATAAATATCAATTAGATGTATCTGGTCTATTGTGTAATTTAAAGCTTGTGTTTCCTTATTTATTATCTGTTTGGATGAACTGTTCATTGATGTAAGTGGATTGTTAAATCCCCCTACTATTACTGTGTTATTGTCATTTTCTCTTTTCATGGTTGTTAGCATTTGCCTTATGTATTGAGGTGCTCCTATGTCGGGTGCATAAACGTTTATAATTGTTATATCTTCTTCTTGGATTGATCCCTTGATTATTATGTAGTGTTCTTTCCTGTCTCTTCTAAGAGTTTTTATTTTAAAGTCTATTTTGTCTGATATGAGTATTGTTACCCCAGCTTTCCTTTGACTTCCATTTGCATGGAATATCTTTTTCTATCCCTTAGCTTTCAGTCTATATGTGTCCCTAGGTTTGAAGTGGGTCTCTTGTAGATAGCATATATATGGGTCTTGCTTTTGTATTCATTCTGCAGTCTGTGTCTTTTGGTTGGGGCATTTAATCCATTTACATTCAAGGTTATTATCTATATGTTTGTTCTTTTACCATTTTCTTGATTGTTTTCGGTTTGGTTTTGTGGGTCTTTTTCATCTCTTGTGTTTCTCTCTTAGAGAAGTTTCTTTAGTATTTGTTGTAAAGCTGGTTTAGTGGTGCTGTATTCTCTTAGCTTTTGTTTGTCTGAAAAGCTTTTGACTTCATCAAATCTGAATGAGATCCTTGCTGGGTAGAGTAATCTTGGTTGTAGGTTTTTCTCTTTCATCACTTTAAGTGTATCCTGACACTCCCTTCTGGCCTGCAGAGTTTCCACTGAAAAATCAGCTGATAACCTTATGGGGATTCCTTTGTATATTATTTTTATTTTTCCCTTGCTGCTTTTAATATTTTTTTCTTTGAATTTATTTTTTGTTAGTTTGATTAATATGTGTCTTGGTGTGTTTCCCCTAGAGTTTATCCTGTATGGGACTCACTGTGCTTCCTGGACTTGGGTGATATTTCCTTTCCCATGTTAGTGAAGTTTTCCACTGTAATCACTTAAATCCCTTAAAAATTTTCTCAGACCCTTTCGTTTTCTCTTCTTCTTCTGGTACCCCTATAATTCGAATGTTAGTGAATATAGTGTTGTCCCAGAGGTCTCTGAGATTGTCTTTAATTCTTTACATTCTTTTTTCTTTATTCTGCTCTTGCCAGTTATTTTCACCATTTTGTCTTCTAGCTCACTTATTTGTTCTTCTGCCTCCATTATTCTGTTATTGATTCCTTCTAGTGTATTTTTCATTTTAGTTATTGTGTTGTTGATCTCTATTTGTTTGTTCTTTAGTTCTTCTAGATCTTTGTTAAACATTTCTTTTATTTTCTCAATCAGTGCTTCTATTCTATTTCCAAGATTCTGGATTATCTTTACTATCGTTACTCTGATATTTTATTTCTTTTTTTTTTTTTTTTTTTTGGTACACAGACCCCTCACTGCTGTGGCCTGTCCCACCATGGAGCACAGTCTCCAGACACGCAGGCCAAGTGGCCATGGGCCCAGCTGCTCCACGGCACGTGGGATCCCCCTGGACCGGGGCATGAACCCATGTCCCCTGCACCGGCAGGCAGACTCTCAAACACTGCACCACCAGGGAAGCTCTGAATTATTTTTTAAGTAGATTGCCTATTTCCTCTTCATTTATTTGGTCTTGTAGGTTTTACCTTTCTCCTTCATCTGTGACTTAGTTTTTTGCCATCTCAATGTTTTTTCTTTTTTCTTTTATGAGTGGGATTTTGTTCCTGTTTTACTGGCCTGAGGCTTCCAACAATGTAGTTTGTAGACTATTGGGTAGAGCTGGGTTTTGGTGCTGAAATGAAGAACTCTGTGAGATCTCACTCTAATGAATATTCCCTGGAGTCTGAGGTTCTCTGTTAGTCTTGTGGTTTGTATTCAGAGCTCCCACTGCAGGAGCTTCTGCCCAATGTTGGGTTTGCAACTCAAGATCCTGCAGGCTGCATGGGGTGGCAAAAAAAAAAAAAAAAAAAAAGGAGGACAATAACAAAGTAAAAAATATAATTAGACTAGGAAACTAACAGATATTTTAGAAAGAATGTAAAAATAAAAATATAGATGAATCAATAACTTGAAGGTACATCAGTACCACAATAGTAAAAAAGAGGAGTAGGGAAAATAAAAACAAACAAAAAAAAAGATTGAGGGGTACCCTGGTTGTGGAGAGTGGGGCCTAAGCAAGGGTGAGGTTTGGGCAGTGGGTGGGGCCGATGCTCAGAACTCACAGGGCTGGAAAAGGTCCTGCAGGCTGTGCGAGGTGGGGCTTAGGATCAAGGAATGGGAGGGGCCCAGGCATGCCCCCCATGCCTGGTCTCAGAGAGCATGGGACCTCACCTGGGAGCCCAGCAGGCTTCCTGTCTCTAGTGGGCAGGGGAAATGCCCTCGTCTCCACTCCTGTTCCTCTGGTCTGAGCTCTGGGAGGGCCCTTCCCGCCTGCTTCTCCTGATCTCCCCAGCCTCCTTCCTATGCCCTCAGGACCAATTCATCCTGGGGGAATGAGGAAACTTGGAGGGCAGGGGACCGGCCTGGGAGCTCAGAAGGCTCCCTGGGCCCAAATGAGTGAGGCAATTGTCTTCTGCTTCTCTCCCACTCTTCCCAGAGGGACCCTCTCACCTGCCTGTCCTGTTCTCCCTTTGGCCTCCTTCCTATGCCCACAAGGACCTGTGACCTGGAGGGGGGTTTGGAGGGCACAGGATTGGCCAGGGATCTCAGCAGGCTCCCCAGGCCTGAGTGGGCAAGGCAGTCACCCTCTGTTCCTCTCCTGCTCCTCCTGGAGGGCCACTCCCTCATTCCACTCCTGATCTCCCCAGCCTCCCTCCTATACCCCCAGGACCCACGTGGCCTGAATGAGGCTTGGGAGGGGGGTAACCGGCTTGGAAGCTCAGCAGTTTCCCCATCCTGAGTGGGCCAGGCTCTCGCCCTCTGCTGCTCTCCCACTCTTCCTGGAGAGTCCCTCCCACCTGCCTCTCCTGATTTCCCCAGTGCCAGTGGTGCTGATCTTGTCTGGCCTCCACTTCTCTAACCCCCTTTGTCCCCCTACATCTTACTGGTTCACTCTGGTCTTCCTCCCATCTCCTTGAGAGTCAGAGTCCCCCACCAGTGGCCAGCAGGCACCCTAGCTCTGGGGAGATGCTAACTCCACATCTTCCCACACCACCGTCTTGACTCCTCCTCATTCCTGTTGTTTTAAACCACTAAATTTGTGGTAAGATTTTAGAGCTGCTATAGGAACCTAGTACACAGGGCATATAAAATACTATCGTAGAAGGAGAAGAAAGGCAAGATTGAGAAGGAGTAAGAAGAATCCAAAGTGTTGAGTCATAGAAATTAAGGGAGGAGAGAGTTTCAAAAGAATGTCCAGGATTGAAAACTAAACAGAAATTCTTTACATCTGAGATTGCAATTTCAAGATGCAGAAGGGTGAAGGGGGTCAACTCTAAGGACTTTTAAACTGATTTGGATTCATTACTCAAATCCAAAGAGAAGTTTTCAATATATAGTCCCAAGACCAGCTCTCTTCTGTTCTCTGAGGTTTAAGAGAAAATATTTTCCTATGTATCTTGCTGTGTTTTAAGCTTTACATATGCATATTTGGAGGCAACATAAAATATAGTTGTGTTCTCACTGGAAGATTTCTGTATCAGCTTCAGAAAGCTGGTGAGATAGAAGACTGAATTACTCAGGTAATCTGTTAGTTTCTTGGTGTCTTTGTTTGAAGTTTCAAGAAGTTAGAATACAAACAATTTTATACCTAACTGAATAATCTTTTTCCAAGACTGTATTTCATCAAATGATAGTTTCAATGTAAGAGTGTGTGTGCCTGCACGTTGTTCAGTGATGATATGACAATAAATGAATTTACATAAAGTCAGCTTCATAGATCTGTGTGTGAAGTTGCCCTGGCTTCCTACCTGATCTGACCTTGGGACTAAAGAATGTTTATATCAGTGATGAATCTATCAGTTCTTGATGAATTGCAATGCTTCCTATGTTTAATCATTGCTGATAGTAACAGCTAACAGCAAAACCTGAGGAGAGAAAGGGAAAAAATACCTAAAGCACCTGAAGTGTGTTTAATAGAGGAGAAAAAACATTTTCTTACAAATGACTGCTCTTGCATATGGATGGAGTGAACTGAAGGTTTTTCTTTATATTTTATAAAGTATATGAAATTACAGAGGGTACATTTATTTCCTTTTGAAAAATAAACCCTGAAAATGTTTCCTGATAAACCCTTTAATTTAAAATACCAGTATGTATTATCCTTTTACTTTTTAGCATGAGAACTGCTTGCCAGAGCATTCCTGTGGAGTGAGAGATTCTCTCTTATACATCAAAAATTTATTTTGATTGAGTGGAAAGTAAGGGAGAGTAATGATGTCATTAATGGTCTCAACCATTGGGGGTGGGCAGGAACAAGCAGATTTTATTTAGATATCGTGCACTTCCTTCAATATGCCATCTACTGGCCAAAGGGACATGTGCTGAGCTCTGCTGGACAAATGTTTGGATTTTATAATGAGAGAAACCTTCCATTTCTATGTATACAACCAGGAAATGATTTTCTTTGCCAAAACAAAGCAGAGCAAAGCAACAATTCATCACCAAGTTTAACACACAAGCATTTTCTTCTCCACAAATGTCGTTAAGGTGTTATAGATTCCTCTGCAAACCAATCTGATGCTGTGCAGCTGAGGATGTTTTCAAAGGCATGTGACTGTGTGGATGCCCTAGCTTTTACATAACCATGGCAACAACAAGCTTCTTCTCTAGTGTCTTAATTTGGGAGAGGGCAGGAAAAATAGCATGGGACCTGATAGGAACTCCTGTTTCAAGATGGGAATGGAAAGAGAAGCTGTGGCTATGGTATGTAATTTGTCCTTTTTGTACCACATGTTACAAGGGCGGACCTTGGACAACTTCTGCATTTTTTCTCCTTGTCTTTGTCATCCACTGGTCCCCCATGTTTCTACACTGACTTAAATCTGTTGGAACTGGAATGACACTCACAGGCACAAGAGCTAAGCTCCCAGACAGAGCAGTTATTCTCAGACCCTTCCCAGTTCACACTCCCCATCTCTGCAATGTCCCTCTCCCCAAGTAAACATATCCCAATTATCCTTTCTGACAATTAGGTCCTGATTCCACGGGAACCCTGAACACTTATAATCACCTCAGTCATTAACCCCTCACTCAATTTTGTCCTCAGTTATAGGGCTGGTTTAGCTCTAGTCCGTACTCTCCTATCCCTGCCCCAGTTTCTCAAACTACCTCTCCTAACTAGGAATTGAGCATGACCCTCTCTAGCACTGGCAGATTCTCCATCTCTCCCCACTGAAAGATGTCTGACAAGGCATAAATGCAGCTAGAGGGTGATAATCTCGTTTCCTAAATATTGGCTGTTGCATGGCTTTGCTATGTGTGGGCTTTGCTGTGTATGGAGTGATTGGGAGCAAGGTCTGAGAGTTTTACTTTCCATGGGTCCTATGGGTGCATCTGCTTTCTCCTGGAAGTCAAATCTGGCTAGTTACCTGGCGAGTGGGCTTTCTGATAATCTCAGCTCCCTCTTATTTCTTTACATCATCATGGCTGAGACACCATAATGCTCCTGTTCCAAGAGAACACAGAAAGTAAAACAAAGCACATAATTGCTTTTGGTTAGTTTTGTGTCCCAAATCCATTAAACATACCTACTGTTTGTATTGAGATGGGAGACTACTGTCCATCTGTTGTCTGTCCATCTACATTTTACCTCCTTCAGCTCCACAGGAGATCTCCTCTGGGACATGTGCTCTGGAAGCAAAGAAGGATGATGGCTGTCTTAAGTCAGGGAGATTTCAGGAACAAGGGAGATGCCGCTCCCTTCTTTTATTTGTATCACACTAACCTTTTAAGGGAGGTTCACTTAAGATGGAGAAGCCAGTGGCTAGAAATACTGTGAGCCTTGGGAAGCAGGGCTAAAATTTGTGCTGGGTCTGACAGTGGATGGAGAGGACAGAGGCAATATAAAGCTATGATTTCCACCCTAGCAATGTGGTTCCCCCTTTAAGGACTGGGATAAGTGGCTTCTTGGGGTGTTCAGCCCTAAATGCTATTAATCCATATGTAGTCAACTGGGATATTTCTGCATCATACCAATGTTCTTCTGGTAACCATTTTATCTAAAATGGGACATTTCCAAAAGCTGATTATAAGCATGTGAAAGACATCTTAGTTGCTATTTTTTCAAACTTCAATCAATTCACAGGGATGATTATATTCAACTATTGAGGGAAGAGTTGACGTAATCTATCCAAAAGTGTTCCTGAGTCATCACTGAAAATGTTTATATCCACAGACTGATTCTCGCCTTGCTGTTCCTTTCCCTTTTAATTAGCAATCTTCCCCACTTGTATGTGTGTGTGTGTGTATGTGTGTGTATGTTTTCTTTTCCATCCATTTAAAGTTTCTATCCTAGAAAAGATTCCTACAAACAGTAACTGCTATTTGAATGGTGAAATCAACAGCACAGAAAATGTGGTTCTTAATGAGGTGAGACCTGTTGCCCTTCAGTCTCCTATGAAATATTTGAGCACATAGATATTTTAGGAAAGATTGTGTGAAAAAAGCATATTGACTCCACATTTTACAGATTGGAAAGATTTTTTCGATTCTGTGTGAATCTATTATTTTTGAAAGAATCTTTTTTATATCCATTTTCCCTTCTTATTACTTAGTTGTTCCTGCTCCTTTATTTAGACTCTTTGTCATGAAAATATCATTTAAGCCTTACTCAGCTTATGTGGTGATTTTAAAATGTTTTAGTGTGCCATTTGACATTCCCACTGGTCCCATTTCTTGTGCTGAAAATGTATTAATTCCCATATCAATATATATGTATATAAATTTTTGCCAGTCAAGGGTGTAAAAAGATACTTCTTGTGCATATATTAGAGAAGTTATTATAAGTATAAGATAGATGGTGAGGGGGAAAAGAGGGAGCTAAAAAGAGCAAAGGAGAAAATGAGAAGAATATAAAGTAAAATAAAATGGAAGTAAGAGAAAATTCCCAAATACAGAAAGTACAGGAAAGATAGAAGACAAACTCAAGTTAAAGATGAGAAAAGAGTGAAACACACTCTGACAGGGAAAAATAAATGGCAAAATCAAATAATAACCAAATAAATTATTAGAGAAAAGAAGGAAAGAATCAGATTAGGGACTGAGGCAAATCACAAATGAAAACAGAAAAGAAAGTAAGCTGTTGGTAATGGGTCTTTTCAGTTTAACTGAAATGCTCTGATTTCCTGTACTATCAGGCACATTTTTTTCCAATTTTATCAAAAATGTTATCCCCCAAGTATTATTCTTATTAATGTTCTCTTCATTTCTGCAGGAGGTATAAAAATAACTGATGAGTGTGGGAACATAAGCCATGTGGTTAGTGAGGCAGGGGTGATAATTAGAACATGCTGTACTATGCAGTAAACAAAGCTATTAAGAACGGAAGAGTTCTTTATAGAGTGTTTAAAAAGAGGATGGAAATAATATACTTTCCCTTGACTGGTTTAAAAGCTCAGCTGGTTTCTACCCTGAGAAATCAAAAAAAAAAAAAAAAAAAAAAAACGGTTGGAGTTAATCGGCCAGTGGATTTGGAATCTAGTTAAATGCAGCCACAAACATTATTAATAGATACATAATTCCATATTATTTTTTAACTTACATGATCAATTTCCTGTCAAAAACTTCTAGCTTTTGAGCTAAATGTCAAGAATTTCATGAAGCTAAGTTACCGAATGAAAAATCTTGGTGATGTTTGAACCCATGTTTTAGAAGTTTTGGGATTTTTCTTTCTTCTTCTTTTTTTTTTTTTTTTTTTTTTTTTTTTACTAATCTTTAGAATTCTCAAAATGTGAAATACTATTTGTAACCTCTGATTTACTTTGGACCTCACTTGTCACACTACCATTTATCTGTGTCAAATAATTCTCTGTTTCTGGAACTACTTTCCACTAAGTCAGTCCAATATGACTACATGACTATATTTTGAAGGAGGATTTTCAAAGCTATATCAAATTTATTAAATATTTTCTAATGTGTTTTCTCTCTTCATTCCCCTCAGGAAACCTTAGTTATATTAAGAAACTCATGTTATACTTTTGTCTTCTCATCTAGGTAGATTGACCATTCTCCCCCATATTTTTTCATAATACAAATCCTTTAGCTACTGTAAAAGAGTGCAATATCATTTAACTCCTGCTCCTAAAAATAGAAGAATTCTTTATTATATTAAAAGATCCTAATAATATGATATTGTACATACTGCTAAATTTCTCAAATTCCTTTTCTTGGTAAGCATTGCTTAATCACTTTTTGGGTTAGTCATGAGGGTCTGGGATAAAGAGATGCATATATGCGTTTTCTATGGCCACAAACTCTGGAAAGGAACAATGAAAAAAGTCTGATTCCTGACATAAGAAACTGTAAGCAAAGTAGGGAAATCTTTGTTAACACAGGTAATACAGGTAAAATTATGGATAGCCTCATAAGATAGGGTACACTTTACCTGTATGTGGATATGTGGCGGGTGGGGCAGAACTCAAAGTGACTTTTTAGGTAAAGACATTGACATGATTGCCTTTAAATGCAGATCTTTAAGTGCTGACACTTGTAAGGAATAGCGAAATTCTGCCTGGCTTTACTTGTGTCCATATGCTCAACACTGGACTTGGTTCTAGGGACAGGAAGAATTAATTGTCCTTGCCTCTACAGAGTCGGTAGTTTATCAGGAGTGGTGGAGATGAGCTTGTAAGCAACCAAGTCCACTGAAACTTGCTGGACTTATAGTCCAAGGACATGCAGAGGAACATGGGCCTAGAACATGGGCAACAGACCACAAAGGACAAGGTGTCTGGGGAGAGTATCCACCCCTGGCAATGGTCTCTGTGCTTGGCTCCCTGCTTGCCCTTATGGTCTAGTCTCCAAACAGAGTGATCCCTTTGGAAACTTAAGGATAAAAATACCATTCATTGTGTCCAGATCCTGCAGTGGCTTTCATCCCATTTTGAACACAATACACAGGCCTTACCTGGTATCCTATCCACAGGCCTGCAGTCGGGACTCTGACAACTGTCCAGCCTCATCTCCATCTCCCCCCTTTTCCACTCAGGGCCTTTCTGCTACTCCTCCACCTCACCCAGCTCATTCACACCCTTGGAACTTGCTCTTCATTCCTGCTGTTCAACCCAGTCTCCTCTTACTTCCTTTTAGTGTCTTCAAACATCTCCTGCTCAGAGAGGACTTTCCTAACCAGACTACTAAAGGCAGGCTCCTTCTTTCCCCTCTTCTTTCTCTATCTCTAAAATTGTTTTATTACATTTTCATATAATTTACTATCTCTTGATGTTATATTACTTATTAACTTACAGTAAGTCTTCCACATACAAACAAGCTCTGTTCCACGAGCACATTTGTAAGGACAATTTGTTCATAAGTCCAACAAAGTTATCCTAGGTACCCAATTAACACAATCGGCTATATAGTACTGTACTGTAATAGGTTTATAATACTTTTCACACAAATAATACATAAAAACAAATACAAAAAATGAAGAAAACATTTTTAATCTTACAGTACAGTACCTTGAAAAGTACAGTAGTATGGTACAACAGCTGGCATAGAGGGGCTGGCATTGAGTGAACAGGCAAGAAGAGTTACTGACTAGAGGACAGAGAGGAGGTGGGAGACGGTAGAGCTGAAGGACCACCAGCAGTAGGAGACAGAGGGCAAGCTGCAATTTCACTTATGCCTGATGTTGATGGCACGGGTTCTGGTTCCTTGCTAGATTCAATTCTACCAACCTCTTGAAAAAACTATACAGTGAGGTCTTGGTAGTAGCTCTTTTTTTCTCATCATAGATGACATGATAGCACATTCTGAACAGCTGCTGCAACCTTCGTGTACCATTCCTGTGCCTCAAAAACTAACAGTGACTCCTCAAGTAAAGAAAACCCCCTTATCATTTCCTGCATCGTGGATCCCTTCAGTTCTGTGGTTATTTCTTCTTCCTCTTGTCTATCTTTGTCCTTTCTCTGGGCCTCCAACTCCATCACATCTTCATTAGTAAGCTCCTTGTGTTGCACAGCAAGGAGTTCAGTGATGTTGTCCTCTTGCAGACTTAGCTTGAAATAAAGATATTGTACTACTGTACTCTATACAGTACTGTAAAGTATCAATACACAAGAACACAACCACTTTTAGATGATGCACACATGTGACAATGTACACCAGACACGTGAACTAACTTATGTGATTGGACATGGGAGCACATGTTCGCATCTTTGAAAGTTTGCAAATTGAAGGTTCGTACATAGGGGACTTACTATACTTGCTTACCTACTGTTTGATTTCACCAATGAATGTAAGTTCAGTGAGGGCATGGACTTTGTCATTCTTCCTCCCTGAAATATCCCCAATGTCTACAACAGTGTCTGTCCAAAAAAAAAAAAAAAATACCTTAAATATATATTTTTAAATAAATAAGTAAAGGAATGAGAAGGAGTCCTAAGGGAAAGTGTAGTCATTGTCTAAAAATGATCAGAAACCAAAATTTTCACTCAGTCTGAATCTCTTCCCAAAAATTGAAGCTTTCCTCCATTAGCCTTCTGGCCTCATAATGTAGGATATTCAAGCAAACCCTAAGTGTTCATGTGTTAAGAGGAATTCCTCCTGTAGAAAAATTCCTTGCCTTAGACACAAGACTGGATTAAATGTGCTCAAAGTTCTTCCAACACTAATGGTTCATGATTCTATAGACCAAAATACCTAATCACAGGAAGCCTATGATCAAATACAGGCTTTTAAAAACTATTTCAAAAAGTAATAATTTATTGGTCTGAACCTTTGTGATAAATAAAAAGTTGTGATTCAAATACATTTGAGAAATTTGAAATAAATAATTTGAAATAAGCTTCTTAATAGAATGAACTTAACTATGTGAATGGGTATTGTTAATCTTCAAAACAGGAATATCCGTTGCAGTATTAAGAAGATTAATTTGAATGTGAATATATTTGGTTACAGAGCAACTTATATACTTTAGGAAACACATTTTTTTAACAAAACAAGTAAGTTAGTAGGACTTAGCAAATGTGCAAAATGCTTGGAACTTTGCTTTTTCTGTCCCACCTCTCTTTTCTGAGTCCCTTTCCACATTTCAATGCCCTTCCATCTACAGTAACTCAGATTTGCAAGATTCTCTGAGCTTCACATATCATGGAAAACATGATACTACTGAACCTGCCCCCCCAACCCCACCTCACAAGATTATCTGTGTAGGAGAGTGAGAAGGTGGGCTTAGCTTAGGGACAGACAGTTAGTTCCAGCCAACGGGGAGAGGTCCCATTTCCATTTGTTTTTCTTCCCCTGCACTGAGTCTGACTGCTTGCTATGCTTCTCTTCCATTACCAGCAACAATGTCTGAAAGAGAATTGTTTTTAGTAGTGAAGACACAATGAAACATGAATTTGGAAGGCTTGCCAAACATCTCTTTCTGAGCCTCCACTGAATTTGTTTTCTACCAGCCATAGAGAAGGTCAGGAGAGAAAGGCATGATGATAAACTCACTTGTAAAATTGTTCTAACAAAGCATCTGTGAGCTACTACTTGATCAAAATGACAGACATCAATCAGAATAATAAATTCAAATATGAGATTTTCAATTAGCGAGTGAACATAAATAAATGTGTCTGGAAAATCAGCTTAAGCAATTTTAGACAGAGACAGCCCATACATAACAAGAGAGGGGTGGGCAGCAGGGAAAAGGTATACTGTTCAGCAAATGAAAAAGAGACCTCAGAACCCAGGGTGAGAGAAAACCTAGAGCAATCAGCTTGCAGATAAACAAAGACCTATGCACAGTTATCCTTGAGTGATGTTTTTGAGCTCATATATTCGTTATTAGAGATGTGCAAAGAAGACTAGCTTCCATTTTGTAGGGGGACATAATAAACCTTCCTCTGCTGCTTAATATTGTTTCCCAGATTTCTCTAACCAAATTAGCAGATTAAAAAAAGTATCAAAATAGAAAGTCTAGCACTCTTGAGGGGATACCTTTTAGGGGTGGGAAAGTTGAGAAAGGAATGTTATGAAGGTCTGGGAATTTTCTGAAATGTTGTGTTTTGCTTTTCATCTAACTAAATAATCCAGAGTTTGGTCCATGGCATCTGACAACAGAGTAAAAAGTGATTAACACAACCAAGATCGGCTTACTTTTCAAGTGTAAACAAGGAAGAAGAAAGGAGGAGATGCTTGACTGGCTATATGCTTCACAGACTATATAACTATTGTAATTATAACAACAACAACAACAAAACAAAACCTTCAAAACTATTCTACCTTTCATTAAGAAGCCACTAAGGTCTTTTCAAACAATAACTCATTAGTCTTTACAATACCCATGTGAAAGGGTTGAGGATGTATATGTTATTAGTATTTTGCATTTCCATTGTATTTTTCCTTTAAAGAGATAGAAGTGGGGTGGCTTGAGATTGTAAAGTAGAAACCACTTCAGATTGATAGATGGTTTTGGATTCAGGCTTTGTCATGACTGAGAATGTGCTCCTTCACCAGGAAAAAATTATATATTGTGGAAGGGAAAGAAAGAGAGGAAATGAGTAGGCATCTACTTTGATGGTCCCTTGATGGCTCTTTTTTCTCATAGCTCTGTACCTAGTTGCTCTGAGTTCAGCCACTGAACATTTGGCCACATTGAGGGGAGTCTTAGTCCAGTTTCCCCATCTTAAAGAAATAGAAATCTGACTTTTAGGCACTCTTCCTTCATAACTAGTTCAGAGCCCCTTTGTATTTCTCTAGTTTCTGGTAACAGGTACCCTAACATGGTTCCAGAATCTCCTTCATTGCTCACCTCACTCTGGAGCCCAACTTCACGGTTAACATTCTTAGCTGGTAAAGTCAGTTAAGGACCTGAAATAGTTTAATTACAGCCACCTTAAATCTTCTGCTTTCGATCTAATTGAAGCTGCACTTTTCTTAAACAAGAGGCTAACTTGAAGAGTCGTTTCCAACATGCAGCTTCCCCAGGGAGTTTCTTAGATGTTCTTTGTGATCTCAGCTCCTTAACAAAAGACAGATTGAAAATTGTTCTGAATGATTCAGGTAGACCCTCAGTTTGATTAGAGGGCTGTATCTAGAAACAGTAAGAACTCTTTAAACTTTATGATTTGGGAATGCAATGTAAGATATATATTATATCGTGGTCACAAAGCAGAGAAGGATTATCGTATGTAATCAATGAGTATAATCATAATCATCAATAATTGATGATCTAAGGTAATATCATAGGCTATTAGGAAAAAGAATTCTTGGAATGTGCTAGCAAATTCCCATGCATTATGGGAGTCTTCTTTTTGTGTTGCTGTTTTTGACTTGAGAAGTAGGGTCATTCTTTTATACTCTATAGATTTATGATTTCTTTTTTATTATGTATCATGAAAATTTTAAAACATGAAGAACTGTGTTCTATTATCCAGATTTATCAAAAGTGAAATTGTTTTGAGGACTATAATGTTGCAAATTCAATTGAAATGACCTTCACTGCTCCCTAAGCCATTTTGCTCTTTCCCTCCCCCAGGGTAATCAGTATTCTATAATCCGATGAGTACCTTCATATTTGTATTGTTATTCTTTTATTACTTATTCTTATATTCACATGTAGCATATAGAATTGTGCTGTATTTAACAACTTTATACAACAGGAGTTATACCATACAAATGATTTTTTTATGTAGGTTTTTTAGTCGATATTATTTTTAAAGATAAATGTGATGATGCCAATATTGCTTATTGTGTTTTATTACTTATAAGAGTTTGAATTGTGCAATATTTCAATCAAATGGAAATATGACCAAAAAGTAAGATAACCTACCTCCTTGAATGAACAACTGGTATTAAAACATGGAAATCTTTTGCTGTATTTGTTTCAGATTTCTCTCTCTCCCTTTAATGCAAGGAAACATGACTAAAAGAACTAAGTCCTCACCTTGCAGTCCTTTCCCAGATATAATCATTTTTCTGAAGTTAGTGTATGTCATTTCCGCACATATTTTTATAGTTTTATTATTTGTCTATTTCTCCACAGAAATAATTTTGAATATTTTTGAGTATGTTTGAGTAATTTTATTTATACAATTTCTTTTTTTCTTTCTTTCTTTCTTTTTTTTTTTTTTTTGTGGTACGTGGGCCTCTTACTGTTGTGGCCTCTCCTGTTGTGGAACACAGGCTCTGGACACGCAGGCTCATCGGCCATGGCTCATGGGCCCAGCCACTCTGCAGCATGTGGGATCTTCCCAGACCAAGGCACGAACCCGTGTCCCCTGCATCGGCAGGCGGACTCTCAACCACTGCACCACCAGGGAAACCCTCCCATTGTTTTTTTTTTTTTTTTTTTTGATCCTCCCATTGGTTTTTAATACCACTTTTGTCACCCATCAAGTTTTCACATATAAGTGGATCTAATTTGGATTTTTCATTCTGTTTCGTTGGTGTAATATATCTGCATTGCTCCAAGATTACACAGTGTTTCATTAAATATGGTAAATAATGTGACAAATCCTTACTCCACCTCTTCCTTTCCTTTTCTTCTGGAGTATTCCTTGTATTTTAACCTTTCAAATGTACTGTGGGCAAAGTTCTTTGATTTTATTTGTAGTTGTATTGAATTTATATGAAACTAGTTAAATCAGCATATGTTTATGCAATTTTCATACATTTCTAGATATATAAATCTTACTCTATGTTCTTCAAAATTATTTGTGATTTTCCCTAATTTTTTAATATTATTTACCACATCTTTTATTAGATTTCTACCTAAGTACCTGAGTTTTGTTGCCATTTCTTTAAATTTATTTATTTATTTATGTTTATTTTTGGCTGCATTTGTTCTTTGTTGCTGCATGTGGGCTTTCTCTAGCTGCGGCGAGCGGGGGTTGCTCTTCATTGCGGTACACGGGCTTCTCATTGCAGTGGCTTCTCTTGTTGTGGAGCACCGGCTCTTGGCTCATGGGCTTCAGTAGTTGTGGCACACAGGCTCAGTAGTTGTGCTTCGTGGGCTCTAGAGCACAGGCTCAGTAGTTGTGGCACACAGACTTAGTTGCTCCACGGCATGGGTATCTTCCTGGACCAGGGCTTGAACCTGTGTTCCCTGCATTGGCAGGTGGATTTTTAACCACTGCACCACCACAGAAGTGCACTATTTTTAATGGTATCTTTTATTATTACTTTTCAGATTTATTATTGATGATGATGTGTAAAATTACAAAGAAATGGTAGATTTTTGAAGGTAAATCTTGCGTACAACAAAGATGCTGTCTCTCATGAATTCTAACTGACTATTTGTAGAGTCTCTTGTACTTTGTAAATAATAAAGCTTTATCATTTAAGTTTTGTCATCTATTTGCTGTGCCAAATCATTAGATATCCTTGATCAGGTTAAGGACATGCTCTTCCATTCTTAATTTGCTATATTTTTTTGTTGTTGTTTATCATCCTTAATTGCTTTATTTTGTTCTTTTATTTTACATCTCCTTAGATGTTCATAATAACATTGTCCTTTAATTTTTATTTTCTTTCACTGTTCTCATTCAATTAAATAAAAATTTATCCTAGCCTTAAAAAAATAAATTGGATAGCTTTCCTATTTTCTCTAAGACAGGGATTACATATGATTTTAAATCTATCTAGGTATGATGTGTATAAAATTGAACAGGAAAAAGAAAAAGAAGCAAGTATTGACTATTATTTCTATTTCTGTAATACATAGTTTTCATTTATTCTTTCTCTTTGAATTTATTTTTGCAGTTTATGTTCTTCTATCAGATTGTCCATTTCATTTTTGTCTCCAAATTCATTGATATAAAATTATTCACACTGTTCAGCTATGATGTTTTAAAATTAACATTATTGTTGCAGTAATATTCTCTTTCTGTTTGTATTAGGGTTTAGTTGAGCTATTTTTATTTTTTGAGCACGGTTACTAGAGATATTTAATCTCTACTAATTCTTTTTAGGAAACAACTTTTAATTTTATTTTTATATTTTTGTGTTAGTTTTGTTTTCTATTTCATTAGTGTATGTTTTAATTGTTATTATTTTCTCTCTTTTACTGTTTGTATTAATTACATTATTTTTCTGGCTTTATCAGTTGAAAGTTTACTCATAATTTGTCAATTTTTTTAATGTATAACTTAAAGCCATCTATTTCTATTTAAATTTAAATATAATTTTACCTTATAAAATTTGATGTTTATTGACTTACGTTCTCTTTGTTTCTAAATATTATTTTATTTCTATTTTTCCTTTCACTCAGGGCTTATATAAGTGTATATGTATATTACAAATCCAAAATCTTTTTATTATTTAATTTTCCTCATTTTTTTATTGCTGTCAGAAAAGATGGCTGATGTGACATTAATTCTTTAAAATGCATGAAAACTTTTTGTTCCCTATAACATAGATTTAAAAAAAAATTCCATATACATTTGAAAATAGTCTATTTTTTTAAACATAGGGCTTTGTAAAAGTTATAAAGAAATAGAGATAGACATAGACTTAGATATATTCATATATATTAATATATTTATTCCAAACATTTAGATGTTGACCTTTCTTTTGTCTGCTTGATCTTTCAGTGTCTGATAAATTTATATGAAAATATTCAGTATAACCTGACAAGTTTTTTAATTATGTTAGATTTTGCTTTATATCTTTTGACCCAATTACTTTAGGAATATATGTGCTTATGACTGTGATACAGTGTTAAGATTGTTCCTTTTGTCACTACATTACATCTTTCTTTCCAGTAGATTTTCTTTGCTATGACATAGGTTGCATAAATTTAATATTACTCTATTATTATAAAGCATTCCTTTGGTTATTTTGCCTTTCATATTTTCTCTTTCTCTCATTTTTTAATCATTCTGTGCCACTTTTATTTAATACATCTTTAATAAGTAGCATAATGGATTAAATAATCTATATTACATTTCCTCGTATTAATAATCAAGTTTAATATGCTTATAAATATTATGTTTGTTGATACACTTGATATATACTTGATATATATAATTGATATACTGATTTCTACCATACTTAGCTTTTTCTATTTATTTTTATAGTTGTCTTCTGTTTATTCTCTTCCCAGTTTTTGTTTTATTTATTTTTCTTTTTTTAATTTATTTTTTAAAATTTTATTTTATATTGGAATATAGTTGATTAACAATGTTGTAGGTGTACAGCAAAGTTATTCAATTGTACTTATAATGTATCTATTCTTTTTCAAATTACTTTCCCATTTGGGTTATTACAGAATATTGAGTAGACTTCCCTGTTTTATACAGTAGGTCCTTGTTGGTTATCTATTTTAAATATAGCAGTGTGTATATGTCAGTCCCAAACTCCCAACATTATCAGGTTTTTCTTTATTTTCTTCATTTTGTTTTTCTCTTTTCTTCTGGTTTGAAAGTGCTGCATTATATACCTGTTCTTTCAAATGTTTAATCTTATATATTTATATATTATATATATATATACATATTTACATGCATATATAATTCTTTATTAAAGTATAAATTATTCACTAGTTTCTCTTTCAGGGTATGACAAGGAAAATGTTATATATTAATTTAGTAATTAGTAACTAATTTAGTAATTCTTATCACTAATTGTTTAGAATTTTAGTTCTCCCCTTTAAAAGAAGTGAAATAGTTAACACTTATTTTTTACATTTAATAGATAAATAATTTACCATTATATCTTATATATTTCAATATTTGCCATTTTTCTTGGATCCTACTTCAGCCCTTGATAAAGTTTATTATTTACTTGAGATTTTCTTGAAGACTTGTAGGTAATAATTCAGCATTTACCTAAAAAAAAATATAGCTATTTTGCTCACTCTTCAATAATGCTGGGTATACAATTCTAGACTGATGAGTTTCTTACCCATTACTTTGACATTGTTACCCACATTTTTAGTGACATCTCCCAGGATGGTGATGTCTGCTCTTGGTCCAATTGCTGTCTCTTCATTTGTAATATATATATTTTCCCTAGTTTTTCTAAACTTTGACATTTGTCATTTTTATGACTATCTGTCTGGGGTGGATTTTTTTAATATTCCATGTGTAAGACTTGGAGAGTGATAGGATAGGCATGTGGGGAGAGGAAGACTTGTTCAGAAAACACTCTTTTAAGCACACTGAAAATATCAACATATTTAATATCATGAGTCTTATTATTTAAGTATTAATGCTATGTCAATAGTAAAGATGAGGAAATGAAGACAATATCCCTCCGAAACAAGTTTACTTAAAGCTCTCAATCTTTAGAGCCAAACTTGAAATTTTCCAAATTAAGAAAAAAGTCAGCCACTGTGTTTTGAACATTGGTGTTCTCATTCTCTTTAATCTCATCCTTGAGAATTCTTATTATAAGTAACTATATTCCAAGGCCATTTTCTTCAATAAACACATGGCAATGTTATGTATAGTATTAAAGACAGACAAAGTAAGCATGGACTCACTTGCCATGTGGACTGAAGTCTGTTTTTCTCTATAGTATTTTTTCTCTTGAGTGCTGTTTACTGCAACAAGGTTTATATGGAATGTGATTCTCATCTTTTGTTCATCAGTTTCCAATTGCTGTATCCATGATGGTGTACTTGAAAGAATTTGCATGCTGCTTTTGATTCTGATTATTTTATTTGATGCACTGGAATACTCTGATCTTCAACAAGATCCTGCAACAACTTGTTTTGATGAGTATAATACAATGAATAAACTTGCCTGGATTTGTCTACATTTTCCCATATACAATATGGATATAACATTGCTATCTAACTAATCAGACTCTTATTGGTATTATATAGGTTGATATATTCCATGTATTTGAAAGAATGATTCCTGAAACTATTCTCTCCCTTTCCAAACTGCAACTCTGTTCACATCACTACTATTCAAATTCTTCTAGTGGTTTCTAATTACTTTCACGTACTTTAGCATGACTTTATTCAGCTTCTGGCCTCAATTTGATTCTTCATGCTTCTCTCAGTCCATGATTTTCTACTTACTTCTCTTTTTGATTCTCTTAGTTTGTATTCAGTTCCCTAACTGTTTGTGTTCTTTCTCTCCCCTGTGCTTATGTTCACGTTGTTGCTGTTTAGAAGACCCTGATCATCACTGTCCACTTGGCTGGTCCTCACTCATCTCCTTAAACCAGCAGGAGCTGCCAGCATCTCCTCCTCCTAGCAGTATTTCTTAATTCCAATCCCCAGGCTGAGCTTGAGGCTCATTGTCCATGTTGGTGAATAAAGATACTTAACACTTAACTGTGATTGCTCATTTTCTTGTCTCTTTCTTTGATTCCAAAGTGAATTCCTTGAGGATAGGAACCATGTGCTATTAATCTCTTTATTGGAAAAATAACCATCTGTTATATAGTTAGAAAGCTCAACATATATTAGCTGAACTCATGAATAAGTGATTGATTTATTGAAATTCAATAAGTGATTCACACATTGAGGTCTCTGGAATAAAGATGGTTACTATTAATGAATAAAGGTCCAAAAGACTTATTTTCAATATTATCATTTAATTTAAAAAGTAATGAGTATCTACCTGGTACACATCAATTTGTTACCAACTATGGGCCATATAAAGGATATAAGATAATTTTGGTCCATATGTTGCTCACAGAGATATTAAAAGAAACAGTTAAATTTTTATATAGTATAATACAGAGAGTTATTTTGAGCCTTAACATCTGCAATAGTTTTGTGAAAGTTTCATTCTAGAACTCTAACAGACATTTTAATCTATCTACTCCTGTAAAGTAAATGCCTAATAAAGATGCCATGGTCCCTACCTCTGCCTGCTCACCTACCTCTGTCATTTGTACCTTCATGCCCTCTATACAGTATGGCCACCCTTTGGCACATGTGTGCAATTCCTATTAATTCCAGAAAACAGCAACCGCCAAAGCAATAAGAGTGAATTTAATTTAAAAAGTGCAATCATGTTCTGCCTTGTGCAGAACTGGACTTGGAATTATTTGTGACTGTGATTTAAGCATTATTTCTGGGGGGAGAGTCACTCTGTTTAATACTAATAGTCTTCCCAGGAAGTTTCATTAGAGTGAAATGCAATTTTTATTGCTCAGGATTTAACAAACTCCAATCTAAAGTCTCAGTGCCACTTTCTGCCAGCCTCCCAATCTCAGATGAAATTCTAAATTCCAAGAATGTCAGGCCAGGACTCAGCCCATCACCCAAGTTTCCTGGCTGAATCTCATACACCAGAGACCTTGCGCCTCTTCCCGCCTCGGGACCGCCTTTCTCCTGAAGTTTCTCTGCTCAACACTGCTGACAGCAACCTGTCTGCAGATGCACCAACAGCTGCTCCTGCTGAAAAATGGGCTTGTCTCTCTCACGGGGGGCTATGATTTCTGGCATATGCATGCCTCCTACTGTCTCTTTGGTTTTAAAGCAATTTTCAGCACACCTGCTTGCTTGAACTTTACTGACAAGCCCTCTTAAGAGTTCAATGAAGAAAAAACATATCCATTTCCTAAGTACTTCCCTGTAATTCTAAATTTCACTTTAAATCTCCCAGTAAAGTGTTTACCCCTGTTGATGGAGAGACAATCTGTGTTGAGGCAGTCCTGCTGCTTTGGGCAGGATCTCATCAGCTCTCATATCACAGCAGATAAAGGAATGATCCATTAAGGCAATAAGGCCAATGTATTCCGCCCACCAAAATTGTCCCTTAGAGTACATTTGTTACTGCCATGTCTAGTCTGGGTTTAACCATCACCTGAGAGATTTTATCTCACTCAAAAAATTCTCCAACTGGATGCTTCTTCTCTTTTGGTTTTTTTTTTGTTCTAACAGCTTTTCTACTTGAGTCAATCTCTTAAAAATACTACTCAATTCATTTTTACTCTACTCTCTAGGCTTAACTTAAAAGTATTCTCCATAAAGGTGCACTTTTGATTTTGTAACAGGCCCATTTGTGTGGCTACTGTCCTTAAGTGTCACCACTTAGCCTATCCATAGGTTAATGCAAAAGTGAATACTTACTCTGGTTATATAGTCACCCAGCAATTTAAAATCATTTTTAATTCCTTATAGTTCAGGGGCCTGGTCTTAAAGTAATTGTCTCAATGTTCCAATGTAGTCATCAAATGACATTGCTTAATGTCAGAAATCTCTTCTGCTTATTGCTCCTGTGGAATGGGGGGATGCTCTCAACTGTGGTCAAGCTCATTGTGTCAACCCATCTCATGCATTGTGAGGACAGTGAATTGGGTAGTAAATGAAAGTTTCTAAATCAGGTTCAAGTCAGCTAAACTTTATCTAAAATAGTGAAAAATGGTGGTCCCAGTGCAACTGTAGCCAATTAACACTAATATCATGGAGGTAACAGGAGTATAACACATGTAGGACATCTCAAAACCAAAACTAAGAAGCATCCCCAAAGTAGGTAATGACTGGACTCAATGGGCCTTTTGGACTTACAATTCTGTCACAAAGTCCCAAACAAAGCAACGTAAAAATACAGGAGAGGAAGCGAGAAAGTCCACACAGGAACCAAAGCCAGTGCTCTTAGCCCTTTGCATATGGAGTTTGGTCAATGATATGTGTAGGCAGTAAATGATCACTTCGTAAATATATATGAAGAACTCCTTTTTGTTTGATTCATATCAATTCTCTTTTTTAGTGAAATTCTCTGCTGCAAAATATTAAGAAATAAATTTTCTTTGAGTGACTAGAGTGGAAAGTTGAAATAACATTAGTTAAACAGTGCATTATTTACTTAAACACTGGAATTCAGTATACATTGACACAATGGATATTGTTATCCCCACTTCACCTCTGATTAGGGTCAGTATCAATGACAACATAGCTACCTAACACAGGGCCAGAATATGAACCCACTTGATTCTGACCCTATCAACGACAACATAGCTAGTTACTACAGGGCCAGAATACGAACCCACTTGATTCTGACCCTAAGCCAACACTTTTTCCATTATGTTCTACTGCCTATGAAGCTTCCATCTTCAGCTCAAGCATGAAGTACCTCAGCAACCAAATTGACATTGACTCTGGTGCCATCCCTCACTCTCTCTTCATCTTAACTATTTCTGTTTCTTTGCCTGTACAAAAAGGCAGCTGCTACAAGAATAGGAAGACAATGGCTGTGAAAGGAGACAGGCTTCATTTACACTCCACCTCTGCTTCATACAAGCTCTATGAACCTGGACAAGCAAATTAACCTCTCTGAAACTCAGTTTTTTCATCTGTAATGTGGGAATAAAAATTCTTGAAATAGACCTGTTGAGAGGTACAAATACCTGGAAGGCAATACATGGGCAGCAAATATTAATTCCAGTCCCTTTCACTGTCAATTTGTCAGCTCCAGATTGAATATGATCTTCCTTCTTTGACCTCTGTCTCCCTCCTTACAAAATTCAATTCCATTCACTTAGCATCTGAACATAATTGACACTTAATGAATACAAGTTGAGTGAATGAAAGACCTCTTCAAGACTCAGATCAAATGTCCCCAGGACTCGGAGGTCCCAGCCCCACCCTCGTTAGGATCTGTGACTGTCTTATACCCTCACGGCACTGGTTTATGTACCTTCATTCCTGTTTAGCATGTTGTCTTAATTATTAGCTCCTGGATTTTCTCACTAAATGATAAGTTTCTTAAGAGCAGGGACCATTTTTCAATTTTCCTCATAAACTTAGCACTTAACAAGTATCTTGGAATATTTATTTGACAAATTATTATTTAAAAGATTTAACCTGAATCATTAATGTAAGTAGTTAACATTGATTAATCTTGCCTATAATATCTCCAGAAGTATTTGAATGAAATAAGGGAGTTAATTAAATAAATTCTGACTATAACCTAGCCATCTATGAGTATATTAGTTTACTTAGATTTATATCATAGTTCTATCCTATATTTATGCAAGAGTTATATTTTGAACAATTCCATATTTATAAATTAGGGGGTGAAAAAATGTTAGGTGTAGATTGTCTATAGATAACTCTATGGTAAGTTGGTTCATAAAACAAAGAATTTTAAAAAATAAATAACTCCTGTAATCAACTTATTCAGTAAATAGTAAGTTTCTTTAAAATAGGGTTCATCATATACTGAGAGGTTCATATATATATATATATATATATATATATATATATATATACACATATATATGTATACATACATATATGTGTGTGTGTGTGTGTGTGTGTATATATATATATATATATATATATATATATATAAAATCTTGAACAAGGATACAAAACAAAATTTTAAAAGCAACCCCCATCCCCCTTCATAAGGATGCTCACTCTCACACACTGGTTTCAGTTTTATGGTGGTATTTGTGGTGTTGCTGACTTGTTAGGTGGGCTCTGAAAGCAGATGCTTCAGTCTGTGTTTCCTCAGGAATTTCCAAGAAAAGAGTAAATTCTAGTTACCACCACTGCGTCATGGACACCATGACTTCACTTTTGAATAAGGATAAGGCTCAGTTACCTCCTTTGAAATAGAGCCTGCAAGCCTCATCCAGTTGTCTTAGAGAATTCTCAGAATGACAACAGCATTCCATCAATAAGAGATTCATCACAATCATATGTGCTTTGACCTCAACTCAACTCTCACTCTCCTTTCCAAAGCACCAGAAAACTGTTTCACTTCATTTATAAACAGTATGAAAGAGACTTTTTATGTTTTCTGCCTTCTAACTTTTCCAGCATGTTCTCATCATTCAGCCTCTTGTGACTCAGAGTGACTTCCTACCCCACACCCCTCATTCACTGACCCTCTGCTCTAAGCTGACTGTCCATTAACCATCCCCTAGGATGTAATTTGCTAATTATATAATGTCTTTATTGATTCTCTCAGCCTTGTTTTCAGCTTTCAATGAATGATGAAAACCTCTCAAGTAGAATTTCATACCATAAACATGGCTCTGCAGCTCTTTCACTTACCCCAGGAAGGTGGCTGAAGGTGGTTTCTACTTTGTCTATTGAAAACCCAGCCCTGCTGAAGGGATGCTCCACCTCTAAGAGGACTGAGGTTCATTTTGGGCTGAGCCAGAGGGAAGGACCAGGCAGAATTCAAGGCTGACTTTGATTTTCCTTGGAATGGGGATTTGATTTCCCTCCCAGAACGGGGAGGCTGCCCCATTAGGAGAACTTGCAAATATATTTGGCTTTGGGAGAGTAACTTACCCCTAGGAAAACCCATTACTTTCCCAGAGCCCTGCTATATTCTCAAGTTCTCCATTTTTATGGCACATATAAAGTGGTTAAAACTCCCACACGCTTTTCCTTCACCATCTCTGAAAATTGTTCAGCCCTGTTTGGGGCTTCACCAGTGATAAAAAGCTTATATTGTATATTCCCAGACAGCAAATGACATCGAAGTCACCTAATTTGACTGCCCAGTGCATTGACTTTCATATTTAGTATGCAAAGGCAAGTCGTTTCTGAGGGAGGGAGCCTGGTTTGTTCTGTAATACCCTGAGACAGTCCTGTATCTCCTGCAGTGGCTCCTGACAGATCTTATAAAAGATCGTAAATTACTATCTGTTGAAATATATGAATTTAATGGATTCCATTAATGAACACCTGAACAGAAGAGATTCCAGGAGCCCAAAGATATGATCAGTCAAACAGCTTTAATAGTTAGTAATTACAGAAGCAGACTATTTATCCCCTGCCTGCATAGAAATCTGCAGTAGTGTAATACTCACACTTCAAGGCTTTCTGGATGGAAGAAGGAAATGGGGATCAAACAGTTATTTTAGTTAATGCATTTCCATTCTGGGATTTTTAAAATTTATTTGTGGGAGAGAAGTCACTACTTTTGTATGTGGATTTTAAGTAATTTAATGTCATGGAGAGTGTGGGGCTTTTTTTTAAAGAATCGTAAAAAAAATGCTTTGACCAACATTTAATATAGGTCACATCCTTTTACCTTTAAGTGCATGAAAATCAAAATGTTTAGATAAAAACCTAAAGCAATCATTCAGGAAAGTTTAAGTCAAATACTCCCAGGTAGTCTCGACAATCTAAAGGTTGAAGTGGTTGGCGAAGCTGGTGTATGTGAAGTTCCATAAACAACAGCTATGACCCAGTTTTCTAGGGACAAAGATCTCACCATCTTTACCTCATAAGAATCATAATCATGACAGAAGTTAATTTTTACCACATGCTAGATGTCTCACAGCAACTCTATGAGGCAGACACTATTGTTATTTCCATTTTATAGATAAAGAAATTAAGGCACAGGAAAGTGAAGGGTCTTATCTTTGATTTCACACTTAAGGCTGAATGCAAGCTGCCTGTTGCCTAACTCCATGTCCTTGGCCACTATGAAAAGCTGCCTCCTAACTATATGAAAAGATCGCCCGAGGTAACCTTATTTCCATTCCAGTAATGATGACTTTATCTACCTGAACACAAACTTTGTGACACCAGTTATATAGAGGCACATGACCTGGAGGAGAATAGACTCTTTCTCAATGCAGAACCAGTCTCTAAATCTGCGAAATCTGAGAGGAACAAGCGGGATAAGAACCATATCTAATTGTGTCCACCATTTTTACCATAAATATCTTAGACATTTTTGCCACAAGCATTTTTGTGGCAAAACTTTTCACCACTTAAGTAATTGACTGAAAGGCAATTTTGCAGCAAAAGATAATATAACAAATATAAAGAGGGATATTAAAAACCACATAAAACGAGAAATGAATAACAATATTTAAAAGACTTTCTTGTGAAATACAAAACATTTGAATACATTTAAAAATGGCTGTAGCTTCATGGAGATACTGCACAAATAATTGGTTTTATTTTGTAGGCTGTATCTAAGCACTTGTCTTCCAAGTCTTTCATACATAGTTTTTATACTTTTTTTGTTTATTCATTGATCCGTCTTCTTATTTTGCATTCCTTTTTTTAAACATCTTTATTGGAGTATAATTGCTTTACAATGTTGTGTCAGTTTCTGCTGTATAACAAAGTAAATTGGCTATATGTATACATATATCCCCATATCCCCTGACTCTTGCATCTCCTCCCACCCTTCCTATCCCACCCCTCTAGATGGTAACATAGCACCTAGCTGATCTCCCTGTGCTATGCAGCTGCTTCCCACTAGCTATCTATTTTACATTTGGTGGTGTATATTTGTCAATACTACTCTCCCTCTTTGTCCCAGCTTACCCTCCCACCTCTCCATGTGCTCAAGTCCATTCTCTATATCTGTGTCTTTATTTCTGTCCTGCCCCTAGGTTCATCAGAACCATTTTTTTTTGATTCCATATATATGTGTTAGCATATGGTATTTGTTTTACTCTTATTGACTAACTTCACTCTGTAGGACAGATGCTAGGTCTATCCACTTCACTACAAATAGTTCAAATTTGTTTCTTTTTATGGCTGAGTAATATTCCATTGTATATATGTGCTACATCTTCTTTATCCATTCATCTGTTGATGGATACCTAGGTTGATTCCATGTCATAGCTATTGTAAATAGTGCTGCAATTAACACTGTGGTACATATCCCTTTTGAATTATGGTTTTCTCAGGGTATATGCCCAGTAGTGGGATTGCTGGCTCGTATGGGAGTTCTATTTTTAATTTTTTAAGGAACCTCCATACTGTTCTCCATAGTGGCTGTATCAATTTACATTCCCACCAACAGTGCAAGAGGGTTCCTTTTTCTCCACACCCTCTCCAGCATTTACTGTTTGCAGATATTTTGAAGATGGCCATTCTGTGATGGTCATTCTGACTGGTGTGAGGTGATACATCATTGTAGTTTTGATTTTCATTTCTCTAATGATTAGTGATGTTGAGCATTCTTTCATGTGTTTGTTGGCAATCTGTATATCTTCTTTGGAGAACTGTCTATTTGGGTCTTCTGCCCAATTTTGGATTGGGTTTTTTGCTTTTTGATATTGAGCTTCAAGAGCTGCTTGTATATTTTGGAGATTAATCCTTTGTCAGTTGATTTGTTTGCAATTTTTCTCCCATTCTGAGGGTTGTCTTTTTGTCTTGTTTGTAGTTTCCTTTGCAAAAGCTTTTAAGTTTCATTAGGTCCCATTTGTTTATTTTTGTTTTTATTTCCATTTCTCTAGGAGGTTGGTCAAAAAGGATCTTGCTGTGATTTATGTCATAGAGTGTTCTGCCTATGTTTTCCTCTAAGAGGCTTTACATTTAGGTGTTTAATCCATTTTGAGTTTACTTTTGTATACTGTGTTAGGGAGTGATCTAATTTCATTCTTTTACATGTGCTGTCCAGTTTTCCCAGCACCACTGGAAAAAGAGGCTGTCTTTCTCCATTGTATATTTTTGCCAACTTTATCAAAAATAAGGTGACCATATGTGTGTGGGTTTATCTCTGGGCTTTCTATCCTGTTCCATTGATCTATATTTCTGTTTTTGTGTCAGTACCATACTTTCTTGATTACTGCAGCCTTGAAAAATAGTTTGAAGTCAGGGAGCCTGATTCCTCCAGCTCCATTTTTCTTTCTCAAGATTGCTTTGACTATTAGGGGTCTTTTGTGTTTCCATACAAATTGTGAATGATTTTATTCTACTTCTGTGAAAAATGCCACTGGTAGTTTGATAGGAGTTGCACTGAATCTGTAGATTGCTTTGGGTAGTATAGTCATTTTCACAATTTTGATCTTTCCAATACAAGTACATGGTATATCTCTCCATCTGTTTGTATCATCTTTAATTTCTTTCATCAGTGTCTTATAGTTTTCTGCATACATGTCTTTTTTCTCCTTTGGTAGGTTTATTCCCAGGTATTTTATTATTTTTGTTGCAATGGTAAATGGGAGTGTTTCCTTAATTTCTCTTTCAGATTTTTCATCATTAGTGTATAGGAATGCATTAATTATGTATCTTGCCACTTTACCAGATTCATTCATTAGTTCTAGTAGTTTTCTGGTAGAGTCTTTAGGAGTCTCTATGTATAGTATCATGTCATCTGTAAATAGTGACAGCTTTACTTCTACTTTTCCAATTTGGATTCCTTTTATTTCTTTTTCTTCTCTGATTGCTGTGGTTAGAACTTCCAAAACTATGTTGAATAATAATGGTGAGAGTGGGCAGCCTTGTCTTATTCTTGATCTTAGAGGAAATGGTTTCAGTTCTTCAACACTGAGAATGATGTTGGCTTTGGGTTTGTCTTATATGGCCTTTATTATGTTGAGGTAGGTTCCCTCTAATCCTACTTTCTGGATAGTTTTTATCATAAATCAGTGTTGAATTTTGTTGAAAGGTTTTTCTATATCTAATGAGATTATCATGTTTTTTACCTTCAATTTGTTAATATGGTGTAGCACATTGATTGATTTGTATATATTGAAGAATCCTTGCATTCCTGGGATAAACCCCACTTGATCATGGTGTAAGAGCCTTTTAATGTGTTGTTGGATTCTGTTTTCTAGTATTTTGTTGATTGCATCTATGTTCATCATTGATATTGGCCTGCAGTTTTCTTTTTTTGTGAAATGTTTTCTCATTTTGGTGTCAGGGTGATGGTGGCCTTGTAGAATGAGATTGGGAGTGTTCTCCCCTCTGCTATATTTTGGAAGAGTTTGAGATGGTTAGGTGTAACTCTTCTGTAAATATTTGATAGAATTCACCTGTGAAACCATCTGCTCCTGGACTTCTGTTTGTTGGAAAACTTCTAATCACATTTTCAATTTCAGTGCTTGTGATTGGTCTGTTTATGTTTTCTATTTCTTCCTGGTTCAGTCTTGGAAGGTTTTGCTTTTTTAAGAAGTTGTCCATTTCTTCCAGGTTGTCTATTTTACTGGCATATAGTTGCTTGTAGTAATCTCTCATGATCCTTTGTATTTCTGCAGTGTCAATTGTTACTTCTCCTTTATCATTTCTAATTCTGTTGATTTGAGTCTTCTCCCTTTTTTTTTTTTTTATGATGAGTCTGGTTAATGGTTTATCAATTTTGTTTATCTTCTCAAAGAACCAGCTTTAATTTTATTGATCTTTGCTATTGTGTCCTTCATTTCTTTTTCATTTATTTCTGAACTGATCTTTATGATTTCTTCCCTTCTGCTAACTTCAGTTTCTTTTTTTCTTTTTTCTTTTTTTTTTTCCTTTATCTAACTGCTTTGGGTATAAGGATAGGTTGTTTATTTGAGATTTTTCTTGTTTCTTGAGGTAGGGTTGTATTGCTATAATCTTTCCTCTTAGAACATCTTTCGCAGCATCCCACAGGTTTTGGGTTGTCACATTTTCATTGTCATTTGTTTCTAGGTATTTTTTAAATTTTTCTCTTTGATTTTTCCAGTAATATCTCAGTTATTTAGTAGCATGCGGTTTAGCCTCCATGTGTTTGTATTTTTTACAGTTTTCTTCCTGTAATTGATATCTAGTTTCATAGAGTTGTGGTCGGAAAAGATACTTGATACAAGTTCAATTTTCTTAAATTTACCAAGTCTTGCTTTGATACCCAAGATATGATCTATGCTGGAGGATGTTCCATGAGCACTTGAGAAGAAAGTGTATTCTGTTGTTTTTAGATGGAATATCCTATAAATATCAATTGAGTCCATCTTGTTTAATGTATCATTTAAAGCTTTTGTTTCCTTTTTTATTACCATTTTGTATAATCTGTCCATTGGTGAAAGTAGGGTGTTAAAGTCCCCTACTATTATTGTGTTACTGTTAACGTCCCCTTTTATGTCTGTTAGCATTTTCCTTATGTATTGAGGTTCTCCTATGTTGTGTGCTAAATATTTACAATTGTTATATCTTCTTCTTGAATTGATCCCTTGATCATTATGTAGTGTCCTTCTTTGTCTCTTGTAATAGTCTTTATTTTAAAGTAAATTTTGTCTGATATGAGAATTACTACTCCAGTTTTCTTTGGATTTCAATTTGCATGGAATATCTTTTTCCATCCCCTCACTTTCAGTCTGTATGTGTCCCTAGGTCTGAAGTGGGTTTCTTGTAGACAGCCTATATATGGGTCTTGTTTTTATATTCATTCAGCCAGTCTATGTCTTTTGGTTGGAGCAGTTAATCCATTCACATTTAAGGTAATTATTGATATGTATGTTCCTATTACCATTTTCTTAATAGCTTTGGGTTTGTTTTTATGGGTCTTTTCCTTCTCTTGTGTTTCTTGCCTAGAGAAGTTCCTTTAATGTTTGTTGTAAAGCTCATTTGTTGGTGCTGAATTCCCTTAACTTTTGCTTGTCTGTAAAGGTTTTAATTTCTCCCTTGAATCTGCATGAAATCCTTGTTGTGTAGAATAATCTTGGTTGTAGTTTTTTTCCCTTTCATCACGTTACATATGTCCTGCCACTCCCTTCTGGCTTGCAGATTTTCTGCTGAAAGATCAGCTGTTAACCTTATGGGGATTCCCTTGTATGCTATTTGTTGTTTTTATCTTGCTTCTTTTAATATTTTTCCTTGTATTTAATTTTTGATAGTTTCATTAATATGTGTCTTGGCATATTTCTCCTTGGATTTTTCTTGTAGGTACTCTGCACTTCCTGGAATTGATTAACCATTTCTGTTCCCATATTAGGGAAGTTTTCAACTATAATCTCTTCAAATATTTCCTCAGACCCTTTCTTTTCGTCTCCTTCTTCTTGGACCCCTAAAAATCAAATGTTGGTGTATTTAATGTTGTCCCAGAAGTCTCTGATACTGTCCTCAATTCTTCTCATTCTTTTTTCTTTTTTCTGCTCTGTGGTCCTTATTAATTTTTTCTTGTATTTTCTCCATTCAATTTCCAAGAATTTGGATCTTTTTTAATATACTTATTCTAAATTCTTTTATAGGTATACTGCTTATTTCCTCTTCAGTTGTTTGGTCTGGTGGATTTTTACCTTGCTCCTTCATCTGCTGTGTATTTCTCTGTCTTCTCATTTTGCTTAACTTACTGTGTTTGGGGTCTCCTTTCCACTGGCTGCAAGTTCATAGTTCCCGTTTTTTTTGGTGTCTGCCCCCAGTGTGTGAGGTTGGTTGGATGGCTGTGTAGGCTTTCTGGTGGAGGGGACTGGTGAGTGTTTTCTGGTGGGTGAGGCTGGATCTTTTCTTTCTGGTGGAAAGGACCACATCTGGTAGTGTGTTTTGGGGTGTCTGTGAATTTAGTATGATTTTAGGTAGGCTCTCTGCTAATGGCAGTATTTGTGTTCCTGTCTTGCTAGTTGTTTGGCATGGGGCTTGCAGCACTATAGCTTGCTGGTTGTTGAGTGGAGGTGGGTCTTAGAGTTGAGACGGAGATCTCTGGGAGAGCTCTTGCCAATTGATATTACATGGGGCTGGGAGCTCTCTGGTGGTCCAGTTTCCTGAACTCGGCTCTCCCACCTCAGAGTGTCAGTCCTGATACCAGGCTGGAGCACCAAGACCCTGTCAGCCACAAGACTCAGGAGGAAAAGGAGAGAAAATGAAAAAAAATATTAAAATAAAAAAATAATAATATTAAAAAAAGAAGAGAGCAGTCAAACCAATAAACAAATCCACCAATGATATCAAGTGCTAAAAACTATTCTAAGATAAACATAAAAATCAGAAACAAAGCAGTCATAGATAGCCGACTCCAAGTGTACAGTTGCCCCCAAAATTCACCGCCTCAATTTTGGGATGATTCATTGTCTATTCAGGTATTCCACTGACGCAGGGTACATTAAGTTGATTGTGGAAATTTAATCCACTGATCCTGAGGCTGCACTGAGAAATTTCCCTTTCTCTGCCTTGTTTGTACAGCTCTTTCAGTTCACCTTTTGTTTTGGCCCCACCTCTGCATGTAGTTCGCCCTCAGGCATCTGTTCCAGCCCAGACAGGATGGGGTTAAAGGAGCGGCTGATTAAGGGGTTCTGGCTCTCTTATGCCCCGTGGCGGGAAGGGTATGGTAGCCATAATTAGAATGAAGGCTAGCCTGTAGCAGCAGAGGCCAGCATGACATTGCAACAGGCTGAGGTGCACTGTGTGTTCTCCCAGGGAACTTGTCCCTGGATCATGGGACCCTGGCAGTGATGTGCTGCTCAGGCTCTCAGGGGGTTGTGGATCATGACCTGTGCTTGCACACAAGATTCTTGGTGGCTACAGCAGCACCATTAATGTTCCATGCCCATATCTGGGGTCCGAGTTGATAGCCATGGCTCACACCCATCTCTGAAGCTCGTTCAGGTAGTGCTCTGCCTTCTTTGGGCAGACAGGGAAGGAATCGCCTCTCCTTTTGTCCCCTGAAACAATGGTCTGTTGCCTCTTCAACAGGTCCAGACTTTTTCCCAGACTCCCTCCCAGCTAGCTGTGGTTCACTAACCCCCTTCAGGCTGTGTTCACGCAGCCAACCCCAGTCCTCTCCCTGGGATCTGACCTCCGAAGCTGGAGCCTCAGCTCCCAGCCCCCACCCACACTGGTGGGTTAGCAGACAAGCCTCTCAGGCTGGTGAGTGCTTGTCAGCACCAATCCTCTGTGCAGGAGTCTCTCCACTTGGCCCTCTGCACCCCTGTTGCTGTGCTCTCCTCTGTGCTTCCGTATCTTCCCCCCTCACTATCCCCGTCTCCACCAGTGAGGGGACTTCCTAATATGTGAAAAATTTTCCTCCTTCACAGCTACCTCCCAAGTCCCACCCCTATTCTTTTGTCTCTGTTTTTTCTTTCTTCTTTTGCCTTACCCAGGTACATGGGGATTTTCTTGCCTTTTGTGAAGTCTGAGGTCTTCTGCCAGCATTCAGTAGGTGTTCTGTAGGAGTTGTTCCTCATGTAGATGTATTTCTGATGTATTTGTGGGGAGGAAGGTGATATCCCTGTCTTACTCCTCTGCCATCTTGAAGGTTCCCCTCTTTTTCTTTTTCACTAAATTTTTTTCTTCATTAAGAGAAGTATCAGTTTCCAAATACTAGATACATATTTGTAACTGAGCTTTGTGTTGCATTGTGACAGACTTCTACAATGTTGTTGCTCTTAGCATATTGTCCCATGTCTTTTGATTGTTGTTCCAAAGTTCTATGGGAAATATGTGTTCAACTCTCCGCCTTTGAGGCCCTTGGACTCTTTCTCCTCTAATGTAGAATGTTTCAAAATAAGAAACAAACTCGGGGCAAATCATTGTCAGCTGGCAAGATTTTTGTATTGTAGATGTCAAATCAAACTGTCAACAAGCGATTTTCTTTCACAGCTAAATTGCCTTACAGTCAATTAATTATATGGTGACAATGTTTGTGGCAAAAAATGCTTGCGGCCAAGATGCTTACAACTAAAGTACACAGAAGCACATCTAATGACTGAATTACCTAAGAAGATACTGTTTGCCAATTATACAACTGGGGAATGTGCCTATAATCTGGGGGACTGACATCTGTCCTCAATGCTCAGCACCAGAGTCAGAAGTGGATAATTATGACAAATATTCCTACATGTTCTGTCCCATATCTAGATATTTGACCATGACTCTACTTTCATGTATGCTTTTTTTTTTTTTTTTTTTTTTAAACATATGGCAGGGTTTTTTTTTTTTTTTTAAACCACAGCTTAGATCTGTTTTCTGGTGATTTGGCTTCACTATTTTTCCAGATGTCATTATTCCCATTTTTTATTTATTTATTTATTTATTTTTGCTGTGTTGCGTCTTCGTTTCCGTGCGAGGGCTTTCTCCAGTTGTGGCAAGCGGGGGCCACTCTTCATCGCGGTGCGCGGGCCTCTCACCCTCACGGCCTCTTGTTGCGGAGCACAGGCCCCAGACGCGCAGGCTCAGTAGTCGTGGCTCACGGGCCCAGTCGCTCCGCGGCATGTGGGATCCTCCCAGACCAGGGCTCGAACCCGCGTCCCCTGCATTAGCAGGCAGATTCTCAACCACTGCGCCACCAGGGAAGCCCCCATGTATGCTTTTTTAACATTTAAAAATTATTTTAAATATTATTTATCTTCCTGGATAACATATATTCTGTGGATAGCAGACTCTGTATGAATCATCTTTCCATTTCCCACAGGGCCTAGCACAGTGCTATTACTGTGGGTACTATTCTATACATGTTTATTCAATCAACGTTAGACTGATTTGGTACATTGGCCTTGGTTTTGCTATATTTCCAAATAGCTTCTTTATGATTTAATGGACTATTTTAGTCTCACTTCTTCTATGAAACCTTTAAAGACAACAGTAGCTCATCCTATTCTTTCTTTTTCTGGATATACACAAATTTATAGTTGATTGTTTTTCTTGGGGACCAGTCTCCAAATTAGCAAATATTTATTGAGGACTTACCAAATGCCAAGTGCTATTCTAAATACTTTTAATGTATCTGCATTTTTAAGAATCACAAAAATCCACTAAAAAGGCACCATTATTATCCCCAATTTACAGATGGGAAAACTGAAGCACAGAAAGATTAAAATTTCTCTTGTTATTCCCAGTTGTAAAGTTCAATGTGGTAGAACCAGGAACTACACCTGAGGCTTTGATACAGAGCCCAAATTCTTAACTACTATTGTATTACTTCCCAGAAGCCAGAGGACTACTGAGGGCTTCAATTCAACTGGAGAGGTTAATTGGAGATGAAAATTTTTAAAAAATATAACAACACTTGAAGAAGTTTAACATTGAAGGGGAAGATAAAATGGTGCAGATAGCCAAAAGTTTGTTTTGTTTTCAAGATGAAAGACCCTTAAACATCTTTAAATGCTGATAGGTTAGGAAGGGCAGAAACTAGAGATGTAGGAATGAGAGGGAATAATCCAGAGGGATGTTGTCACTCACACAATTCACACTGCCTTGGATCTGGAGGCTGGCCATCCTTACTTACATGGACTTGGCAAGGGTCTCTTAACTGGTGTCCTAGTGCCTAATTTCATTTCTTATCTCATCAACCACCACACTCTCTTTCTAAAATGGGAGGTTGCTTCCTGGTTTAAAATCTCCAATGGCTTTGTCATTCCTCAGATTCTAAATTCTAAATTCCTCCACCTGACTCCAAAAGTCATCTATGATCTCCCTTGTGCACTCTGGCTTCATAATTTACTCAGCAAGCTGATCATCCATCCTCTGGCCCATTCTACACAGAGATACTTTTAGTTCCCCATTTTCTTTGGTTAAGGAAACTATTCTCCCTGTTGTCTGCCTGTAAAGTCACTCATATTTTAAGAATAAAATCAACTCCACCTCCTTCATAAAATCTTTTCTTTCTCCCAAGGCAGAATTAAACATTCCCTTTTGTGTCTCCCTGTGTATGCTGCAAATACTTCTATTGTAACAACTGTAATGTTTTATTGCTCTGATTTGTTTACATGACTGGATTTCCCTACTAAATTTAAAGGTGCTTGATGACAAGGACAATTCCATCAGCCTCGACTCTCTCAAATGTAACTAGCACCTAGTAGTTGCCCAGAAATTAGTTGTGAAAGAATGAATAAATTAATGTGTTTTCAAAAAAATGTAGAAAATATATTATTGGATGATATGGGGAAAAATATGATGAAGATGTTTTTTCTTCCTCTAAAGAGCTGGAATAATGTACCTGGTTTATAAACAAATAATTCTTCTTTTAAGAATTGCCTGGTAACTCTATCAATAAGTGAAGGACATATATTAGAAAGGTATACACTTGCTGTTGACATTTCATTTCCTGTTTTTTTCTGTTTGTTTGTTTGTTTTATGTGCCCATACAGTTGCAATAACCTTGCTCCTACAATCTTAGAGATTGGGAAAACCATTTCTATGTGTAAAGTTTCTGCGTGTATAAGTGCAGCTTAGAGTAGGTAGATGTCTATGATGTAGTTGATGGTCATAACTGTGAGTTCCCCAGCTTCACCATTCTTAGCCTAAGTAAGTCCACAGAAATCACTGAATATGTTTGATATTGCACCATGCAGTATTACATTCATAGGAATAGCATATTTCTTTGCATAAATAATGGGGGGCATTTTGACATTCTTTAATTTGACCAAAAATTTAATCTGGTGGAGGAGGTCAAAAGTGAATAACTTTCCATTCCATGGATGTGAAAGTCAAAAAGATGGCTATTGATAGAGCCAGAACCAGCACCTAGTAATTCTGAATCCCTATTGTGTTTTCTTCAATATATGATATGACTATCCAAAAAGAAGCTATCTCAGGAGGGAGGATCACTGGCCAAATTCAGACAAATAAATCAGGTATTTATTATCTAATTATTATTTAGATAATAAATATCTCTTGGCTTAATGTGATGGAGAAAGATATTCTCATTTCTAAAGCTTATATCTGAATTATACTAGTATAGAGTATTTCTGTACGTCTGGCTACCTGCAAATTAATTTTAATTATCTTCATTATTGACATTATTATCATCTTCAACACTGTTAGTAATTTTATATTATTTTGCAATCCTTGCAATATTTTCATTCACATCATCTTTCCTGATCCTCACAAAAGCCTTGTGAGATAAATAACATAGTTATAGTACAGTTTTACACATGAGGGAATTGAGTTTCAGATGTGTTAATAACTCATGTAGTACAGGGTATGGCTTGCTCTTGATCTCAGGTATTCTAACTTTAATTACATGCTCATTAAATATTTGCTGCCCCTCAGACTTTGCTCTAACTTTTATCTGGCATTCTCTCCATGGCATAAGGAGATCGCTACAAGGACTAAATCATAGAATCTCAGCCATAGCCCTTTGTTGAGCATCTATTATAGGCAAGCCTATATACCTGTCACCATAAGATATATCAAGACAAAGAGGTCACAAGTCTTGTACTAAAGACACTTAGGTGCTGTTGGAATAATCAAAATGGAAGAAAAAGAAGGATATCCAAAGATAAAAATAAAGGCTATTATAGTAGGAAAAAGATAAATACTATTAAGATATATACAGAAAGGACTGTGGAAGTGAAAAGAAAGTAAAAGTCCATTATTTCTTGGAATAATGGAGCTTTGGAAAAGGATGAGATTGTACAAAAGTGGCTAATCGTCTCATGGATTTCAGATATTCCCATGGTTTCCCATTGTTTATAAAATAAAATCTAAAGAAACCCTAGGCTTCCACATCCTGGCTTCTCTACTATCCCATCTTCATCTTACACCATGAAAGGCTCTGGCTGTACACCATTTCTTACATTTCCCTGATCATAACATGTAGAACGCACATTTTTAAAAATATTCTGAGCCATTACATAAGCTGTTTCCTTTACCTGTAATGGTCTGTTCTTGCCCTTGTCTTTTTACAAGTCTCAGCCAAATTGTTACCTTCTCAAAAACCCTCCAGCAACCACCAGGAGAATGTATGATTCTCTGTTTTTGTGTGGATATCCATTGTCTCTCCCTCCATTATAGAATTTTCTGTCATCCATCTGTTTCCCCTATTAGAATATGAGCTATTTGAGGTCAGGGAGTATAACCTATTTGATCTTTATAAACACATCACTGAACCCAATACTAATAATGTTTTCTGGATGAATAATGAATAGATCCTATTGACTGTAAAGGACAACTCTCATTAAACTGAACACATAGTTTCCAATAGAGAAATTTCTTCTACATTAGCCCTGAAAGTAATTTCTCCTTTACTTTAATTCCTGAAAATATAGGGGTTGCTACTGCTTCAGAACAAACCATACAACCAAATTATTTTGTAATTTCTGCATTACAATCATATACAAGACACCATTTAAAATATTTAAACCATGCTCTTTCTAAGTTCTTTCATATCTAGAATAAATCATCACTGTTCATTTTATTATTTCAGGTGACATAGTTACACACATTTTGGTTCATCATTCTCTAGGCTAGGAGAAATTTGCCAGTGTACCATTTCAAATGGATTTCCTGGAGTCTACTCATAACTTTCCCGAACACTTAGTAGAAACAAGGAGAAAAAAGTCAGAATTGGCCTGGAGCTCAGAGTTGCCTTAACATTGGGAAAGGGCTCAGAGATGTCTTCTAGAAGTGAGAAGGTAGATTATTAATTACGTTATTAATATACAATGGATATGCATTTATTCATGTATGGTTGGCTCCAGCTTTTCAACATTAAATTACTTTCTCCCTTATGAAAACTTAGCTCCAAATGCTTTTCTGAAGTACAAATTGTCCAGGGAGAAAAGTTGGTTCAGTTAGGTTGCTATCTGAGGCCAGCCCGAGGTAAAATAGTGAAGCAGATGACCATTTTTATTGGCATCTTTCCATCTTAAATGAAAAAGAAAAAAACAAAAATAAAGAAAGCTCACCCTGCTAATGCATCATTGTCTTCATTTATTTCTGTTGCCCATAGGTGTTATGGGCATACACACACCAATTATTCTGTATGTACCCTATGGTCCTTTTAAGGGTAAGAATAAGATAGGCATTTGCTGTAGTAACAAACAACTCCAGATCTCAGTGGCTTAATACATAAAAATTTATTTCTTGCTCACCCAAATCTGACATAAGACCAGCAGCTCCACAAGGCAGCTATCTTCCAGGTGGTAACTTAGCAACCTGGGCTGCTCCCATCTGTTTTTCTGACATCACAAAACACAGGCTCCACAGTCACACCAAAGGGGAAGAGAAACTGCAGCGTGGCCTCCCAGTTCTAAAACACTTTGACCAGGAAGGGAGATTTATCATTTTCATTTACAGTTCTTTGACTATTAGAACATGGCTGCATCTAATAAGGAAGCTAGCAAATGCTGGAGAATACACAAACATTGAGTGAGCAGTGACTATCCATTCCTCACTCTTTATCTCCAGTTTCTTCTAAAACAGAGTTGGGCAGGAAGTAACACTAAAACTAATCCTATAAATCAAAATAAAATTTGCCTACTTGTAACTATATTTTTGAGTGGAGGCTGGGACAGGCAATCAAATCAATTTATAGCTTGCATTCCCTTCACTAGATAATGTGTTTTTCAACATCTTAAACAGATTATGATATTTCTCACCTTTATTGCCTAAAATGTGTTTGCCCCAAATTTATATGTTGAAGCCCTAAACCCTAGGACCTCAGAATGTGACTATATTTTGACATAGGGTCTTTAAAGATGTGATTAAGCTAAAATGAGTGGAATGGACCCTAATCCAGACTGATTGGTGTCCTTTTAGGAAGAGGAAATTGAACATATAAAGGAACACTAAGGGTACGTGCACACAAAGGAAAGATTATGTGAAGAAGCAGCAAAAAGGTAGTCATCTGCAAGCCAAGGAGAATGACCTCAGAAGAAACCAATCCCACCAACACCTTGAACTTGGATTTCCAGCCTTCAGAACTGGGAGAAAGTTCATTTCTGTTGTTTAAGCCACCCATTCTGTGATATTTTGTTATGGCAGTCATAACAAATTAATATACTCACCTTTAGCACTCCCACAGTATCTGAGAGGATGGGCTAAGTCACACTGAAATAAGTAAATTCAAACTCTCAATATTTGAAAAACAAAAGGTATATTTCTTGATCTCTATATGTGTCCCTTCATAGGCCAGCTTGAGGCTCTGCTCTATGTGATACTGAATCAAACCAGATTTATAGAGCCTCCATTGTCAGAAACACTGAGAAGTGCTCTTGTGATGGAAAGAGAAGCCACCAAAGTGGTTCCTGGCAACCATTTTCTCTTCCATTTACCAGGCCAAAGAAGGTCCCTGGCTCAGCCCAAATCCAGAGCAGGCAGGGAGTGCGGCTCTTCCACCATCAGGAAGGAGGGGGGCTGGAGAACTTGAGAACCAATCTGTGGCTATCATACCACACCCTGTGATGGGTCAGGTAATGATGAAATGTCTGCAGATGTGGAGGGTCATTAGAGGAGGTAATTGAGCAGTCCACTGACATGAATCATACATGTATTGGCAGCATGGTGTCATGGAAAGCACAGGTATATTCTACTTCTACTAACTTTACCCAGGTCATTTGTCTTTTGTCTAGGCAAGTCATTTAAAACGTCTGGGTCTCAAGGGCTTCCCTGATAGCGCAGTGGTTAAGAGTCCGTCTGCCGATGCAGAGGATGCAGGTTCGTGAGCCAGTCCGGGAAGACCCCACATGCCACGGAGTGGCTGGGCCCATGAGCCAAGGTTGCTGAGCCTGCACGTCCAGAGCCTGTGCTCCACAATGAGAGAGGCCACAACAGTTAGAGGCCCGCATACCAAAAAACAAAACAAAACAAAACAAAAAACTTCTGGGTCTCATTTTCCTTCCTTATTAAAAGATGGAACAAACCCAGAAGATCATTAAAGATATTTTCATTATTAAAATTCTGAAATAACATGATTTCATATTTTCTCTCTCTCCAGCTATTTTAATTCTTACTTTCCTTCCTTCCTCCTTCCCTCCTTCCTTCCTTCTTCTTTTCTTTCCTTTCTTCTTTTTTCCTTCCTTCCTTTTTTTAAAATTTATAGGAAAAGTACATCCTAAAGACCTACCACATATTGGCATCTGAGTGAGATACACTGAAAGATGTAAAGCTGCTCAAGCTTCATGCTGTTTTGTGCTCAAAAAAAAAAATGAGGAAATGGGTAGACACATGAATAATTATATACCAGTCAGCAGATGCCAAGGCACCTTAAAAATAATTAGAAAGCCATTCACCAGGGCTTCAGAGAGTAATAAGTCTGTACTTAGCAAATCAACAAGGAATCCATGGTGAAAATGTCAACAGTTGAAAACAAAATGAAGGTTCCGTGAGTAAAGAAACCCCAAAAAGCAAAGCAAGAAAGAGCCTCAGTCAGAGGGCTCCAAGGAGTGGACCAATGGACAGCAGCCAAAGCTTGGTTTGAAGGATGCCAGCCAGTGAGACTGAGAGACTGAGTGTGCTCAGACTGTGGGGAACCTGAGAATATTATAAATAAAGGGATTGGGGACCTGCCACTAGTTATGAAAGAAAATAGTATGATGAAAAATGTGGAACAAAGGTGTAAATATTTAACAAAAGCAAATAATAATAATGTTAAGAATGGTATGAAGAAAGATAAACTGGGGTCAATTAGAGAAGAAATATGTTTTAAGGGAATTGCACTGCATCATATGAGACCTTACAAGTGTGTGTGTGTGTGTGTGTGTGTGTGTCTGTGTGTGTGTACAGGAGTCTCCTAAAGGTGCTTTGATGGTTACTTATACATTTCTACTTAGCTAGACTGCAATGTCCCATTGTTTCATGAAACAGTAGTCTAGATATTGCTGTTGACAGTATTTTGTAGATATGATTAGCATTTATAATCAGTTGACTTTATATAAAAGAAATTACCCTCGATAATGTGTGTGGGCCTCATCCAATCAGTTGAATGCATTAAGAATAAAATAAAAACAAAACTGAGGTTTCCCAGAGAAAAGGAAATCTGCTTTAAAATTGTAAAATAGAAATACTCCTGAGTTTCTGGCCAGCCCTCCAGACTTCAACCTTGCCAGTCCCCACAAGGGCTAGAGTTAATTCCTTTAAAGCTATCTATCTATCTACCTATCTATCTCTCTGTCTATCTACCTACCTACCTATCATCTATCATCTCCTATTGGTTCTCTTTCTCTGGAGAACCTTGACTGAAACAGGTGGGACAAGAGAAGCAAGAATGAATCTTTCTTCCACTTCCCTGAGAGCAAACCTAACTATGTCCTTACCTTCCTTGCTAAAACTGATAGATATGGTTTAAATTGTTTTTGGTAAGTGATGAGGATCAATTTCAGAAATGTCATTCATCACAAGAATTCTTCCTCTTTCGATACAGGAAATATTTATTTTGTCTTTTGTTGTTGTTGTTGTTTCCTGAAACAACAACTTGAATCTTTCATTATTTAAATTTTCACATCTTTACATCCAATCTCTCTAACTGTATTGCTGTGTCATGGACAAAACCTCACCAATCAAGCCCAGTGATTTCAGACACACTTTTGCTGGTTTGATTGGAGAAGAACACATGACCTAGCATCTGAGCTCTTGGAGGTGCCCTAGAGCTCTGCATGGGATAGCACTGGCAGCCTTGGAGAGGCTCTGTCTGCACTCCAGGCACACAAGGGAAACATCCATCCATCTAGGTGTACAGGAACCACTTCCACAGTCTCCCATGGGTGCTCTCAACTCACTCCACTTGGAGTAAATGATATGACTGGCAACTGAGAAGCTTACCCAATCCAGTTCCACAGACACTTCAATTTGGATTACAGTATAATCATACCCCAGATCAGACGGAACAGTTTCTTTTCTCTGTAATAGTGAATATTCATACACAATAATGCTCAATTTAGTATATGTTCTTTGTCTGTCTTCACCTTTGTTTGCAAACTTCTCAGAGGCAAACGTGTTAGGAAAATGTGTAGCAAAGGGTACCTAGATCAGAAGATTAGAACTTTCTTTTTACAAATAGATTCTTGGGGATTTCCCTGGTGGTGCAGTGGTTGAGAGTCCACCTGCCGATGCAGGGGACACGGGTTTGTGCCCCGGTCTGGGAGGATCCCACGTGCTGCGGAGTGGCTGGGCCCATGAGCCATGGCCGCTGGGCCTGCGTGTCCAGAGCCTGTGTTCCACAGTGAGAGAGGTCACAGCAGTGAGAGGCCCGCGTACCAAAAAAAAAAAAAAAAAAAAATAGATTCTTCATCTTCCATGTCATATCAAGGCATTCTCAAAAAGCAATATACATGGCAACACTTAGTGAATTACAATATTTTGTTGTTGTTGTTCAAAACCTTATGCAAGTTACCTCTACATGTTTCTTAAGACCCATGTTGTTTCACATTGTTCAAGTTCTGCTTCTGTCTTATTTTAAGAATGTACTCCCTCTGTTACAATGTATCACAATATCAGGAGGAGAGAATGGTTGTTTTCTGTCAGGAGTGGCAACCAATGGTTCAAGGCAGAAATTTTTGTTTGGGTGGAACTCTGAAAGACAGAAAAAGTTTAAGTGAGGTGTGTCTAGAAACAGTCTTTATTGCCTGTCTCAAAAGATTTGCTTTCAAATTCCTTATTGGGAGCAAGTTTAATCTCCTTGTTTGTCAAAGAGCACCACTAAGAAGAATATTTTCTTGGTTAAAAAAATGGAAGAAAAGTAGTCATATTTCTTTATGATTAGTTCAGGTCTTATTTAGATCCCTATCCAAGGATATAAAAGTTCCAAAGTCTGAAGCAGAATTTTATAAGACAATCTTATCTTTAAGGCAGTCCCACAGTATGGACATAGAAAACAGTTAGAAAAGAGCTTCAATATGAGGTGACAGAGAAGTTTTGGAAAAAGTTATCAGAACTAAATTCCCATATGGTAATATGCCTCTTGGCACAGAGGGCATGCATGGTAAATGCTACACCATACTGAACTCAAGAAGCTTGGTGTTGATCCTGCCTACCATCCCCCACAACTTCCTTCCCACCTGTTGGAATCCTGTCTTTTCTTCAAGAGCCTGCTGTGGTCTCCTCTTCCATTCAGTAACTTAACCCCTTTGGACAGGTTCATTCACTCATTTAGCAAATATTTATGAGGGCTAAGTATTAAAGGCTGAATTTTACAAATCCAGATGGCATTTATTTTAGTGTAGTTGTTTTCTAATTGTTTCTTGTGTTTCTCCATGGAGGGAAGGGAGGCTGTCTGGAACTCTGAAACTTTACAGTGGGAATCATTGTCCACACCTATAGTTTTTAACCATGTCCCTGATTCTGAGGCCACTTGTGCTCCAGAAGAAATTAGAAAGGGGAAAATCCCCACTGACTCAAGGAATCAGCACTCTTTGGACCTTAGGACTTCAATATATTTTTCATTCAAAGATTCATTGAGTATCTATCCTATTCCAGGCATGAGAATAGTGCTGGACATATAGAAAGTAAAGATAAAAAGACACATTTCTCACCCAGAGTTGTCTAATTAGGCAGACAGATAAGTAAAGGCAAGATTTAAAATAATGTGGGAGGTTCTGAGACAGTTAGGGACTCTCTAATTTCCATGGTGGTATGAGAGTAGTGGCACATCAGAAACAGTCTGCTGAGAAAACATTATTATTATTATTATTATTTTTCTGAACCCTTATGTAGCTGGATCCACACAGAGTCAGAAGCCCTTGGAACTCCCTACTTTCCTGTCTGACTGTCAGTATCTATACCATCTCTGTCTCTTGTTCCTCTCTTTTGCTTCTTTTACTTTAATCTTGTTTCATCAGTTTGGATTATAAACTTGGTTTGGACTATTAGCTAATGCTTCTTGTACTGAACTTAAATTTTCCCTAGTAGAATGATCTTCTGGTTCACATTCATGTTCCAATGTGCCTGTCAGTTTCATGACACATTACTGTCAGGTCTATTGTTTAATTTTTTTTTTGAAATTTATCAAGATTCCAAGGGTCATCCTACAGCTACATGAGTCTGTAGTAAGCCTGTAGCACTGGTATGTATTAAATACAATGTTGTTGTTTTGTTTTGTTTTGTTTTGTTTTACAAAGTGGAAGGATGACTAGAATTTGAATCCCAGGCTGCCTATGTCCTTTTGCAATCCATCTTTTTATTTTAAGAGAGATATGTGAAAAAGAACACTTAAGGCAGTCATATATTATTATTAGCTGGGATATTAGCCTTCAAATTCAAGTTAAACTTCTATTCTCTTGCACCATGTTGGCCCTCAAGATCATCATTTCCTTCTTAACTAAAATAAATATAGGCCTAAGGGTTTACTGAATGCCCCAGTCCAAAGAAACCCCTATCCCTTTGTTCCATTTGACATGGAAAGGTCAAGGGTAACCTAACATGAAAGATACCCTAGGTTCCATTGTACTGCACTCATGTTATAGGATTAAAGAAAGGAGAATATTGTAAAATAAAAACACAATGCACAAAGAATTACAGATAGTATGAGAATTTGCTCTTCTCTGATTCCGTTCATATTCACCTTATTCTTCCCATTAAAATGTTTAAATGAATATGATTATTTGGGACACTTAAAGGTTAATTTAATTGCTAATGTATATCGGAATCTTTCTCTTACAATAAAAGGCTGGATGTGTAAATAGGTTAGGAGGGAAAGGTCTGTAGATGAGGGAGAAAGGAAGAGAGAATAGAGAAACATCCTGTTCTGTAGGGGCACAAAATTTGCCATCTCCAAATGTCTCTTTGACATGCAGATTATTTTGATCTAAAAGCATTCATGGCTCAAAAGACTCAGGAAGAAAATTTGACCTTCCCCTAACTGCATGAAGACTTTAGATAGAGAGTCTGTTCCTGGAATAGAGCTACCAGTGAGTCTGTTCCTGGAATAGAGCTACCAGAAGTATTGACAAAGATATGGCCTAGGTGTGGTGGGGGAGACACTACAGGGCTTAGAGATCAGAGTCCTCTCTGTGTCTCACTGTCTCTGCTCAGAACAAACATACATTGCTTTTCCATCTCCATGTGGATTGCCTTCCTCCCCTTTGAAGTCCTAAACCACTAACCCCAACATCCTCTTTTGTCTTTAGCTAAACATGGTATTTAAGGCCTCTCGCCATTTTGGTGAGTTACTCAGTTTTCCTGGGTCTCTTCCATGTTTACATGTTATTAAACTTTAGTTTGATTTTCTCCAGTTAATCTGTCTCACATCAATTTAATTCTTAGACCAGTCATAGGAATCTAGAAGGGTAGGGTTTCTTCCTCCTCCAACAGCCTTATTCAGACCCATATAACATTCCCCTTAAGGTACTCACAGGGTACTGATATGGCCACTGATGACTCTCCTACTTAATGTGACACCTCAATCCTTAGAATAGAACCAAGAACAAGGACAACAGTCAGGACAATCAATAACCAACACACTGTAAATATCTAAAATCTCATGCCCTCATAAGGCACCTTCCTTCACTCAGGTCGACTTAAATAATTAACTAGAATTCAGAAAATAATGTATTATGTTCATCCTTCCATTTTCTACTTTGGAAAGTTCATGGAACATTTTAGAAAATTTTCAAACCAAAATGATTGAAAATATTTTGATACTTAATAAAGTAAATCTTAGCTAGCAAAACAACTCACAGGGCTGAAATGTTTTAAAAAGTACTCGTTTAAATTTTTTTAATGATTATTTGTATTGTATTATATACATGTTATTACCTTGTTCAATACTATTGTAATGGTAATTAATATCTTTCAGATCATGAATGGAATGCTAAAATCTCAGCCATCAGCTCTTGGTGAAGAATGTGGCTGAGGGCTTCCCTGGTGGCACAGTGGTTGAGAGTCCGCCTGCCGATGCAGGGGACACAGGTTCATGCCCCGATCCGTGATGATCCCACATACCACAGAACAGCTGGGCCCATGAGCCATGGCTGCTGAGCCTGCACGTCTGGAGCCTGTGCTCCACAACGGGAGAGGCGACAACAGTGAGAGGCCCACGTACTACAAAAAAAAAAAAAAAAAAAAAAAAAAAGAATGTGGCTGAAGACATGAGCTCACAGGTCACAGAGTGGTATTAGCATGGCTTAGTCATTAAGATCTTGCATTTAGGCCTTTACCACATTTTGGGTAAATTACCTAAGCATGCTTGGTCAGGTTTAGTTATATATAAAATATAAGGATTATAGTATATAATTCAGTGATTGTTATAAAGATTAAGTGAAGTAGTGTACACAAAGTACTTAAAACAGTGTTTGGCACATAGGAAGTACTTAATTAATATTAGCTGTTTTATTGGGTTGACCCCAGAAGAGTACAACTAGAAGCATACACTGCCATGCTCTAGGATTTGTCATTATCTCAGGCTTGATTTAGGCCAATGTCCATATCTGAGGGTATCCAATCCTGCCTGCTGGGGCACATAGCAGGAGGCTTCAGGCAGAGGCAATGAGGACAATCAGGGGTATGATAGTACTGTGGTTACAGATGGTCTTTGGCATTTCCATGGTTGGAAATGGAGGTGATGGGGTCCCACACCCAGGGTAATGAAATGCCAAATAGGAATCCAAGTGAATACAATAGAGCTTACAGGAAGGTCATGGTTTGGTAAACAGATGTCTGAGGTACACCCTGTATACATCTAGTACTGGGTCATTGGCAGTTGAGGACAATCATGCTTCCCACTGTGCCTTCATGATGATGCTCTAATATTCTCCATTTAGGGGGCCAAGATTGGCTCAAAAAATGGATTAATCTGGAACTGCAGTTTGAAGTATCTGCAGGTGAGTAATTTGGGAGAAAGCCATTATAGAACATATGGTTTTATGTTGAATAAACATATATTGAATCTTCCAGTTGGATCGTAAAGTGGACAATGTATTGGGCTACTTGTACCTAGCCAAGACTGTCACACAATGGTGATCCTTACATGATTATTGATTAATGTATAGATTGCTTTAATATACTCTAATTATCTCATATAACTGTTCACTTATGCATGTAATAAGTGGTTATATTTTAAAATTTAAAATGTAAAGATTAGGTTGTAATTGTAGGGTAATGGAAGCAAAATTATGCATATACTGAAAGTATTTTCCAAATATTTTTCTTTAAATTATTTAATTTAGTCCATATTGATGGGTCTAAATTTATAAATTATTCTGTATGTCTCATTAAGTTCTGATGACATTATGGAGATAAAACAGGCATGCATTTACATGTCTAGTAGGAAACATAATAAATTAAATCCCAAAGCAGGTAAAACAGTCACACATTTAAGATTGTTTCAGATAAACTAATGTGTGATAGATCAATGGTAGATGCTTATAATGGGCGGGGTTCTTGTTCCAGGCAACATAATTGACTTTTTCTAGTTTAGGTGGAAAGAGAGTCTAAGTTGAACTTTCAGAATCATGTTAGGGTCACTTTACTTTTGCTATAGGCAGTAGTTACTGAATCAGGAAGACTGGATTAATGTTGCTTCCCATCAGCTTTGCTTTGATTTGCCCTTGTAAAATGGGTTCTCTGCACACTTCCACTTTTCCCACATAATTCAGTTACAAATCAGTTTTGTCAAGGAGCATCTGACTGGTAGAACCTAAACATATCTTTATCCCAGCTGCAAGGAAATGTAGCTTTATTTTTTTACTATAATTAGGTACTGGGAAGGTAGAATTTGTACTACCTGGAAACAAACTATTGAGTGGTATTTTGAATAGTCCCTAATGTTGAATAGTTACTTCAGATGTCAAGAAAATATATAGACATTAGGAATGTTCTTATCATTTGTGTTTTATTTCATGTTCAACAAGACATCCTCTAAAAGTCCACTTCTGTCCTCATTGTATATTGAACTAAATAGACTATGTGTATCTAAAATCTGCATGGTATTTTTTTGATGGAAGAAACCAGCTTTCACAATGTTTTTTCATTATCAAATGTCTTCAACAGCACCGTGGGAGATTCAGGAATCTGGATGTGACGCATCCACTTCTGAAACCATGTGGGTTCTGTTTATGTCACCATCACATAATTCATGAACTAAACTCCTGAATCCTGCTTTTGATTGTAGTCAAGGAAGTATGATAAGCTGCAAAGAAACATATATGTCAAGTTCTTTATTATCTTTATTGTTTTAGTACTTGAGAATATTTCCATATGTATTCATAAAGCCAGGCAGAAGCTCTTCAGTAACTTTATTAACATATCATTTGCAAATTATTCACAAATTGTGATATAATGCAATAAAGAAAACAGAGCTTTAAAACTAAAACTTGATGTTAGTAAAAGTTTAACATCTGCAGCTTGATTAGTCAATTCTTATTTATCTTAGCCACAAGTCAAATTCTATGATTAGATTGATGTCTATATTTTAGACAAACTTTCTTAGACCAATGGTTTTCAGACAGGATGTCCAGGATGTGGAGGCAGATTGGAGGATTGTACTGTGACATAATAATGCAATAAAATAAAATGAGAGTAAGGTTCAATAAATGAAGGCACTAAATCTAAATAGTGAATTATATGATGATGTCAATATTAGCAATAAACAGGAACAAATCTGGCTGTATATATTTTATCAGTCAGTGTGAAGTGAAAAACAAAAACCATGTTACTTAGACAATTCATAGTGTTAGTAGGAGAGTTGATGGAGGTCCAGCATCTAAGAGGCCCATCAGCATCACAGTGGTTGATAAGAAAAGATCCAAAATATTAAGTAATGAGGTCTCCACACTCCCAGCTAAATATGGGATTTCCAAGATTCCACAGATTGCTAGACAGTAGACATCTGAGTGACTTCTCTATTGGCAGGTAGTAAGAAAGTCCTCAGGCCTATGGGAGGGTGGAGTATGGATTAAATAAAAAGTAGGAAGGAGGTCTCTTAAACACTGGTTCTGTCTAGAATGGAAGAAGGGAATTTAGTGGTGACAAGAGACCCAGAGATCATTACCACTACTCACTACTGCTCTACATACTACCTGCCCTCTTTTTTTTCTCTTTGTATTCTTTCCAATACAAATCCCCAAATTCCAAAGTAATGCCTACAGAAAGGCTCTTAGAAAATGCAAGATGCTTCTCGACAATGTCTCTTACTTCATCTGCCTTAATAGAGAAAGGGTAAGAAGGAAGAGGAATCCTGATTCAAACTCTCCAAATGAGTATCCTACCACTTTTCTTTAGACAGCTTACCCTCTTTGTCTGGCAACTACAGGGCTCTTAGTTTCCTTTTGCTCACAGGTTTCTCTCTTTTCTAATCTCACCCAGCCTTTTTAACCCAGCTCACCTCTCCATGATTCTACTGTTTGCTTATCTGGTTCACATGCTCAATCTCTACGTCTCTGCCAAATTCCTGGAGCATTTAAAGTCTCCAGCTCTAAAATTCAGCACTTAATCTATCATCTATTCTTTGTTGTTGTTTCTGCTCTCATAATCTTCTTACTCTGCTGAACAAATTGCAAACGATACAGAGCTGTGTGAGATAGCTAATCACAGAAAATACAAGTTACAATAGGCAGGAGTAATGAATACAAGACATCACACTGAAGTTTCATAGGAACAAATGAAAAGTCTGACTTTGGCCAATGGCAAAATTGTGTCATGAAGTGAAGAGCAAAATTAATTCAATTCTGTGCATTTTGATCATTAAAAAATAATAAAATAATAGAATTCCATACTTAGGAGCAAAAATGGAGACACGTAGAGAATAGTAGTACACATGTTAAAAACTGTTTACATAAAATAGGAATTAGGTCTTTCATTTGCTCATTTATTTTTATACACTCATTAAGTATTTTTGATGACCTGAGAGATAACTCACATTGAACTGGTTATGAAGAATTTATAGGTGAAAAATGACCTGCCTTTTCCCTCAAAGATCTTGAAAGTTACTGTGAAAACTAGGGACTGGTGTACAGTAGGAGGAACAGAAAATAGAGGTGTGTTCAAAATGCTAAGTGAAAGCAAAACCTCAGTATTACTACTTAATAGGCAAATTATGGTGAATAAGGGGTCCATGCAAACTGAGGCTGATTCCAGGATGCATAGTGTCTGGAAAGAGCAAGGGAGATGGTAATCCCACAGTCCTCAGGCAGTCAGACCAGAAGAGGGATGTTAGGTTGTAATTAACACATATAAAAAGAATTAAGAGATTACAGTGTACTCTGAAGGAGGCAACTTGGAATTAAAAGGCTGAAAAATTAGTCCTATAATGAAAAATGACAAAAGAAAGAGAGAAGTAAAGAAGAGAAAAAGATGATTATATTTCAATACTTGAAGGACTCATATAGGAAAAAGGCTAGAGTTACTCTGAAAATATACACAAGGCAAAATGAGACTTGGTGACAGAATAGTAAGGAGGCAGATTTTGGCTAAATAATGAGAATGTTCTAACAGTAAAAACTGTTCAAAATTAAAATGTGCTGCTTTGGGCAGGAGAGTTCTCAAGTAAATGACCCTGTTCAGTTGGAATTTTATTGCATCATATCTGGAGTTCTTTCCATATTTAATAATGATGATTTGATTATGCATGTTTTCATTGTATATTTATTTCCATAATACTTATTGTGAATCTATTATCTTCTAGGTACCATATTAGATAACTTACATTTAGCTAAGTTTTTTATTGTTGTTGAAATGGGACACTACCATGACTGATGGGAAGACACCAACAGGACATGTTAAAGGATATGGGGAAGGTAACTCAAAGTAGGAGCAGACTTTCAGGGAAGAATAAGCTTTCTAGGAGCCCCAACAGTTCCCATAAGGACACTGAGCTGCTGTCCCTACCACTGCAGTTAGTGAGAAATCAGTCAGGGCCAAGAAGTTCACCCTTGTTATTTTCACATATGGGTTTTGAAGCTCCATCTCCTACTCCCTGTGTTCTGTAAAAAGTCTGTCAGGCAGACCATGCTCACCAAGTGCAATGGAGTATTACAAAACAATCCCAAAGTTTGCTACTTGAGAGTGGGCATCAAAGAGCAAGTTCCCTGGAGTAGGATACTTTAGCAGACTTTGGCTGCAGGCTTGGTGATTTCACAGGGACAGTGGGCTAGGATGTATTCAGTTTTAAAGGATGAAATGAGCAGTTCAACACTGACTCCCAGCATCCCCCAAATCTGAAATTCTCAGAGAGATTTTTATAATCTTTCCAAGGTAGATATTTATGAATTATACTGAGTAACAAAAATGGCTATTTTTCTCAATTAGGTATCAGAGTCTGTATTTACATACATAGAAACATTATCATAATTATTTAATTACATACATCTACATTTACTTTAGTGGATAACGTGCTTATTTGTAACTATTTCTTACATATCTATTCCTCCATGGGGACACATGGTGTGGAGGGCAGTGCTCTTTTCTTATTCACCTTTGCAATGGACAACATTTGTACCCAGAGCATTGCAGACTGAAGCTGTGTTCCTGTCATGGTGTGCAAAAGGGTCAGCAAAATGGATTTACACAGTAACAGAAGTACCACACTGAGGGACGTGAGAATCCTGGGAGTGGTAAGAGAATGCTGGTCTCCTGGATGAATACTGTAAAAGAAAGCCTGAACAAGATGACCGACTTTCATTACACCACAATATATCTAGGATGCAGGAACCCTGAGTTACCAATGTAAGACCTGACTCTGGACTTACTCTGGATTTTGTATAATGGAATTAACTGATAGCCAAAATCTCTGTAGCTATAACAAGCAAGGAGGACAATGGAATTGAATCATCAAAGTGCTGCAGTTTATGCAAAAGGTACCATAAACAAAATCCTAAAGTAAAGTAACAGGCTGAAAATATATATATATTTGAAAAGCAAATAAATAATAGAGTAATATCCACTGGGTAGACATTTACCAAATATCTATTGTTGCTGAATAACAAATATTTGTCCAGCTTTGAATGTAAATGTTATAGAATCAATTTCCTGGTACAAAATTAAATCTGAATTTTTGCAAACATAAATGATTATGACAATTTACTTATTGAGAATTTGAATGGTTAAATTTAAAAGTGTGACATCATGGTACAGGAACAATCATTTCTCTGCACTATTAAGTACTAATAGCTTCAACAGTCCCACTGATACACTGAGAGTGAAGTTCACTTGTAGCAGATATGCCATGCATCATTAATATAGTTACATGCACCAAACTGTAATTCAGGTGGGAAAAGTCAGTAACATTTCTAGAAGACTCTTTTTTTTAAGTTTTGAGCATATCTCAAAATTCTTCAACTTTAGATACTGAAAATGGTTAGCAGTCTCTAAAATGTATTTCAACCATGCCAAAAGTTTGGGCGTCCAGGCTCAAACAGATGAGAAATTGTGTTCTTAAGGTGTACTTTTACAGGGTGTGATTTTCAAGTTGGATAAATGAGGAGAAAATTTGTTTGAGCTATTTTATTTCCCTTCCACTCTTTCTTCTAGGATTTATACTCTTTACATTCTTCACTATGTTGAGATCAAAAATGACTTATCATGGATATTGTTGCACATGATTTTGCAGTTTTTCCTCCTCATGACATTTAGAGGTGGCAAAGTTGAAAGTCTGCTTTTAATTCATCCTCATGGGATCAGAAGACTTCTCAAATGGGACTTTTTTCTTGAAAAACTCTTGGCCTGAGCTGAATTAACTAACATAAAAATTAGATATAGCTCTTATGCTTCTAAAGATTAGCATTGTGATATAATCTAATTTCTATTATCCTGCCTTTTTATTAGCATTTAAATTTTTATAAACATTTGCTGGCTCAAAATGGATATTATGTTCTTGTTAATGTTATCTATCCAATGCACTCTCTGCTATTCATAATAACTGCTAATATTTTTCAACTATTTGAAAGTTCTTAATAATTTTTGTACAACAAATTAACAGCTTTCAAAATCAGCATTAATTATCTCAAGATTTTATTACTGTTATAAATAAATATGCTTATATTTCAACTGCCTGAAGAAGCCCATGGAAGTTTTCATCTCAAGTTGCATCTAGAATGCCTATCTAAATTTAAAAATGAATATCAATGAATATTCAGATGTTAACATCAATTCAGGGTCCACACCTTGCTCATATTCTTGACATCACTGTGCTGATTAGAGATGATGGGAATGTGTGTGGCCATGCCCCCACTGAGCAGGTAGATGACCATTGTGTCAGAAATCAAACAGGTTACTTTGTCTTTCAATGTCTGATGGAACCAGGTATCATATTTTTTTTTATGAATACTGAAGTCAAAGTTAAACTTCAGGGTATCTCTATGTAAAAAAAGAATTCTTACATAAAGTTAAGAAGAAAAATAGAAAACTTGCCTTAAGTCTATAAATAATCCCTAAAGAGGAAACTTGAATCAGCAAAAAAAAAAAAAAAAAAAAAAAACTATGAAAAACTGTGTAACCCTGCAAGTAATCAGGTGCTGAAAATTAAGACAGCAATGAGATGCCATTTCATATCCATCAGGTTGAAAAAAAATTAAAGTAAATATCAAGCATTGGTGACAACATGTGTAAATGAAAAGCCACAAGCAATTCACTAATACACGGAAAATGCGAGGAAAATATACTTAACAACCAGCAATTTGATTTCTAGTCTATATCCTAGAGAAATATTTGCCTATGTACACCAGAGATAATGTAGGAGTTGGATTATAACCAAACAAGGAAATAGTATACAGCAACTAAAAAGAATAAATGGGATCAACTTTGTCAAGTTTGACAAATTTAAAAAAATAATAATTTTGAGTAGAAAAAGCAAGCTGTGGAATGAAAACTAAAACAAGATAATACATAATATTTTTAAAAGATGCCAATTATGTCTTCTGTGACTTCAACACATAGTAGACATATAAAGAAAATGCTTAGGAAGTTTGCACAACAATTTTAAGACAGTGATTCCCTCAGAGGAAGGAACTAAATATAGCTATTCTATTTTATTACTCAGAAAATAGATGTGAAAAATAAAATCTCTAGGAAGCAAATAATAGTACGACCCTCTTTTTACAGATGAGGAAACTAATGTACAGAGGAGTGAAGTAACTGTCCTGTGATTGCACAAATAATTAGGGATAAAGCAAGAATTTGAACTAAGGCTATCTGGCTTCATCCTATGCTCTTAATTATTATGACACACTGTGTCAAATGGTTAAACTATTTCAGTAGATATTTTTTAAAAAAGCTATTTCCATTAATTGGCAGACAGGTGACTTGCACCCATTTCTAGTTGATTCAAAACACTTCCCCATGGCCCTGGAACTTTAGCAGAGGAGGGATATCCAAATATTTAGCTCAAATGATGTAAGATCTCTTACAAAGGAACTGACAATTTACTGTATACCACAAATGCCTAGAAACTTCTATGTAACCAGTCAACCCAGGAATTTGGTTGCTCTGGTAATCAGGGTTTTTTGTAGGATTTCCAGGTTAACATTTCTTAGAAAATTTATATGAATTTCTGTATTCTGAGAAAACATCAGTTAAGAAGTTGGGGAAATCGGAAAAAGTATTATAATTTTGTGAAATTTAAAACGTGACAATCAGCATTGAGACTACTAATTTAAAGGAAACTGCTAATGTTAAGTCCAAGCAAGAGCAAGAAACGGAGCCATTTCTGGGAGTCAGGACAGGAACACAGGAGAAATGTGGTCACAGTATAATTAACAATCTTGCATCATAACTGATACCATATTACATGTTTGCGGCCCTGTCTGCTATAAACAATGAGTTGTCCTTGTCAATAATACATATGTTAATAAACTTAGATGTATCACATGCATTATACATTTGTATGGGTGATATTCCAAAAAGTAAAGCTGGAAGCAAAATAAGTCCTCAACTTGGCAATTTCAACAGGTGAGTTTGTATGTATTATGAATGCTGCTAGGAGATCTGTATGTTACATTATCAAACGTTGCCCAGTGATGAATGCTGGAATTTGAATATTTGCTATAAACTATAGTTCTTTGTAAAGCAGATACAACACTTCCATCATTGAAAAGGGAATGAACTTGTGGTATATAGCATAATGGCCCCCAAAGATGCTTGCATCTTAATCCCTGGTATCTGTGAATATTCTTATATGGCAAATGGGACTCTGCAAATGTGATTAGGTTAAAGATCTTGAGAAGAGGAGATTATCCTGAATTATACAAGTGGGTCCAATCACAGACATCAAACAATGGAAGAGGGAGGCAGAAGGTTTGAGAGAAAAAGATTTGAAAGCCTTGCATTGCTGACTTTGAAGATGTTGAAAGGAGCCACTAGCCAAGGAATGCAGGTGCCTCTAGAAGGCGAAAAAGGCAAAGAAATGACTGTTCCTCTAGTCTAGAATCTAGAATGCAGCTCAGCTGACACCTTGATTTTAGCCCAATGATACGTCTGACCTACAAATGTAAGATAATAAATTTGTGTTGTCAAGTCAGTAATTTTGTGGTAATTTGTGGCAGCAGCAATAGGAAACTAATGAAAAGTTTGTATGAAACAGCACTATGAAGATGCTTTTGGATTCACTCTTAATAATCCAACTACAATATCACTGAAAAATGAAAGAAAACTTTCCTCATTGGCAATATTTGCCACGATGCAAAGATCAAGTATATGGAACAGGGAGATTAACCCTTGCCATGTTTTTAAATTTTTACTTTAAGAGTAACTTTTAAGTATTTATGGTATGTCTTTCAATATTTTAAATTGTTTTATTTAAACTTTATTTTGTGTAAATAGTTGCTTCTTAATGATTTCTATTATCAAATGACAATATCAGGTAGACATCATTTTTATATATTATAGAAATACATTATTTTGTCACACTATACTTGTTCATAATAATACAAAACTATGCACTGATTATTGTATCTTTTCTGTTTTTTCCACACAAAATCGTCTAAAGCTTTATATAGCTCTTTCATAGAAAAATAATTTCCTGTGTGTTAATATAGTGGTTCACTATAATGTTAAAATGTGCAAATAAATTATTATAAAAATATAGGATATCTTATGATTGCAGGAATTTCTGAGGATTCCTGGAAATTTTTATTTACTTTTTCTTACTCCTGAAGATAAATATGTGTTTGGAATCTGACAACATTAGGTATCAGGGTGCAGGGGTGTGACTCCTCTTAGAAAGTACAAAACTAGTATATCCTTTTTTGAACCCATAGACTCAAAGTTATGTGTTCTAAAAACTATAGTCTGTGAAACATGTAGTATCATCCAATCAGCATTGGCAGAAACTAAATTGAGTGTTGTAAACAACAAAGATGAATTGCTGGAAAACTGTGACACACTGATGATTATAATCATACACATTCCATCATCTCCACAGTATAAGAACAATGGCTGAAACATTCCATGTTTATAGTACCATGTGGTGGAATAAGGAATAATTAGAATAGATCTGGGAGAGCTAGCTTTATTGAATAGCTCTCTATTCCTGAGACAAGTTTCACAGTATTATCATTTGAGTCTCTGCATATTATAAATGGAAAACACAGACTTGAAGTGGCTAAGTTAATGGAACAAATTCCTACCTTACTTGTTACTCTGGGCCATTCACACAACTCATCATCTAATGAAATATGAGCATAGACTTTGAATTAAACATTTCTGGGATTGGAATTGTTCACTGTGTTCTGCTTTTAACTATATCTATGAAGTGAATGCAATGTAAATCAATCACAGTCAGACTAAAACCTGGAAGGAAAAAAAAACTTTTCATATTATGTTTCTCAGTTTTGTGGATACAAAATCAGACTGATCATACACATGGCCAGAGATTTCAGAGACGTTCAGGAAAATGACAAACTATTCAGACAAAACCTGCTGGCTTGACCCTTCCCTTTCCAGGGAATGAGTTGATGTCCTTTTGTCACAGTCGAGTGTGTACTGGGTGCAAGTGCTCCTTAGCAGCTGGAGTGAGGCTGAGGACCTCTGGGAATGGTTTCATGAGAATTCCATCTCAAACACAGAAAATAACCTATTTGAATGTCCTAATTAACATTTCTGAAATTGAGATAGCAAAAGAAAAAGCAAAATCCATTCTGTTTATTTAGACACTGTGACAGAAAAGTGTAATGGAACATCTGTTGTGTAGTATGTTTAAAACAAAATCACAACAACAAAGTTTTTTTCTGTATTACTTGAGGTAGAGCCTGACTTTTTGGAGCTTAACTAGACTGAGACCTCCAAGTGCTCTGCCTTCTCCTGGCTGGAGTTGATGGCTCTTTCCTTTCCCTTTCAGTTTGAAGACTTTCCATATTCTAACCGTTCACTCTTTCCACTCTCCTTTGGTCTCTCAACAACAACAGCAGAAAAGTAATATCAATGAGAGAAATAGCATGCCCTTTAATTAGATCAATTAAACTTTAATCATTGAATATTTAAGCTGAAAAATTCCTTAGTGATTATCTGTTTCAAACACCTTAATTTTGAAGTCACAAAATAAGATCAAAGTGATTCTGGTATCACTACATATTACTTTCAATCCAGAGTCTCTTCTACTTAACAATAGATATTATCCAAACCCTTATTTTCTGTCTTTTCTCTTTATTTTGCTAAATTTCAGGTGTCAAAAATTCAACATGGACTTATATCCACATTGCTAACTATCACATTCTATTCTATTCTAACTATCACAATCAATCTTTAGAGGGAAAAACAAAACACTTTGATGGATGTTTAATTACATAAGAAATCAACAAATACGGACTTCAGTGAAGTGATAATGGTTCAGTCTGTTACAAATCATCAAAAGTATGTCAGGAGATGCATTTCATAAGATGCATTTAATTATCAATATAATAATAAACTCTTCTGAGGTAAGGTATTCTATAGAAATTACTTTCAAATCCATATATCTATCTATATCTATATCTATCTATATCTATATCTATCTATCTATCTATATCTATATCTATCTATCTATCTATCTATCTATCTATCTATATATATATATATATATAATTCTTGTATTCTCTCATGCCAAAAGTTAATTCTTCAATTATATAGAAATATGGGCCTCAGCACTTTAATTCATTATAACCAGTGCAATGCATTTCTCCTTTATAGTATTTGTAACTCTCTTAATAGTACAATTGTTTGTACACCTATTTATTTTGGGTCTCTTTATAAGTTTCATATGGTCAGAGTCTAGTCTGAATTTTTTTTTAATTATTAATGTAATATAATGGTATTCAATCTCAGGAGTATGAGCTATTTTTTTTTTCTTCAAAGGAAAACCCTGTAATCTCCCTTTCCAGTCATAGATTCAGGAGATATGTTGGGATTAACTTCAGCTTTTATTGAATGAAGTTGTTATATTAATGGGGATAATGATATTCACCATGAATTTATTGAGCACCTATTATGTGTAAGATTCTGGGTTTTAAAGAACTAACACATTTTCAACATAATCATGAATTTGAATAATAAAACACAGAAAAAATTTGAAGAATATTATGGGTTAAATTGGACCTCAAAGAGGGGGATATGTTGTAATTTTAATCCCCAATATCTATAAATGTGACCATATTTGGAAACATTTGGTCTTTGTAGATGTACTCAAGTTAAGATGAAGTCATACTGGGTTAGAGTAAGTCCTAATCCAATATCACTGATGTCCTCGTAAGAAGAGAAGCAAATACCATATGAAGACAGAGGCAGTAATTGGAGTTATACCTCTGGAAGGCAGGGGACACCAAGGATTATCTGCAACCACCAGAAGCTGGCAAAACATGGAATAGATTCTCCCTCAAAGCTTTTATTGAGAATCAACCCTGCTGACACCTTGATTTCAGATTTCTAGAGTCTAAAAGTGTGAGCAAATAAATTTCTATTGTTTTTTGCCACCAAGTTTCGGTACCTTGTTACAGCAACCTTAGGAAACTAATACAAAGAATTAGTGTGTTGCAGTGGAATTTATCCTTGAGCAAAAGACAGATGGGAGTGTGCATTCAAGCTCTCCTACTCAATGTCTGTGTGCCTCGGCAAGTTACTTAACCAAATCTACTAATTAATTTCTTCATTTATAAGATAAAGACTGTTAAACATACTCTAAAACTTATTATGAGGATTAGAGATAAATTTTAAGATATCTAATAATGTCTGCTGCTGATATGTATTCAATAAATTGTCATCATTGTTACTCATTACCAAAAGCATTTCACTGTTTTTAATTTTAGTATGGCTTAAGATCAGATTCAATAGGTATATTACTTCACTTTTAATTTACATCACCTATACTCCTGGAATGTACACATATCATCTACTCAATAAATAAGTTTTTGATTGATGTAATGGTTCTGAAAATATTGCAAATGTGAACAGCAGGTGCCTAAGCTGTCTTCTTTCTTCATGTTTAAAAAAATATGGGTGAAAAGTATTGATCTGTCAGTATCAATATGCTTGAAATTTATATAAATATAAAACCCTTTAGGGAAAGCATAGGAAGGTCTCAGCTGTACCTTGAACAGGAAGCATATGGCACAGAAGGCACCTTTTGGAAAGTGGTGTGCTCCATTCTCATTGGCTGTCCAAGAAACCAGGCAGTGATTGTTCTTTGAAGTATCAGTATCTGTCCATGCCTTTTCAGCCATGTCTCTGGAAATTAGAAAGTCGAGTGAAATTGAACATTTGTTAGTAGTGCTTGCCTATTTCCCCCTTTGCAAATATGATATTTAATATGCATTGGGGAGGCTTCCTGTATCAACTTGACTGATCACCTGTAAACTACCGGGGACAATTCCTGTTGGTGAATGAGAAACATAAACTCGTTTATCTTTATATCATATCTGTTTCAAATTAAAGTTAAAATATGGAGTTTGCACACTAAAATGGCTCTACTGTGGAGAAATGTGGCTATAAAACAGCATGCTAAGAAGCAAGACATGATGAATGGAATACAATAGACTGCCATGATTTCCATTTCTACCCCCCAGCTCATCTCAGGACTCTCACCTATTGGGGACACAATAACAACGCTCCAGAGAGCCCAGTAAACCACCTTGAGGGCAATGATCCTCAGCTTGCCCAAGGCAGGTGTTCAGCCAAGCCAAGATGAGAAATATTGGACTACATGATACATCATATAGACACATCTCCTCCCACTGTATTTGAATGCACATCCTGACAACCACAAAAGGTACACAATACTGGTAGTTGTGAGAGCAATGTTAGGACAAGGAGTGCCTTGGGATGGCATGATGCAAAAGGCAGAAGAAACAAGGACTAGCAACTTCTTCAAACCTCCTAAGAACAGTGGGCGAAGAGTGAGTGATTCATCTCTTTCTTATCTTTAAAGGCACTGTTTTAACAAAGAACAGGAGAGTTATTACTTTGGAGACATTTTAAGTTTGAAAAGAGCCCCCAACACAGGTCAAACCAATTTAATAAATTCCCTTTTTTAGATTCTACTCATACTCTATAGGAGCTTGAGACTTGGGAAATGTGAAATACATGGGGTAAGTCTTCTTATAAATTACTTCACTGTACTATGCATTTTTTAATAATGCAGGTCAAGTTCCAAGTTTTGTGTAGGTAGGAGGATGGAAGTTCGTTGTTCACACTGTGCCATAAGGAGTCCATCTTTCCCACTTCCGTAGGCCTCTCACAATCTAAACTCTCCAATCGTATTTCCCCTTCATCTCTAAAATGTGCACTTCTATGACCAATTTCTTCATTTTCCTAGAATATTAACAGTATTTTTTCATTGGATAATGAAACATCATTATTATTATTATTTGCATTGACCTTATGTTCAAGTTTTTTAATTAGTTTCTGCTTTTTAACAAAGTGAATCAGTCATACATATACATCTGTTCCCATATCCCTTCCCTCTTGTGTCTCCATCCCTCCCACCCTCCCTATCCCACCCCTCCAGGCGGTCACAAAGCACCAAGCTGATATCCCTGTGCTATGTGGCTGCTTCCCACTAGCTATCTACCTCACGTTTGGTAGTGTATATATGTCAATGCCTCTCTTTCGCTTTGTCACAACTTACCCTTCCCCCTCCCCATATCCTCAAGTCCATTCTCAATAGGTCTGTGTCTTTATTCCTGTTTTACCCGTAGGTTCTTCATGACATTTTATTTTCTTAAATTCCATATATATGTGTTAACATACGGAATTTGTCTTTCTCTTGCTGACTTACTTCACTCTGTATGACAGACTCTAGGTCTATCCACCTCATTACAAATAGCTCAGTTTCGTTTCTTTTTATGGCTGAGTAATATTCCATTGTATATATGTGCCACATCTTCTTTATCCATTCATCCGATGATGGACACTTAGGTTGTTTCTATCTCCGGGCTATTGTGAATAGAGCTGCTATGAACATTTTGGTACATGTCTCTTTTTGAATTTTGGTTTTCTCAGGGTATATGCCTAGTATTGGGATTGCTGGGTCATATGGTAGTCCTATTTGTAGTTTTTTAAGGAACCTCCATAATGTTCTCCATAGTGGCTGTACCAATTCACATTCCAACCAGCAGTGCAAGAATGTTCCCTTTTCTCCACACCCTCTCCAGCATTTATTGTTTCTAGATTTCTTGATGATGGCCATTCTGACTGGTGTGAGATGATATCTCATTGTAGTTTTGATTTGCATTTCTCTAATGATTAATGATGTTGAGCATTCTTTCATGTGTTTGTTGGCAGTCTGTACATCTTCTTTGGAGAAATGCCTATTTAAGTCTTCTGCCCATTTTTGGATTGGGTTGTTTGTTTTTTTTGCTTTTGGGCTGCATGAGCTGCTTATAAATTTTGGAGATAAATCCTTTGTCAGTTGCTTCATTTGCAAGTATTTTCTCCCATTCTGAGGGTTGTCTTTTGGTCTTGTTTATGGTTTCCTTTGCTGTGCAAAAGCTTTGAAATTTCATTAGGTCCCATTTGTTTATCTTTGTTTTTATTTCCATTTCTCTAGGAGGTGGGTCCAAAAGGATCTTGCTGTGATTTATTTCATAGAGTGTTCTCCCTAAGTTTTCCTCTAAGAGTTTGATAGTTTCTGGCCTTACATATAGGTCTTTAATCCATTTTGAGCTTATTTTTGCGTATGGTGTTAGGGAATGATCTAATCTCATACTTTTACATGTCCCTGTCCAGTTTTCCCAGCACCACTTATTGAAGAGGCTGTCCTTTCTCCACTGTACATTCCTGCCTCCTTTATCAAAGATAAGTTGACCATAGGTGCGTGGGTTTATATCTGGGCTTTCTATCCTGTTCCATTGATCTATCTTTCTGTTTTTGTGCCAGTACCACACTGTCTTGATTACTGTAGCTTTGTAGTATAGTCTGAAGTCAGGGAGCCTGATTCCTCCAGCTCCGTGTTCCGTTATCAAGATTGCTTTGGCTATTTGGGGTCTTTTGTTTTTCCAGACAAATTTTGAAATTTTTCATTCTAGTTCTGTGAAAAATGCCAGGGGTAGTTTGATAGGGATTGCATTAAATCTGTAGATTGCTTTTGGTAGTAGACTCATTTTCACAATATTGATTCTTCTGATCCAGGATAATGGTATATCTCTCCATCTATTTGTATCATCTTTCATTTCTTTCATCAGTGTCTTATAATTTTCTGCATACAAGTCTTTTGTCTCCTTAGGTAGGTTTATTCCTATATATTTTATTCTTTTTGTTGCAATGGTAAATGGGAGTGTTTTCTTGATTTCACTTTCAGATTTTTCATCATTACTGTACAGGAATGCCAGAGATTTCTGTGCATTAATTTTGTATCCTGCAACTTTACCAAATTCATTGATTAGCTCTAGTAGTTTTCTGGTTGCATCTTTAGGATTCCCTATGTATAGTATCATGTCATCTGCAAACAGTGAGAACTTTACTTCTTCTATTCCAATTTGGATTCCTTTTATTTCCTTTTCTTCTCTGATTGCTGTGGCTAGAACTTCCAAAACTAAGTTGAATAAGAGTGGTGAGAGTGGGCAGCCTTGTCTTGTTCCTGATCTTACTGGAAATGGTTTCAGTTTTTCACCATTGAGGACGATGTTGGCTGTGGGTTTGTCATATATGGCCTTTATTATGTTGAGGAAAGTTCCCTCTATGCCTACTTTCTGCAGGGTTTTTATCATAAATGGGTGTTGAATTTTGTCAAAAGCTTTCTCTGCATCTATTTAGATGATCATATGTTTTTCTTCTTCAATTTGTTAATATGGTGTATCACATTGATTGATTTGCATATATTGAACAATCCTTGCATTCCTGGGATAAACCCCACTTGATCATGGTGTATGATCCTTTTAATGTGCTGTTGCATTCTGTTTGCTAGTATTTTGTTGAGGATTTTTGCACCTATGTTCATCAGTGATATTGGCTTATAATTTTCTTTCTTTGTGACACTCTTGTCTTGTTTTGGTATCAAGGTGATGGTGGCCTCATAGAATGAGATTGGGAGTGCTCCTCCCTCTGCGATATTTTGGAAGAGTTTGAGAAGGAGAGGTGTTCGCTCTTCTCTAAATGTTTGATAGAATTCTCCTGTGAAGCCATCTGGTCCTGGGCTTTTGTTTGTTGGAAATTTTTAATCACAGTTTCAATTTCAGTGCTTGTGCTTGGTCTATTCATATTTTCTATTTCTTCCTGATTCAGTCTTGGCAGGTTGTGCATTTCTAAGAATTTATCCATTTCTTCCAGGTTGACCATTTTATTGGCACAGTGTTGCTTGTAGTAATCTCTCATGATCTTTTGTATTTCGGCAGTGCCAGTTGTTACTTCTCCTTTTTCATTTCTAATTGTATTGATTTGAGTCTTCTCCCTTTTTTTCTTGGTGAGTGTGGCTAATGGTTTATCAATTTTGTTTATCTTCTCAAAGAACCAGCTTTTAGTTTTATTGATCTTTGCTATTGTTTCTTTCATTTCTTTTTCATTTATTTCTGACCTGATCTTTATGATTTCTTTCCTTCTGCTAACTTTGGGGTTTTTTTGTTCTTCTTTCTCTAATTGCTTTAGGTGCAGGGTCAGTTTGTTTACTCGAGATGCTTCCTGTTTCTTAAGGTGGGATTGTATTGGTATAAACGTCCCCCTTAGAACTGCTTTTGCTACATCCCATAGGTTTTGGGTCGTCGTGTCTCCATTGTCATTTATTTCTATGTATTTTTTAATTTCCTCTTTGATTTCTTCAGTGATCCCTTCGTTATTGAGTAGTGTATTGTTTAGTCTCCATGTGTCTGTATTGTTTACAGATCTTTTCCTGTGATTGATGTCTAGTCTCATAGCATTGTGGTCGGAAAAGATACTTGATACAATTTCAATATTCTTAAATTTACCAAGGCTTGATTTGTGACCCAAGATATGATCTATCCCTGAGAAAGTTCCATGAGCACTTGAGAAAAATGTGTATTCTGTTGTTTTTGGATGGAATGTCCTATAAATATCAATTGAGCCCATCTTGTTTAATGTATCATTTAAAGCTTGTGTTTCCTTATTTATTTTCATTTTGGATGATATGTCCATTGATGAAAGTGGGGTGTTAAAGTCCCCTACTATGAGTGTGTTACTGTTGATTTCCCCTTTTATGGCTGTTAGTATTTGCCTTATGTATTGAGGTGCTCCTATGTTGGGTGCATAAATATTTACAATTGTTACATCCTCTTCTTGGATCGATCCCTTTATCATTATGTAGTGTCCTTCTTTGTCTCTTCTAATAGTCTTTATTTTAAAGTCTATTTTTTCTGATATAAGAATTGCTACTCCAGCTTTCTTTTGATTTCCATTTGCATGGAATATCTTTTTCCATCCCCTTACTTTCAATCTGAATGTGTCTCTAGGTCTGAAGTGGGTCTCTTGTAGACAGCATATATATGGGTCTTGTTTTTGTATCCATTCAGCCAATCTGTGGCTTTTGGTGGGAGCATTTAGTCCATTTACATTTAAGGTAATTATTGATATGTATGTTCCTATTCCCATTTCCTTAATTGCTTTGGGTTTGTTATTGTAGGTATTTTCCTTCTGTTGTGTTTCTTGCCTAGAGAAGTTCCTTTAGCATTTGTTGTAAAGCTGGTTTGGTGGTGCTGAACTCTCTCAGCTTTTGCTTGTCTGTAAAGATTTTAATTTCTCCATCAAATCTGAATGAGATCCTTGCTGGGTAGAGTAATCTTGGTTGCAGGTTTCTCTCCTTCATCACTTTAATTATGTCCTGCCACTCCCTTCTGGCTTGTAGAGTTTCTGCTGAGAGATCAGCTGTTAACTTGATGGGGATTCCCTTGTGTGTTACTTGTTGTTTTTCCCTTGCTGCTTTTAATATGATTTCTTTGTGTTTAATTTTTGACAGTTTGATTAATATGTGTCTTTGTGTATTTCTCATTTTATTTATTCTGTATGGGACTCTCTGTGCCTCCATGACTTGATTAACTATTTCCTTTCCCATATTAGGGAAGTTTTCAACTATAATCTTTTCAAATATTTTCTCAGTCCCTTTCTTTTTCTCTTCTTCTTCTGGAACCCCTATCATTTGAATGTTGGTGAATTTAATGTTGTCCCAGAGATCTCTGAGACTGTCCTCTGTTCTTTTCATTCTTTTTTCTTTATTTTGCTCTGCATCAGTTATTTCCACTATTTTATCTTCCACCTCACTTATCCTTTCTTCTGCCTCAGTTATTCTGCTATTGATCCCATCTAGAGTATTTTTCATTTCATTTATTGTGTTTTTAATCAATGCTTGATTCATCTTTAGTTCTTCTAGATCCTTGCTAACTGTTTCTTGCATTTTGTCTATTATATTTCCAAGATTTTGGATCTTGGAAATAGAATCTTGGATCATCTTTACTATCATTATTCTGAATTCTTTTTCAGGTAGACTGCCTATTACCTCTTCATTTGTTAGGTCTGGTAGGTTTTTATCTTGCTCCTTCACCTGCTGTGTGTTTTTCTGTCTTCTCATTTTGTTTATCTTACTGTGTTTGGGGTCTCCTTTTTGCAGGCTGTAGATTCGTAGTTCCCGTTGTTTTTGGTGTCTGTCCCCAGTGGCTAAGGTTGTTTCAGTAGGTGTAGTCTTCCTGGTGGGGGGTACTAGTGCCTGTGTTCTGGTGTTTGAGGCTCGATCTTGTCTTTCTGGTGGACAGGTCCACGTCTGGTGGTGTGTTTTGGTGTGCCTGTGGCCTTATTATGTTTTTAGGCAGCCTCTCTGCTAATGGGTGGGGTTGTGTTCCTGTCTTGCTAGTTGCTTGGCATAGGGTGACCAGCACTGTAGCTTGCTGGTTGTTGAGTGAAGCTGGTTGCTGGTGTTGAGATGGAGATCTCTGGGAAATTTTCACTGCTTGATATTATGTGGAGCTGGGAGGTCTCTTGTGGACCCGTGTCCTGAAGTTGGCTCTCCCACTTCAGAGGCACAACACTGATTCCTGGCTGGAGCACCAAGAGCCTTTAATCTACCCATCTCAGAACAAAATGGAGGAAAAAGTAGAAAGAAAAATTAGTAGAAGAAAGAAAGAGAGAGAGAAAGAAAGGAAGAAGGAAAGAATGGAAGGAAGGAAGAAAGAAAGAAAGAAAGCAGGAAGAGAGGGAGGGAGAAAGGAGGGTGGGAGGGAGGGAGGAAGGATGGAAAGAAAGAAAGGAGGGAGGGAGGGAGGGAGGACAGAAAGAAAGAAAGAAAGGAATGAGGGAGGGAGGAAGGAAAGAAAAAGAAAGAGTGAAAGGAAGAAGGGAGGGAAGGAGGAAAGAAAGAAAGGAAGGAAGAAAGAAAGAAAAAAGAGAGAAAGAAGGAAAGAAAGACAGGAGGAAGGGAGGGAGGGAGGAAGCAAAGAAAGAGAGAAAGAAAGGAGGGGTGGAGGGAGGGAGGGAGGATGGGAAGGTAGGAAAAAAAGAAAGAGAGCAGACAAAGTAAAATAGAATAAAGTATAAAATGTAGTAACATTATTAAAATTAAAATGTAATTATTGAAAAAAAAATGGACAGATAGAACCCTGGGACATATGGTGGAAGCAAAGCTATACAGAGAAAATCTCACACAGAAGCATACACATACACATTCACAAAAAGATAACGGGGAAAAAAAATCGAAAATCTTGCTCTCAAAGTCCACCTCCTCAATTTGGGATAATTCGTTGTAAAAAGAGAAAAAGGGGAAAAATCTTAAATCTTGTCCTCAAAGTCCACCTCCTCAATTTGGGATGATTCGCTGTCCATTCATGCACTCCACAGACGCAGGGCACATCAAGCGGACCGTGGAGCTTTAATCCGCTGCCTCCGAGGCTGCACAGAGAGATTTCCCTGTCTCTTCTCTGCTCTCACAGCTCCCGGGTCTCAGCCTTGCACCTGGCCCTGCCTCTGTGCGTAGGTCACCGGAGGGTGTCCGTTCTTCGCTTAGATAGGACGCGTTTAAAGGAGCCACTATTCAGGGGCTCTGGCTCACTTAGTCTGAGGGGAGGGAGGGGCACACAGTGCAGGGCGGGCCTGCGGCGGCAGAGGCCAGCGTGACATTTCACCAGCCTGAGGCGCACCGTGCGCTTTCTGGGGGAAGCCGTCCCTGGGTCCCGGGACCCCGGCAGTGGCGGTGTGCACAGGCTCCCTGGAAGGGGGGGTGGACAGTGACCTGCGCTCACACACAGGCCTTGTGGTGGCAGCATCAGCAGCCCCAGCGTCCCATGCCCATCTCTGGGGTCCGTGCCTTTAGCCGTGGCTCGCGCCCGTCTGTGGAGTTTCTTTAAGCAGTGCTCTTAATGCTTTCTCCTCGCACACCAGGAAACAAAAGGGTAGAAAAAGTCTCTTGCCTCTTTGGCAGCTCCAGACTTTTTCCCTGGACTCCCTCTGGGCTAGCCGTGGTGCACTAACCCCTTCAGGATGTCTTCCCAAAACCAGCCTCAGTCCTCTCCCTGCGCTCCGAGTGAAACCTGATACCCGAGCCTCAGCTCCCAACCCCGCCCGCCCTGGTGGCCGAGCAGACAAGCCTCTCGGGCTGGTGTGTGCCTGAGGGCACCGAACCTCTGTGCTGGAATCTCTCCACACCGCTGTTGCTGTGCTCTTCTCCACTACTCTGAAGTTTTCCCCTCCGCCACCCACAGTCTCCACCTGCGAAGGGGTTTCTAGTGTGTGGAAACCTTTCCTCCTTTATGGCTCCCTCCCACTGGTGCAGGTCCCGTCCCTATCCTTTTGTCTCTGTTTATTCTTTTGTCCTACCCAGGTATGTGGGGAGTTTCTTGCCTTTTGTGGGGTCTGAGGTCTTCTGCCAGCATTCAGTAGGTGTTTTATAGGAGCAGTTCCACGTGTAGATGAATTTCTGATGTATCTTTGGGGAGGAAGGTGACCTCCACGTCTTACTCTTCCACCATCTTCCTCACGGTCTCCATACATGTATTTCAATGTCACCAACTTTCATTTATTTGAGTACTTTCCAAACGTTAGGTGCTTCTCCGGAGGGATCGAATCAGCCGATGGGTAAGATTTGGGTTGATAGTCTTGATATACTTTAGAACCATCCCTTAATTACAAAATATATTTGTCACATTTTTATTCTTTCTTACATTAGAAAATTATCTCATAGTTTTAAGTGAATAAACCTGATCTTCCAATTTATTTGTAAACCCTTTAAATGCCAGTCCCATGCCATCTTTTCTCTCACATCTTTTAAGTTATTTAACAGAGGAGGCATTTATTTAGTCAATGATGGTTAAAGAGTATAAATCACCTATCTTCCATCCATGTCAGGGTCCATTAGGATTGGACCTTCCCAGGTCCAAATGTATCTTCATATCACACCCATGAGAGCCTAATATTCTAAAAGGATAGAGAGTGTGGTCACCCTGTATTTTGAGATATTTGGCTAGTTGAACCATGAAGAGAATCTGACATTTCTGTTGACCAAACCAAATATCAGAGCACTCCTCTAATAATTCAGTTAACATACTGATATCATCAAGTTCAAAGGTTAGCTATTCATTTATCCAGTTATTAGTTTTAGAGTACCTATCATGTGCCAGGTATTGGACGTTCAAGGAAGGAGTCTTTATCTGTAGTCAAAGGAAAGGGATAATTAGCAGGAAGTTGGGAAATGAGAGTATGGCAAATAAAATGAGAATTCCAATTTCTTAGTTTTTTTGTGAAGACTACATGAGATAACGATATAAAAATTAACACAGTGAGGAGCATATTGTATGCATTTCACACAGGGTACCAATCATTACCATGAAGTGATGGGGCCGAGCTGGAAAATCTCTGCATTCTACAGTTTTGTGATTCAGTATCACAGATTGGTATATAAATGGAAAGAATATTCTCCAGAGTTCAGCTTGCATTTTTTATCTTTAGTTTTACCTCTCTGGGAAGAAAAATGCCTTCTCTGCTCAGTTAAGCCCATTTGCTAGATTCTGAATATTATGCAATCTCACATTCAACACTTATCCTTAAGGAAACAAATGGAATTCACATAAGCAATGTTTCCACTTGAAGCATTGTCTTCACTTAGTCCTTTTGAAAACTTGCGTGTAGATGGAGTAGATAGTGCAGGGGTATCAACAAAGGCTGTTTGGAGAAGTGACTATAAGCAGATTCTCTTTTGGTAGGTGAAGTCAATTGTGGGGAATTGCCCATCAAATAGTTTTAATCACTGTTACCATCCAAAGGCAAAGGTTCTTGCTATATGCCCTGAAAGACTGAAATGTGTCTGCTAGTCTGGAAACAGCATGGGCTGCGTTCTACTCACCCTTTGAGAATAGGTCTTTTAAAAAAATGTGTTGCCTTCTGATCGAACATACTTTAAGCTGATTTGTTATGTTCCAGACGTCAAGGGCTTTCAATGGGAAATTATAAGAACTCAAAGAGAAAGTGAAGGCAGCTAACACCTGAATTCTGGCTCTGGCATTACCTCAGCTATCTTGAGTAAGTCATTCATCCTCTATGACTCTCAGTTCCTTGAGGTATCAGTAGGTCTCTCCTTCCCTCCTCTTCCCACTGAGAGAAACTTTAAACTCCCATTCTTAAGCAATGCAACCAAATGGAAAAGGAACACAGGCCAAAGTTTTCAGGCATTAACTATATATCTAGATTTATATAATATTAAATCTCATTTAAAAACATATTATTTTCCTAAATTTGTAAGGGTATTATACTTTTATTACTAGTCTTTTTTTTATGCATAAAAATTGTATAGCCAGGCTAGCTTCAGTTTGATAAACATTGGCTTATAAGCTATGATTAAAAAGCAAACTTTGGCCAACTCAATATTGAAGGGCAAGGACAAAATTGGTGGACTGACACTACCTGAGTTCAAAGCTTACTATAAAGATACAGTAATCAAGACAGTATTGTATCAGTGAAAGAACAGACAAATAGATCAATGGAACAGAAAAGAGGGCCCAAAAATAGACACATAAATATTGTCAAATAATCTTTGACAGATGAACAAAGGCAATACAATAGAGAAATGATAGTCTTCTCGACAAATGGGGCTGGAAAACCTGGACAGCCACATGCAAAAAACGCAGACCCTTCACAAAAAATAACTCAAAATGGATTGCAGACCTAGATGCACAATGCAGAACTACAAAATTTCTAGAAGATGACATACAAGAAACCCAGATGACCTTGGATGTGGTGATTATTTTTAGGTACAACACTAAAAATAAAATCCATGAGAAAAATAATTTATAAGCTGGAGTTCATTAAAATTAAAAATTTTTATTCTGCAAAAGACACTGTCAAGGAATGAAAAGACCAGACAATGCCTTGGAGAAAGTATTTGCAAAAGTCACAGCTGATAATGGACTATTATCCAAAATAAAAAGAACACTAAAATCTCAACTGTAAGAAAATAAACAACCAAATTAACAAATAGGCCAAAGACGTTGACAGATACTTCACCAACGAAGATGTACAAATGACAGTTGAACATATGAAAAGATGCTTCACATTATATGTCACCAGCAATGATATACTACTACACACCTATTAGAATTGTCAAAATCCACAATGCAGAAAACATCAAATGCTGGTAAGGAGGTGGCTCAACAAGAACTATCATTCCTTGCTGGAAAGAATGCAAAATAGAATAGCCACTTTGGAAGACAGTTTGGCAGTTTCATACAAAACTAAACATACTTGTACCATACAATTAAGCAATCATGCTTCTTAGTATTTACCCAAATGAGTTGAAACCTTATGTTCACACAAACCCTGAACACAGAAGTTTATAACATCTTTATTCATAATGACCCAAACTTGGAAGCCACCAAATGTCCTTCAGTAGGAGACTGGAAAAATAAACTGTGGTATATTCAGAAAACAGAATATTACTCAGTGTCAAAAGGAAAAGAGCTGTCAAGCCATGAAAAGACATAGAGGAAACTTAAATGAATATTACTAAGTGAAAGAAGCCAATCTGGAAATGTTACATATTGTATTAATCCAACTACATGACATTCTGGAAAAGGCAAAACTATGGAGACAGTAAAAACATCAATATTTGCCAAGCACTAGGAGGGAGCAAGGGAGGGATGAATATGTACAGCATAGAAGAATTTTAGGGCTGTGAAACTACCCTGTATGATACTATATGATGGATGTATGTCATTATGCATTTATCCAAATCCATAGAATGTACAACACTGAGTGAACTCTAAGGGGAAACTATTGTCTTTGGGTGATGATGATGTGTCAGTGTAGTTAATCAATTATAACATATGTATCTCTCTGGTGGGGGATATCGATAATGGGGGATGCTATGCATGTGTGGGACAGGAAGTATAAGAGAAATTTCTGTATCTTCTGCTCAATATTTTTGTGAACTTAGAACTGCTCTAAAATAGTAAAATGTATTTAGAAACAAAATCAGAACCAAACCAAAACAAAACAAAATGACCATGGAATATGGGCCCCATTGGCTCTGTCACTACTGTATGAATTTTCTACAGGGCTTAGGCCTTCCTACCAAGGAGTTTGCAATAAAAATACTGTTGAGAATGGTAACACAGTAAAGTTCATACCAAGAGTTTATCTATCCAAATGTGGATTAACTTGAGTCAGTAGAAAGAACAAATGAGGATAAGAGGCTTAGTTTTGGATAAGAGGCCTGGGTTGGGCACTACAGTTTGAATGCCTCTATATTAATAAGAGTTTGCCAGAGAAACAGAATCAATAGAATCAGATCATTTTAAAGAACTGGATCATGCAGCTGTAGAGGCTTGGTGAATCCAAAATCTGATGGAGGAAATTGTCAGGCCAGATAGTCAAGAAAGAGTTGCAGTTCGAGTCCAAAGGCAGTCATCTGTAGAACCAGGAAGAGCCAATGTTACAGACAAAATCCAAAAAGTAGTCTACTGGAGAATTTCCTCTTGCTCGAAATGGTCATTTCTTTTTTTAGGTCTTCAGACGACTGGATGAGGCCTGCCCACATTATGGAGAACAATCTGCTTTACTCAAAGTCCACTGATTTAAATACAAATTAAAGATAAAAACACCGGGATAATGTTTGACCACATATCTGCGTAATGTCACCCAGATAAGTTGACACATAAGAAAAATAATCACAGCCTCAAGTAACAGGAAGCAATTGTTGAATTTGGTGAAATCATAAATAATGGGAGAGTCGAGAGATACCATACATACTTTGTGGTTTTGTTAAATGCCAGGAATATTCATAGGAATGTACTCTCTACAAGGATAGGGAAAGAAACTGAAACTTCATTTCTTCAGCCAAATATTATTTAGAACCTATTTTTCTTTAGAGAGGAGATACCTGCATCATTGAAAACTGCCTTTTTCAATACCTGAATATTAAATTTCATCATGCGAGACTAGACGTGGATACCTTCCTTCTCTTTCTATTCAATGTGTTCTTAGAAATAAATACATAGGGAGCTAATGGGCAGATGAAAGACAATCAGACAGTAAATAAAATAAGTTAAACAGCTTCTCTTTATCCCTTTGTATATTTTAAGTATTACATATTTAACTGTATTTCTTCCAGTCCTTAGCATTGCTGGCTCTTTCTTACTATTTATGATTCAGACTAAATATCACCCCTTCAGAGAAGTCTTCTTGCTCCCCAATAAAAAGGTGCATCCCAATTCCTTTGGGTCACATGAGGCTCTTTTGTTTATATTATAGCAAATATCACTGACCCACACAATACATACTGTCTGACTCATAGAAATACAAGTTCCTTGGGAGCAGTAGGCACCTCATGTGTGTCTCCTTCACTGATGTATGTCCAGGATCTGGAGTATTATCTGGAACATAGCAAACATGTAACATTCAACTAGTGTATAGGAATTTGAAGTTTGGAATCCAGTGAGATATTTTCATGCCACTTTGTGTAAAGATTTATGCTCTAAACCTATAAATAGATAAAGAGATGACTTTGTGGAAAAAATGTAAAATTGTGCCTTAGAAAAAATTATCTCCAACCAGCCAACTGCAAGGTACACAACATTGGTCCATACAAATCAAGGCCGAAACAGAGTTAATTCTCAAACATTTCTTTTGGAGGTGAGGTAATTGCAGTCCACAGAGGCTAAGTAACTTCCTATAGGTTGATTTGATGGAAAGGAAACTGTAAAACTTCAGACCAATCAATAATAGAAAGAGCTGTTTTGCTATATGGTACCTATAGCTAAAATTGTTTTTAGAATAACGTTTTCAAACCAGGTTCTTCATAACTTTATTCCACTCAGAGATTTCCAATGCAGTATCAAAACAAAGTTCTGAGGACAACATTTTTTTTAAAAAGCTTTACAATTTAAACTTGCCTTCTTTTTAAAAGTAATGCCTATTATACAACATGCATAGTAATGTACAATTTATTCAACCCCTGATAGCTGGCTTCCACTTCCACAACTCTTGGATAGTTTACCGACAAAAGAAAGGATAATAATGCTTGATTTTTTAAGGCAATGTAATCCAATAAAATTGTAAATGAAAGATTTTTAGAAGTATGAAGTCTTTTGAAAATAATATAAAGTGTTTGAGAAAAGAGGCAATATGTATCCAAAGAAAATATTATGAAATAAAGGTCAGAGTCAGGATTTAGTTGGCCTTCATATTATCAAACACAAAACCCTGAAACATAAAGCAAGGTTCTCAAAAAAGACTCTAGTTGATTAGGTTACTTTGGAATGCTCTCTACTGATAGAGGCTCCAGTCCCCACTGAATGAAAATCCAGTCCCATTTCACTTAAGGTATCCCAGTTTCTCTTACAGTCTGCATATTTCAGGATCCCACATTTCAAGGGACAAAGGGAGAACCTGTTTGCTCTGAGGACAAAAACAAGCTTAATATATCAAATTCACAGAAGAATTTCAAGTTATAAAAGCCACTTACATGGGAATGAGTTTTTGAAATTGCTTAATATGAAGGAAGTTTGAGGATAGTGGAATATTTAACTTCAAGAAAAAAAGATTAGGGATTTTTTGATAGTTTTCTTCAAATATATAGGAAAGTGATTAGATTTATTCTGAATGTATCTAGTGGTCACAGAGCAGTCAGAAGTAGAAACAATACCTGTGCAATACAGCAATTTCAACTTAATATAAGAAAGACAATAAATGGAGCTGCAATTGGATATAATGAGTTGTCCATCCCTAGAAAGTTAAAAACAAAGCAAATATTAATGTGATCCCCAATACTGCAGTAGATCAATCCTTAGGTGAGTAGCTGAGCCAAATGAACTCCATGGTACTTTCCTGAGGTTTAATGAATTCTGTTGAGATTCTTCTACACTCAAGATGACATTTGCAGCTAGATGCCAGCTCCATGACTTGTAGGTACAGAATGGTTTTGGAGCTCTTCAAATTACATGTCAGCCAAAGTCTTAACATTCCCATTAGTTATTAAAAATAAAGCTACCTGATGTACTGTAACACATATGAACTCTCCTGATTTAATCAATACACTCTGAAGTGATTATTCACCACCTCCAAAGATATCTTATTCCATCATTGCATTATTGCAATTGTTATACATTATTTTCTTAATCTGATGAACTTGAGCAAGTAAACTCATTTTCCTGAGTCTCAGTTTTCTCATCTATACAATGAAAGATTTATGTTCCAATTTCTGTGCATCAAGTAAAAGCCTAGTTGCCAACAAAAGCTCACCAACTATTTAAGGAACAGAACCACAGTTCAGTTTTAGACCTCTGTTTAGGAATTCCTTGCAGTATCAGTTTATGACACAAGAATACAAGTCTCATTAGGTTTTAATCAAATCTTGTTTTTAACCACAAACTCTATTACCCAGCTTGATCACTCATCTTATTCACTAGACTTGGTTCTGAATGACTTTTAGCTATTTCCAAAAATTAAATCCATCTGCAAGAGATGAAGATTTACCACTCTTGAGGTCTTTAAAAAAAGTACTACAAAAAAAAAAAAAAAAGCTTTGAAGAAAATTCCAAAAGAAGAGATCAAACTGTGTTCTGAGCTATAGTAGCATCATAAAAATAATTGTATAATTGACCAATGGACAACAATTATTTGAGAGTGTAAGTTCTGATATGACAAAAAATGGTGACATAGCATATTTCATTCACAAAAACATTAAGGAACAATACAAAGCAGCATGTGGGAGAGATAGAACATAATAAACCTTACAGAAGTCCAGAGGAGGGGGAAGGGGAACTCCTTTATATGGAAAAGTCAAAGGAGGTTAAATGGAAAAGATAAAATCTCCCTAGACTTTGAAGGGTAGACAGATTATTAACCTCTATTCTTATCTGAATTTTAAAAATTATTTCATCAGAAAGTATTAGTTGATACTATTAGTTAGCTTTCACTTAGAAAAAAAGTTGAATTCTGAGGGACTAGAACAAAAGGCAGTTGACCTTTGTCTTGGCAGAGGTCTGAAAGGGCCAAGAGAGAAGCCACAGTCAAAGTCGACTGAAGTGGATAGACTACCAAAGGGATGGTCCTCTCTCTGCCTCCTAAGCAACGTGTCCAGTTCTCTCACCTATAAAGACCAGTGTCTTCTTAAGGAAGTAAAATCCTACCCACCACCAAACAGCACCGCCAAGTATGCTGACAAACAACATCAATAAGAAACTGAATCAGGGTCTACTTTTCCTGTCAGGAAGGCAAGAGAAGATTCCAAAGACCTGGTTATGTGTTGGCCTAACTTAAATAGTGATTTGGTTCTTAATCCTTGTTTACTTACCACAATTTACAGTTTTCTGTCTTTTTTTTCCTAGAAAGATGTTATAGATCAGGACTCTCAATTCTGACTTTTATAACCATGCCAGAAAAATAGCTATTAAATGACAAGATTATCAGGACATTTAAAAACATAGAGATGGGTTAACACAAGGAGGCTGGTGATGATGAAAATGATCTTTCCTCAGAAGTGTCACTCAAGTGAAATCTACTTATTCTTTCTATGTCTCAGCAGGGATGGGAATGTCAGTAAACTGGTGTGTCACATGTTTGCAAATCTCTAAGTGTTCTAAAGGTCATTTGCAATCCACATGGCTTGGCATTTTCCTTCCAGAACACTAAAAGAAATAATTTAATTAACTCTTCCAAAGAAACATAATCAGACTTAATTGGAATTTATGCCAATCAAGACATTTGAGTCTAGGACCTGGATAACTGAAAAAATAAATGATACAAAAAACACTTGATATCTGGTGTCAGTAAGTTAAGGTTAAGTACTTGAAAAGGAGATTAGAATTAACCTACAAGCGTTTGTACTTCATAAGAATTCAGTTTAGCACTCTGGTAAGTTTTTCTTGGCCCCTTTCTCCAAACTCTTAATCTGTAGAAAATATGTCAAAAATGAGTCAATAACAAAGCTTGCCTCTGAAACAGAAGCTTGACAACAAATACTGTTCAGCTGTCATTGTTTAAGCTGCAGTTTACTTATGAGCAATTGAATCACATTATTTCAGCCAACTTATGTTTTACTGCAGTGAGAAACCAAAAAAATAATAATTTAAACTGTGTTTTTAATTTTTTTTCCTTGCACTTCAGACTTCAGTGATACAGAAAAACATTGGGCTCTCAAGAAAACAAAAATGTCTTTAACCAAGAAGAATATCCCAGGGGCTTCCCTGGTGGAGGAGTTGTTAAGAATACTCCTGCCAATGCAGGGGACATGGATTTGAGCCCTGGTTGGGGAAGATCCCACATGCCGCAGAGCAACTAAGCCTGTGCAACACAACTACTGAGCCCATATGCCACAACTACTGAAGCCCACACTCCTAAAGCCTATGCTCCACAACAAGAGAAGCCACCACAATGAGAAGCCCACACACCGCAACAAAGAGTAGCCCCCACTCACCACAACTAGAGAAAGCCCACGTGCAGCAGTGAAGACCCAACACAGCCATAAATAAATAAATAAATAAATAAATAAATAATAGAATATCCGAGGAATGATAACTAGGTCCTGTGAATCTAGAAGATATGGGAAAAAATTAACGTTTTAGTCAGATCTTTATCATCCATTTAGTTAGTTATTTAGAGACCAATTGTTACCGTATAGAAAACAAACAATGAATATTTCTAATATGTGTTTGGAAGAAAAATGCAAGGCATCTTATACCTTTTTGTAAGATTTCTCTTGCTAAATGACTAAGAATGGTTATTAATAATAACAAAACTACTATAAATTGAATAAGGTAATATGTTAAATTATTTGCAGGGATTCTCTCTTTTAAGTGTTACCAAAACACTGTGTTTCTGCAGATGAGAAAACTGAGACTCAGAAATATAAGTAATTTGCTTGAGGTTACCCAGCTAGTGAATGGAATTACACTGCCGTTTTAGTAAGTTGCAATACAATGCAAACTGGATAAGAGTGAAAAAAAAAAAAAAAGAAGAATGTACTATTATTTCATGAACCTGAGCAGTCAATGCAAATGTATTCTCAGTATGCCAAAGACATGTTTGGGATTCAACCTCTTTCCTTGACACATTTTCCTCTTTGTGATCTTCATTCTTTGCACATTTCCTACATAATGGCAAAGATAGTTGTAACATCCTAGGATTTATCTGCAGAAGTAGACATTACATACCCTCAGAGATGCAACGAAATAAAAGTATATTGCATGTATAACTGCTCTAATTTTGTTCTGGAGTCTCCATTAATGCTGAAAGTGGCATTTTCCTCCACTCTACACACACCTATTAAAAATACCACAGTCTCTGCCACTTTATTTTATCTTTTTAAATAAATTTATTTATTTATTTTTGACTGCATTGAGACTTTGTCACTGTGTGCAGGCTTTCTCCAGTTGTGGCAAGTGGGGGTTACTCTTTGTTGTGGTTCACAGGTTTCTCATTGTGGTGGCTTCTCTTGTGGTGGAGCACAGGCTCTAGGCACATAGGCTTCAGTAGTTGTGGCATGGTTGCTCAGTAGTTGTGGCTCGCAGGCTCTAGAGTGCAGGCTCAGTAGTTGTGTCTCTGCCACTTTAAACCAATTTATTTTAGGGTATTTCAAAGTGTTGCAGATAAACATTTGATTAAACTTGAGGTTCAAACATTTCTCCTAACTCAGAGATTGGCCCACGTATTTCCTTCTACCACATATGGTGACTGTGTATGGGCAAAGCTCATGCATCCCATGGAAATGGGTAGATGTGGCTGGTTTGCCTGCCATTTTCATTGGCCTTTCAGGGATGTCCTTTGCTTCAAGGCCATTGGCTCTTGACTCCCAGATCCCTCCTTCCTCACTTACCAAGGCTTACTCCACATTTTACCCATGCTGGGAAAATAGACACACAATCTGGGTCTGTTCCCTTTCACCAGAGATGTTCTTCCATTGTGCTACTTCCACCCAGTGTTTGTCCTAAGCATTGTGTCTCTATCCTCCACCAATCCTAAATGGTAGGAAAGCCCTCCCTGTTTTGGATTTTCTCCTCATCTTACATAATATTTTTAAAAGCATTTCCTTCCTTGGTTGAAACCTCAGTTGAGGAGTGGAAAGCAATAACCATGCACTTCTTATTTCATGTCCTCCTCCCAGAATCTAAGGCCATTTTTAATTTCACTTTCATTTCTGAGATGAATTTCTTCTATGTCATATTCTTTCCTTTCCTGGGGGACAAAAATGTCTAACTGCAGCAAAGAAAAAACTGCATTAGGAAGAAGGGAAAACACATCATCAACGCTGTAGTGAAAATAGTTCCTCTTTCTTGATGGCTTTAATAAAGTCATGACATGACACAGGGAGACCCATATAGGGTCTATGCCCAATCTGAACTCACTATTGTGGAAAGGAAATGAAACACCCTCATTGGTCAGACCCAGGTTAAATGCTAATATGGTATTGATGAGATAGAGATTAGGATATAGCTCCACCCAAACATAAGCACAGTTTAAAAGAGGAAAGTTTAGAAAGAAGTAAGTGATTTGTTACAGGCTATACATAATTATGCATCGTCTGCATAGTGGATACAGGGGAATGCCTCATTTTATAATTAATTTACATTAATTTCACTCTACATATTTGGAAAAACACATAAACCTAGATCTATTTCCTGTCTATCTATCTATCTATCTATCTATCTATCCCTTTATATCTCAACAACTTGGTCTCTACTATCCTAAGGAAATGTAGTCCTCAACCTAAATACAAATCCAAAAATAAGTTAATCCAATGTCTCTGAGTATCTAATGTTCCAAATTCTAGTGATTGGTAAATTAAGCAGTTTTCAGTAACAGATTTCACTATATGAGGTTTTCTTCAAATTATACCTTAGATTTTTAGGCAAATTGCCAATAGGTCATCCCCCACCTCACACACCTCTGACATGCATGTATACTTAAGAGGCTGTTCTTCTGAATTCAAAAGTTCATACTCAAGAACAAAGTCAAATTGTCTACCTAAGTGATATTCTATCCTGAGTTGTGACAATAGCTTCAAATTGTGGTGTTATTTTTGTTTGTTTGTGTCTTTGTTTTGTTTTTGTACCTAAATTCCCTCCTCCGTAGTGCCTCATGAGCCCAAATGCCTTTTGCTCAATTATATGAGGTTTCTCTACTGTCCTTAGGAAAGAAACCAAAGTCTTGAGTCTAACATTTAAGACCTTTTATAATCTGGATCTGATATACATTTCTTATTAACTAACATCTCTATACACCATTGGTTCTAAAAATTTAGGAAGTTTAGTATTTGAACATCTTGCTAAAAATTAAGAACTCTGGGCTTCACTTGCTCTAGATTCTGATTCAAGAGGTTTAATATGGTCCAGAAATTTATATTTTTAATGAGCATTTTTGTTAGCCAGGATGGACTATAATCCACTGTAATAACAAACAAACGTCTAAATCTTAGGGGCATTGAACAATCAAAGTTGATTTTCTTCTTAACAATATATACAACATAGGTCAGCTAGAGGCTCTTCTCCAGGATCAGGGCAAAAATGTTACCATTCACCTAAACTGAGGAAAGGAGAATGTGTTAAACTGCTCACTAGCTCTTAAACCTTCCACTAAGAAGTGACACTCATCTCCTTATCTCTTTTGTTTATACTTCACTGGACAAAATGTGTTCTGTGGACGTATTTAAGCTGAAGGTGAGAGGAACCACTTGATGAATGATATTTATGCAGCTATTCTGAGGCCTTCAATTTGGGATGCAGGTGCCATAGTTTTTACTCTGAGCTAGCTTGTCCTCTATAGTTTTCAAATCCTGCCTTTAATCTTCCTCTACACATTTGGATATTCATTACTGATGCCGTATTTGTCTTCCCTGTTTCTAGGCGCAAAAGAATTCCAACTCTAATTTTATCTTCTGAAACTAAGAAGTCAAAAGGCACGTTCTGCTTAATAATATATTTGCTTTTACTATATTTTTTGATACTCAACTTGTTCAAAAATCGTTTAATATATCTATAACATACATTATAATCTTATTTAAAAAAATCTTTCAGCAATCAAATCAAGGCAAAAGAAATATAAAGGAAATTAACTTTATCTACTCAGCAGAATAAAACTACCAACAGATTATTTTCTGAAAATTTCTCTATAAATCAGTTGTTTGAACATCTTTTCTATTTCTCCATTGGGACAATATTATAGTGATTGAGATTTCTGGGAGAGTATCGCCAATGCCTAATTAACTCATTAGGTTATATGTTCAAAATGAAACAATGTAAAATAAAACAGTATAAAATAAAATGCAACACCTTTGCAATGCCAGTAATTTAACAGAACAAAAAAATGTTAAAATTCAAACCATATGTTTGTTATGTATATTTTAAGCTAATACTGAGACAAGCCTTTTCCATTAGAGAAGAATGAAAAGGTAGGTAGAGATTTTGCAGATATTTTGAAAGGGACTTATGAGTATTTTTAAGGGTTTATATGTTATCAACAGAGGATCTTAATTATTCCTAATTGCCACTTCAAATTGTGTGATGCCCTTGCTTTAACAAAGGTATATCACTAATAATACTTTAAAATTTCAAACTATGATTAGCTCATTGTTCAAATCATGATTGCAATAATGAGGGTGAGAATAAAAATGTTAATGAGTAAGAAAATAAGGAGAGAAAATATATACTGTGCTAACTGAGAAAAAGTTTTAGTATATAGAGGAGGAAACAATAAAATTGAAGTGGATGTGTTTATGTTGTGAAAATTGTCTGATGGGAAAAGCTGAGTTACTACTGGTAAACTAAGTTGGACAGAGGGAATACAGTCTGTGCATGATCCATATGAGAAAAAGTTGGTTGTAATATAGGAACATATGAGTCAGACAACTTACATAACATAGGGCAAGGCAAAAGGGAAGAATGAAATTACTTACTTGCTTTTTAAAGTAATGCATCTGAGTGGGACTTGAGCTCCTGAGATAACAGGAGTAGGGGTGGGAAAAGGAAGGCAGAAAAAGAGAAATGAGCTGAAAAGGTTCATAAAAGATGTTTTCTTTAGCATTTAAGAAAAACATCATCCTCCCACTTAAGTTTCCTGAAGATGAGGAAGGAGTTTCCACAGTCCCACATCCTCTTAATGATCGGAGCCCATAATCTATGTCGATTTTTCATTTGTTGATCAGTGATGTCTGGCACATTTCTATGTAGTGAAGTTTACTGGTCTTCATTGCATTATGCCCACACCTCTGTCTCCTTCCTGCCTTAAACAAACCCTATCTTCAGGCTCAATCCTGAGAATTTTTCCAGAGTAGATCCCAAATTAGATTAGAACTAGGACTGTTAACAAACACAGAGCCAGGGAAAAATGGAATTAACAATAATCCAAGGAGGACAGTGACTTGATTCAAGTGAATCAAGTGTGTATTAAGTGCCTACTTATGGATCAGATGCTGCCCTCTGAATTTCACATACATAAATTCTATTTAGCATTTAATCAGTGTTTTAGTGACCGTATTCTCAGCAACCTTAGACAGAGCCAGAGGGCTAACTGGCACAGTCACAGGTTCAAGTCAGAGGAAGCAGAAGCCAGAGCAGTATCATGACAGGTGGGGACCACTGGGGATGTAAGGCTGAGAGCAAACTCTAGGGTCTGAAAATGTGCCTTTTGTGTCCCTGTCTTCTCCACTTCTCCTCCTTTGAATACCCCTCAAGGAACCGTTGCAAATGAAAACTGGTTCTCAGAGCCTTCATCACACTGACATGTGAGTGAAACCAGGTTTAGGTGACAGCTGTTTAAGAAGACCAGGCAATTTCTCTTGAATTGAAGGCTTGAAATAAATAAATCCACTAACTTATGCATTATTCAGTCATGTGTTGAATACCTTCCACATGCCACACATTAGACTAGGCTTTATTGTCACATGTCAATAGAAGCTATAAATGGCAAAATGGAATTTCAGGTATTAATTTAAAAAGGTGAATTTGGAGGATGAGGATATCAAGGCCTTCAGTCTCCTCTGAAATCAGATCACAATGCCCTATTTCTTCATTTTCCCCTCATTAGTTTAACTTGTTGGAAATACAGGAAGAACATGGCCACATAGATTAGAAGTAATTAGTCTAAGCTTTCAAACTAAAAAAGGCCTTTTTAATTTTTTTTTTATTTTTGCGGTATGTGGGCCTCTCACTGTTGTGACCTCTCCCATTGTGGAGCACAGGCTCTGGACACCCAGGCTCAGCGGCCATGGCTCACGGGCCCAGCAGCTCCGTGGCATGTGGGATCTTCCCGGACGGGGGCACAAACCCGTGTTCCCTGCATTGGCAGGCAGACTCTCAACCACTGCGTCACTAGGGAAACCCAGGAAAGGCCTTCTTATAAGAGATTGTCAAAAGGATAAACATATGCATGGAATGTAGTATTATACAATGGAGAGGTATTTAAAATATTATTTTATATTTAAAAAAACATATATATCTACCTGTATAAATGAGTAAAAAGCAAATAAAATTTTCAACAAAACCATATCCCAATATACTCTAGTCCTTTCCTGAAGCATAGAGACACTGTCCTGTGCAATAGGGCAGTGGGGAGGAAGAGCTTCCCTCCAAAGACCAGGCATTACTGTATGAGAGTTCAGGCTCAGGATGGTAAGGCCACATGTGAGGTCTTCTCTGTCCAAAAATATCTCGTATCTTATTCTGTCACTAAATTGTTCCCCCCAATGCATTCATTCTTTTCCTATATCAGGACCCACCAATGTCACTTCCCTTGGAAACCTAGATATTTCTAGGAGGAGCAGCAAGCTGCTGGAAGTCACTTCATGGTTGTGGATTATGTTCAGAGAGCTATCTCCCTGTACAGCCACAACTTCAGACTAAAGGCAGAGCCAGGAAAGACCAGACTTGGCTGAAACTCTGATGTGAGGTCAGCTTGCTTCCACTGGACTTTTTGTGTGGTTTAGGCTAACATTTAAAGACAGCAGGCAGATCACTGCTTCTCAAAGTATGGTCCCCAGATCAGTGGCATCAGCTTTACTTCAGAACTTGATATTAATGCACATCTTCAGTCACTACCTCAGGAAGGCTGAAGAAGGAACTCTGGGGTGGGGGCCCAACAATACTTGTTTCAACAATCCCTCTAGGTGATTCCAATTCATGCTCAAGTTTAAGAAACACTGACCTACCTGGCAGTTCCACTGGGGACCCACCCTATACTGTGGATTCAGGTAATAACTTAAGAGTTTATGAGTTTCCAGTGTTTTCTTGAAATCAGACTTTGCAGTCATGGAGAAGGGCTAGAATAAAAGCTTCCAATGTTGGGAGTTGGGAGTGACTAGGGTAGGGTGAGATGAGAAGGAAGGGGAATAATGTGGTGTGAAAAAGAATCCAGAAACAAAAGAACAGAAAAGGATGAGAGATTGCAAGAAGACACATATATTACCTTTTTTTTTTTTCTAGCCTAGTCCTAGCTTAACTTCAGTCTTTTCCATGATCAAACTTTACACTAGTGACTATTGCATTGCCGACCTGGATTAAGGCTGTGCTGGGGACAATTTTATCCTGGGTTTTTGTTTTTCTGTCTCTAAAGGCAGTAGCAACAGGTTAACCTGCCTCTCTGTTTGTGAGCTTTCTTCCACCCCATCTTGTGTTTTTCTTACTTTTTGTAATGAATTCTAATGTACTTACATCTTTCCAGGGATTAGGCCTGACAGCAACAGCTCACAATAAAGTGAGCACAAGGTCACACAACAATATATGAGGAAGAATGAACTACAATTAAACAAACATAATTGCTTACAAGCAACACCCTCCAAAGTAGGGAACAATAAATCTTTGGCTCAAAGTAATGAGGGATCAGGAGATGAAAATGTTGGAACGACTCACTGGAGCAATCTTAAAACTCACAATGAAAGGAAAACATATAACAAAAAATCACCATTGATTCCTAATTCCAGGAAATCAGCCTGTCCTTCAAATGTAAGACACATACTTTCTAAGGTACGTGGTTATTGACCACCACTTAATCCCTTCTGGTTTGGAAGAACAGTTGGACCTTTATTTAGAGCCAATGTTCAATTACAAATGTAATGGGCAAGAGTCTTACTAAGAAATACCCAAACCTAAAGTTAATCAGCTCAATTCTAAATTGTCACAATTCATTCTATTTATTCGTATTTTCATTACAACAACTGAGTACATACTTTCCTTCAAATGATTTTTTAAATTCTCCAGTCCCAGCAGAGTAGAGGCAGTTTTTTTTTTGGTTAAGCCTCTTTTCTTGCTGTAAGTCATCTAGAAACTGACCTACTCTAAGAGACGAAATGTGCCTGTGAGGGACTTGGAGATCCAAGCTAAAATAAGTATGCTTATTACTTTTTATCTCTTCCTGATGGAGGAGCGAAGAGACAATTGGATGAGAGCAGAGAGATAGGGGCTTTTGTTTTCTTTAGAAATTATTTTTCTACTTGTGACTTTATAGCAGAGGATTAAGTAAATTTGATTGAGTCTATTTGCTCCTATACTACCCGTATCATAAAAACTTTCATAATTAAGAATTAGTGAACTAACAACTCATTTGCTCAGAAAATATTTAAAGAGTTTTTACTACGCTTCTAAATGTGGTTTAGTCATTACCCAAACAGGTCATGGTGTCATTCTTTTTCCCAAAGAATACATATTCTATCATAGGGGTGGGTTTGGTCAAGATTAAGACAGTTGACAAATCATAGACTAGTTAAGTGCTTATTTATAAGCTACAGATTATCAAAAAAAATAGGGAAGCATACAGAGAGATATGTAACCTTAGAACAGAGAAGCTGAATGTACTAGAATTGTGTTTGACTTGAAAGGAAATTCTCTGCAAAAACAGCAAAGATCCTGCTCTCCACCTTCTTCCTTATACTCTCCCTGCAAGCTTACAAAACTGGGCACCAGTTTCAGTCTACTTGAAAACCATCTATATGATAATATCACTAGGGACTGTATTTTATCACATTAGACCTTTGTGGGATATGGAGAGCATCATTTAAAATTCAGTTCTTGTCAGTGGAGAAACTGCGCAGAAAAGACATCAGATTCGTTGGAATCTTAAGAAAATTGTGGCTTTTGAAAATTTCCCTAAATGAGGCAAAAGAAGAGACAGAGATGGAGAGACAGAGAAATAATGAGAGACAAATAGCAGGGAAATCAAAGGAGAGGAGAAGAGAAAATAAACAACCAAAAACAAATTGAGAAGAAGGAAGTCAGGATATTTAGAATATTTCCATTTTTTGGTGTGAAATCTTATGTTTTAGAAGCACATTCTGTGTGTGTGTATTTGTGTTAGTTCTCTATTTGATCTCACCTGACGTGTGTTGGTTTTACAAATGTGATTGGCCAGTTGTGTTTGAAAATGGATGCCACTTGGGAAAACCTTTTCTGCTCACAGGAGGAGCAGGGTCTTTTGTTTTTTGGCTTCAGCATAGTGACAAACACAATTCTGGACCGCTTACCTGTGCTTGGTACCTGCTAACCTAGTGACTTGAATACATAAGGTCAGTATTAGCTTTCTTTTGGCCCCAAATTATTTGACTTTGAAGCCAGGAGCCATAGAATCCAGACACAAAGGAAGCTGAAGCTGTAAGGACAGAGAAAATTAGGGACCCTCTCTTAATTCAGATATGGAGAAAACATGTGTTAGAACTGCTTGTGCTTACTAATTAAGTACCTTTCATTTGCTTTTACATCTTTTTTGCTTAACTAAGGAGAAAATGTGCATTATTTAAAGGAACCAAACAGAATGAAAACACAACAAAGGAAAGAAATCTTTTTGATTTGAATCTTGGCAAATACCCTACTTGCAATAACTTAAAGATTTAATATTATTACATGCACAAAAAAATAAAGCCTAATGCTCATGCAAGCAAATTTGAATCAAAACTCTCTCTGGGAACCTTCCTACTGACAATAAAATTTCATGCAAAATAAACAATAAGATACCAAAACTATTGTAAGCAGTTTAGGAAATTACATATCAAATATCTTTCTAAGAGCCTGGGGGTCTTACTGAGCAGATATTTTGCCTAACAGGTCTCACTGCATATGCAGATTTAAATAATTCACTTGTTTAAGAAACCTCCTATTCTCTATTTACTCAACACTTCAACAGTGGGTTGTCACCAGCAGTCATGCCAAGAGTCAAAGGGAAAAAATTGTTATTTTTCTAGTTTCGAAGGAAATGATATGAAAATAATTAGCAAGCCTAGGGTTTAACGGTAAAGTCAGGTGACAATAGTGCATTCAATCAAAATCCATTCTCCATAAGTGTGATTTCAGAAACCAGGGTAAATCATACAAATGTGCATAGACTTACACTGAATAGTTGTATGGTTATGCTTAGATACCTGGCCAACTGGTCTCCTATGTCTCTTATTACATCGGTAGTAATCTCAAAGAGAGATGTTGTCCAAGGTCACAAGATAAGCCCTGGAATGAGTCAACAGAACTTCCAAAGGTTGGTTCCTCTCTTCATATATGGCATCCTATATGTGTGAATAAAACTATATAAAATCTTAAGTGTGTGTGTATGTGTGTGTATCCTCCCAGACTTACAAGATATTTAGACTTTGATTAAATGGAATAAATCTCCAGTTCTCTCATGTACTCACAGATATTTTTTGATGATTTAGCCAATAATAAAATAATAAAATAAAAAGACAACAAAGATAAACTAACCAGATCTTCTCTAAAAGAGTAAATTAACAAAATCAATGTCTGCAATACAAGTTGTACTGAGATAGGTTTTCAGAGTTTTTGGTCTGAAAGTTTGAATAGAAATGGTCTGATTACAAAAATTCTTGTGCTTTCAAAAGGTTCATTTTTATTTCCATCTCATTTTTAAATAAATTAATTAATTAAAATGTATTGGAGGGGATATAAAAACACTTTTTTTACCACCTCTTTTTCAGATAAAAGTGGGCCACAGAGTGTAAAGCAATTGTTGGTAATAAAAGCACATAATAGGTGTGGACTTAGTTGGATGTGTTCTTTGTGATTTCCAGACTCTATTTCACACGTTCAGTTTTTCTCTGTAAAAGTCTCACAGGCATTCCAAGACAGCAACTTCCTTTATATAAAAAAAATCACCATGCCTAGAAATTCAAAGTAGAAGAAATTGTTCTGCCTCTAGTGGAGTTCACATACTTTCCAGGAAGAGATGACCTTTTTAGATGAAAAGTTAATTTCCAGTTCAAGGCTGCATCCCATTCAGTGACAAAAAAAAAAAAAAAATGGCATAGAGGAAAAGCTGGATTCAATTAAGTGTGGGAGACACTGTCCTGAGCCCTGGGGATCAAAGAAATTTTCCTGGGAAGACAGACTTGCATGGGTTAGACATCAATGAGAAAAGAAAGCCTTCACTTGAAAAAAACTCTGGAAGGATGAAAGCCTAGCTGTTTATAGTGTTTTCCTCAGATAAGGTCTGTATGGTATTTGAGTGAGAAAAGTCAGTTTGCTTTATATATATATCTATCTTTAGTCATTAAGACTTTTACAATAAAATATATTCATATATTACTGGTATAGTTATTAGGAAAATAATACAAGGCCAGGTGGACAGTTTAAACAAACTGTTTGTTTAACTGTTTAAAATAATACAAGGCCAGGTGGACAGTGTAAACAAACAAAATATTCAACTACATTAAAACTGGGGTTTGATGTCTATACAGCATTGTGGGAACAGTGAGGGAAGCATGGTGGCTGGAGTTGACATTGTGGTGGTACAGAATGGAGTGGAATTTGCACTCACGTTTAGTAATGTTATGAAATTAGATTTGGAAACTCATTGACTAAGGTAAAGCAGATGATGGCTGATCCTCATTCATCAAGTAATTCATCATTTTTTCAACATATATTTATTGTGAATATTAACTGTATCACATGCATTGCTCTTGGGGGGAAAACAGCTGAACTTTCTTGGAAAATGTATTTCATGAGGGGAGAGGGTTTGTTATGTAAATTAATGATAAAATACAATTTTAAAATCAGATAGTTATGTTCTGTGAGGAAAATTAAATGGAAGTGGGTGTAAAGGAGATGAAATCTGTGAGTTCCATTGCTAATTGTGAATCCCTGTCTGAGAGGGTGACATGAGCTATGATATTAATGATGATAAATCCTGAAGAAAAATGGAGTGGTTCTGGTCTGAATTAGGTGTGGTTACCAACCAGAATACATGGAGTAATGCACATACAGAGATATAACATAATACCTAAAATCTCAAGACTTCTTAGAACAACTTAAAAAAAAAACAAACAAAGAAAAAATCTTCCTTCCCTGACAACTTAGCCTACTCAAAGGCAAACTACTCTGTTAATGGTCTTCATTCAATCAGCTATCTAAGTGGAAATAAACAAAAACAGACAAACAAACTCAAGACCCTGTTCTACAGTCTGTAGATTTTACTTTTATAAATGTAAAGTTTTTTCTTTGTTTGGGGAGACAACCTATACAGGATTGATATCCCTCACATATGAGTAAATATTCAACTACATTAAGACTATCTCAGAGTCATTCTTTGACAGTATTAAGAAGAAATCAGCTATGGGAATATCAGGAGGAGAAACATTCTGGACAGATGAAACATCTTGGGTTAGAATGGTTTGAACTGAGCTGTAGAAGACTGGGGAGAAAGCAGATTTTGTTGGGTTGGGGAGAGGTATCATCAGGAGTCTTGTTTTGACCACATTAAGCATGGATGCTTTATTAGTCAACTTGGCTGCCATAACAAAATATCATAGACTTGGGGATTTGAAAAAAATAAATTTATATCACCATTCTGGCGGATGGAAGTCTGAGATAAGGGTGCATGGTTGCATTCTGGTGAGGACTCTCTTCTTGGCTTACAGATGGCTGTCTTCTTGTCCTATCCTCACAGGTCAGAGAGATCAAGCTCCATTCTCTTCTTACAAAGAGACTAATCCTATCTTGGGAGCTCTGCCCTCATAACTTCATTTAAACTTAATTACCTACTGTCAATTGGAAAAATAATGCACAAACTTTAAGTTGAAATTATGTTTTATTCGGCAGACATACTGAAGACATAAGCCTGAGAGACAGCCTGTCGGATAGCTCTGAGGGACTGTTCCAAAGAGGTAAGGGAGGAGCCAGGATATATATGAGTTAAAAACAAACAAACAAACAACAAGTAGTCGGAAGACCAAAAGATTACTGTTAATTAAAGAGAGCCAGACATCTCAAGTTAATTAATTTAGCACTTTTCTACGTAAGGGAAGATGCAAGGGTCTGGGCTCATTGAAGTCACTCCTTTGATATGCACTCTAACTATCTAGGGCTAGTATGCTGTTTTATCTATCCTGTATCCTACTGAAGCTGCAGTGGCTGATGGTTTGATGGCCGCAATATCTTTTGTTTTCTGATATGGCAGGCAACATGTTTTGTCCATACTCCCAAAGACCCTACCTCCAAATACTATCACATCAAACATGAATTTGAGCAGAGAGAGGGAAAAAATTCAGTCCATAACAGATGCTTATTAGATTTACATGGGTGAGGTCAAGGATACAGTGAGATGCCTACATCTGGTGTTTTGGAAAGAGGGCAAAATAAAATATTGGATTTGGACATTGCATTATGTAGATATTTTAAAGAAATTGGACAAGATAAAATTGAGAGGTGGGGGAGTGTACATAGGGAAGGGATGGGGATCTGCAATAACTTATGAAAGCAACAAGACCCTTCAACCTGAGAACATGCAAACAGCTTAGTTAAGTCAAACCTGAAGTTATCTTTCTGACATTTCTCCTGGTGTAAACATGAGTAGAGGTCCTGTCCTTAGTTGTTAAGTTTACATGATTAAACTGATCATTTTGTTAAGTAGTTAAGTGTATCCTGGTATATTGATTGACTTTCATCAAACTTATAAGGAAATATTTTAACAACCAGAATTCTTGTTTGTTACTTGATAATAAGGAACTTGTCCTTATAACATCCTCAACTACTTATCCATCAAGGCACAAGTAGGTCAAGATGTTAAAACTGGTTTATGGTAGATCTAACTCAAGAGTTAGATAGCATATAACCATCTAATTCTTTTTGCAATTAGTTAAGAGTAATTCTCAGTTTCTTTAATTTATTTTACCAAGAAAAAAGACCTCAGATTCAAACAAACCTGGTTTTGAATCCCATTACTATAAATAACTACTGAATTTAGGAAACTTACTTAACATTTTTATGAGTTTCCATACCTCAAAAATGGGAGTAATTTTACCTTCCTTCTAGGACTGTTGTGAGAATTAAGTAAAATAATGAATGGGCGAAGGGATTAAGCATGTGACTGATACACTGTATTCAATCAATGTTATTGATTATTTTGTTAACATTAGAGAGGCAACATGCACTCAGGGGGTTAATAATTTGGACTTAAGCAGCTAGATACAAGCATTTAGTTTCTTTGAAGTCTTGTGTTGAAATTTCAAACACTTTGTGCATTTTTATTTCCTCTCATAGAAATCTGTTTATGTTGATATAGAATTATTCTCTGTCAAATAATGGTACATATTGATGCTTTAAGAAAAATCTCTGTGATTTTACACACCATCAAGAATTCTGCTCCATACTACCTGGGATGTCATGCATTGAAAAAGGATGCTTGGATGTAGAGAAGAGCTAATCTTTCAGTCTAAAAAAAAAAAGTTGGTTAATATTAATGTAATATTCATATTTGTGAGATACCCATGATCTCCCAGATAAAAAGATAAAAACATCTTAATATTTGCCATATAATAGACTATTATCACTTATAATAAACTATTTCCTCAGTAGATTTTCACGGATGGATGTTTTTATCCACTTATATAAATTCTTATGAAATGAGTCTGAGTGACCTTTATTAAACAGTCATACTAAATCTAGGGATAAGCACTACAAATACAAACTTGGGACAGGGTAGATAATTTAAATTCAAATCTGAGCTAGAGAGTCCTGGGAAATATGAAGAGTTTCATATGGAGGACAAATTGCTTAAGGTTATGGTTCTCGTATACACACATGCAAACATGAACACAGAGAGATAAACACACACACTATATATATATTTTTTTCCCCTGAGGCCCCCTGTTTTAAATAATTTTATTTAACAATGTGCTTTTTGGCATTTTTACTGATCATAGGTAGATACTTGACAAAGTTTCTGATCAGCACAAGATAACTTACTTCAACCAGGGTTACTGTAGTGACTGGATGTTATTTTACACAAGGCAAAGAAACCAGATACTTGACCTAAGTGTGAGCAACTTTCTTAGTTACTAAAAAAGGGCTTTTTTTTGCATATTACAGATGACTTTTGTGGACCTTTATCACTTAGCTTTATAAGTTTAAAGACCCAGAGTATAATAACTGACCAGGGGTGTAAACCTTCCTCTTTGGCAGTTAATGTTGAAAGAGTATTTGGAAGTAGGGACATGTCTGAAATTCAGCCCCTTAGGAGGCATCTGAGAGCTTTATCAAAGTATCAGTTGAAACCTGCCTCTTATATGCCCCAATTTCACAGAATACCTCTTTGTATTTTACAGTCTCTTACTATCTCTCATTGCACTCAGCATAGAATTGCAAATTCCTATTGATTGATTAAACCAATTTAGACTGGTTCCCTTGCAGATGGCCCAAAGGGAAAAACACAAAAAACAAACAAACAAACAAAAAATCCAAGTCCTTTCTCTTCCAGAGCCTTTGGAAGCTCTGTAATACAGAGAACAACACTCACTTACTGTTTCTTTTTTCAAGATTCCAAGTAGGTGGTTGTTGTTTCCCCTCCCCAACCCCTCAAAAAATTTGTAAACAGTAGAATACAAAATAGGCCCTCGTTCCTAGTAATTTGCAGTTTCAGGCTGATATCTTGTTACCTTTTTTCCTGAGTCATTAGTTGCAGCCTAATGGAACATAATCTTACACACACACACACCTCCTTCAGATGAATGTGACTAGTTTCACAGTTTGAAGAAAGGACAAGGTCAACTCTCATTCTTTTTGAGCTTTATGGACTGTGTATACAACTCAATCCAATTTGGACTCTTCATCTGAAACTTTGAAATTGTGGTGAGCTAGGAAGGGTTTGAGGGGATAGGAACTGAAACAGAGGTGTAAATTAGATATATGCTTGAACTCTGATTCTTTTCACAGGAACATCAACAGGAAAAGGTAACTTCACTTTAGTAGCATGTAGAAAAAGAGGAAATACCGGTTGGGGGTAAAAAAAAAAAGAAACTGTGCAATGTTTCTACGCTTGATAATATTAATTTATCTATTTGTGAACAATCAGAAACAGAGAAAATGTTCCCATGTCAGCCACATGGTTCATTCAGTCTTAGGCTATGACTCTGATCAATGTCATGCCTCTGTTTTGGGAAATGATTTTTGTTCTTGGCATCAACCTTAATGTTTGGAGTTGTGTTCTTATAAAGGTGTTCTTTGTTGATCCATTTTATTGTTAGCATCTGCAGATTTCTTAAACTATTCACATTTATGGGATACTGTAGGGAAGCAAAACTTGCCACCCTAAAATGTCTCTAGGCATGTAGATTATTTCAAGCTGAAAACAATCAAGGCCCAAAAGGCCCAGGAAGAAATTTTGACCTTCCCCTTAAGTGCCTAAAATAATTTACATAGGGGTTTTGTTCCTGGAATACCACTCTCACTCAGAGACATCTACAGAGAAAATCAGTTAGGTGTGGTGAGGGAAACTCTTCAGGGCTTAGAGATCAAGTCCACTCTGTGTCTCACTATTTCTGCATGACTCATAAAATATTTATTTACAAAAGATCTGCTTTTTCATCTCCATGTGAATTGCCTTCTTTCCCTTTGAGGTCCCAAACCACTACGTTTTGTCTTTAGCTGAAGATGGTTTTTAAGGTGAGGGCTTCAGCTATTTTGGTGAGTTACTCTGTTTTCCTGGGTCTCTCCCATGGATACATGTTTCGGGCTTTACCCTACAGGCCTGCAAGCCCCCTCAAGACTGAAGAAAGAGTCTAGAGTCAGTGACAGAGACATCAGTGGTTTAATGGATGGGGGAATCTTACATGTCTGAAACAAAAGAGTCCTGTAGAGACTCTCCACCCTGTGGACGGCAGATGGCAAGCAGGACAGGGCAGCAATCTTCAGTCCTGGGGAGAGAAGGAGGTTACCAATTATATAAGGAATTGAGTCAGGTTGGTTCATTGGTTACTAGGGAAATCAGCAGAGGAATGTGCCCCTCACCACCCCTCTGATAAACTATCATCCTGGAGACATCCTAATCTAAAGATTAGAACAATCACTAGCTGGGGTTGGGACAAATATATAGGCATTTACTGATTAGGCTCTATTATTCAGAGGGAAGGTCAGTCATGTGAGTAGCATGGAGGTGAAGCAGGGATTGGTCCAGCAGGAGATGTACAGAGAACAAGAGAACAGCCATTTGGGGTAGCCTGACCATATATATGTTATTAAACTTTGGTTTGATTTTTACCTGTTAATCTGTCCCATGTCAATTTAATTCTTAGACCAGCCAGAAGAACTGGAAGGGTAGAGAAAAAGTTCTTCCTTTCTGATGATATTCACTATTTACCCTATATCACTTCTTGGGATTATGAGATTTATCCCTCTGTTTCCTAATGATCAAATAAATTTCCTTCACATATTTTATTAATTTTTAATTATTTTTGTCTCATAAAACCTGAGGGAGGATTTTATTTCCAAAATTATGTATTTCATTATTACTTGGTCATGTTGTAACTTCAACTGCTTAGTCTTCATGATTTAATATAATTTTAAAATATCCACTCTACATCTTTGTTTGATCAATGGGTTTTAAATTGTGCTTCTAGATCCCTTTCCAGAGTCAAGGAAAAAAAGAGGAAAGGAGGGGGAAAGAGTCCCTTCTTCCTAATCTAATCCTTCATAATGTGTTCTCACTTTCCCTGCTTTACACATTAGGTGACATATCTGAAAAATAAAAATTAGATAACCACCAGTCAAGGCTACAGAATTTTAGTTATTTTTATTAAACAATATATTTATTTATTTGATAGTGATTGATTGGTTTGTTTTGTTTTGTTTTGTTTTTTTCTAGGTGCCATTTATGTGTAAGGAAAGAATATAAACTAAATGATTAACCCCTTCTCCCTGAGCCCCTCCATTGACCAGTCCAAGGTGTTGCCTGGGAAGTGTTCCTTTTTCTGTTCCCAACAGCTTGTTTCACATGCCTTTTTAGAAACATCTTTGTAGTACTGCAATAATTTATTTCCTATCCTCCACATTACAACCTGAGTTCATTGAGGGTAAAGACCGGCATTTTTCTTTGTATACATAATATCCAGCACTGAGGAAGATCTTAATAGGCATTTAAATCATGGTGCCAATTGAATTTGATCTCATCTGAGCAGAAGACCTCAAGAAATGATGTAAATTTCACTCAAAATAGGTAATCAAATGGGAGAAATACTTCCCTAATCACAAGGAGATTGTATATTTTCTCCACAAAAGACTCTTAAAAAAACAATTATTATTTTATCTTTGAAAGAGTAACCTTCTGCCTCTTATTTAAAGACCAGATTATCTGACTGATGAATTGATTCTTTCTTTCCTTCTTTCATTAAAATTTCATCACAAACCTACTATACACACAGGGTTATGCTAGGGACTAGGGGTACAAAGATGAATAAACTGTGGTGTATATTCCTGAGGTTCTCATAATATTAATGAGGATCTACATGGAGACAGAGTCAAATTGTAGCTCAAGATATAATATAGGAGGTCAATTAATTAGTTCTAAGGAGGTTTGCAGGAAGACAGAATACTTGGGAACAGTGTTTCTTTGATTATGGAGTGGAGGCTGAAGGGAGCCTTTAGGAACGGTTAGGATTGAGAGAGGCAAACGTGTTTGTGTGTCTGAAACTATAAGGAAGGAGAATATGCTGAGGGAGCCGGACAGGGACGGGAGATGTAGAGGGTGGTAGCTAACCTCACAATGAGCAAGAAACCATCAAAACATGCTGAGAAACCACCTGCCAAGCACAAAGGATTCAGGTTCAATTGTCTAGTATGGGTCCAGTATTATACTAGGCTTTGTGTTGTTTACCATTCCTCCATATACATTCACTGATAAACAAGCAAACAAAGAAAAAAATCCAATATATATTGAGAATTCCCAGGTCCCTACACTTTCCCAAATGACAAGGAAAACATGAGTATTATTCTTCTCTAATAAGTAGAAAACAGGAAAGAAAATATAAAAATGTATATGGAAGTTATTAAACATCTAAATATCAATATGTCTTAGAAGAGGAAAATATAAAGTCTTTTTATTTTTTTTTTTTGTGGGGGGGGAGTGCTTGATGCCTACCTGCCCCTAACAGGAAGGCAAGGAAATGGGACTTTCAAAGTCCATTCATATAATTTTAAGGCACTGCAACCAAAAAGTCATAGCTTTCAACCCCAGACTTTCTGGTAGATCATCAAACACTAATTTCTCTGACTTAGCATCCTGTGAGAATTCAGAATTCTAGGGTTGAAAATGAGATTTGGGGTAAGTTCACTTTGTAAGAAACTTAGAACCAGAGAGGTACTCTCTTTGGCTTGGAGACTTTATATCCTCTCATTTGAATTCCTGGCAATGTGTGCTGATCCTTTAGTTCTAACTCAAATGTGCAGCTTCAGCACCCACGCCTCCTTGGTGCTCCCCTCTCAGGCTGGGAACACAGACCCATTTAGGAACCTGGGTCATCTTCCAGCTTGTTCTACAAAGTAGGGAGAAAACCTCTGCATTTGGGAGTTCTGGAAGGCTTCTGGCCCCCTTGGAGACTGGGAATCTGGCTGTAGAAATTTTTAAATTTCCTTACATTGTTAATAATTCTGATTTCAAGGAGGAGAAACTAGAAGAGATTTGGAAAACATATACATCCTTGAGAGGGTTAGGCTACTCTCCATGTTAAATCCATGCTTTGATAAAATTCCTCAGCTTGTTTGAGGAAAAAACAGACCAGAACAAAATCAAGCAGTAACCTACAATTTGTTCTTTATTTTTTACTTATTTAATTTTAATACTAAAATCAACATTTTCCTGTGTGTTGACTTGTATTTTCTCTCATTTTGTTAACTTTTTAAAAATTTTTATTATTAATTTAATTTTTGAATTTTATTTTATTTATTTTTTCATACAGTAGGATCTTACTAGTCATCAATTTTATACATATCAGTGTATACATGTCAAACCCAATCGCTCAATTCAGCACACCACCATCCCCACCCCCACCATGTTTCCCCCCTTGGCATCCATACGTTTGTTCTCTACATCTGTATCTAAACTTCTGCCCTGCAAACCAGTTCATCTGTACTTTTTTTTCTAGGTTCTACATATATGCGTTAATATACGACATTTGTTACTCTTTCTGACTTACTTCACTCTGTATGGCAGTCTCTAGATCCATCCATGTCTCAACAAATGACTCAATTTCATTGCTTTTTATGGCTGAGTAATATTCCATTGTATATATGTACCACAACTTCTTTAACCATTCGTCTCTTGATGGGCATTTAGGTTGCTTCCATGTCCTGGCTATTGTAAATAGCGCTGCAATGAACATTGGGGTGCATGTGTCTTTTTGAATTCTGGTTTTCTCTGGGTATACGCTCAGTAGTGGGATTGCTTGATCATATGGTAATTATATTTTGAGTTTTTTAAAGGAACCTCCATACTGTTATCCATAGTGGCTGTATCAATTTACATTCCCACCAACAGTGCAAGAGGGATCCCTTTTCTCCACACCCTCTCCAGTATTTGTTGTTTGTATATATTTGGGTGATGCCCATTCTAACTGGTGTGAGGTGATACTTCATTGTAGTTTTGATTTGCACTTCTCTAATATTAGTGATGCTGAGCAGCTTTTCATGTACTTCTTGTCCATCTGCATGTCTTCTTTGGAGAAATGTCTATTTAGGTCTTCTGCCCATTTTTGGATTGAGGTGTTTGTTTCTTTAATATGGAGCTCCATGAGCTGTTCATATACTTTTGAGATTAATCCTTTGTCAATTAATTCATTTGCAAATATTTTCTCCCATTCTGAGGGTTGTCTTTTCATCTTGTTTATGGTTTCCTTTGCTGTGCAAAAGATTTGAAGTTTCATTAGGTCCCATTTGTTTACTTTTGTTTTTATTTCCATTACTCTAGGAGGTGGATCAAAAAAGATCTTGCAGTGATTTATGTCAAAGAGTGTTCTTCCTATGTTTTCCTCTAAGAGTTTTATAGTGTCTGGTCTTAGATATAGGTCTCTAATCCATTTTGAGTTTAGTTTTGTGCATGGTGTTAGGGAGTGTTCTAAATTCATTCTTTTACATGTAGCTGTCCCGTTTTCCCAGCACCAATTATTGAAAACACTGTCTTTTCCCCATTGTATATCCTTGCCTCCTTTGTCATAGATTAGTTGATCATAGGTGCATGGGCTTCTCTCTGGGTTTTCTATCTTGTTCCATTGATCTCTGTTCCTGTTTTTGTGCCAGTACCATATTGTCTTGAGTACTGTAGTTTTGTAGTGTAGTCTGAAGTCAGGGAGTTTGATTCCTCCAGTTCCATTTTTTCCTTCAAGACTGCTTTGGTCATTAGGGATCTTTTTTTTCTCCATACAAATTTTAAGATATTTTATTCTAGTTCCATAAAAAATGCCATTGGTAATTTGATAGGGATTACAATGAATCTGTAGATTGCTTTGGGTAGTAGAGTCATTTTCACAATGTTGATTCTTACAATCCAAGAACATGGTATATCTCTCCATCTGTTGGTATCATCTTTAATTTCTTTCATCAGTGTCTTATAGTTTTCTGCATACAGGGCTTTTGTCTCCCTAGGTAAGTTTATTCCTAGGTATTTTATTATTTTTGTTGCAATGGTAAATGGGAGTGCTTTCTTAAATTCACTTTTAGATTTCTCATCATCAGTGTATAGGAATGCAAGAGATTTCTGTGCATTAATTTTGTATCCTGATACTTTACCAAATTAATTGATTAGCTCTAGTAGTTTTCTGGTGGCATTTTTAGGATTCTCTATGTATAGTATCATGTCATCTGCATACAGTGACAGCTTTACTTCTTCTTTTCCAATTTGGATTCCTTTTATTTCTTTTTCTTCTCTGATTGCCATGGCTAGGACTTCCAAAACTATGTTGAATAATAGTGGTGAGAGTGGACATCCTTGTCTTGTTCCTGATCTTAGAGGAAATGCTTTCAGATTTTCACCATTGAGAATGATGTTTGCCATGGGTTTGTCTTATATGGCATTTATTATGTGGAGGTAAGTTCCCTGTATACCCAATTTGTGGAGAGTTTTTATCATAAATAGGTGTTGAATTTTGTCAAAAGCTTTTTTCTGCATCTATTGAGGTGCTCAGACGGTTTTTATTCTTCAATTTGTTAATATGGTGTATCACATTGATTGATTTTTGTATATTGAAAAATCCTTGCATCCCAGGAATAAATCCCACTTATCAGGGTGTATGATTCTTTTACTATGCTGTTGGATTCTGTTTGCTAGTATTTTCTTGAGGATATTTGCATCTATTTTCATCAGTGATATTGGTCTGTTGTTTTCTTTTTTTGTAGTATCTTTGTCTGGTTTTGGAATAAGGGTGATTGTGGCCTCATAGAATGAGTTTGGGAGTATTCCTTCCTCTTCAAATTTTTGGAAGAGTTTGAGAAGGATGGATGTTAGCTCTTCTCTAAATGTTTGATAGAATTCACCTGTGAAGCCATATGGTCCTTGTCTTTTGTTTGTTGGAAGATTTTTAATCACAGATTAAATTTCATTACTTGTGATTGGTCTGTTCATATTCTCTATTTCTTCCTGGTTCAGTCTTGGAAGGTTATACCTTTCTAAGAATTTGTCCATTTCTTCCAACTCGTCCATTTTACTGGCATAGATTTGCTTTTAGTAGTGTCTTAGGATGCTTTGTATTCCTGCCCTGTCTGTTGTAACTTCTCCTTTTACATTTCTAATTTTAATGATTTGAGTCCTCTCCCTCTTTTTCTTGATGAGTCTGGCTAATGGTTTATCAGTTTTGTTTATCTTCTCAAAGAACCAGCTTTTAGTTTTATTGATCTTTGCAATTGTTTTCTTTGTTTCTATTTCATTTAGTTCTGCTCTGATCTTCATGATTTCTTTCCTTCTGCTAACTTTGAGTTTTGTTTGTTCTTCTTTCTCTATTTGCTTTAGCTGTAAGGTTACATTGTTTATTTGAGAATATTTTTCATTTCTTGAGTTAGGCTTATATAGCTATAAACTTCCCTCTTAGAATTGCTTTTGCTGCATCCCGTAGGTTTTGGATTGTTGTGTTTTCATTGTCATTTGTCTCTAGGTGTTTTTTGATTTCCTCTTTGATTTCAGTGATCTCTTGGTTATTTAGTAACATATTGTTTAGCCTCCATGTGTTTGTGGGTTTTTTTTAATTTTTTTTCCCTGTAATTCATTTCTAATCTCATAGTATTGTGGTCAGAAAAGATGCTTGATATGATTTCAATTTTCTTAAATTTACTGAGGGTTGATCTGTGACCCAAGATTTGATCTATCCTGGAGAATGTTCCATGCACACTTCACAAGAAAGTGTAGTCTGCTGTTTTTGGATGGAATGTCCTCTAAATATCAACTAAATCTATCTGGTCTATTTTGTCATTTAAAGCTTCTGTTTCCTTATTTATTTTCATTTTGATTGATTTGTTCATTTGTGTAAGTGAGATGTTAAATTCCCCCACTATTACTGTGTTACTGTCTATTTCCTCTTTTATAGTTGTTAGCATTTGCCTTATGTATTGAGGTGCTCCTATGTTGGGTGCATATATATTTAGAATTGTTATATGTTCTTCTTGGATTGATCCCCTGATCATTATGTAGTGTCCTTCCTTGTCTCTTGTAACATATTTTATTTTAAAGCCTATTTTATCTGATATGAGTATAGCTACTCCAGCTTTCCTTTGATTTCCATGTGCATGGAACATATTTTTCCATACCCTCACTTTCAGTCTATATGTATCCCTAGGTCTGAAGTGGGTCTCTTTTAGAAGCATATAGATGGGTCTTGCTTCTGTATCCATACAGCAAGCCTGTTTCTTTTGGTTGGAGCATTTAATTCATTCACGTTTAAGGTAATTATCGATATATATGTTCCTATGACCACTTTCTTAATTGTTTTGGGTTTGTTTTTGTAGGTCCTTTTCTTCTGTTGTGTTTCCCACTTAGGGAAGTTCCTTTAGCATCTGTTGTAGAGATGGTTTGATGGTGCTGAATTCTCTTAGCTTTTGCTTGTCTGTAAAGCTTTTGATTTCTCCTTCAAATCTGAATGAGTTCCTTGCCAGGTAGAGTAATCCTGGTTTCAGTTTTTTTCCCTTTCATCACTTTAAATATATCATGCCATTCTCTTCTGGCTTGTAGAGTTTCTGCTGAAAAATTAACCGTTAACCTTATGGGAGTTTCCTTGTATGTTATTTGTTGTTTTTCCCTTGCTGCATTTAATAATTTTTCTTTGTCTTTAATTTTTGCCAATTTGATTACTATGTGTCTCGGCATGTTTCTCCTTGGGTTTATCCTGTATGGGACTCTCTGTGTTTACTGGACTTGGGTGGATATTTCCTTTCTCATGTTAGGGAAGTATTCAACTATAATCTCTTCAAATAGTTTCTCAGGTCCTTTCTCTCTCTCTTCTCCTTCTGGGACCTCTATAATGTAAATGTTGTTGTGTTTAATGTTGTCTCAGAAGTCTCTTAGGCTGCCTTCATTTCTTTTCATTATTTTTTCTTTATTCTGTTCCACAGCTGTGAATTGCACCACTCTCTCTTCCAGGTCACTTATCCAGTTTTCTGCCTCAGTTATTCTGCTATTTATTCCTTCTAGTATAGTTTTCATTTCACTTATTGTATTGTTCATCTCTGTTTGTTTGTTCTTTAATTCTTCTAGGTCTTTGTTAAACATTTTTTGCATCTTCTCGATCTTTTCCTCCATTGTTTTTCTGAGGTCCTGGATCATCTTCACTATCATTATTCTGAATTCTTTTTCTGGAAGGTTGCTTATCTCCACTTCATTTAGTTGTTTTTCTGGGATTTTATCTTGTTCCTTCATCTGGTACATAGCCTTCTTCCTTTTCTTCTTGTGTATCTTTCTGTGAATGTGGTTTTTGTTCCACAGGCTGCAGGACTGTAGTTCTTCTTGCTTCTGTTGTCTGCCCTGTTGTGGATGAGGCTATCTTGAAGCAGGTATTGTTAATACCTCCATTTTAAAGATGGGGACATTGAAGTTTTGAGACATAAACTTGTCCAAAATAATTCTGCTAGTGGTGGAAAGTCTCCTGCAGAGGCAGGAAGAGGCTGTGGTTCACCGTGGGGACAAGGTCACTGGCAGCAGAAGTTCTGGGAAGTACTCCTTGGCATGAGCACTCCTGGAGTCCACCATTAGCCCCACCAAAGAATCTCTAGATCATTTTGTTGTCTTTTGATATTGGTAATTGGGGGTATCTGAATGAGCCAGGGAAAAAAATAAAATGAGCAAATTTGGCATTTGGATGTTTCAGTCATTTTTCTTCCCTATCTAAAAAAACATCAGCTGCTCATTCAAACTTAGATGTAAATGATTAAAGTGTTAATGAGTCAGAGATTTTGCATTTTAAACACAGAGATCAAATCCTTAAAGCATAGAAATTTCAGTGGTGCTATTATAAACACCACTGAATTTGGGCTCCAGTGTTTCTTAAACCAAATGACGTGGGTGATTTGCTTGTCTTTCAGGTTGAAGGATAAATGTTTCTAAAGCTCAGTCAGACCAGGAACCTGTATCAGGAGCAGAGTATTTGCCCATGGTTTTCACCCTTCTGGATTCACTCTGTCAGCGGAAGGCTGCCTCTGCCTCCCAGGAAGCATATGATTAGTTTTTTGACTCTTACTTGCCTACTCCTCGTCCCAAAAAAACAAAATGAGGAACTCAAAACTTTCAGGCTGAACACACAAACAAAACCCCTTTACTTACAAAAAGGAAGGCTTCTGTGGGCTAGAATTTAGGGCAGCTGAACTTTTAAAATTATTCTTCCAAATCCAAATTCACTCTTTTTCTTTTCTCTCTCTTTGGAGTTTCTTTCTTTTGTCTTTCTTCACATACTTTTTTTTTCCTGTCTTTTATATTTTATAGTTTATCTCTCCTGGGGGTGGGCTGATAATACAGCAACTATTTCTCTGGAAAACAAAGAAACAAACAAACAAACAAGCATGTATTTTAATTGTGGCATTGCTTATTTCTATGGTGTAAATACTCCTTTCATGGCTAGTTTGCCTCGTGTGAGTATGTGTCAGCAGACTATAGCACACCACGAAGTCCCTCAACCCCTCTGTCTCACACACACTTGTGCACACACGCAGACACCTAAAAAGCCACCCATCAGAGAGATAAAGTGATGACTAGAGGATAAAAATCTGCAACTAAAGAATATAGTCAAGAATTCTTCCACTTATTGAAGTGCCATTTTGGTCTCCCAGTATTTGAAGTTTTGGGCCAGCTATGTTCTATCTCTTTTCTTTAGAGTTGGGGAAAAATTCAAATCTCAGCTGAGTTCTCACATTTTTTTTTTTCCTTCTAATAAAAAATGAGCCCTAGGGAAGAGGAAAACTCTGAAGAGTTAGTGTGTGTGTGTGTTTTCACTTGTTGCTTTGAAATTCAGAACTTTTGTTCTATTGTCAGTTTAAAAAACATGTTTTTTTTTTCTCTTTAAGTCAGCAGGGACCTGGAGATGATGAGCCTAGGACTTGGTTTCAGCCATGGGGCAAAACATCATAAAATTCAAATCATGTCTTATAGATTTGCATACTTTTTTCTTTTTCACCAGGGAATTCTAAGCATGTTGAAATGTGCAAGTTTCACTCTCAGTATTCATTTCCAATTGGTTTTCTTTCCTTTCAGCATTTTCTTCTCTTGAAGACTTTTCTCTCTTTCCTTTTCCTTCTTTTCATTTCCTTTTCTCTTTCATTCCCTCTCTTCTCTATGCTTTTAATCACCCTTTTCCTTTCCATGTTTCAGTCCTTTAACTTTCTTTCCACCTCTGACTTCACTCTTAAAAATCTTCACCCAATCTTCTCTTACAGGACATCGCATGCAGTAACATGTCTTTGCAATACATTGGAATATTTTGCAGTAAGGAAAAAGGTCATTGACATAAACAATGAGACAGCCAAAACGGGAGTTGAAGCTCTGGAAGGAGAGGGAACATTCAATCACAACTGAGAAACGAAATATTTCCTTCCATATCAATAAACAAAGGATGACACAGTCATCAATGATTGCAGCCCTCCAACGTAAGCCTCGGAAACTCAGGGCTGAAAAGAATACCTGCCATCTAACAGCCATCAGACTGCAGCCACTTCCTGTGGTGAGCCCTGAGGAAACCCAGGATGTGTCCTGATACTGGCTCCAGATAGCTAAGGTGCATATCAAAGGAAGGATTTCATTGAGCCCAGACTCTCACATCTTCCCATGCTTAGAAAAGTGATAAATTCCTTAAGATATCTGGTTTTCTTTAATTAACAATAATCTTTTGATGTTCCCAACTTCCTGTCCTTTTTGCAACACTCCTGTATATCCTGGCTCCTCCCCTAGCATCCTCAGAGCAGTTTCTCAGAGATATCTGAAACGCTGTCTCCTGGGCTGCAGTCCTCATTTTGCCCCAAATAAAACTTAACTCACAACACTCACATTGTGCATATATATATATATATATATATATATATATATATATATATAAAGTCAACACAACCTTAAGCAAACACTGGAGTCAAAGTCATTATAAGTGCTTGTCATTAGGGCTGTTCAGCCCATAGCTTTGCTGCTTCTTTCTGGCACATAACAGTATGTATTGAGTTGGGGGTAGCCATGATACAGGTGTAGGCAGGTAAAATGGGAGCAGCAGCAAGATTATTTCAAGACAAATGTTTTTGGAGCTGATGTCATGACAGTTTACAAGAAGGTAGAGACTCAGTCATCTTGGGTCCCAGAGTGAAGATAAAGCAGGACAAAACCTCCAGAAGACTTGTGGTGAAAATGTAAGATGAGCAAGAAATAAAATTTGAAGGTTGTTTTTTACACAACACATAACATAACCTATTCTGAAGAGTACAGTAACCAAGAGGAGAAAACATAAAATAAGCTATTGGTTTTCAGAGATAAGAGTGTAGAAGCTCAAAAGGAAATGAAAAATGAGGTTAAATTACTGTCACTTCAAGGAAGATTTCCCCAAGAGTATAAAAGATGGTTGAAACTAGTCCTGTATTTTGGATGAAAGCATAAAGCACTAATTCCGGTTGCCCATGCACATGACATGTTTAAGGTCCAACAAATACTTCAGAGCATTTGCAAATGTTGCTGCAGCTAGCCAAGAGGAAAATGTGCCCTGTCAGAAGTGTTCCCATCCATTATTCACAAATCATTGCTATATCCCACTTGAGGTCTGTGCCAACCTGGGATGTAAGTAAACCCATTATTTTCTCATGATATGGGATAAGCAGTATTCTATCATCATTTTAATACTTCATTCATTAAAAAAAATCTATCAAATATTTATTTGAAACCAAAGGATATTTTAGAGTTTTATCTTTGTTACAGTTAATGTAATATATCCAAAAGAGTATCAAATAGGAAATAAGAAAAACTGAGCAACTGCTCAAATTCTGCCAATACTCCACCATATAATATGAAGTAAACAAACACTAAACTCAATTATTCTCATCGATAGAAAGAGGAATGGTCTCAAATATCACATCTAAACTGAATGCATAGAAATCACAGCTTATATGAAATCTTAATAATTGATCCTTGACATGGCTGTGATTTGCTGGAGGAAGATAGTCCTGTACTAGTAGTCAGTGGCTGTCAAGAACTGTGAAGAAAAGGTGGTTTCACCCTATGTGCAAACAAATGAGTTACTCTGCCACAGTTTACTGGATACAGGCAGAAGGCAGGACTCTTTTTTTTAACATCTTTATTGGAGTATAATTGCTTTACAATGGTGTGTTACTTTCTGCTTTATAACAAAGTGAATCAGTTATACATATACATATGTTCCCATATTTCTTCCCTCTTGCATCTGTCTCTCTCCCACCCTCCTTATCCAACACCTCTAGGTGGTCAGAAAGCACAGAGCTGCTCTCCCTGTGCTATGTGGCTGCTTCCCACTAGCTATCTATTTTACGTCTGGTAGTGTATATATGTCCATGCCACTCTCTCATTTTGTCACAGCTTACCCTTCCCCCTCCCCATATCCTCAAGTCCATTCTCTAGTAGGTCTGTGACTTTATTCCTGTCTTACCCTTAGGTTCTTCATGACATTTTTTTCTTAAATTCCATATATATGTGTTAGCATACGGTATTTGTCTTTCTCTTTCTGACTTACTTCACTCTGTATGACAGACTCTAGGTCCATCCACCTCATTACAAAGCTCAATTTCGTTTCTTTTTATGGCTGAGTAATATTCCATTGTATATATGGACCACATCTTCTTTATCCATTCATCCAATGATGGACACTTAGGCTGTTTCCATCTCCTGGCTATTGTAAATAGAGCTGCAATGAACATTTTTGTACATCACTCTTCTTGAAGTATGGTTTTCTCAGTGTATATGCCCAGTAGTGGGATTGCTGGGTCATATGGTAGTCCTATTTGTAGTTTTTTAAGGAACCTCCATACTGTTCTCCATAGTGGCTGTACCAATTCACATTCCCACCAGCAGTGCAAAAATGTTGCCTTTTCTCCACATCCTCTCCAGCATTTATTGTTTCTAGATTTTTTGATGATGGCCATTCTGACTGGTGTGAGATGATATCTCATTGTAGTTTTGATTTGCATTTCTCTAATGATTAATGATGTTGAGCATTCTTTAATGTGTTTGTTGGCAGTCTGTATATCTTCTTTGGAGAAATGTCTATTTAGGTCTTCTGCCCATTATAGGATTGGGTTGTTTGTTTTTTCTGTTATTGAGCTGCATGAGCTGCTTGAACATTTTGGAGATTAATCCTTGGTCAGTTGCTTCATTTGCAAATATTTTCTCCCATTCTGAGGGTTGTCTTTTGGTCTTGTTTATGGTTTCCTTTGCTGTGCAAAAGATTTGAAGTTTCATTAGGTCCCATTTGTTTATCTTTGCTTTTATTTCCATTTCTCTAGGAAGTGGGTCCAAAAGGATCTTGCCGTGATTTATGTCGTAGAGTGTTCTGCCTATGTTTTCCTCTAAGAGTTTGATAGTTTCTGGCCTTACATTTAGGTCTTTATTCCATTTGGAGCTTAATTTTATGTATGATGTTAGGGAATGATCTAATCTCATACTTTTACATGTCCCTGTCCAGTTTTCCCAGCACCGCTTATGGAAGAGGCTGTCCTTTCACCATTGTATATTGTTGCCTCCTTTATCAAAGATAAGGTGACCATATGTGTGTGGGTTTATCTCTGGGCTTTCTATCCTGTTCCATTGATCTATATTTCTGTTTTTGTGCCAGTACCATACTGTCTTGATTACTGTAGCTTTGTAGTATAGACTGATGTCAGGGAGCCTGATTCCTCCAGGTCCATTTTTCGTTCTCAAGATTGCTTTGGCTCTTCGGGGTCTTTTGTTTTTCCATACAAATTGTGATATTTTTTGTTGTAGTTCTTTGAAAAATGCCAGTGGTAGTTTGATAGACATTGCATTGAATCTGTAGATTGCTTTGGGTAGTAGAGTCCTTTTCACAATGTTGATTCTTCCAATCCAAGTACATGGTGTATCTCTCCATCTAATTGTATCATCTTTAATTTCTTTCATCAGGGTCTTATCATTTTCTGCATACAGGTATTTTGTCTGCTTAGGTAGGTTTATTCATAGATATTTTATTCTTCTTGTTGTAATGATAAATGGGAGTGTTTTCTTAATTTCAATTTTAGATTTTTCATCATTACTGTATAGGAATACCAGAAATTTCTGTGCATTAATGTTGTATCCTGCTACTTTACCAAATTCATTGATTAACTCTAGTAGTTTTCTGGTAGCATGTTTAGGATTCTCTATGTATAGTATCATGTTATCTGCAAACAGTGACAGCTTTACTTCTTCTTTTCCAATTTGGATTCCTTTTATTTCCTTTTCTTCTCTGATTGCTGTGGCTAAAACTTCAAAACTAAGTTGAATAAGAGTGGTGAGAGTGGGCAGCCTTGTATTGTTCCTGATCTTAGTGGAAATGGTTTCAGTTTTTCACCATTGAGGATGATGTTGGCTATTGGTTTGTCATATATGACCTTTATTATGTTGAGGAAAGTTCCCTCTATGCCAACTTTCTGGAGGATTTTTATCATAAATGGGTGTTGAATTTTGTCAAAAGCTTTCTCTGCATCTGTAGAGATGATCAAATAGTTTTGCTACTTCAAATTGTTAATATGGTGTATCACATTGATTGAATTGTGTATATTGAATTATCCTTGCATTTCTGTAATAAACCCCACTTGATCATGGTGTATGATCCTTTTAATGTGCTGTTGGATTCTGTTTGCTAGTATTTTGTTGAGGATTTTTGCATCTTTGTTCATCAGTGATATTGGCCTGTAGTTTTCTCACTTTGTGACATCCTTGTCTGGTTTTGGTATCAGGGTGATGGTGGCCTTGTAGAATGAGTTTGGGAGTGTTCCTCCCTCTGCTATATTTTGGAAGAGTTTGGGAAGGATATTTGTTAGGTCTTCTCTGAATGTTTGATAGAATTCGCCTGTGAAACCATCTGGTCCTGGGTTTTTGTTTGTTGGAAGATTTTTAATCTCAGTTTCAATTTCAGTGCTGGTGATTGGTCTGTTCATATTTTCTATTTTGTCCTGGTTAAGTGTTGGCAGGTTGTGCACTTCTAAGAATTTGACCATTTCTTCCAGATTGTACATTTTATTGGCATATAGTTGCTTTTAGTAATCTCTCATGATCTTTTGTATTTCTGCAGTGTCAGTTGTTACTTCTCCTTTTTCATTTCTAATTCTATTGATTTGACTCGTCTCACTTTTTTTCTTGATGAGCCTTGCTAATGGTTTATCAATTTTTGTTTATCTTCTCAAAAAAACATCTTTTAGTTTTATTGATCCTTGCTATCATTTGCTTCATTTCCTTTCATTAATTTCTGATCTGACGTTTATGATTTCTTTCCTTCTGCTAACAGTAGGTTTTTTTTTTCTTCTTTCTCTAATTGCTTTAGGTGCAAGGTTAGGTTGTGTATTCGAGGTGTTTCCTGTTTTTTAAGTAGGATTGTATTGCTATAAACTTCCCTCTTAGAACTGCTTTTGCTGCATCCCATAAGTATTGGGTCATCATGTCTCCATTGTCATTTGTTTCTAGGTATTTTTTGAATTCCTCTTTGATTTCTTCAGTGATCACTTCGTTATTTAGTAGTGTATTGTTTAGCCTCCATGTGTTTGTATTTTTTACAGATCTTTTCCTGTAATTTATATCTAGTCTCATAGCATTGTGGTTGGAAAAGATACTTGATACAATTTCAATTTTCTTAAATTTACCAAGGTTTGCTTTGTGACCCAAGATATGATCTATCCAGAAGAATGTTCTATGAGCACTTGAGAAAAATGTGTATTCTGTTGTTTTGGGGTGGAATGTCCTATAAATATCAATTAAGTCGATCTTGTTTAATGTATCATTTAAAGCTTGTGTTTCCTTATTTATTTTCATTTTGGATGATCTGTTCATTGGTGAAAGTGGGATGTTAAAGTTCCCTACTATGAATGTGTTACTGTTGATTTCCCCTTTTATGACTGCTAATATTTGCCAGTATATTGAGTTGCTCCTATGTTGGGTGCATAAATATTTACAATTGTTATATCTTGTTAGATCGATCCCTTGATCATTATGTAGTGTCTTTTTTTGTCTCTTCGAATAGTCTTTTTTTCAAAGTCTATTTTCTCTGATATGAGAATTGCTACTCCAGCTATCTTTTGATTTCCACTTACATGGAATATCTTTTTCCATTATCTTACTTTCAGTCTGTATGTGTCTCTAGGTGTGAAGTGGTTCCCTTTTAGACAGCATATATATGGGTTTTGTTTTAGTGTCCATTCTGTCAGTCTGTGTCTTTTGGTGGGAGCTTTTAATCCATTTATATTTAAGGTAATTATCGGTATGTATATTGCTATTCCCATTTTCTTAATTTTTGGGGGTTTGTTATTGTAGGTCTTTTCCTTCTGTTGTGTTTCTTGCCTAGAGAAGTTCCTTTAGCATTTGTTGTAAAGCTGGTTTGGTGGTACTGAACTCTCTCAGCTTTTGCTTGTCTGTAAAGTTTTTAATTTCTCCATCAAATCTGAATGAGATCCTTGCTGGTTAGAGTAATCTTGGTTGTAGGTTTTTCTCCTTCATTACTTTAAATATGCCCTGCCTGTTCCTTCTGGCTTGCAGGTGTTCTGCTGAAAGATTAACTGTTAAACTTATGGGGCTTCCCTTGTGTGTTATTTGTTTTTTATCCCTTGATGCTTTTAACATGTTTTCTTTGTATTTAATTTTTGATAGTTTGATTAATATGTGTCTTGGCATGTTTCTCCCTGAATTTATCTTGTATGGGACTCTCTGTGCTTCCTGGACTTGACTAAATATTTCCTATCCCATATTAGGGAAGTTTTCAACTATAATTTCTTCAAATATTTTCTCAGTCCCTTTCTTTTTATCATCTTATTCTGGAACCCCTAAAATTCAAATGTCAGTGCATTCAATGTTTTCCCAGAGGTCTCTGAGAATGTCCTCAGTTTCTTGCATTCTTTTTTCTTTATTCTGCTCTGCAGTAGTTATTTCCACTAGTTTATCTTCCAGGTCATTTATCCGTTCTTCTGCCTCAGTTATTCAGCTATTGATCCCATCTAGATTATTTTTAATTTCATTTATTGTTTTGTTCATCATTGCTTTTTTCATCTTTTGTTCTTGTAGTTCCTTGTTAAATGTTTCTTCCATTTTCTCTATTCTATTTCCAAGATATTGTGTCATGTTTACTATCATTATTCTGAATTCTTTTTCAGGTAGATTACCTATTTCCTCTTTATTTGTTAGGTCTTGTGGATTTTTGTCTTGCTCCTTCAATTTATGTCTGTTGTTCTCTCTTCTTATTTTGCTTATCTTACTGTGCTTGGGGTCTCCTTTTTGCAGGCTGCAAGTTCATAGTTCCCATTGTTTTTGGTGTCTGTCCCCAGTGACTAACGTTGGTTCAGTGGGTTGTGTAGGCTTCCTGGTGGTGAGGACTAGTGTCTGTGTTCTGGTGGATGAGGCTGGATCTTGTCTTTCTGGTTGGGAGATCAACGTCTGGTGGTGTGTTTTGGAGTGTCTGTGGACTTATTATGATTTTAGGCAGGCTCTCTGCTAATGGGTGGGGTTGTGTTTCTGTCTTTCTAGTTGTTTGGCATAGGGTGTCCAGCACTGTAGCTTGCTGGTCGTTGAGCTAAGCTAGGTGTTGGTGTGGAAATGGAGATCTCTGGGAGATTTTCACCATTTGATATTACATGGAGCTGGGAGGTCTCTTGTGGACGAGTGTCCTGAAGTTGGCTCTCCCACCACAGAGGCACAGCACTGACTCCTGGCTGCAGCACCATGAGGCTTTCATCCACACAGCTCAGAATAAAAGGGAGAAAAAATAATAAAGGAAGAAAGAAAGAAAGAAAGAAAGGGAGTAAGAAAGAAAGAAAGGAGATAAAATAAAGTAAGATAAAATGAAATAAAGTTATTAAAATAAAAATTAACTTTTAAGAAAAAAAATTTAAAAAGAGAGAGAGAAAAAAAAAAAGGACTAATAGAACCCTAGGACAAATGGTGAAAGCAAAGCTATACAGACAAAATCTCACACAGAATCATACACATACACACTCACAAAAAGAGGAAAATGGGAAAAAAAATAATAAATATTGCTCTCAAAGTCCACCTCCTCAATTTGGGATGATTCGTTGTCTATTCAGGTATTTCACAGATGCAGGGTACATCAAGTTGATTGTGGAGTTTTAATCCACTGCTTCTGAGGCTGCTGTGAGAGATTTCTCTTTCTCTTCTTTGTTTGCCCAGCTCCTGGGGCTCAGCTTTGGATTTGGCCCATCCTCTGTGTGTAGGTCACTGGAGGGCATCTAGTGTTCATTCAGACAGGATGGAGTTAAAGGAGCAGCTGCTTCTGGGACTCTGGCTCACTCAGGCCGTGGGGAGGGAGGGGTATGGATGTGGGGTGTGCCTGCAGCGGCAGAGGCCAGTGGGACTGTGCACCAGCCTGAGCTGTGCCATGTTTTCTCCCGTGGATGTTGTCCTTGGATCCCAGGACACTGGCAGTGGCGGGCTGCACAGGCTCCCCGGAAGGGAGGTGTAGAGAGTGACCTGTGCTCGCACAGGTTTCTTGGTGGCAGCAGCAACAGCCTTAGCATCTCATGCCCGTCTCTGAGGTTCGCCCTTTTAGCTGCACCTCGCACCCATCTCTGGAGCTCCTTTAAGCAGTGCTCTTAATTCCCTCTCCTCATGCACCAGGAAACAAAGAGGGAAGAAAAAGTCTCTTGTCTCTTCAGCAGGTTCAGACTTTTCCCTGGACTCCCTCCTGGCTAGCCATGGTGCACTAACCCCCTGCAGGCTGTGTTCACCCAGCTGACCCCAGTCCTCTCCCTGCAGTCCAAACCAGGACTCTCTTGAGTAAGAGACAAAAGACTTTGTTACTCACAGCAATAACAGTAGTGAGAGTAGCAACATGCCTTATACTAGTTCTCTAAGCCCCAGTTCCCACAAGGTGATATAAAGAGGGCTGAGTGACCCCTACACAGGCAGTGAATTAACATTTCAGGAAGAAAACCTTAGCTTGGGGAAGCCAAGTCTTTTATAATGGACATTAAGCAAGTCTGCCTTAGTCCAGAGGGGGACATCATCTTTATTACACTGGGCAGGAAGTGTGATTGCCCTTTGCTCTGGAGGGAGATGCTATCTCTTTTCTTCAAGACAGTAAACAAGCATGTTCTTTGTTCTTGTGGGAGACACCAGCTCTATTTTCCAACAAAGTTCACTATACGAACATCCCTGAAAAGAAAATTCAGGACAAAAGCTATTAGTGTGTTTGCTCACAACATATGTGGAAATATGTAAGACGATGGACAGTTGTCTCCCCAAAATAAGTATCCATTGTTTTCACACTATCATGATTTCTGGAACATTTTCATGAGTAAGCCACTCCATTAACCACTTTGATTAATCAACTCATCTCATATAGCATTTAATTAAGGAATCTAACAGGATTCCGAGAAGCAAGGTGCTGTCAAACTGAAATATTTGACCTTAGCCATAACTCCAAGTTCTCGTTCCCAACCAGTTGAACAAAGACCAAACCATAAGGTCTACTTTAGAAAACCAGGGGGCTTTCTACTCATGTTTCTGTATTGACTTTTCCTCTTGGCCTGAGGTGTTAATGTAGGCACAGCAGATAGTATGAGGTGTTAATGTAGGCAAAGCCACTGTTTCCACCTTGTCCTTCAAAGAGGAAGTATATGGCAATTCTATCATCCACAATAATAGGCAATGAGTTTAGGTTAACCTGAATACCTCCTAGGGTCAAGGTGGTTTCATTGGTTATTTAAGGTAAAGTAAAGGGCAAGTTTTGAACCACCTTGTCTAATTAGATGGGCCCCATTTTAATGATAACACCCAGCAGGTGCACAAAGTAATAAGTTAGAAGGTATTTATCCCTCTCTCTATAAGGGATAATTTTATCAACAACTATGAGAGATTTCAAAACCATATCTGGTATGAAATTGCTAGAATAATGCCAAACTAAACTAAAATAAATTATATATTTCATTTACTGCCTAAATGTTATAATTTAAAGTGTCCTTCTATGATGCTATTAGGTAAAAGTTTTACTCCTTCATAACCCATAAGACCCTTTATCAAAAATATGTGAGAATGAATGTTCACAAAACACCAGCTTGGACAAGCACTATATGAAGGCAGAATATGTATTTCCCACAAAGCATGCAGTTAAGCAGCTCTGATTTAAATAAATTTCTGCCTCTTGCCTGACGTTGTGTCTGAAATTCCCACCCTTAGATATAAATTTGTTTACATCTATATAATATATAAATATATAATTAATTTACATCTCTATCTGTATAAAATGAAGAGTTTCCTGTTCAAAGCAAATATCCTTAAAAAGAGAAATGCTCTCAGTCACTGTTTAGTATCCACACGTTTTCAATTAATATGACATATTTTCCACTGTGACTGCACCAATTTATAAGAAACTTCTTATGAGATGAGACCCACAACAGGTCAGTTCTGAAGACAGCAGAATAAAGAAAGGTGTAATAGAATAAATATGAAAATTGAGGGATGTGTAGGGTGGGAAGAAGGACCATGAACAATGCAGTTTGAGGGCACAAGGTGTCAAAAGCACAGAGGAGAAACCTTCAAGATGGCGGAGGAGTAAGATGTGGAGATCACTTTCCTCCCCACAAATAAATCAGAATTATACTTACATGTGGAAGAACTCTAACAGAACACCTACTGAATGCTGGGAGAAGACCTCAGACTTCCCAAAATTCAAGAAATAGCCCATGTATCTGGGTAGGGCAAAAGCAAAAAGAAAAAACAGAGTCAAAAGAATACGGAAGAGACAGGACCTGTACCTGTGAGAGGGAGCTGTGAAGGAGGAAAAGTTTACACACAGTAGGAACCCTATTCACTGATGGAGATAGGGGTGGCAGGGGGAAGCTTCAGGGCCACGGAGGAGAGCACAGCAACAGGGGCACAGAGGGCAAAGTGGAGAGATTCCCTCACAGAGGATCAGTGCCAAACAGGACTCACCAGCCTGAGAGTCTGGTATGCTCAGCCACTGGGGCGGGTGGGGTCTGGGAGCTGAGGCTCAGGCTTCAGATTTCAGATCCCAGGGAGAGGACTGGAGTTGGCTGTGTGAACACGGCCTGAAGAGGGCTAGTGCACCACAGCTGGCTGGGAGGGTGTCCAGGAAAATGTCTGGACCTGCCTAAGAGGCAAGAGACAATTGTTTTGGGGTACAACAGGAGAGGGGATTCAGAGCACCACCTAAATGAGATCCAGAGGTGGGTGCGAACCACAGCTATCAGCACAGACACCAGAGATGGGCATGGAACTGTAAGGCTGCTGCTGCATCCAGCAAGAAGCTTGTGTGCAAGCACAGGTCACTATTCTCCCCTCCCCTCCCAAGAGCCTGTGCAGCCTGTCACGGTCAGAGTCCTGTGATCCAGGGACAAATTCCCTGGGAGGGCACACAGCACATCTTAAGCTGTTGCAACATCATGCTGGACCCTGACACCACAGCCTCACCTCGCATTCTGTACCACTCCTTCCCTCCAGCCTCAGTGAGCCAGAGCCCCCTAATTAGCTGCTACTATAACCCCATCCTGTCTGAGCAAAGAACAGACACCCTCAGGCGACCTACATGCAGAGGTGAGGCCAAATCTGAAGCTGAACCCCAGGAGCTGTGTGAACAAAGAAAGGAAAGGGAAATTTCTCCCAGCAGCCTCAGGAGCAGTGGATAAATCTCCACAAACAACTTGATGTACACTGTATCTGTGAAATACCTGGAGAGACAACTAATCATCCCAAAATGAAGCAGTAGGGAACAACTGTAGACTTGAGGATTGCTTCCTGCATCTAATTTGTTTCTGGTTTTATGTTTATCTTAGTTTAGTATTTAGAGCTTATTATCATTGGTAGATTTGTTTATTGATTTGGTTGCTCCCTTCCATATATATATATATATATATATATATATATATATATATATATATATATATATATATATACATATTTTTTTTCCTTTTTTCCATTTTGGTGAGTGAGTATGTCTATGCTTCCTTGTGTGATTTTGTCTGTATATCTTTGCTTTTACAATTTGTCCTACAGTTCAATCTGTCCATTTTCCTTTTCTTCTTTTTTTTTTTGATAGATTTTAGCACTTGTTATCATTGGTGGATTGACTTTTTTGGTTTGGTTGCTCTCTTCTTTCTTTTTTAATTACTTTTTAATTTTTAATAATTAAAAAAATAAATATAATTATTTTATTTTATTTTATTTATTTTTTTATCCCTTTTATACTGAGCCGGGTGGCTGACAGGGTCTTGGTGCTCCAGCCAGGTGTCAGGGTTGGGCCTCTGGGGTGGGAGAGCAGACTTCAGGACACTGCTCCAACAGAGACTTCCCATTTCCACATAATATCAAAAGGATGAAAACTCTCCCAGAGATCTCTATCTCAATGCTAAGACCCAACTCCACTCAGTGACCAGAAAGATCCAGTGCTGGACACCCTATGCCAAACAACTAGCAAGATCGGAATACAACCCCACCCATTAGAAGAGAGGCTGCCTAAAATCATAATAAAGTCACAGACACCACCAAACACACCACCAGATACAGTCCTCCCCACCAGAAAGAAAAGATCCAGCATCATCCACCAGAACAGAGACACCAGTCCCCTCCACCACCCACTGAAAAAAACCCAGCCATTTGGGGCAGACACCAAAAACAACAGGAACTATGAACCTGCAGCCTGCCAAAAGGAAACCCTAAACACAGTAAGTTAAGCAAAATGAGAAGACAGAGAAACACACAGCAGATGAAGGAGTAAGGCAAAAACCCACCAGACTAAACAAATGAAGAGGAAAGATGCAGTTTACCTAAAAAGAATTCAGAGTGATGATAGCCAAGATGATCCAATATCTTGGAAAGAGAATGGAGAAAATACAAGAAACATTTAACAAGAACCTAGAATAACAAAAGACCAAACAAAGAGAGATGAACAAAACAATAAATGAAACTAAAACATCTCCAGAAGGAATCAATAGCAGAATAACTGAGGCAGAAGGACGGATAAGTGACCTGGAAGATAAAATAGTGGAAATAACTACTGTAGAGCAGAATAAAGAAAAAAGAATGAAAAGAATTGTGGACAGTCTTAGAGACCTCTGGGACAACATTAAACACAAACATTCAAATTATATTGGTCCCAGAAAAATGAAAGGGACTGAGAAAATATTTGAAGAGATTACAGTTGAAAACTTCCCTAATATGGAAAAGGAAATAGTCAAGTCCAAGGAGTGCAGAGAGTCCCATACAGGATAAATCCAAAGAGAAACAGGTCAAGACACATATTAATGAAACTATCAAAAATAAAATACAAAGATAAATATTAAAAGCAGCAAAGGAAAAACAACAAATAACATACAAGGGAATCCCCATAAGGTTAACAGCTGATCTTTCAGCAGAAACTCTGAAAGCCAGAAGGGAGCACAGGACATATTTAACATGATGAAAGGGAAGAACCTACAACCAAGATTACTCTACACAGCAAGGATCTCATTCAGATTTGATGGAGAAATTAAAACCTTTACCAACAAGCAAAATCTAAGAGAATTCAGCACCACCAAACCAACATTACCACAAGTGTTAAAGGATCTTCTCTAGGCAGGAAACACAAGACAAGGAAAAGACCTACAATAACAAACTCAAAACAATTAAGAAAATGGTAATACAAAAATACATATCAATAATTACTTTTAATGTAAATGGATTAAATGCTTCAACCAAAAGACACAGACTGGCTGAATGGATACAAAAATGAGACCTGTATATAGGCTGTCTACAAGAGACCCACTTCAGAACTAGGAACACATACAGACTGAAAGTGAGGGTATGGAAAAAGATATTCCATGCAAATGGAAATCAAAGGAAAGCTGGAGTAGCAATTCTCCTATCACAGAAAATAGTTTTAAAATGAAGACTATTGCAAGAGACAAAGGACACTACATAATGATCAAGGGGTCAATTGAAGAAGAAGATATAACAATTGTAACTATATATGCACCCAACATAGGAGCACCTCGATACATAAGGCAAATACTAACAGCCATAAGACAGGAAATCGACAGTAACAAAATCATACTGTGGGACTTTAACACGCCACTTCCACGAATGGACAGATCATCCAAAGTGAAAATAAATAGGGAAACACAAGCTTTAAATGATACATTAAACAATATGGGCTTAATTGATATTTAGAGGACATTACATCCAAAAGCAACAGAATAAACGTTCTTCTCCAGTGCTCATGGAACATTCTCCATGACAGATCATATCTTTGGTCACAAAGCAAGTCTTGGTAAATTTAAGAAAACTGAAATCATATCAAGGATCTTTTCCAACCACAACACTATGAGACTAGATATCAAAAATTACAGGAAAAAATCTGTAAAAAATACAAACACTTCAGGGCTAAACTATATATTTATTACTAAATAACCAAGAGATCACTGAAGCAATCAAAGAGGAAATCAAAATTACCTAGAAACAAACAAATGAAAAAAACAATGAAATCACGATGACCCAAAACCTATGGGATGCAGCAAAAGCAGTTCTAAGAGGGAAGCTTATAGCAATACAACCCTCCCTCAAGAAACAAGAAACATCTCAAATAAACAACATAACCTTACACCTAAAGGAATTACAGAATGACAAAAAACAACAACAAAAAAATCCTACTTTAGCAGAAGGAAACATATCATAAAGATCAAATCAGAAATAAATGAAAAAGATATGAAGGAAATGATAGCAAAGATCAATAAAACTAAAAGTTGCTTCTTTGAGCAGATAAAATTGATAAATCATTAGCCAGACTCATCTTGAAAAAATGGGAGAAGACTCAATTCAATAGAATTAGAAATGAAAAAGGAGAAGTAACAACTGACAATGGAGAAATACAAAAGATCATGAGAGATTACTACAAGCAACTCTATGCAAATAAAATGGACAACCTGAAAGAAATGGACAAATTCTTAAAAACGTACAAGCTTGTTAGACAGAACCAGGAAGAAAGAGAAAACTTAAACAGACCAATCACAAGCAATGAAATTAAAACTGATTAAAAATCTTCCAACAAACAGAAGCACAAGACCACATAACTTCACACATGGTTTCACAGCTGAATTCTATCAAACATTTATAGAAGAGCTAACACCTATCCTTTTAAAACTCTTCCAAAGTATAGCAGAGGGAAGAACACTCACAAACTCATTCTACGAGGCCACCATCACCCTGATACCAAAACCAAAGATGTCGCAAAGAAAGAAAACTACAGGCCAATATCACTGATGAACATAGATGCAAAAATCCTCATCATAATACTAGCAAAATGAATCCAAGAGCACATTTTAAGGATCATACACCATGATCAAGGAGGCCTTATCTCAGGAATTCAAGGATTCTTAAATATACAAAAATCAATCAATGTGGTAAACCATATTAAAAAACTGAAGGAGAAAAACCATATGATCATTTCAACAGATGCAGAAAGGCTTTCAATAAAATTTAACACCCATTTATGATAAAACCCTCCAGAATGTAGGCATAGAGGGAACTTTCCTCAGCATAAAAAAGGCCATATATGACAAACCCACAGCCAACATCATTCTCAATGATGAAAAACTGAAAGCATTTCCTCTAAGATCAGAAACAAGACAAGGTTGTCCACTCTCACCACTATTATTCAACATAGATTTGGATGTTTTAGCCACAGCAATCAGAGAAGAAAAATAAATAAAAGGAATCCAAATTGGAATAGAAGAAGTAAAGCAGTAACCCTTTGCAGATGACATGATACTATACATAGAGAATCCTAAAGATTCTACCAAAAATCTACTACGACAATCAATGAATATGGTAAAGTAGCAAGAATAAAAATGTGATACACAGAAATCTCTTACATTCCTATACACTAATGATGAAAAATCTGAAAGAGAAATTAAGGAAACACTCTCATTTACCAATGCAACAAAAAGAATAAAATACCTAGGAATAAATCTACCTAAGGAGACAAAGAACTTGTATGCAGAAAACTATAAGATATGCTGACTAAGGAAACTAACGATGGTACAAACACATGGAGAGATATACCATGTTCATTTTGACAGAATCAACATTGTGAAAGTGACTATACTACCCAAAGCAATCTACAGATTCAATACAATACTTATCAAACTACCAATGGCATTTTTCACAGAACTCGAACAAAAAATTTAAGAATTTCCATGGAAACACTAAAAACTCCAAATAGCAAAAGCTGTCTTGAGAAAGAAAATCAGAGCTAGAGGAATCAGGCTGCTGGACTTCAGACTACACTACAAAGCTACAGTTATCAAGACAGTATGGTACTGGCACAAAAACAGAAATATAGATCAATGGAACAGGATAGAAACCCAGAGATAAACCCATGCACATATTGTCACATTATTTTTGTTAAAGAAGTCAAGAATATACAATGGAGAAAAGACAGCTTCTTCAATAAATGGTGTTGGGAAATCTGGACAGCTACATGTAAAAGAATGAAATTAGAACACTCCCTAACACCATCCACAAAAATAAACTCAAAATGGATTAAAGACCTACATGCAAAGTCACACGCTATTAAACTCTTAGAGGAAAACATAGGCAAAACACTGTATGACATACATCACAGTAACATCCTTTTTGACCCACCTCCTAGAGAGATGGAAATAAAAACAAAAATAAACAAATGGGGCCTAATGAAACTTCAAAGCTTTTGCACAGCAAAGGAAAACTTAAACAAGAGGAAAAAACAGCTCTCAGTATGGGAGAAAATATTTGCAAACGAGCAACTGATGAAGGATTAATCTCCAAAATGTATAAGCGGTTCATGCAGCTCAATATCAAAAAACAAACAACCCAATCCAAAAATGGGCAGAGGACCTAAATAGACATTTCTCTGAAGAAGATGTACAGATTGCCAACAAACACATGAAAGGATGCTTAACATCATTAATCAGTAGGGAAATGCAAATTAAACCTACAATAATGTATCACGTCACACCAGTCAGAATGGGCATCATCAAAAAATCTACAAAAAATAAATGCTGGAGAGGATGTGGAGAAAAGGGAACCCTCTTGCACTGTTGGTGGGAATGTAAGTTGAGACAGCCACTAAGAATAGTCTGGAGGTTCCTTAAAAAACTAAAAAATAGAACTACCATAATACCCAGCAATCCCACCACTGGGCATATACCCTGAGAAAAGCATCATTCAAATAGTGTCATGTATCACAATGTTCATTGCAGCTCTATTTACAATAGGCAGAACATGGAAACCACCTAAGTGTCCATCGACAGATGAATGGATAAAGAAGATGTGGCACATATATAAAATTGAATATTACTCAGCCATAAAAAGAAACGAAATTGAATTTTTTTGTAGTGAGGTGGATGGGTTTATAGTCTTTCATACAAATTGAAGTAAGTCAGAAAGAAAAAAAATAAATACCATATGTTAACACATATATATGGGATCTAAATATATATAATGTGTGTATATATATATATATATATATATATTATATATATAATGTGTATGTATATATATATATATATATATATATATATATATATATAATATATATGGCTCTGAAGAACCTAGGGGCAGGACAAAAATAAAGATGCAGACGTAGAGAATGGACTTGAGGACACTGGGATGGGGAAGTGTAGCTGGGATGGAGTGTGAGTGTGTCATGGACATATATACACTACCAAATGTAAAATAGATAGCTAGTTGGAAGCAGCCATATAGCACAGTGAGATCAGTTCAGTGATTTGTGACCACCTAGAGAGGTGGAATAGGGAGGGTGGGAGGGAGACGCAAGAGGGAGGAGATATGGGGATATATGTAAATGTATAGCTGATTTACTTTGTTATAGAGAAGAAACTAACACACCATTGTAAAGCAATTATACTCCAATAAAGATGTTTAAAAAATGAAATAAAAATAAAATAAGCCTTTTATACCCTTAAAAGAAAAAGTAGCTGGGAGTTTGAGAGACTTTGACTACTGCACAAACTGAATGTAAACGTGGTACAGGGTTTGGGGGAAAGGCCCTCATTTTTGTGATTTATTCACTTAATGAGCTTGGACAAGTGAATTCCCCTCTCTGAACTATGGCTTCATCATCCATAAAATGCAGAGAATAATTTTGCCTTTGCAAAAAAAGAAAAACAGAGCCCAGAACAACAACAACAACAAAAAAACCTAAAAGTGAAACACACTGTAGAGATCAGATTGTGTCAACATCTCAGTTTTGCCTAATAATGCTCTTTTAGGTTATAAGGAGTTGCTAAATGATTGGAAGCTGCAAGCAGAGCTTTTCCTGTGACGGAGTGTTGCATTAAAGCACACTGGCTCCTTTTACTTCAGAACAGTGTTGACCCAAGTCCAATGAGATCCATCAAACATCCCTTCTCTGCTGAGTCATTTAACCACAAGAAGAGGTTCACTAATCAATTGCAAATAGAAAAACGGGGAAGGTGCACACAATAACAATCGAAAGGTATCATGTAAGATTTCTAACACCCTTAAAAAATTCAAGCAAACAAAAAAGAAAAGAAAAAAACGTTTGAGAATCATTTTTAAGGGGAAACTGAGCACAAGGCCACTGTACCAGGTTTATAATAAGCAAAAGACATTACCTTTCATCTCTAGGAATGATAGATGGATGATCATAAAATTGTACAATTTGGAAATGGTTTCCCCACCACTGCCTGAATACCGAACTCCTGCATCTCACATCAATAGCTCAGATTTCATATCACAGAAGCTAAAGGGAGACATGAGGGACTCAGCTGTCAGCCCGTGTTGATACCACACAGCAAGGGCTGTTCAAATGGACAGATTTTCAGTGGGATGATTCCTAACTCAATCATTAGTCACTCACCCTTCATGGCTTATCTGCTTTAATTTGTTTATCTTGTTTGGTCATTAGTTTTGTCTAGATTTTATATTCATTATTCTGTATCGTATCTCTGACATTTCAATTTAGGAGGTGATTGTTTACCATATACATCGATTCTCCCAGGCCCTCAAATATTCCACAATCAATGCTAACAAGATAGTAACTACGAATAGTCATTATTTGGCTATTTTGGGACATATTCTCTGTCTCATTTTAATTCATTCTTATATTTTCAGTCTCCTGGGGACTCTCACATATTCCTTTTGAACATTTACTCTTTAATCCTACCCAGACAGAGCCTTTGTACCCCTTTGGAATGAATAAATACAGACTATCTCAGGTGATTTAAATCTCTCTCTCATATGCCTTTAAAAATGCACACCTTGCTTTTATCAACCCCATATTTTGCACTTTCAAGAGAAAACACTGCAGCTGGCGTAGGTTCTCTTATCAGCCTGTGTTATAGACAAGGGGACCAAGTGGGGACAGGCTTATCTTCTTGGTTCCTAACGAGTCACAGACACAGAAGGAATGTATTATGGATGTCGTACATCAATTGTCTGGCCTGCTTGCTATTGTATTTTTGTTGCTAATTTATCTATTTACTGCACCTGGAGTTTCCATGTGGCCTTTAATTGGGACTGAGCAGGGAACAGTTACTCCTGGGGTCTAAGTAAATATGGACATCCTTGAGTTTCCTGGGAGTTTGCTAAACATGGTGCAATCAACTCCTTTATCCTAAGGGAGCCAGCTTTGGTACTAGAAACAACTGCCCCTTCCACTCTCTTTCTTTGTGCTTTTCTAGATTTACTTGCCCTTTTGTTTTTTCTCTGTAGTGGAGTGACCACTGGTATAGCTGTCATTGCTCCACAATTAAGAAAATCTGTTGAAGCTCCTTGGGATATTCAGATGAATTCCATGTATTGGCAAAATTGCTGTGCATAACATTCCTTCTCTACCTCATGTCCTTATGCTACAACTTTCATATAACAATAGTATAGTGCAGTATAGAATAGTATAATATAACTTGGTATGAAAACAGACAAGTTAGCTTAAATGGCTATGGTTTCATGAGTAGACCTAAAACAGGCTCTGCTTCCTGTTATTCTAAAAAGATCTCACCTACTTATGTCAAACTGCTCAGACATTCTGAGCAGTTATACCAAATAAGCAATAAATACCAAAATGTTACTGACTTCTGCAGGATTGTGTGAGCAGTCAAGCACCTCTGTCCAAGTGCCAGAGTATCCAATACAAGGTCTGATGCACTGTGTTTCATTGTACTGTGCTCTGAGACTTGCTTTGGAAGAGGCATTAGATGGAACAAGATGGCAAAAGGAGTGTTTCTACTCAGTGTCATGTGAGGCTCGTACACTGGTGGTTTAATTCTGAGCACAAATAAGCCACCTAACCATAGCTAACCTCTTGTTTGCAATATTATGTTATCATATTTTCCACAACAACCAAAATACAAAAACACTTTTAAGAGAATGATAAACACTGAAGTAGAATACAACTCCTTCTATTAGGAACCCAGATTAACTCAGTTAGATGCCTAGTCCAGGGAATGAAATATTCAACCTTTAAATAAATACACAATAAAAATAGCACACTCTTACCATAGGGTTACTGGGCTGTAGCAGTAAATGAAGTGAATAAAATTTTATGGCTTCTTAACATCATGAGGTTTTTGCAGTGTCTTCCATCTTGTAGCTTAACAACATTTTGCAGTCTGCTATCAGTGAAACTAATACTGCAGATGAAAATTTTATGAAAAATGGGAAATCTACATTGGTTTTATATTATGTCAGTGAAATGAATAAAGATCATATTTTGGCATTAACAGCTAATGGTGAGAAAAGGAGTGGGGGTTGGTTACTCTATTTTTGGCCATGGAATTGATGTTTTTTAAAGAGTCGGCTGTAATTATGATATTTGAATGTCATTATCATTAAACTGATGAATTATTTAGAAAGAAGGTGAACAAGGCAAAGAGTTCTTCAGTGTGCTCATGCATTTGAGTTGTATTTTGCCGGTCAGGTGCTCCTTTCAGAAGGCGGTATTAATTACATGGATGATGCAGATATGTTGTGTTATTACTTCCCTCAGCAAGGTCAAATTTTTCTACTACAGAGCATTTGAGGGATAGAAATAGAGGAAAAGGGGAAGAGGAATTGCTAAATAATCAATCATATTGTAAATGTTAATAGGAAATAGCCCTTACACATTGAAATGGATTTTATTATATCTTCTATTTGAGTTGTTATAATGACCTCCTTATCAACTTTCTGGCCTCCCACATTGATTGGCTCAAAGAAAGCTTTTTGATAAGAAGGAAATATAATTTAAAAAAAAGTAAAGACTAATGGAATGATACGGTGTGGATGAGAAAAATATTCAGTTTAAGATACAAGCAAATATTTTCCTTGAACCAAATGGAAAATTGATATTAAGCAACCTTTATTTTCTCATTTCTCCCTTCCACTCCCTCTCCAGGAAATAACATTTACTTGTTTCAGTGGTTTCATTCCTTGGGAGACTAAAACAATTGTCTTTCTAGATCTATTTTTTAAATTATCTTTCATTTATGTGGCTTAGATTGGTATGTCCCTGCCTCCTAACAGAAACTTGCCACTTTGAATTCTTGTTGCCAGTCTTTGCTTCATGCTTACTGAGTAACAAGGAGCATAATTTTGTGTGGTATTCAAGATGGAACTGACAGGTTTTCACTTTGGGATGTTATAGTTAACACCATATCATATTTTAACTTCATCCTACAAAATACAAGTAAATCTTTTGCTTTCTACAGATTTCTGTGCATTTTTCATAGTTTATAATATGAATACTTTTGTTCTAGTGCATTCTGAATGTTCTTTCTTGGGCAAAAACACCTTTGCTTTCCTGAAGAACTTGTAGGATTCCATGACACCAGGGATGTGATCTCTCCCATTTGCCATTATTTTTGTGATCCCCCCCCCTCATTTAGGGGCTAATACTGTTCTCACTATGGATTCTACTTTGACTCAGATACCAGAAGAAAACAAAGAGCTATGTGCTTGGAGGGGATTTTGGATGTGTGACTTTAGGGACAACTCTAAAGATACATTTTTTCCCATGTTTCCTCTATTCAGTTCCTCTAGCTCAGTTCATCCAGAAAAGGTCCAAGAATGCATGACCAAACTCCTGTTTAGTATAAACAGTATGCATTTGAATTTACCTTTTCTACATTAGATTAGGGGAAAACTGAGATGGAGTCTATGGAGATAAAAACACTCAACATCTAAGTCATTTTTCAATCAATTTGGCAAGATGAAAACAGTGAAATGCAAATCAAAACTAAAATGAGAAGTCACCTAACAAACACTTAGAATGGTTATAGCATGTGGAGAAAAAGGAACTCTTGTGCACTGTTGATGGGAATGTAAACTGGTTCAGTCACTGTGAAAACGAGTATGGAGTTTCCTCAAAAAATTTAAAAAATAGACCTGCCATATGATTCATCATTTCCACTTCTGGGTATTTACCTGAAGAAAACAAAAACACTAATTTGAAAAGATACATGCACTTAAATGTTCATTCCAGCATCATTTACAATAGCCAAGACAATGGAAATGACCTAAGTGTCCATCAATGGATAATGAATAAATAAGTTGTGATATAGTGATATTATATATATACATATACATATATATACATATATATATGTGTGTGTATATATATATGTATATATATGTATATATATATATATATGATGGAATATTATTCATCCCTGATAAAGAATGTAATCTTGCCATTTGTGACCTTGAAGGCTTTATGCCAAGTAAAGTAAGTTAGACAGAAAAAGAAAATTAACATATGGTCTCACTTGCCTGTAGAATCTAAATCAAAGCATAGCAAAAACCAAACAAGACAGAACAAAACAAAATATATGAGCTCATGGGTATAGAGAAGAGATTAATGGTTGCCTGAGGTGGGGTATGGCAGTGGACAAAGTGAATAAAGGGGGTCAAAGTTATACATTTCCGGGTATAAAATAAGTAAGTCAGGGTGATACAATGTACAGCACAGTGACTACAGTTAATAATACTGTATTGAACATTTAAAAGTAGCAAGGAGAGTGGATGTTGAAAGTTCTCATCAAAGGAAAGAAAAGTAACTATCTATGGTGTCAGATGTTAACTGGATTTTATTGTGGTGATCATTTTACAATATATACAAATTTCAAATCACTGCATTGCACACCTGAAATTAATATAATGTTCTGTAAATTAAACCTCAATAAAAAAAACAGAATTATTTTCTTTCATTAATATTTTTTCTTCTTAAATTTTAGTCTTAAATATTTATGGTAAAGACATTTCCTTTCATTAACTTGAGAAAATATTGGACAATACAATTATAACTTGTTAAAATAAATTTTTGATTTTTTAAACATCTTTATTACAGTATAATTGCTTTACAATGGTGTGTCAGTTTCTGCTTTATAACAAAGTGAATCAGTTATACATATAATATGTCCCCAAATATCTTCCTCTTGCATCACCCTCCCTCCCACCCACCCTATCCCACTCCTCTGGGTGGTCACAAAGCACCAAGCTGATCTCCCTGTGCTATGTGGCTGATTCCCACTAGCTTTCTATTTTACGTTTGGTAGTGTATACATGTCCATGCCACTCTCTCACTTTGTCCCAGCTTAACCGTCCCTCTCCCCATATCCGCAAGTCTATTCTCTAGTACATCTGCATCTTTATTCCTGTCTGGCCCTTAGGTTCTTCTGACCATTTTCTTTTATTTTTTTTTCTTTTTCTTTTTTTTTTTAAGATTCCATATATGTGTGTTAGCATACAGTATTTGTTGTTCTCTTTCTGACTTACTTCATTCTGTATGACAGTCTCTAGGTCCATCCACCTCACTACAAATATCTCAGTTTCATTCCATTTTATGGCTGAGTAATATTCCATTGTATATATGTGCCACATCTTCTGTATTCATTCATCTGTCCATGGACACTTAGGTTGCTTCCATGTCCTGGCTATTGTAAATAGAGCTGGAATGAACATTTTGGTACATGACTCTTTTTGAATTATGGTTTTCTCAGGGTATATGCTCAGTAGAGGGATTGCTGGGTTGTATGGTAGTTCTATTTTTCATTTTCTAAGGAACCTCCATACTGTTCTCCATAGTGGCTGTATCAATTTACATTCCCACTAACAGTGCAAGAGGGTTCCGTTTTTTCCACACCCTCTCCAGCAGTTATTGTTTGTAGATTTTTTGATGATGGCCATTCTGACCAGTGTGACATGATATCTCATTGTAGTTTTTATTTGCATTTCTCTAATGATTAATGATGTTGAGCATTCTTTCATGTATTTGTTGTAAATCTGGTTATCTTCTTTGGAGAAATGTCTATTTAAGCCTTCTGCCCATTTTTGGATTGGGTTGTTTGTTTGTTTTTTTTTTTTGATATTGAGCTGCATGAGTTGCTTGTATGTTTTGGAGATTAATCCATTGTCAGTTGCTTCATTTGCAAATATTTTCTCCCATTCTGAGGGTTCTCTTTTTGTCTTGTTTATGTTTTCCTTTGCTGTGAAAAGCTTTGAAGTTTCATTAGGTCCCATTTGTTTATTTGTGTTTTTATTTCCATTTCTCTAGGAGGAGGGTCAAAAAGGATCTTACTGTGTTTTATATCATAGAGTGTTCTGCTTATATTTTCCTCTAAGAGTTTGATGGTGTCTGGCTTTACATTTAGGTATTTTATCCATTTTGAGTTTATTTTTGTGTATGGTGTTAGGGAGTGTTCTAATTTCATTCTTTTCCATGTAGCTCCCCAGTTTTCCCAGCATCACTTATTGAAGAGGCTGTCTTTTCTCCACTGTATATTCTTGCCTCCTTTATCAAAGATTAGGTGGCCATAAGTGTTTGGGTTTAACACTGGGCTTTCTATCTTGTTCCATTGATCTATCTTTCTGTTTTTGTGCCAGTATCATACTGTCTGGATTATTGTAGCTTTGTAGTATAGTCTGACGTCAGGGAGCCTGATTCCTCCAGCTCCGTTTTTCTTCTCAAGATTGCTTTGGCTATTCAGAGTGCTTTGTGTTTCCATACAAATTGTGAAATTTTTTGTTCTATTTCTCTGAAAAATGTCTGTGATAATTTGATAGGGATTGCACTGAATCTGTATATTGCTTTGGGTAGTAGAGTCATTTTCACAATGTTGATTCTTCCAATCCAAGAACATGGTATATCTCTCCATCTATTTGAATCAGCTTTAATTTCTTTCATCAGCGTCTTATAATTTTCTGCATACAGGTCTTTTGTCTCCTTAGGTAGGTTTATTCCTAAATATTTTATTCTTTTTGTTGCAGTGGTAAATGAGAGTGTTTTATTAATATCACTTTCAGATTTTTCATCATTAATATGTAAGAATGCTAGAGATTTCTGTGCATTAATTTTGTATCCTGCTACATTACCAAATTCATTGATTAGCTCTGGTAGTTTTCTGGTAGCATCTTTAGGATTATCTATGTATATATCATGTCATCTGCAAACATTGACAGCTTTACTATTTCTTTTCCAATTTGGATTCCTTTTATTTTTTTTCTTCTTTGATTGCTGTGGCTAAAACTTCCAAACCTATGTTGAATAAAAGTGGTGGGAGTGAGATACCATGTCTTGTTCTTCATCTTAGTGGAAATGGTTTCAGTTTTTCACCATTGAGGGCAATGTTGGCTGTGGGTTTTTCATATGGCCTTTATTAGGTTGAGGTAAGTTCCTCTATCTCTACTTTCTGGAGGGTTTTTATCATAAATCGGTGTTGAATTTTGTCAAAAGCTTTCTCTGCATCTATTAAGACGATCATATGATTTTTCTCCTTCAATTTTTTCAATATGGTGTACCACACTGAATGATTTTCGTATATTGAAGAATCCTTGCATTCCTGGGATAAACCCCACTTGATCATAATATATGATCCTTTTAATGTGCTGTTGGATTCTGTTTGCTAGTATTTTGTTGAGTTTTTTTGCATCTATGTTCATCAGTGATATTAGCCTGCAGTTTTCTTTCTTTGTGACATCTTTTTCTGCTTTTGGTATCAGGGTAATGGTGGCATCATAGAATGGGTTTGGGAGTGTTCTTTCCTCTGCTACATTTTGGAAGAGTTTGAGAAGGATAGGTGTTAGCTCTTTCTTAATTGTTTGATAGAATTTGCCTGTGAAACCATATGGTCCTGGGTTTTTGTTTGTTGGAATATTTTAAATCATAGTTTCAATTTCAGTGCTTGTGATTTGTCTGTTCATATTTTCTATTTCTTCCTGGTTCACTCTTGGAAGGTTGTGTATTTCTAGGTATTTGTCAATTTCTTTCAGGTTGTCCATTTTATTGGCATATATTTGATTGTTGTAATCCCTCATGATCCTTTTTATTTCTGCAGTGTCAGTTGTTACTTCTCCATTATCATTTATAATTCTATTGATTTAAGTCTTCTCCCTTTTTTTCATGATAAGTCTGGCTAATGGTTTTTCAATTTTGTTTATCTTCTGAAAGAACCAGCTTTTAGTTTTATTGATCTTTGCTATTGTTTCCTTCATTTATTTTTCATTTATGTCTGATCTGATCTTTATGATTTCTTTCCTTCTGCTAACTTTGGGGATTTTTTTGTTCTTCTTTCTCTAATTGCTTTAGGTATAAGTTTAGGTTGTTTATGTGAGATGTTTCTTGTTTCTTAAGGTAGGCTTGTATAGCTATAAACGTCCCTCTTAGAACTGCTTTTGCTGCATCCCATAGGTTTTGGGTCATTGTGTTTTCATTGTCATTTCTTTCTTGATAGGCTTTGATTTCACCTTTGATTTCTTCAGTGATCTCTTGGTTATTAAATAGTGTGTTGTTTAGCCTCCATGTATTTGTATTTCCTCCGGATATTTTTTTGCAATTGATATCCTGTCTCATAGCATTGTGGTCAGAAAAGATAGTTGATACGATTTTAATTTTCTTAAATTTACCAAGGCTTTATTTGTTACCCAAGATATGATCTATTCTGGAGAATGTTGCATGAGCACTTGCAAAGAAGGTGTATTCTGTTGTGTTTGGATGGAATGTCCTTTAAATATCAATTAAGTCCTTCTAGTTTAGTATCATTGAAAGCTTATGTTTCCTTATTTATTTTCATTTTGGATGATCTGTCCCTTGGTGAAAGTGGGGTGTTAAAGTCACCTACTATGATTGTATTACTGTTGATTTCCATTTTATGCCTCTTAGTATTTGCCATATGTGTTGAGGTTGTCCTATTTTGGGTGTATAAATATTTACAGTTGTTATATCTTCTTGTTGGATCAATCCCTTGATCATTATGTAGTGTCCTTCTTTGTCTCTTGTAATAGTCTTTGTTTTATAGTCTATTTTGTCTGATATGAGAATTGCTACTCCGGCTTTCTTTTGATTTCCATTTGCGTGGAATATCTTGTTCCATGCCCTCACTTTCAGTCTGTTTGTGTCCCTAGGTCTGAAGTGAGTCTCTTGTAGACAGCACATATATGGGTTTTGTTTTTGTATTCATTCAGCCAGTCTATGTCTTTTAGTTGGACCATTTAATCCATTTACATTTAAGGTAATTATCGACATGTAGGTTCCTCTTACCATTTTCTTAATTGTTTTCAGTTTATATTTGTAGGTCTTTTCCTTCTGTTGTGTTTCTTGCCTAGAGAAGTTCCTTTAGCATTTGCTGTAAAGTTGGTTTGGTGGTGCTGAATTCTATTAGCTTTCACTTGTCTGTAAAGCTTTTAATTTCTCTGTCAAATTTCAATGAGATCCTTGCTGGGTAGCATAATCTTGGTTGTAGATTTTTCTCTTTCATCACTTTAAATATATCCTGCCAGTCCCTTCTGGCTTGCAGAGTTTCTGCGGAAAGATCTGCTCTTAACCTTATTGGGATTCTGTTATGTGTTACTTGTTGTTTTTCCCTTGCTGCTTTTAATATTTGTTCTTTGTATTTAATTTTTGATAGTTTGATTAATGTGTGTCTTGGCGTGTTTCTCCTTGGATTTATCCTGTATGGACTCTCTGTGCTTCCTGGACTTGATTAACTATTTCCTTTTCCATATTAGGGAAGTTTACAACTATAATTTTTTCAAATATATTTTCAGTCCCTTTTTTTTTCTCTTCTTCTTCTGGCACCCCTATAATTTGAATGTCGGTTCGTTTAATGTTGTCACAGATGTCTCTGAGACTGTCCTCTCTTCTTTTCATTCTTATTTCTTTATTCTGTTCTGCAGTAGTTATTTCCAATATTTTATCTTCCAGGTCACTTATCTGTTATTCTACCTCAGTTATTCTGTTACTGATCCATTCTAGAGAATTTTTAATCTCATTTATTGTGTTATTCATCTCTGTTTGTTTGCTGTTTATTTCTTCTTGGTCCTTGTTAAATGTTTCTTGGATTTTCTCTTTTGTATTTCCAAGATTTTGGATCATATTTACTATCATTCTTCTGAAATATTTTTCAGGTCGACTTCCTATTTCCTCTTCATTTGTTAGGTCTTGTGGGTTTTTGCCTTGTTCCTTCATCTGCTCTGTGCTTCTCTGTCTTCTCATTTTCCTTAACTTACTGTGTTTGGGGTCTCCTTTTTGCAGGCTGCAGGTTCATAGTTTCCATTGTTTTTGGTGTCTGTCCCTAGTGGCTAAGGTTGGTTAAGTGGGTTGTGTAGGCTTCCTGTTAGAGGGGACTAGAGCCTGTGCTCTGGTGGATGACACTGGATCTAGTCTTTCTGGTGGGCAGGTACATGTCTGGTGGTGTGTTTTGGTGTGTCTGTTGCCTTATTATGATGTTAGGCAGCCTCTGTGCTAATGGATGGGTTTGTGTTCCTGTCTTCCTAGTTGTTTGGCATAGGGTATCCAACACTGTAGCTTGCTGTTCATTGAGTGGAGCTGGGCCTTGGCATTTAGATGGAGATCTCTGGGAGATTTTCACTGTTTGATATTACGTGGACCTGGGAGGTCTTTTGTGGACCAGTGTCCTGAACTTGGCTCTCCTACCTCAGTGGCACAGCCCTGTGCCTGTTTGGAGCACCAAGAGCCTGTCTTTCACATGGCTCAGAATAAAAGGGAGGAAAAAAGAAAGAAAGAAAGAAAGAAAGAAAGAAAGAAAGAAAGAAAGAAAGAAGAAGATAAAATAAAATAAAGTAAAATAAAATAGTTATTAAAATAAAAAATATTTATTAAGAAAAAAGTTTTTAAGTAAAAAAAAAAAAAGAACTGACAGAACCTTAGGACAAATGGTAAAAGCAAAGCTCTACAGACAGAATCAAACACAGAAGCATACACATACAGACTCGGAAAAAGGAAAAAAGGAGGGAAAAATATATATATATATAAATATATGATATATATATATATACATATATATATATATATATGTGTATATGATATATATATATATATTCCTCTTTTTTCCTGATATATATATATATATATATATATATATATATATATATATATATATATATATATATATATATATATATATGTATGTATATAATTGCTCCCAAAGCTCACCTCCTCAATTTGGGGTGATTTGTTGTCTATTCAGGTATTCCACAGATTCAGGTTACATCAAGTTGATTGTGGAAATTTAATCCACTGCTCCTGAAGATGCTGGGAGAAATTTCTCTTTCTCTTCTTTGTTTGTACAGGTCTCGGTGTTCAGCTTTGGATTTGGACCTTCCTCTGCGTGTAGATCTCCTGAGGGGGTCTGTTCTTTGCTCAGACAGGACGGGGTTAAAGGAGCAGCTGATTCGGGGGCTCTTGCTCACTCAGGCCTGGGGGAGGGAGGGGTAAGGTGTGCAGGGAAAGCCTCCAGTGGCAGAGGCCAGCGTGATGTTGCAGTAGCCTGAGGCATGCTGTGCATTCTCCCGAGGAAGCTGTCCCGGGATCACAGGACCCTGGCAGTGGCAGGCTGCACAGGCTCCTGGGAGGGGAGGTGTGGATAGTGACCTGTGCTTGCACACAGGCTTCTTGGTGGCACAGCAGCAGACTTAGCATCCCCTGCCCTACTCTGGGGTTTGCACTGATAGCTGCGGCTTGCACCTGTCTCTGGAGCTCCTTCAAACAGCGCTCTTAATCCCCTCTCCTTGTGCACCAGGAAAGAAAGAAGCAAGAAAAACTCTCTTGTCTCTTTTGCAGCTCCAGACATTTTCCTGGACTTCCTCCCGCCTAGCTGTGGCACAGTAGACCCCTTCAGTCCGTGTTGATGCAGCCAACCACAGTCCTTTCCCTGGGATCTGAACTTTGAAGCCCGAACTTCAGCTCCCAGCCCCCACCTGTCCCAGCAGGTGAGCAGACAAGCCTCTCAAGTTGGTGAGTGCCAGTTGGCACTGATCCTCTGTGTGGGAATCTCTCTGCTTTGCCCCCCGCACCCCTGTTGCTGCACTCTCCTTGTGGCTCCAAAGCTCCTCCCCTCTGCCACCCACAGTCTCTGCCCACGAAGGGGCTTCCTAGTGTGTGGAAACCTTTCCTCCTTCACAGCTCCCTCCCACTTGCACAGGTCCTGTCCTTATTATTTGTCTCTGTTTTTTATTTTTTCTTTTACCCTACCCAGGTATGTGGGGAGTTTCTTGCCTTTTCGGAGGTCTGAGGTCTTCTTCCAGTGTTCAGTAGTTGTTCTGTAGGAGTTGTTCCACATGTAAATGTATTTCTGATATATTTGTGGGGAGGAAGGTGATCTCCACATCTTACTCTTCTGCCATCTTGAAGCTCCTCCCCCAATTTTTTGATGTTTTAAAAGGTATTCTTGACTTATGTCACTTTTAACTTGGAACTGTCTCTCATCTGTTTAACCAAGTCCTTTTCCTCTCCAGTGCTTCAAGTACCTTATGTGCTTATACACACCTGTCCCACAAAGAAGATACACATAAATGCCCACACACACTCTCTTCACAAGTGAATATCAAAGAGAGGTCCATCAATTTATTAATTTATTCAGTGTTATTTGCATTGAATGAATGAGATTTTATATTTTCCAATAGTATTTACTTTTCATACCATTTAGTTTATAATAAAAAATAAGGATCAGACACACATCCTATTCACATGTGAATTTTTAAGCTTTAAGCTTTTTAGAGCTTACACATATTAACAAATGATTAGCCTTGACTAAAGAGAAGCTGAATATTAAGAGAGTGATAATACTTTGTTCCTTGTTACTTAACAAAATTCTTGTAAGATATTTAACTCTTACTTGTGTGTCTCTTTATTCTCTTAATTTATTAATTAATATATTTTTTTCAGAAATTTTATGTCATTCAGTTTTGGTTATAGGTGTGACTTAAATTTAGTTCTACCTGCCTTTTCAACAAAAACACATCCATTAATACAATCTTAATAGAATAAGCATGGAATGCCAACCCTTCAGTGCTTGAAAACCATATATTCATACACCATGTTTACGTTCTTCTGGCGAGTTAACATTATTAATCAAAATCTCATACTGAGGGACTCAAGATGCTTCCCAAGAAATGATCAATACTATTTTGATTCCACTGATATATCTTGAGCTTGTTTTTTTGTTTGCTATTCTTGCTTATTTATTTGTTTGCTATTTTTATTCAATTCTAGTTTAGTAGATCATATAAAATCATTTTATTTTATTTTTTTAAGTTGTAAGAATTGACTGTCCTAACTTGAGAAATATACAAGAAGGTCCAACATTTGTACCTACTTCTCAAACCACTAGACATGGAGTAGGGAGGATAAAAACAGAGATCAATCTTTCCTTCTGGAGATTTTCAGAATCAGAGTTAGAAAAAGTCTTTCTTTGGGATTTTGCCAATCAATATTTACAAGATTTCCATGAAATGGTTAGAACTGAGACACCATGCTGAACAAGTCAAATGTGGCTGAATTTCACCCTGGGAAGATTGTTGCAGGTATTTAATTATCCATGGGCTCCAGTCAAGCAATTCAATACTCAATCTGCTCAAAGCCCAAGAATATAAAAATCACATAAGGAATTCCAGTTTGAAAGAATATTTTCTTTTTAATTTCTGTCGTACAATGGCAGGCCATCTGATATCATGTCACATCAGCTTAACTCCCTGGTTGCAACAGTGTTGTGTTGTATCAGTGGGGGAAATGTACAAACAGATTCTTGTCCTCAATCAGATTTCCGTGGTGTCAAGTCTGGACAGCAAGCAGTCAATCCCAATTGAGCAAGCAGATGGCGACAGAGCAGATTAATAAGTGGATCCTCTTTATCTGAAGAGCTGGCAGGCATCATGTTTCGCCAGATACCTGAGTTATATTTTTAAATAAGTTAATGCATCCAGCATTTACAAAGGGGAAATGGAGTTCACTGGAAGATTGGCACCAGCGGGGAACACAATGTGGGAGGTGGAGCTTAAGGTGTGCATTGATGGAGGCAGTCGATTTGGGACAGTGGAGGAAGGAAAATAGTTGCTGTCCCTGTTTCACCATCTTGTTTGGAAAAAAATTAAATGTACCCTGGAAAGCACACAGAACACATCTGAATAGCATTCTGAATCTGGTAAGGCAATTTTGTTTCTAAAACTTGAAACACCATCATCACTGCCACAACAGAACCATCATCAGGGCAAAATACAGAGGTTTTATTTGTTCATTTCTTTATTTGTTCTGCACCTTACGCAGCACAGAATTCTCTGGAAGCTACACAGGAAGTAGAGAAATTGGACCTTCAAACAAAGCAGGCAAAAGTGACCTATTAGGTTCAACTATAAAACAATAACACTGGGGTGTGTGGGTGTGGGGGGGGGAATGTGTGTGTGTATGCATGAAAAATTCATTAAATAACATTGAAATCAAGCCCAAAAGGAAACACAATTTTGTTTTGAACTGAGGCAACCAATAAACCAATATATAAGTAATACATTTATAATAACCCCCAAAACTTCCAAATAATGCTGCCTTGAAAACAGAACTTTTCATATTATATGCAACAATGTGATCAATAGCATATACTTTGAATATTAGCCTGTCTCAACCAGGAAGATTAAGTCCCTAAAAGGAAAAGATAAACCTTGTTACCACATTTTCCAGGGTATGTTTTCCCACAGATGGAATTATAGGAAGGTCCAAGTTCGATTATTAACTGCAAAAATGCATGGCCTATTTCAAATATCCCATTTCCAAATCAACCCTGACTTACCAAGGAAGTCCTGGGAACATAAATGAGGATACACCAGTTAGCTGCTAGCTTGTATGTGAAGATGTATAATTAAAAGAAAAAACAATTGTCCAACTTTTTGAAATTATATCATTTGTCTTTGACTCCTTTCTCTGTCTTGGCTGTAGAGGAGGATTCTTGGGCCTGTGCCACATTACCCAGATTGAACAAGGCAAAATCGAGTGTTTCGTGTTCACAGGGTTTGCCTCAACACTTGATTTGAAAGCTGGAAGTCAAACTCCATTTGCTTGTGTTATTCCCAAGGGTAGATAAAAAAATACATTTGAAAAGAATAATCTGGGACCTCTAGGGAGAATATTGTGTTGATTGATATGAAGTGTGCAAGGCTAAAGGAGCAAATTTCTCCTAAAATGAGACTCAGGGAAATTAAGTAGCAAGGGAGAAATGAGGTAACAATAAATACTTAATTTGGAAAGGTTTTTAAGTCTCCCAGAGTTCCTGAATCCTCTGATCTCAGCGTCTTAGGTTTAGTCAGTGATTAAATGATTATTGGATATGACAGTACAGTGTGGTGGGAGTTTCCTCTGTAACTTCTGTATGGCAACAACTATTTGCTTCCCTTGGAGGATAGAGGCATGAGTATTGGTGTTATATGTCTAAGGTATGTTGGGATGTAAAAATGAAATGAAAGAACCCAGGACTTTCTTTCAAGTCATTTGAGAAACCAGAGAAAACCAAGGAAGTAGAAACAGCCTTTGCATTGAGAGCTGAGGCCATCCTGGAACCCAGAGAGGGAAAAAGTGACTGCAGGAAGACTGGATGCAGTTAGTATAGTGCAGCCATCTTGGGACAGGGAGATGCGACGGAGCTGTAGTGGGCAGCATGCCTGGACATAAGCTTGACAAATTGGTTCTGGGAAAGCTTGGAAGGATCACTAGACCTAGATGTACTGCTCCAAGACAGTCACCTCAGATTAGAAATGTAAGCGGTTTTGTCTTTCTTCAGTTCTTCTCATGCCCAGCAGAAAACATTTCTAGTGTTTTATTTCTTATCATCCACCTCTCCTTCTCTCACACTGCTTCTCAGAAGCATAGCTGTAAAAATGATAGCCAAGTGGGTCTTCCAAGGAAACAAAAGATGGTCAGTCCTTGAGCAAGCTCCATGTCCTACAGACCAATAAAGGATTGATAATATCTCTGTCTACAATGTCCTCCTCTGACTTCTGGTGTGAATTAGAAATACCAACAATGAAATATAACCATATAGCTTTTGCCAGAATATAATAAAAATAAAATAAAATTTAGAAGTAAAACCAAGATTACCACTTCTGTAACACAACAGGTTTCATTTCCTGAAGTCTCAATTGTTGAATTTAGTCCAGTATATAAGAGAGATAGAAAGATGAGTAAGACATTATCCCTGCTCAAAAGAAAAGGAAGAAAATATTCATCTACAGTAACCATGATATGTTAAGCGTTACTCTATTCATTTAAGAAATAGTCTAAGGAAGAAAAGAAGAAACATGTATTTCAACAATTTCTTATACTAGGTGAAATATTTTTCATATTGTAACATAGACTTTAAATGTGTCAACCTTGAGATTTGCATTGTAGGTGTATACCATATTTTATTATATATTTTACTTTTTGTAGGATATAAAAGATGTTTTTCACATTTTCTTATTATTAATACAGTTGTAATAAACATCTTTTAATATGTAATTTTCTTCTTTTATATTATCTTTACACTTTATTTACATGAGTATGTCAAAAGAAAAGCAAGCAGTTATTATTAACATATTTTTTTTTTCCCTATGGAGAAACTAGTATAGGTCCTTTAACATTTGTCTTCCTTTAGGTCCTCTAGAAATATGCCACACCTAGGTAAGAACTGGCTGGTTGCTCATAATGGAACTGCAGAAGAACATTCTGGGGCAGCTTTGATAGAACGTTTTAACATGACTTAGTCAGATTGAACTTGAAACAGTTTTGCTGGTTATCTCTCCTTGTTTTGTCTTTTACCCTTTCCAAGTTCTAGCTTCTCTTATCTTTACTAATTTAATTAATATTTATCCACCACTGCTTTACTAAATTCTCTCTCTGACCAACCCTCAAACTTCTCTGCTTTATTCACCCATGGTAAATAACAAAACACCTTCCCCAGCTTAGCCCAGACCTTGGTTCCTTACCTCCTATAGCCAGCTGCAATAGGGCAAAACCATGGGGGAGTCCAATAGTTAGAAGATGAAAATCTGCCTTCACAGTTGATATCCAAGCTGCCTTACTCCCAGGAAATGTTTGAATGACACGTAATAACAATTCAGTACATAATAAAACTCAGAAAAATTTTCCAAGGAATCCCTATACCTACAATTTTTGCTCAGCTGAAGGTGATACACCATCACATACCATGAAAAATGTTTTCGAGTTTCATTGATCTCTTGATTTCCGTTTCTTATACATTCAGCTGGCTCTTCTTTTCATACATAGAGTGTGAGTACAATGACTGTATTAGGGTGAAAACCTCTATCTTTATGCTGAACAGACTTGAACTATTCATTAATTCTCTGTATATGTGTAATTGTATATAACTGTATATAACTATATATATATAATTCATGCTAGCTTTCATAGAACATATATTTAAGTAATAAAATCACACAGAAAAAAAGAGTTGTTTGTTTCACAGTCACATTCACTATACTTTATAGAATAAGGATGGCTTCTTCCTTTCTCTTAACCTATAGATTTCATTTAAAAAAACACTCAGTTATGTACAATAAAATGTGTAAATGTATATATACATATATAAATATAAATATAAATATAAATTTATTTATTTATTTATTCTTAGGCACAGGTTTTCTCTTCTGAAAATGTTATAAGCTCCTGAGGACAGAGGTTGTGACTTGTATTTCCCTTGTATTTTATTCAGTTATTAGAATAGTACTAAGTACAATAAATATCATCTGAGTGATGAATTTATGTTAAATGTTAGCTATATTTCTAGGGTAGCCTTTAATTTATTATCACAAATGACCCTCAAGTTTCATTTTCTACTTATAGATTTCCTAATTATTTTACTATCTTTCATAGTCCATTGGATGTTACCAAGAAGAAACAGATACATTTGCAATGACTAGTATTAAAATTGCCAAAGAAGACAATTGTTAAGGTACAAGAAAGACTCATGGGACTTTTCTGGTGGTCCAGTGGTTAAGAATCTGCCTTCCAATTCAGGTGATATGGATTTGATTCCTAGTTGGGGAACTAAGATCCCACACGCTGTGGGGCAACTAAGCTCACATGCCACAACTAGAGAGCCCACACACTGCACCTACTGAGCCTGCACACTCTGGAGCTTGTGTGTCACAACTAGAGAGCCCACATGTTACAATGAGATCCTGCGTGCTGCAACTAAGACCCGACTCAGCCTAATAAATAAATAAATTAAAAAAAAGAAAGACTCTTTATGTGATTAAAATCAGCTCCCTGATACCAAAATAGGCAGAAACCAAAGTATAAAAGCAAACTTAAGGTCTTGCCTCTTTTCTATCTTTAATCAGAATCTGTGGCAGCCTCCCTTTCTAGATAACTACTGGTCTTTACTTTCTTCCCAGAATAGAAGCCACTTCATTATATCTCTTTTTTTCCCCCTTTGATAAATGATTCCATTTTTCCCCATGTTGGTTGGCAGAATGGCCAACATTAAATGTTCACTTGTTTAAACTAACGGAGTGTGGTCAGTTAATTCCCAAGGGAGGAGAGGAGGACAAACAGGTCTAAAATGGCATATTTTAAGAACACAATCAATTCATTATCTTTTTCATAATGTTCACATATGAAAGCATTAATCATCATGGTGTGGCACTGGGAAGGAAGTTCTTACCTAAGCAAGTTATGCTTTACAATATATCTTTAGTGTTTAATGGCCTTTGCAGCTTAGATTTTATTGTGTGCTCACTCATCTGTTGTTTTATGAGCCAGTCTGTGTCTTTGTGATGAACTGATTAAGCAACTGGTTTTGAAGTTAAATTCATAGGCAAGTCAACACTCCATCCATATCTAACTAAAGACTTTAACCCATTATGATCTCATCTCTTCTCTAGTATATACAGTGTCAGGGGTGGGGAAAGCTTCTGGAAGAACTTAAGGCTGAATAATAAATTAAGGAGTTGAAGAACTCTAGATGGTGACTGAAAAATGAGAATATTAAGGGACTATCCTGGAGGTCTTCTTCATATATGCAAAATGTTATCTATGTTAAAGTGAAAAATAAAGTCACTATCTACTAGTGAGTTTATAATAATAAACTCCAGAGAAGACAATAGTCCTATGAAAAAGAATAAGGATCAAGATAAGATCCTTTCTCAGCATGAAACATGAAACAAATTAACTGAGGAAAAGTTGAGGTTTTGGTCAATGAAATGATTACAGAAGAATCTGGGTGAAGATCTGTCCAAGATATTGAAGTGAATCCTGCATATGTTAGGAGATTGGACTTGGTGACATTCACAGAGTCCATGATGTTAATCTTTATTTGAGATTAAACAGGATAGGAGAGCAAAATTTGCTAGCCCTAAATGTCTCCTTGACATGAGGCTTATTTCAAGCTGAAAATAATCAAGGCCCAAAAGACTCAGAAAGAAATTTTGACCTTCCTCTTAACTGCCTGAAGAATATAGATAAAGGGCCTATTACAGGAATAGATCTATCACCAGAGATATCTACAATGAATAAAGGTGAGGGATAGAGGGGAAAATTCTTAGAGAACAGAGTTCTCTCTGTGTCCCATAATCTCTGCATGTCCCAGCAAACATTTATCTCCCAAACATTTGTGTTTTTTTCCATCTTCACGTGAATTGCCTTCTTCCCCACTGAAGTCTCAAACCACTATCCCTAAATCCTCTTTTGTCTTTAGCTGAAGATGGAATTTAAGGTGTGAGCTTCAGCCATTTTGGAAAGTTACTCAGTTCTTCTGGGTCTCTCCATCTATGTATGTTATTAAATTTTAGTTTGATTTTTTCCTATTAATCTGTCTCATGTCAATTTCATTCTTAGACCAGCCAGAAGAACCTAGGAGGGTAGAAGAAAATTTCTTCTTCCCCAGCAATAGTCTTAACCACTTACTAACCAATCAGCATGGTGAAATAACCAGTTTGGTTGTTTTCTCTTCTCTTCCTTTCTATTTGTGTTTGTTAAATTTATTTTTTTAACTCGACATAAGCCTTTTAATGATGATTATCTCTTATATATAAGCATAGTCACAGCTTCAAATGTTCACTGATGCAAACAAAAAATTCAGAGCTAATTTGGGCACTAAAGTGTACCGTTATACCCTTCTATGCTCAACTACCTTCCCTGGTTAGTACGATGCTACTCTTCAAACAAACTGGTTTATAGTATCAAAATTCAGAAGAGTCTGACTCATTTTTTTAATAAGGAAATAAAAATTGCTTAATTCTTTATTTTAGAAGAAAATTTACACTTTTAGGTCATGTATATTAATAAGTATTATCCAAAAAACAAAACAAAAAAATGTCAAGAACATTTCCAATTCATCCTAAAACATGTGCCAATTTAGCTTACAGCTCACCTAGGAAAGACTAGAATTTCTTCAAAGCCTTTAAAAAAATTTGTTGACTAAACAAAAATCCCCTATTTCTTTAATTCTGTCTAATTTGGGTTTCCTTGAATATGCAAAATAGTTTATTTCTTATAAAGATTTCTCCTGTATTTGTAGATGGCAATTAAATCACCCCCTAGCCTTCACTTCTGTATATTAAATTAGAACTCTATCTCCACCCCAGCACTGTTTTATGCCAGCTCTTTAAAGATTTATGCTGCTTTCTGCTGAATTCTTACTCAAAATTATTTCTGTACAAAACTGGGCTGAATTCTTTACATGTTAAAGCTCATACTGCCTTTCTAAGATTGATGTATATCATCAACTACATTTCAAAAGTTGAGGAAGAAGTTCAAGAGGAATTAGGCCTGTCATCATTAATAGACCCTGAATCATGGCTAGGATTAGAAATCAGAAGCTCACACTACAAATAATAACAAGATGAACAGCAACTTCATCACTCAGCAGTCACCAAACAGGTTACCCTCCAATATCATCTTTATTTTATAGCACTATATTTCTTACTTCTGGGGATCATTGTGAAATGGATGGGATGATTAGCTGGCTGTGATGGATGAAACCATGTTGATTACTTGCTTTCCAACATTGAAGACTCTCTGAATGTTAAAACATAACCAGTCTGTGGTGGGCAGACTTTAAGGTGGCCCCATGACCCTCACCTCCTAATGTGCATGCTCTTGTATAATCTTCTCCCCTTGAGTGCAGATGCAAGCTTTGACTTTCTTCTAACTAGTAGAGTCTGCAAAGGTAGTGGGATATAATTTCCATGGTTATATTAGGTTATATATACTCTGTCTGGCTAGTGGACTTGCTCTTATTCTCCTATTAAGGAAGCAAGCTGCTATATTGTAAACTGTCTATGGAGAAGGTCACAAGGCAGGGAGCTGTAGAATTGAGGATGGCCTCCAGGTGACAGATAGTAAGAAGCTGTGCCTCTCATTCTATACAAACACAAGAAAATGAACTCTGCCAATAACTGAGTAAGCTTGGAAGTAGATTTTCCCCAGTTGAGCTGCCAGATGATAATATAACCTGGCCAAAAGATACCTTGATTTCAACTTTGTGAAATCAAAGCAAAGGACCCAGCTAAGCTATGCCTAGACTTTTGACCCACAAAGACTGTGACATAATAAATGTGCGTTATTTTAAGGTGTTTTCACACAATGTTTACACAATGTATGAAATTAATATGTCCTCTTTTCAGATAAGAAATGAAGAATATTGGCTATGATGAAGATATTTTCCCATTAAGCTCCATAAAGGGACCAAAACTCAGAGCCATAAAGATGGTGGTAAGGACATTTTGTAAGCTTTAACCTAATGATATCTCAATGTAAGAAGATATGACACAAGATCACATTTAAGGCTAAATTCTGTCAATTTAGTTTTATTCTCCTCTCCTATACTCTTCAGGAAATTACTCGGTACAAACTGGAAATGTAGGATCTAAGTATGACATAGAAATGTTGATGTAATTTTAGCATTGTAAGGAGCTATGTTTTCATCAAGTCTTAACGAAACTTTAAATTCCAACTATGCATATTGGCTTTATTTTCAGATAGGTGTTTCCTTAAAACAAGAGAGTAAAGAGAGTTATTTATATTGCATGCATGGGAAAAATAAAAGTAAAAAGAAAGAGAATAAAGAAGGTAGGAGAGAAAGAAGAAAAAAAGAGAAACAATGAAAAAAAGGGAGGGAAGAGAGGAAACAAGGAAAAAGGAAGATAAAGAAAGAAAACAAGATAAAGAAGTTTGACACAATGTAATAATAACACTTTCCTGAAAATATATAAAATGCAATTGTTTATAAGCCACTACAGTAAATTAGTTACTTTGACTTTATGTTAATATAGAATGATTCACATAAAGCAAATATTTAAAATGAATAGAAATGCCTTATTTTATGTTATAGACATTACCACACATCTAAATTATTATAAAATTATTTAAAGTACTAAAAATTAATGACTCACTTTTGCAGAGTTTTGAGCATAATGATCACAAATTTTGAATCCTTCTCAAGTTTCAGGTTTCAGCTTATCTTCAACTACTTGTCTAGTTTATATTACCAGCTACCCTCTTTGAACAGATTTTTAGGTTTAATATCTACAGACCTCCAAATCTTTCCTTGCCTTACAACTCTAGCTGTCAACAAGACTGGCACTTATATCCTTTGTTACTTGACCATGATTAACTCTCTTCACTTAATATAGAAAATTAAATAAGAAAGATCTATTTATAAACCCTGACACACTCTGACATACTAAGCCAATGGTCTTCAAGGCCTTCAAGGAACAGAATTCAAAACTTTTGCCAGAGATTAGGCAAGGTTTTCTCAGGAAGAGTAGCATTCAGTCACTGATTCTGTAGTTTAATACTCCTGTACATTGTGATTTCCTTCTCAGGCATTCAGAGTCCTCCATGCCTTTCTTGGATAATCAAAGTTTTCTATTTTGGTTTTCCATGTGCATTATTATACTTAAAATACTCTAACCCTGTACTTTCTCACCCTTGAATATTCACCCACAGGAAAGCCTTCCTTGTACTGAGTATTAGGTGATGCTTGCTATCCTATCTACTTCTAGTCTAGAGTTCCACCTAAATTACTCCATGCAAACCAACTTTCCACTTAGAACGTCCCACTTCTCTATATCCAACTCATGATATGAAGGTATCTGACTAAAGTATGCTAGATTTGAACCTCAAAATAGTGGGCAAATGCCTTCATATTTCAAGGTCTGATCCAGACCTTTCCACTTCAGTTTATTCTTTGACCAATCTTGATGACTCAATCCTCAAAAAAATATTATTTAGTCTGGAACTTCTAGGATCAATTTAAGGACTCTATAGTACTTCTCAAATATCACAATAAAAGCCACTGTTCTACTTATATTGCACATAGGCATAGTGTGTGTATACCCATGTATCTAACAGGTAAAAATAAGGTTTCAATTACTTTTTATTCCCCAGAGTCAAAGATAAAGTATTTTGTACATAGTGTTTGATGCATTAACTATTAAATAATCAAGTACTTTGATGAAATAAATACTTGTTAATCAACAGTTAAAAGCCAGTTTAAAACCAATTGAAAAACCTAAACGTAGAAGTAAACAGCTCAAATGGGGTTATTTTTCACTATTATTATGTTAAAAGGCATAATTGAAAATACTCAAGGTGCCCAATGCTAAATGTGGAGAATAACTCCCCAAGTAAAGGTAGTGGAGATAATATTTTAAGGAGATAGTACCAGGTCTCTAGGAGGCCAATAAGGTTATATTGCCTCAGCCTCATGATTCAGTGTTTACCAGGGAGATCATTTGCGTAACAAATGCAGGAGAACAGCTGCAAGTTTGCATGGGGTGGAGGTAAATTTAGGTGTGAAAGGAAGCTAATTGCCTTAGTGTGTGCCAAACTTTTCAGGTGCTAAAAAGATCCTGTTCAAGGACCCTGGGGAAGCTGGAAGGGGAGCCTGAAATGCACATGAACTCAGCTATTGACTCACATCCTAAAATCAGTAATAAAAAAAGAAGACCTTGATTGCAGCTGAGGACAAGAAAGAAGGTTAATCTGTCAATTGTCAATCTATTGATATATAGGTAAAATAAATATAAACTTGATTTAAGTATTATGTATTAATTCTTTCAGGAGAGAGGTAGATGGAGTCTAAATCAAATGCTTTGACCAAGGTGGATGCTTAGAACAAGATTTAGTTTCTAAAATCTCTGCTCATGTCTAGAGAGTGATAAATACGTTGTGCACAATTTCTACAGTATTTTGCGAGAAGATGGTCTTCAGACCATAAATAAAGGAAAACTTATTCAGTTCTTCATTGTGACTTTGAATGCATAATGCATGTGTGTATGTAAGTGAGTGTGTGTGTGTGTGTGTGTGTGTGTGTGTGTGTGTAAGTTTTCTGGATAAGATTCAGATTAAAAAAGTACTCAGTGCTTAATTCCATATACTTAACTGTGTTAACTGTTCTCTATAATGTTCTGAAATGATAAAGAGAAACAGCGAAGTAGCAAAGAAATCAACTAGTTTTCAATTAGACGTTTCAGTGGAAAAAATAACAGATTTGTTTTAAGAGTGATTATGTTATTTGACAACATCTGCCACTGGTTCCTGGGGATTGTTTGATGGTGGGCCTATCCATATGAGATTCATGCCTGTGCCATCACATGTTGACCTTATGATAAGGCCTTATGATAGGACAAATAAATTTCCAACTCTGGAATCTTAAAAAATGCATCTATCTGAGATCCTTCTTGGCTTTAGGACTGGACTATTCTCAAGCAATACCACAGATAGTGTTATTCTTCAATGTGTCTTCTTTACAAAGTATCCACTACCATTTGCATCAGTTCTTTACTCATAATTACCCAGAGATTTTCTTTCAGGGCTAGAGGGCAATTATGAAGCTGAAAATTTTAAAAAGCTAGCACTTGAGCCTGATATCCTACTACACAAAGCCTTAACTGATATTTAAGGAATGGGTAAAGTACACTCTAGAATTTTCCTAAACATTTTCACTCCTACATCTGTTTGCTAAATTTCTTTATCTACATTTTGTCAAAAGTCACTTCTTGCAAGGAGTCTTCCAAGATTCTCCCACTTCTTATTGTTGTATAGTATTTTGTCTACACTTAAATTATAACTCACCCCTCAATCTTAGAGCTAGGCCTAATGTTGGCTGCAGACATATTTTCCTTGGGTTCTTTTTTCTTGTGGCTTCTGAAGTCCAGTACACAAACAATTTTCACATTATAGACTTATTAGTTATAGGAGGACAGACCTGGAAAAACAAAATTAAATACATAGAAGGACAAGGTTATCCTACTTTCTAAAGCTCTTTTAATCATGCCCACTTTTCTTTTCTTCTTGCTGGTTATATTGAGATAGGCTTCTGCCATAGGACTTAATTCCTGTGTATCTCTTGAGTTTGCCTTTGAAAGTGGCAACTTGAGCCCCTTAGTTTTGAAGGCCTCACTTCCTCATTCTGGTCCTAACAATGCAGCCAATGATGCTCCATTTGTTTACTAAGATGAATTATATTTTCAGAAAACCTCCATTGCCTACTCAGTCTCTGTCTCAAACCGAGATATTTACACCTCAGAGCTTCTACATTTCTTCTCTGAATGTTAAGCTCTTGAAGAGGAGGCACAAAGATGTGACATGTTATCCAAGGTTCCTCTTCAGCTCTGGGGAAATACTATGACTTGAGGTGGGATATGTGCATGCTGATATATGTGGTAGTATTTTAGGACTCCAGAAATGAGGAAGAGATCTCTGTGGGGCATATATGTGATGAGTATGGAGGTGTAATTAAGAGAGATGTTTGTAATGATTTTTTTTCTCTCACCATGTAGGGTTTGAGAAAGTTTAGGTATTTTTTTTAATACTCAAAAGTTTCAGGATGCCAAATGGACCATAAGCACTTATTAACGTGTTTCTTAGGGAAATAGTTTATGCCATTGAGTTGCATACTGAAGAGTTGGAAATAAATACTGTAAGTTTAGCTCACTGGCAAATACTCAATATACTTCTTGATAGATTAAAAACTGCAATGTCTTGGGGAGAATTACAAAGTAGTAATATTAATATATGTAGAATTTTATGTTATATGGTAATTCCCTAGTCTCTGGTGAAAGAAGGATCAAGTATGTTTGAAAAATGAGTGGGGTTAATTAGCGAAGGCCTATTATAACCAATACCAAATCTTCTATTGCATCAATTTCCTATTTTTTCCTCACTGGTAATGAAGAACAGCTGGTTCCTGTCCTGCATTTAATATATCATCATATTTCAGACACAATTCTCAGAGTACCCTTTAGTCTCCTCTTTGCCAAGCTAAACAACATCACTTTTTAAAACTTTTCCTGTGGGACCTATTTACCCTTGAATCATAGTGCACACACTTGAAGTATATTGCCTTCCATAATCCACAGTTTAAGCCTGTTAATTTTAGGAAAACTGCAAAAAGAAAAAAAAGTTTTGACAATAACTATTATACTTTGGTAATTATTTTATTATCAAGAAAAAAAATCTCTCACAATGGATACACATCAAAGAGTTTAAATTGAAGGATCTATATTTAGGTTTCCTGTTCCAAACCCATCCTCAAAATACACTCTTCAGATAGTGAGAGTTATGGCTGGCCTGTCCATCACAGTTGCCTGTATGGTCCCTAGTAATGGCCATGTGCAAATGTACATGTGATAAACTATATAGAGCAACAATAGGAATAGGTCAGCAGATCTACTGACTTTAAAAAAAATAGTTTATTTTGGGAATTCCCTGTCAGTCCAGTGGTTAGGACTTCGTACTTCCACAGCAGGGAACCAGTTGTGATCTCTGGTCGGGGAACTAAGATCCTGCAAGCTGCATGGCATGACCAAAAAAAAAAAAAAAAGCAGACAATTTTTAGAGCAGTTTTAGGTTTGCAGAAATACTGAACAGAAAGTACAAAGCTACTATATGCCCCTTTCCCATCCTTGCCCATATATACAGTTTCCTTTTGTTATTAACATCTTGCATTTACTGTAGTATATTTGTTATAATTAATGAGCTTAATTGACTTTTTGACTCAGTTAGAAGCTATTTCCTGTCATATACTTGAATGTGTGCACCTCAAGGCTGTCTTTTAAGGGAACGTAGTCCAACACAGAGACAGGAAATAGGTTTCCGCCCATCTGCCAAGTGGATTGCTTGATTACTTTGAAGAGATGCAATGTTTTCTGAGGCTGCTTCCATGCTCAGCAGGAAAGCAGGTCAGCTCTGATTAACAATGATTGCCATGTACAGAGATGAGAGGATGGTAACAGATGAAGCCTGTCTCTTATATTGGAATACCAGAAAGGTATTGTATTATGAAGCAGAAGCCTGGATTCTAGATTTCTCCAGTATAATTTCGTGACCTCCAGGAGCTTATCTAACCCTTTCTGAACCTCAAGTTCAATAAAATGGAAAAATATTATTTTAACTTCCTGAAAGCAACACATTGAACTAGAAATCTTGAAATTACTTACAGCTCTAAAATACATGATTCTAAGTGTCTTTGAAGAACATTGCTGATTCAGCTTTCATCAAATCAACCAAGAGACATACAGCTGGCATTTTATCTCCATGTAGTTTCTCTGTCTGAAAGTGACTTTTTCCATAACTGAATACAATAATTTATTTGTGGCCCAACTACATCCAAAGTTACACACTAAACACTCAAAAAGAGGAAAACAAGGTAGGGAAGAAAAATAACTAAGATATTTTTCATTTGACCATTACGCTCTATTTTGGTGACTGTCAAAAATAATATCCAATTTACAGTATTTTATATTTAAGCATCTGGCAGTTTGATTAATTTGATTAATTTATTTCTTAGAATTCTATCAACTCTGCTGTACCATAACTTGTATAAAGCACTACACAAAGAAAAATAGCTTTAAAAGGAATTAAAAATGTCATTATTTGAGGTTTGACATTATTAAGTTCTCATCTGGAAAAGGCAAAATAAGGTGAAATTAGAAAATTAAGAGAAAATGAAAAAAATAGATTTTCAAGCTAAGCATACATTGCAAAATACATTAACAAGTGTTTTATTTTAAGGTTTTATAGAATATATATTATACATATAAGTATATCTACATATCTACATATATATTATACATATATACTTATGTGTATAATATATATTCTGAAGGATACTAGATGATTGGTTTCTTTAAAGGAGTATTTGTTGGAAAATACATTCTTATATTTTGGGATGAGTCTTTGATTTCCAGTTAAAAATGAGATTACCTTCTGCTTGGCACTCAAGTGTGATAAGTCCAGCAGGACCCTCATGGAGAAAGTCTGCTTAAGCACTGGGTCACCTCCTTGTGTCAAACATTTTCCTCTGGGGGGAGAAAATCAATCTATTTGCTGCACTAGTTGTTATGCAATCTGCTATCTGGACATCATACGGCTGAGATGTTGAAAACATCTCTAAACTGACACCTTTCTGAAACTGGTTTCCTCAGCTCTCCATCTTATGAGCTTATAGCCACCCCACATTTTGCTGATGGCTGCAATTTCACAAGCAGGGTCTTGTGAGGTAATCACCTGACCTCAGCAAAACCATCATGTAAAGGGAATTTCAGTAACTTGTTGTCAGAGCAGCTGAATGGACTCACATTGCTTTCCTTTGCATATTTGGAGTTTGAATTCCAGCATCCTGTGATGGTATTCCTGGGTTCTTGCTGGTGTGTGTCTGCATCTGGCTCATGCTTCTTTCTCAGGTGGTTAAGCAAACTGCCCATTTCTGGAAAAGTTCAGGAGCACAAACAAATATTTGCACTTGGGCTTTCTTGTGACACAGGGTTGCAGAACTGACCTATTATTACAAAATTTGGGTAGAAGAATCTGTAGAAGGGCAAAATGCATGTACTCTCCCACTACTTCCTGAGTGCTTACTTCAGGTGTAAATGCTTATTTGATATATATGTACACTCAAATAGTGATTGAATAAGTTTGCATATTTTATTCTAACCCACATAGATTGTTGCATATTGCAAGGCAAGATTATCATTCAGAATATTATCTTCATAGAGGTTTTAAGTTTTGAATGATCTCACACTTATTTTGAAATAGCTTTCTTATTGATTGAGCACTCCCTGGACATTGAAATAGGGAAAGACAGAGACACAAACTGAGGGCAAGGGAGGAAAGGGCTAGAGACCCCAGGAACTTTGGGGCAAATGAAAAGAGAGCCTCAAATTCATTCCAGTTGGGATTTGTGGTGAGGGGTTGGAATCTTGGACTGATGGTGTGGTACAACCTTATTCACATTTTGAGATGATTAGTATTTGCCTTCTCTCACCTCCCTATTCCCTCACCATACCTTTTGCCCCATCTAAACCCCAGGTTCCCAACTGTTTTCCTTTCTTTGAAACCCTGCTCAGGACAGACATGCTTTCTTAGGGCTGCAGACCAACCCAGTGACTTCATTTTCACCCCAAATCCAATGTTCCAGCCCTTCAGTTCTGACCCTCAGCTACATTGTACAGTATAGGGAGACCTTATTAACTAATAAGCTGAAAAAAATGACTAGATAACAGTACTCAGAATCTTAGATCTCAATGAGATGTTTATATCTAAAGAAATGGGTAGAGACTGAGATACCTTAATTGAAATAAACAATGGAAAGTGCTATGGGTTAGGGGAGATGGTCAGAAATATCATTCTAATGTCCATCGAATCACTAGACAGGTGTCTAGACATATAAGCAATTTATGGTGTTGTTCAACTAATTCTAGGTACTGTAATCAAGAGTGCTCATTAAAATGGAAATAATTGTTTTTTTATCTAATAAAAGGAATCTTCCTTTGCATTGTACCCAGATATAGTATCCATAATAAAACAAAAGACGATTCATGAGAAACAAAGAGGAAATTTATGAGATTTGTGGGTGTTAGGTGATAGTTTAGCCATTCATTGTCAACATAATGAAGTGAAACTTGACCACGCATCAGTCACCCTTCTGTGGTCCTAAATCATATGGGCCACTGTGCAGAATTAGGAACAGTTCCAATGTGACTACATTCTAACTGCACTTATTTTATTTTATTTTTTCTAAACCCAGAATATTTTACATCAAACAATTGCTCTTAGGGTCCACTTTCAACTATGAAAAAATCTCTGACCACCTGTGAGCTCAGGGACCTTGAAGCACAGACTTGGCCAGCCTCTGTGCAGAGCTGTAAGTCAGCACAAGAAAACAATATCCCTCTTATTTTTGGCTTCAACTTCTAAAGGGTTAACATAGCTAGGATATCTCTTCAAACAAAGCTGCTGATACATTTTTATCCAACCTGTATTTGGTTTCTGTACTTTTTGAGTTCTCTCATGCTATGACCACACTAATAGTGGTCTTTTGAATATTATCCTTCATATATGTACATATATGTAGTGTTTCAATAAAGTAAAATTACTGAGTTGCACTGACCCATTGACTCTTCTCTGGTTATTTGCTCCCCCAGCCATTCCAAGACAAGACTCTATGAGACAGATTGGGAAGCCCTTGGAATCCTGGCCTGGGTTGAAGTTACCTCTTTAATATTTTCATTAACACAGCTTATGTTATTAATTGCAATGAACAAGGGTGGTTGGACTCTGTATCTTTGCTTTAAGCTGTTCGGGTAAGCAAATGAGAACATATGCTGATTGCCGGTTGTGAATAGGGCTCTCCACTGGAGACTGAATTTATAAACAAAGCAATTAAGCAAACAAACAAATAAACAACACTTTCCTGGATCTAAAATTTGAATAGAGGAGGGATGTTATAGGTGGAGATAATACGCATATCCTATTCTAACCCATAATCAGAACTTTAATTAAAAATCATCTTCTGAGAGTTGATTCCCTCTCTTAGTGACATTCAGAATTTCCCTCAGGCCACTGTTGCTGCTCTGTCTCAGGGGACCCCAGTCTCACTCTGCTCATCTCTCACATCCGTTATGATGGAACAATCCATAACCTTCCCAGGGTGGATATTTATTGTTTTGTACAATCTCCACCTCCCTACTTATATGGTAAAATTTCAGAGATCAAGGATCTAGACTTATACCTTCTGGTATTCCTCTCTCTTGGCATAAAGGACTCCCAAAGGAGTCAGTAATGCTCTCTTCCTCAGGCTGCTACAAGAGTAGCCATTTTTCAGACTTAACATCTTAATGTAAATGTCACCTTATCAATGAGGACTTCCTGGACAGACTATCCAAAACATTGTTCAACATTGCCAAGGAATTAGTCTCTTATCATCCCATTTGCTATGAAGTTTGCTTCATAGTAACTCTCTTGTAATTGTTTATTTTATATGCTTCTTTATTTTCTGTTTTCCTATTACACTAAAACAATTATGAAAGAAGGAACTTTGTTGGTTTCATTCCCCACTGTACAACCAGAGCTAAGCTCATCATCTAGCTCATTCATTCATTCAGTCAAAAATATGTATTCAAATATTTATATTTCAAATATAAATACATAAATATTTAAATATTAAAATAATATTTATTTATTGAATTATGTATCATTCATTCATCTGTATTCTCAAGATGATGAAGAGATGTTGATAGAAATTAACCTTTCCCAAAAATTCACATATATGTAATGTGTTATCTCTAAATAGGCTTCTGATTCCCACTTAAAAGCAAATTTTTAAAACCAAAATTAAATTAAAACGTTCAATTAAATTAAAAAAAATAAAAGTAAAATTATGCTAGAAACAATTAGTATATTTAAAGTAGAGAGAACATTATGTCGTTTTTTGTGAGTTTGGGCACAAAAGATGATGCTGACTGTAGGTGATTGACCTATTGAGTTCTATGGAACAAATTGGTTCATGCTGTACAGGCTCTGAGCAGTTAAGAATAGCCTAGAGTCTGGGAATTCAGGAGTGTACCACTTGCCAAATGAAGAAGATTAATAATAGGAGTGACTCTATTCAGATCATTGCCTTCATTTCAGATTGTATAGCCTATTCCTTGATTGTCAATTATCTTGACATTGGAAATAACTATCTTTTTTTTCCTCCCAGCTGACAGATATAACTGTTCCTATTTCATGTGTATCTTATTCCTGATGCCAGTTGTTAAACAGTTACTTATGTGGGGTTTCTTACCAAAATGTTCTCCTTATTAGATCCCATCTAAGTAACCAAATGCTACAACCCATGTATCTGGCAGCACTCTAGACCTTTTCTTGTCTGTGTATGAATCACTGAGGTCAAAAGGAAAGGATCGGAAATTTTATCAAGAAAACACCATCTTTCTTCCCTTTATTGTCTTGGTGACATCTACATATCCTAACCATGGCTTTGACAGTACTTTTGGATCAATGTGGAAAAATCAAAATCAAATCCTAAGGTTATGTATATGTGGCCATTTCCATTATTTGTCTGTTATCAACATGACCTCAGGGAAAGCCAATGGTTTGATTCACTGGTTACCATAATTGTCATCAAAGTTATAAATTAATCAGGACTAGATACCTAGGGGACACTTGGGATACAGGGGTGTATAGGAATTTGTTATAGAGCTCATGGAACTCACAAGGCATGGACAAGGGTTGCTCTCTTGGCCAATTAATACAATGGAATCCATAATCATAGGGATGGAAGCAGCATTAGAAATCATCTAATCAAACACCTCACTTTATAACTTCGCAAACTGAAAACTAGAAAATGTAGGTGACTTGTTCAAGGTTATTAAGTGTGTTAATGGAAGAGGAGAACCACAGCCTTTGATTCCCCACTAGGTAACAATTTAGAAGGAACTAATTGACATCAACTGAACATAGAACAGGAACTGGGACAACACTTTGGGGAGTACAGAGATGCTCAGGAGCTGCCAAATAGGAACCTGGAGAAAGAAATTACAATAACAGTCACCATTTATTGAAAAGTTATTATGTGCGAGTCACATTGCTTGACGTTTTATAAAATGATATCTAATGCTTGCAGCAACTCTGCAAGGTAGATATTATTCATCTTATTTTCCAATTGAAGAAATAGATTCAATGAAGTTAGTGAACTAGCCCAAGGTCACAGAGTTAGAAATAAGATTCACACTGAGTTACACTGAACCAAAGCTCATATTCTTTCTGCTAAACCAAATTTTCTCAAAGGAATACGATACAATACGGGCCATGTTTGATCTGACCAGCAAGCTCAGCTAATGGAAGCACGTGGTGGGTAGGTTCAGACTATCTAATTGGACGTGATTATGGGAGACTTTTCATGATGGACTAATGAGTGAGGGCTTTAACAAGGATTCGTGAACTAATAGAGACATATTTGAAAATTACTGCTTCAGGAAAGGGCCTTTTGTAGTGAAGTCTGTGTGATCAATCAGTTGGAAGATTGATGAAGATATAGACACCAAAACAAATGTTTGCTTTTTTCCATTTCCTTTTATTTTCTTACAACACTTAGGACTGTTCTGGCAGGAGAATGGGAAGGCAACCTCAAGTCCTCAGCAACATATTTTCTTCCTGCACAGACAGTATTAATTTTCAGCAAGTACTTACTGTTGGAAACTATTTTGATTCGTTACACATCTGTTCTGATGGAAGCACCAGGCCACAACAGATGTTCCAAGTTTGAATATAACTCTTTTCTATATCTAAAATAAATTTAAAATATATTTCAAAGACATAGTCCTAGTGCATGATGTATGTTTCCCTGAGCACCTCACAATTCAGCATGCATTAGTAAATCTAATACTAGTCATCTAATATAAGTGTTATAAAAGGCCCTGGAACTTTACATTTTGTTGCCATTGTTTTCCCAGCATAGCATATGAGGCTGTTCAGTATTTTGCTCTTGTTTACCTTTTCCTTGCTCTCGTTTCTCTCCATCTTCCCACCACTCATCAATAGACATCAAGTCATTCATAACGACTCAGAGAGCTCTTTTGCTTTTCTACCCCCTCTGAAGGAACACCCTTCTCTCCCTGAAACACTCCTGCTCAATTTTTAAGTATTCTTAAAGATAGCCTTCTGCAGAACATTACCATATTTATGTTACCACAGAATGCTGCACTTAAACATCTCAAAAAACTATATTTTATGGCTGTTGTTGATTTGATTGCATGTTTCCCTTTAAACTAGAAATTTCTCATAGATGGAAATTCTGATTTTCAACAGAGGTTTGATTTTCAGCCTATAAAAGTATAGGCACTGCTCTACAAATATTTTCAGAAGAAAATATTGAAGAAAGGAAGAATAGAAAAATGGAAGAAAGCAAGAAGATGGTGGAAAAAGAAATATCTATCCATGAGTGAATTAAATCTACTAGTTGTGATAGTTTTCAGACTTCTAATGTCTCAATGTGTAGTTAGTTAAAAGAGTGAGGTTGATTGTGCTACCTTAACATGAAGACCAGTTAGATATCCCAATGTATATCAGTGCTACAAACCAAGAAATGTGTATACATTTGGGTCAGTAGGAACCTCAATCAGATATAAATATTGAATGAGTACACAAGAATCCATATTCAAGTAGAATTTGGTTGTAGTTTAGGCTGAGAGGACCTTAACTCTTAGCTGTCACCTGGGCCTAGCAAAGGGCTGGGAACATGTTACTTGAGAGGAAAAGAGATGATGATGTCTTTACTCACCGTACTGTTTAGCTTCTATGCCTTGCACAATAAGAATTGCTCATAACAAAATTTTAATCAAAATTTGGGTGAAAGTTAAAATGATATTGCACACTTTATGCTTGTTGACAAAGCCCTGGTTTTATTACTAAGTAGTACTATAACCTGGGTGAGCCCCAGTTTCCTCCAAAGAGGAACAAAAGTATATTTACCTACTTTTGCTGCTCTGAAGATTACCAGAGATAATATATTTTAAAAGACTGTATTTTTAATGTTAAAGTGCTTAAGAAATGTGAGCTATAGCTATTATGAATAGACTGAAGTAAGCAAATCAGTCCTCCTTATAAGCAATAGGAATTTTGGGGGTGCAAGTGAGAGAGTTATTGGTAAATACTAAGAGGGTTAATGCTAAGGGGAATTTACCTTTTTCCTAGTTTTACCTATCAAATTATTCGCTTTGTACCTTATCATTTTATCAGTTAAAAGTTGTCTATATTCAATAATTTCTTCAAATGGTGTGACTTAGCCTCACATTGTAAATTCAGCCAAGATACTAAAATAGCCAAGGTATATCTTAGAGAGATCAAGATGAATAGATCACTGCCGAGAGAGATTGGTGTCTATAAGGATCTATCACTGAAAAAAAGGGACTTCCACTGTAACAATCTATAAATATCGGTTGAGGACTCAGAGAAATTTTTATGAAACAAGCCATATCAATTATTATAGAAAATATGTATTTTAAAAGAATCAAGATTTATCAACTTGTGTCTGATTGGATGAATTTCTATGAAATATATCATCCAAAAACTACTGTCCCACTGCTGATTTACTCATTTGGTTTAGTGTTAATCTAAAGGAGCTAAAGTGCTGTGTTTAATTACTTTTGTTTTTGATTTTTAACCTTTTGACCCACTTCAACAATTTCTCCCACACCCCACCCCTTGCCTCTGGCACAACTAATCTGTTCTCTATATCTATTAGCTTGGGTTTTTGTTTATTTATTTGTTTTTAGATTCCACATATAAGAGAGATAAAACAGTATTTGTCTTTCTCTGTTTGACTTATTTCACTAGCATAATACCCTTGAAATTCAACCATGATGTTGCAAATGGGAAGGTTTCATTCTTTTTTAATGGCTGGAATTATTTATGTATATATCACAACTTATTTATCCATTCACCCATTGATGAACATTTAGATTGTTTTCATACCTTGGCTATTGTAATTAATACTGCAATGAACACAGGAGTGTATATATATATTTGAATTAGTGTTTTCATCTTCTTCAGATAAATACCCAGTGTGAAATTTCTGGATTATATGGTAGTTCTATTTTTAGTTTTTTGAAGAAACTCCATATTGTTTGCCATAGTGGCTGCACCAATTTCTATTCCTACTAACAGTACACAAGTGTTCTTTTTTCTCCACATTCTTGCCAAAACTTGTCACTTCTTATCTTTTTGATAATAGCAATTCTAACAGGTGTGAGGTGATATCTTTTTGTGGTTTTGATTTGCATTTCCCTGATAGTTAATACTGTTGAGCATTTTTTAATGTACCTGTTGACCATCCATATGTCTTCTTTGGAAAAATGTCTGTACAGATCTTCTGCCCATTTTTTAGTTGGATTTTCTTTTTCTTTTTTTTTTTTTTTTTTTGTGGTACACGGGCCTCTCACTGTTGTGGCCTCTCCCACTGCAGAGCACAGGCTCCAGACTCACAGGCTCAGTGGCCATGACTCATGGGCCCAGCCACTCCACAGCATGTGGGATCTTCCCAGACTGGGGCATGGACCTGCTTCCCCTGCAATGGCAGGTGGACTCTCAACCACTTCACCACCAGGGAAGCCTTTTTTTTTTTTGCTATTGAATTATATGAGTTCTTTATGTATTTTGGATATTAACCCCTTATCAGATTTATTATTTACAAATATTTTCTCCCATTCAGTAGGTTGCCTTTTAATTCTATGGATGGTTTCCTTTGTTGTACAGAAGATTTTTAGTTTGTTATAGACCCACTTATTTATTTTTGCTTTAGTTGCTTTTGCTTTTGGTGACTAATTCAAAAAATCATCATCAAGGCCTATGTCAAGGAGCTTCTGCCTATGTTTTCTTCTAGAATTTTTATGGTTTCAGGTCTTACTTTCAAGTCTTTAATCAATTTGGAGTTAATTTTTGTGAATTGTGCAAGATAGTGGTTGAGTTTTATTATTTTTCATGTGGCTGTCCAGTTTTCCCATCACCATTTATTGAAGAGACAGCCCTTTCCCCATTGTATAGTCTTGGATCCTTAGTTGTAAATGATTGGGTTTATTACTAGGCTCTCTATTCTGTTCCATTGATTACTATAACTTTGTAATATAGTTTGAAATCAGGGAGCATGATGCCTCCAGCTTTGTTCTTCTTTCTCAAGATTACTTTGGCTATTCAGCACATTTTGTTGGTCCATACAAATTTTAGGATTATTTGTTCTATTTCTGTGAAAAAATGCTATTGGAATTTTGATGGGGATTGCCTTGAATCTGTAGACTGCTTTGGGTAGTATGGACATTTTAACAATATTAATTCTTCCCATTTATGAACATGTCAATCTTTACATTTATTTGTGTCTTCAATTTCTTTCATTAATGTCTTGTTAAGACATTCCTTTGGTGTATATGTATATCTGATATCTGTCAAAGTAGGAACCAGGAAGAAAGTAAGAATAGTTATGGAAAACCAGTTGCTGCTTGGAACGGAACTTAGGAAAAAGGAACTAATCCTTGAGTTCTTCCTTAGCTCTAGGCACTGAACTTGGTGATATGCATGTATTCTCATGTAATCCTTGCAAGGGAGTAATTAGAGTCTTCATACTACAAAAGAGGAAATTAGGGCTTAGTGAGTCCAGGTAACTTGCCTAAAGTAACCCATGTGCTAAGTGACAGAGCAGATATTGAAACCAGTGTGTCACACTCTTATTGCAGGGCCACTGTGTTGAAGGTTATGCTAAAACTCTTTCATTTGCCTCCAGAAATTCTCTTCAACTTCTGAATCTTTCTCTAAGTCCTGCAAGGCTGATATGTAATGTACCATGCTCCCATGCCCTCTGGCTTCTGTTGGATTTAATTGATAGAATCCTCAGGAGGAGATGGGAAGGAAAGAGGAGGGAGAGGGAGAGGGATATTTATTACCTGGCTCCTCTGTATAAGGTCTCCTTGGGACATCTGTGTCCCTCAACAGAAGACCACTGCTTTTCTTATGGTGGTCTGTTTAATAGAACACTGTCCTTCAGCATCATGGTAACTTCGTCCTCTCCTTGTCCTTCAGGCCTAGGGGTGGTAACAATTCCTCTAATGCCAACTCCAGTTTCCTGCACTACTTGTGCTTCCTCTATACCAGCCCACTCCTTTGTGTTAGATCCTTCTGGAATTACCATAAATTGAGCATGCCCTCTCTTTCTTATGACACTCTGGCTTAACCAGGTGAATCTGGAATGTCTTACTCATGTACAAAGTTGCATAAAAATACAATGCAAAGTAAATATTTCAAAATTCATAGGGCCACAATTTTGTTGCTAAATCTATGTTTTGAAAAGTGAATCAGAGTTTAAAACTATTTGTGACTTAGAAACTCATAACTAAGAATGACTGCTCTCCTTGCACTGTGTTTGCTGTGCTGTGACTTTTAATCATGAAAAATGCATTCACTGCAGAAATTCAACACTTACTCCATGAAGTTTATGTAGAGAATGTTTTCAGTCAACAAAATGCTTCAGAGCAATGAGTAAAGTTTTAGAGGAAAGGCAGATTTGGGGGGATGCTGGGGGAAATACAAATTAAGGATCATGTTTTGCAATGCTTGTCTCAAACTACAACAAACAAACTTATCCTTCAGGAGTTTACAATGAAGCAGAGAAATCATTGAAGCTACTGTTAAATGCTTGTAATAATTACTTGCTTTGTGATAAAATCAATTTCTTAAAAAAAACTCATTGAAAACATTTTTTTTTTTAGGTAAACAACCTTCTTAGCACAAACTACCTGTCTTTCTTAGTAAAAAGTGAATGAATAAAGAGAAATTGTTCTTGGATTTTTTTCTGATTTTTGTTTGTTTTGTTTTGTTTTGTTTAGCTCTTCTTTTCTTTTTATTATAACAGGCTTTAAATAAAGGGGCATAAGTATTAAGATAAAATTATGAGAGTTTATTAGATATACCATTATTAGTTTCAGAGGAATCCCAATTAAGCTCAAAAATAAGTGGGTTTAAAATACATAGATGGTTATTCTAATTCACACATTAAAAAGTAAATATTTGGAATTTACCTTTGAGGATTTAGATACATTCTCATGTAGAGCTCCTTTAAATTTCATAAGGAAAAATTTATTTTCTTAGATTCATGCCAAGAAATGTAACCATGTTCTTTTGCTTCTTAGAAATGAAACCCAAGAATAAAGTGTCATATTTTATTAAAAACTGTTAAAAATGATTTGCTTTTACATTATTTTTAAAAACTACAACCCCTTCCAAAGGCAAAATAATAAATAATAATAATATTTGAATTCCTTTTAAGGATACATTTGACAGTGGCAACACTATCACCCTGTGGGTTATCCATTCCTGCCTGCCTAGTCACAAATGAAGTTACATCCTCCCTGTTTCCTGCCTTTGCATCCATCCCCTCTCATTGCCAATGTCTTTTGAGTTCCCCCTGAAAGTTGAATTCAGAGATTCTCAAATTTTAGTGTTCACATGCAACTTCTGGGGGATTTATTGTAAAATAAAGTTTCCTGAAATCCCCCTCCTCTAATTCAGTAGAGGCCTAGGAATATGTATTTGAGCAAACAGCTCAAGTTTCCTCATGCAGGTGATCGGAGAACCAGACCAGGAGTAACAAGGGTTTGGTGTTCTCTAGGATTTTGCACTCATCTTGGTCACAGGCAGGAGCCAGTAGATTAAGGAAAAGAAGGTACATTATCTAGCACAAGTCTTGACTCAGCAAAACTCACTTTTTACAAATGTAGCTTTTTGGGGTACTCTCCTTCTGAAAACCAGAATTCTAATTGGTTCTCAAGATGAGCAGTAATCTTGACTCTCAGTTCTGCTAACTGGGTAGTATGTGTTTTGCTGAGTCCTGCCCAAATTATTTCTGGGGCCAGTGCTCTGTCTCACTCTTACCAGTCTCTCTTAGGACTTGACGTTCTTAGCGAGAACTTGGTAACTGCTGAAAGAGTTTGCTCATGCATGTCTGCAAGTCATCTCTCTTCAATTAGTCCTTACGCTGGTTTATCAATATTTCATGTTGGGTCCTTTGTCTTGAAAGCAGAATAGTGTAGTAGTTGATATCACATGCACTAGAGTCAGACTATCTGAACTGGAAACTTGATTCTGTCCCTTACTAGCTGGCTGACCTTGAGTATATTACAGACATCTGTGACTCAGTTTCTTTTGTGTAAAATGGGAAAGACAATATTAGTGATAATCCCATAACACTGTTGAGAGAATTAATTGTGGTAATATGCATAAAGCACATAACACAGCTTCTGGCACACAGTAAATACTAAATAAGTGTTAGCTAATAGTATTATCAAAAGGTTAACCTACTGGATTACATTGTTTAGTATGATCTCATGGTAGAATGGACTCTCTCCAAGTCCATCTCTTGCCTTTTTTGGTCTCATCCCAGTAGGAGGGCACAGCTACTCCTGGTCTGTCCCTCACCACCTCAGACAATTGGCCACTTGAGGACATCAGCTACTTGAGGTCATTAACAATGTCTTCTCATTTTTCTATCCTTTGTGTTTTTCCAGAAAAGGAGGCTCATAATCCTTTATTGTTAATACAAGAGGACATGAATAAGCCTCCTAAAATCGCAAACTGGTCTTTTGTGGGTTTCTTCTTTTGTTGGTTTGCCAGAGTTATTATGTATCACAGATTATTTGGCTAGGGTTAGCAATTCCTTTGACTTAAAATGGAGAATGAAGACACTTGAGATGAAAACTATAAAGGAGAAAAATATTACCAAGAAGAAGAATGGCATAGATTGTGTCAGACTTCTAGCCACTCACAGAGGAAGTATTTGTATGCATGGGGGATGTGCTTGAGCTCTCAAAAGTTCTGGCACCTCCAAACCAGTCTATGCAGGACTCTGCCTGGAGCAGCAGGCTAGGCTCTCGCTAAATGTTTTTCTTCAGAAAGCAGACTGTCCCAGTTCACACATTTCACCATTGCACAGATGCTTCCACAAACTGGGTGTCAAAGGTAGAGAGAAGAGTGGGTGCTGGCCTTAACCTGCCTCTTGACCTTACTCTGTGAGGGATGCTGAGAAGTGCTAATGCAGCTTCTATCCTGTACTCCGGTTATGCTGAAAGCCTCTGATTTGTTCCTCCTGGCTGAGGAGGCAGCTGTACTGTGGCGATATTGGACCATCCGACTGCGCAGCAGACTGCGTGGCTCACTGTGACATGGAATAATGTCCCAGAAATCCTCACCGCCCGCGAGGCACACGGATCAGCAGAGCCTTTGTGGTTCTGGGGCCACACCTGAGGTCCGCCTGGGACATCTCCATGTAAATGAGTGCTGGGGACATGATTTGGACAGCTTAATCTTGCATTGTCAGGAAGGCTGGAGCCAAGTTAAGCCCCAGACATGCTTTTGTTCAAAACTGGAATACAATTGGACTATCTCAACTTCTATTTCCCATTGTCTCCCAGAGATCTGCAACAGTTTACTAAGAAGAAAGAAAAAAGAGGGAAGAGAGGAAAAAAAAAAAAGACCAGTCTCTATCCCCTCTGAAATCCTGTTCAGAGGATTTGCTGCAACAGCATTCCAGCTTCAAATAAGGCTGATTAAAATAAAATTGCTCAGTCTCCTGACCCATAGCAAATTTCATGAGCTGCAATTTGTCTAGTAGTTGAGCTGTGAGTACAATCCGATTGGCTATAATTTAGGTTTATCATTCCTTTTTTCCCCTTAAAAACAGTAGAATCCAGTGATCCTGAAATAAAGAACTAGAAGGGAAAAGGGAGGTTTTAGTATAAGCTAAGAAAATAATGGAAAGAAAATAATTAAATATGATAATGGTTTGCTTTTCTAAAAGCTTGAATTCTCAATGTCTCTAGAGCTTTGCTGGGGGAGAATGTCCTTGCTTTGTGTTTGTGCTTTCCAATCTAAACTTCCTAGTTGTGTTTGCCCTGCTAGATTGCATTTCTCTTTTTTTCTCTCTTTTTTTTCTGTAGTCTTTGTTTCCTTTTATCTCTGTTTTCATCTCTGATTTCTAGGTCTGTAAATCATGAGAGAATTTACAGCTCTGAAAACGCTGAAGACCAATGCTGCCAAGAATTTCCAACCTCTCCTCCAGGGCAAGTGGCTTTTTCTCTCCAGGCTCGGCCACTTTTGCCTTTTACCACAGTTATCAGTGCTTTGGTGACAAACTGACTTAGTTTCCAAATGATCACGTGACCGTCTGGAGAACACTATGGAGAATGCTTTTGACTTTCTGTTGTCCCAGGTGTCGGGGCATATCTTTTCGACATGTAGAAAGGGAAGTGCATGCTAAAGGGGAGAGACATATTAGGTAACAGTTGCCTATTTTATTTTCTCCTTACCAAGCAGAACCACAGAGATTGTATATACAGTAAGCCCTCTTTGGCCTTAGAACAGCAGTCTTGCTGTTCAGGTGTCTCAGGTGAGTTAGAGTGAAGCATGGTGACATGAGAGGTTGAGCAGAGAGACAATTGGAAATCCAGGCAGCTGTTGAGCCTTCTCAGTGATGCATCACTGAGACTCAACAGTAATTATATACACTTTGGACAGATAATTTCCTTAATTCTCTCTAAGATGTAGAGACATTCCAACTTCTCCTTTATCTAACCAGAGCTCACTTCCTGGCAGTCTGGGACCAAAGAGCTTACTTGGGGGTAGCAGTTAAAGAGCAGATGGATCTGGGCACAGATTCCTGTGACTGTGCTGGTATCTTCTTGATGCCATGGCATGGTGAGTTCTTCTAAGGAGGGGACAAGCAACACCTTCCTTATTCCCTTGGAGGTATCTATGATGTTTCTTCTGACAGATAAAGAATTTTAAAGAAACAACTTCAGTTTTATTTTAGTTCCCTGGAAGTACCTGTCACAGAGTAGATGTTCAATTAAAAGCTGCAGAAAGGTGAATGAGTGCATGGAGCTGCTCCACTGTAGACTGTGTTCTCAGTGGGCAAGGCCCCCCAGCAACCTATGGGCTTCTATTAAGGAGACAAAGCAGGAACACAAAATTGTCTGCCTCTGGGACTTCTTAAAACCATCCACTGTTAGGTGGAAAGAAATTCAGAACAATGGGTTCAATAATTCCTTCCCTTCCCCAATTTGCCCTCTAGATGAAAAGAAGCTACTTCTATGGAAAGTACAAACAGCTTGGGTTCAGAAAAAATTTAGTCTGAATATGAGCTCTACAGGTTACATGTTAACTGAGACAAATTGCTTTGCATCTCTGAGGCTTAGTTTCTTTTTCTGTAAAATGAGAATAATACAATCTACCTTGCAGGAATGTTAGGAGGATTAATTAAAATGAGGTCTCTAAAACTCCTGGTACCTAGTAGGATCTTAATAAGTGAGCGTGGTTATGATAAAAACATATGAAGAACACATGGCACTTTTCTGTAGAAATCCCTCTCTCTAATTCACTTCTTCTCATACATTGCTTAAGGCCACTCTAAAAAAAGGGAGATTTTCTTGAACTACCAATGCTTATTTTAAAGTATGTAATCATGAGAGAGCCTAAAATGAGAATCAACCATTCTTCCTATGTTTTGGGGATTGTCATAGAGTCTCATTAATTTCATATTCAGGAAAACATGGAAAATTGATTCTAACTGTAAGTCATTTATTTTTTTTTTGTTATGAAAAGATTCAAACTTATGCGTACAGAGATAATTTAATCCATGCACCCAGCAGCCATCTTCAGGTAATATGGAAACCCAAATCCTGACAAACTCATAGGATCTTAGATTTCCATATTTCGTCCTCTAGAAGACAAAGATGACCTGGACTTATATTCTTGTTTTATACTTGAGAAAACTGAGGCTCCTAGAGATTGTGATTTGTCCAAGGTCACATTTAATCTGAAAGTGGAGTCCAGCCCAGGGTCCAGATCTGATGCTCACTTCTCAGCATTTCTCTTTCCTGACACTTGTCCATGGATAAGGATGGGAGAAGAAGCCCTAAAGGGTAATCAATGTGTTAGCTTGGCTAGTATCTCTTTATCTTCATCTTTCATCTCATATAAGAACAATTCAAATAGTTAATGACTTCTGATAAACAACTATTTTCTAGAAAATGTTACTTTGTGTAACCCAAAGCATATATCAGATTTCAGAACAAGCAGTTTTCATATTACCTACATGCAAAAACACACTGGGTTGGTGATACTAATTCCACTTAATTAGATGATAGTTAGAGAGGAAACTTTTCCCATTAGTAGTACTCTTTAGTCAAAAAAAAAAAAAGGTGATGTCAGATTAAATAACTACACACTCTGGATTGCTGAACATCCCAAGGACTTACATAGCTTTTGGCAGGAGTGATCATTGTTGTATTCTTAAAAACCCAGGAGAATTTTGGGTTTTTGGGAGACTAGACACCAGAGGGTGCTAAAGAGCTGCATAATTTACTTCTGGGTCTTTGTCTATGAAGTTTCCATGGTCATGGGTTCAGCTGGTCCTGAGAGAAGAGGTTAAGCATATTTGCTGCTGGAGGATGTGCTCCTGAGCTCAAAGTTCGGTTGGAGGCATGTGCCTACCTGGAGCCACAAGTCACATTAACGGACCGTGGTGTGGTCATCGTCTGGTTGTTGCTGACTTGACAGTTGGTTTGGTCAATCCCATTGATTGTGAGGAAGTCAACTGTTAAAAATAGAATTAATGGTGCTACCACCAGCTCAGTAGCCATTTACAGGCACTCATAAATACTAAAAATGACTGCCCAAAGGCTGAGCTTCCAGACTTCTTTTAGCTTTACTTTGAATTTGTTGCTTCTTGCTACATCAGCAAAAGAGAGGACTTGAAAGAGCTGAAAACAGCCCAAGCTGCATGAGTCTTTCAAGAAAGGAATTATTAATAAAATGTCGACTCCTGTGCATGAAGCTTCTTTTGAAAAACTTTCTTCATTCATGAAATATCAAGTTTGGTGCTTTGGTTCTTCTCTGCATTACTGGTACCCATACTTCTACTTCTCAAGAGCAAATTACTCATTTAGGTATGAAATCAAGTCCATCTCCTCACATGAATGTGACTTCTGAGGGTTTAACACAATGCTCAGCACTATGTAGAATAATAACAGATTTTAACTTCAAGAATCTTACAATGACTTAAACATAAGAAAGAATGTAATGAGCAATGTGGACTATTTTATAAGCTCCAATTTTATTTGGTGCGTTCAGTTAGCATATTGGTGGGAACTCAGTTTAATTTACGTTAAAAATATGGGAAATGTATCTGTGTGTGTGTATATATATATATATATATATATATATATATATATATATATATGTACACACACACACACATATATATATATACACATGTATGCATATATGTGTATATACAAATGTGTATATTTATTTGTTGTTATATACTCACAAGTGTATATATATATATATATATAATGTATATTCATATAACAATATATGATTGAGTATTAATTTGTGTGATTGAACACTAAATAATACATAACTTTGCAAAAGTTTGGTCTTATAGTCTTATTTTTCTTCTAATCATTTATTCCCTTCCATAGTCATTTCATTCTTGATGGCATGCACACTGCAATAATTTTATTCATACAGCACACTCTTCACCACTCATTTATTCATTCATTTTTTAATTCAATAAATATTTTGGACATTTATCATATACATATCCTAAGGGAGAGGGTGAGAATTTGTCTTAGGATACAACAAATAATTAAATGCAATTCCTGACCTTAGTGAAGTTGACAGTGAACCTAGGGACACAAGAAAACTTTTACATAGACAAATCTTAAAATAGAAATACACATGAATCATTACAGGAGAGAAGGAAGGCTATCAACTCCTGACACATGAGATCAGACTAAACGTCTTCTGAAATGACGTGACATATGGACTGAATCGTAAAGAATGAATTGAAGTTAGTCAGGTAATAAAGGGAGGATGGGGATATCTGATGGGGAGGGATGTCAATGTGTGAAGTGCCCCAAGGTGACAAGAGCTTGATACATGCTGGGAATGACAAATCTTTCAGGATGAAGTGATGAAGTGTCAAGGGACAAGCAGAGAGAGACAAGCAGAGAGGATCAATTACAAAGAAATTTGTATGTCATCCTAAGGGGTTTGGATTTTATGCTGCTGGAAATGGGGAATTATTGAAACATTTTAGGCAGGAGGTTGTTAAGGTCAGAGCTGCAACTTAGAAATATCACACTGGGCATTGATTAGAAGAGGAAAAAGCAAGAGGCAGGAATACCAGTTAGGCAAATATTTTCAAAAATTCAAGAAAAGTCCACAGAGAACTGAACTCAAGTAATAATTGTAGAGATGAAGATGGGCAAACATGCTGAGAGTCGTGGATCTTTTTGTTGTTATTAATGAGCTCTGGGGCATAAGTAAGAGGTAGGGAGTTGGTGATGTAGCCCTGGATTCCAGATCAGAAGATGATTCCAGATCATCTTCTGCGTGTATGGTGGTGCTATCCTCTTAGAAATATGAGGTGAAAGATCTTCTGGAAAATTCAATTTTTGGACGTAATATTCCATGCTTATTACAACTATAGCTTTGAAATAATGTCATAACCAAATCGTACCACTGAGCACTTACCACACACTATGTTGTATTATTCTATACTTTTTTAAGGTAAGTGGGTCATGTTTCCATACCTATAGAATAACAAAGACACGTATTCTACCTGTGCTCATCTGCAGAGTTCAGAATGTGAGATTGTGGGTTACAAAAAACAACATTTTGCCAAATTTTCCTCTAGCAATGTAGTACCAACTCACTGTCCCATGAAGAGTACAAGAAAGTAAGAATGTACTTGGTGTCCCTGTACTGTCACAATACAACACAAAACTTGGGTCAGCCTTTTTATTATTTATTGACTCAGTGAATATGAAATAATAAGTTATAGTTTCCTCAAATAGTAGAAATATTTATTCAATATTTTAATTGTATTTTTTTCCCATTCATCTCTCTCCTTTTGCAATGGACTTATTTTCTTTGTCTCTATCTATAGGACTATTTTCAGTATTCGTTTCTACACATTTGTCTATTTGCTCCTGACCAATCTCATAGTTTTAAATCATGACTTTGCCATATATTTGTAAACAGTAAAAACCTCACAGAAAATGCGTGCTTTGTAAAGGTTTGAAAAAAATTTCCAATAAAACAAACTAAGCCTAATATTTATTTATTTGTTAAATGTTTTTAATAAAATGATTTAATTTATTTTTGGCTGCGTTGGGTCTTCGTTAATGTGCGTGGGCTTTCTCTAGTTGTGGCAAGTGGGGGCTACTCTTTGTTGTGGTGTGTGGGCTTCTCAATATGGTGGCTTCTCTTGTTGTGGAGCATGGGCTCTAGGCACGAGGGCTTCAGTAGTTGTGGCACACAGGCTCAGTAGTTGTGGTTCGTAAACTTAGTTGCTCTGTGGAATGTGGGATCTTCCCAGACCAGGGCTCAAACCTGTGTCTCCTGCACTGGCAGGCAGATTCTTAACAACTGCAACACCAGGGAAGCCCAGCCTAACTTTAAAAAATTACTCTTTATTAAATTTCTAAATTCCCTCCATGGTTCAGGTTTGTTTTTGTTTTTGTTTTCATTTTTAAGTTACTTTTGGAGTCAGTTTTGTTACTTTCATTTTCTGGGTATATTTTTCGAGTGACTTAATTTTCCAACATTATTTTTACAGGGTTTAAAAAAATTCTGTCATATGACTAGTGTATTATAGTTATGCTGTCTTCCCTTTTGTAAATTCTTACATTTATGTATTATTAGCTTTTAATATTTTCTTTGTTATACACCATGGAAGTTTATATGTTTTCCTTTATATAAATAATATCTATCAATTTAATATTTAAAAACTTATAATTCTTTCATTTTGGTTCTTATTTCTATTTATCTCTTTTTTTTCTTTGATAGAACTAAATTACTGCTTCATTTTCTAACCCTTTGAGCTGATAAATTAATTCATATTTTTTTAAATAATAAATGCACTTTTATAAACTTCTTTAGTTTATTTTAATAACATTATTAAGGCACAATTGACAGGCCGTAAATATTTAAATTGTACAAGTGGATATGCTGTGAAATAATTACTGCAGTCAAATTAATGAACTTATCCGTTCCTCCCAAATGTTTCCTTAGACTTCTATGCCCCACCGTGTTGCCTCCCTCCTGCCTTCCTCCATACACTGTCTTCCATTCCCAGACAACCACTGATGTACGTTCTGTCACTGCACATTACTTTGCAGTTTCTAGAATTTTATATAAGTTGAATCATACAGGAAGTACTCTTTTTTGGGGGGGTGGTTCTGGTTTCTTTCACTCAATGTAATTATGTTGAGATCCATCCATGTTTTTGCACGTATCAGTTGTTCATTCCTTATTATTGTTGAATAGTATTCCAATGTACCAAAATATTATAGGTCATTTATACACTCATCTGTTGAGGGACATTTATGTTGTCTCTAGTTTGGTGATATTACATAAAAAGATGCTATGAACTTCCATATACCCATATTTGTGGACATAAGCTTTCATCTTTCTTTGAATAATGTCTAGGAGTAAAATGACTTGATCCTACAGTAGGTGCATATTTAACTTTTAAAGAAACTACTAAAGTCGTTTCCAAAATGATTGAATTTTTTACACTCCTCTGAGCAGTGTCTAAGAGTTCCAGTTCCTCCACATTTTCACTAATGCTCTCTGTGCTCAGTCTTCTTAACTTTTGCCATTTTAATAGGTGCCTAGTGGTATCTCATTGAGGTTTCAACTTGTTTGGATGTATCCTAGATATTTTGTGATTTCCTCTTGAAATAATTATTAAAGGGAGTTAAAAATTCCTACAGTTGGGATGTTTTATTTTTATTAGTATTATAACTGTTATACAATATCCTAAGATTATAATTTATATTTCAGTTGACCCTTGAACCACATGGGTTTGAACAGCACATATGTAGGTTTTTCTCAATAAATATGTATTACAGTACCAATCGATCTGTGGCTGTTTGTATCTGAGGATGCAGAACACATATACCGAGGGTAGACTGTAAAGTTATATGCGGATTTACTGCTGTGGGGAGCAACAGTGCCACTAAACCCTGTGTTGTTCAATGGTCAACTGTATTTCTAATGGAGACAAAAATAGTATTTACTTCTACTGATCTCATATAGTCATGAATTTTAATATGATAATGATAGAAAATACTTGGTACAATGACAGGGATTATAAATTAAATGGCTTATACAATTGTTTTACCTATTTAAGATGTTCAGTGAAGAATCTGTTTATGATGGGGCATTGAAGAGAAAGAACTGGGGAATATGAGAGGAACCCAAGATTACCAGTTGTGAATCTGGTTATCCTATATTTATGCCTGAATATCTAACCTTGGGAATTCTCTCAACAAGAATCTCTACACATATTTTCATTCCCTGCAGGACTAGCTTCAGTGTCACATGACAAACCATCAATCTTGAGGAATCCTAAAGTTCTTAAATGATAAAAAAAAGACATAAAATAAATGGCATAAAACAATGATTACAATTGTTAATATATAAATGGTCACTTATTGAGAATTACAATATCCAAAGTTAAAAATATAAAACTGTTCATTATAAAATTATATCTCTGCATTGTGCTTTATGTATTGTTTCCAACATCCAAGACTTATCAGCATGCATATGTAAGGAAAGATAAGTATCTAAGGGGAGTAATTACTACCTAACTGAATCACAGACAAATATTTATGCCACCAGCTTAAATAACTGTTTGAACAGTTAGTCATTAAAGAGTGATATGGATATCATTAAAAATACTATTGCCAAGTCAAAGGCAGTAATAAAACTAAAGATTCTGGTGATTTTAAAAATAACTTTAAAAAAAATAGAAACATAGCTTTATAAGACACTCATGAGTACCTAAAAGACAATTGTTATACCTATTAGGGAGACCTTGACCAAGTCAGACAGCTCTTCTGGGCCTCAGGTTCCTCATTATTAATGGGAGGATGCACTTACGTGTTTTCCACATCTTGTTAAAACTCTGATAGTTCATTGTTTTGTATTTTTATGTACCCTCCTTTTTGATAAAAGGTTAAAAAATAAATGGATTAGAAGGAACTACTTATTCCTACAACTCAGAGCAGTGGCCAGGAAATGTAGTACTCTAGAAAAAACTCTATTAAGAAACCCTGGAAGAATTGGGTCACTTAGCCTGGAGAAAAGAATATTGAGGGACAGTATATTATGATCTCCTGAGGCATTTTCTCAGCATCTAAGCCAGATGGCTTTTCTTAGTTTTCTTGTTTAGGCCACGTGTAAATGAAGACATTAATATGACCTAGTGGCAGCTTTCTTTTTATTGGCCTTACAGAGACTGTCAAAATGTTCCTGGGCCAGACTTGCCTGTGAACTGTATCTTCCCCTGGCTCTGAGCTACAAGTGGGGTAACTTAGTGAATAACCAAATGTAAGGATTCTGATGGAACAAAATGAAGTGACCCTTCACACAGATCCCTGAGGAGTCTGGACCAATGAAGAAAATTGTAAACCAACATAAGAAATACAGTTTTGCTTTTTAACATATACATCAAAGAATCTCTATTCAGTAAAACAGTGAGTTATCCCACTGAGATCTGGACTGCTTCAGCTAGTGTTAATGCCAAAAATTCACACATACACATAACCACTATGATGGCAGTAACAACTTTTTTCAGAGTGGACATCTTGATTCCATAAAGACATACTGAATATTCATTACTTTATCCATTTCATAAACATTTTCTACGAGGCTACTATGTAGTAGGCACTGTCCTGTGAACCTAGCATGTTGGTAAGCAGAAATGTATGTTAATTGTGTTCTTTAAGCTTAAGTGAAAGCAAGATAATGATCAAAATTTTGCACAATTAAATATAAAATTATCATTTAAAATGCTATAAATGGAAGTGAATAGATGCCACAAGAGTCCAACAGAGGGAACTAGCCTGCAGGTGTGAATCATTATGAGGTGATGACATTAAAGCAGACATTAAAGTGAAACAGAAAGGAGATTATTCCAAGCAGATGAAACAGAATGTGCAAGTGCCCTGCAGTCTCAGATATTTGATTTCATTACTTCCTACCCAATGTGTGTGGCTGACATTATATGCTACCCAGCACCCCTTCATTCACTCATTATACAATACTTATTATATGCCTACTATGTGCTATGTATAGTCACTATTCTCTATGCTGGGAACAGAGTGATAAAAAAAAATAGACTGGGTCTGGGACCTCATGGAACTTTTAATCTAGGGGAAGAGATATATATTAAATTAATAGTTACACAGAATGTTGTTAAATTGCAATTATAATAAATTCCAGAAAGCAGATAACACAATGCTTTGCTTTGGGTATGGGACACAGTTGTGAGATGGGAACAGGAAGAATTCCTTGATGAAATAATATTTATGCTGAAGCTTGCAAGATAAAGAGATACAGTGTTGATTATTGCAAAAGCAAGAGAAAAAATTATCCAGGGAGAGAAAATTATTGATTCAAAATTGCTGACACAGAAAGTATGTTGGTACATAGGTGGAAAAGAATGATGACCATGGAAGTGGGAGCAGAACAGGCAAAGAGAAGTTCAGAAGAACTGGCCTGACCTTGGAAGCAATGGTAAAATGTTTGGTCTCTATTTTAGTGTCATTAGCCAGTTACTGAAATAGTTTAAAGGGAAGACAATATAGTGAGATTTGTATATTAAGAATATTTGATGGGTCTTCCCTGGTGGTGCAGTGGTTGCGAGTCTACCTGACGATGCAGGGGACGCGGGTTTGTGCCCCGGTCCGGGAGGATCCCACTTGCCATGGAGTGGCTGGTCCCATGAGCCATGGCCGCTGAGCCTGCGTGTCCGGCGCCTGTGCTCTGCAACGGGAGAGGCCACAGCAGTGAGAGGCCCTCGTACCGCAAAAAAAAAAGAATATTTGATGACTGCTTTGTGGAGAATGGGTTAAATGTAGGCAACTGTGGAAAAAAGATGATCAATGTGGAGACTATTGACATCTTTCAGGTGTAAGATGATGGTAGTTCAGAATAGAGATGTAGAGCAGGAGAGTGGATTTGATTCATGTTTATGTAACATGTTCAGGAAAGATCCAACTCTGTTTTGATGTCATGACCTACACCCAGTCACCCTTTTGCCAATACAAGCAGATGACAGTATGTACCATACTCTTTGAGCTCTTCTTGTCCTAGTGATACATGCTGGAAGGGTTATATTTCTACCCATCCTTGCTCAGTTATCTTATATTTAGCTTTGGCCCAGGTGTGAGTTGCACTGATATATAAGTGCACCAAAGTTAAGTCATAATGGTGCACTTTCTAGACCAAGGCTCAATGTTTATCTGAAAGAGAAAAATAGTTTTTATCAGTAGAGGTCAATAGCACAATAGCACATTTTAAAGAAGTATTACATCTGATGGTAAAACAGGATAATACAATTTCAATAAAAATAATTTAAGTCAGAGATAGAAGAGTTTTATCCTGATGAAAAGTTGAAAAAAATTCAATACTTAAAGTAGGTAGATTAAAAAGGTATTGGGCCATGAAGTGAAGTGTGAACCATGGAAACTTCTAGAGCTTCTGCAAGGGGCTCTGAAGATTGTTCACTGTAGTTTTCATAACTGGTGCCACCTAGGGTTATGCAATGAGTTGCCTGACCAAATGTTTGTGGCTATACTGGTCCAGCTCTGCTCCTTGTCTGCTCTATGCATTTAGACAAGTCATTTCATCTGTTGGATCTTCTAATTTCAGAGTTAGACTGTATTGCCTGGACATGCTAATCTAGCTGCACAATTCTATGATTCCAAGCCAATATTGGAAATTGACAATAAGCTAGATTCTTAAAGTGTTGAAGCAGTATTTTCTGCTTAGGTCTGGGGTAGGTTTCTTCTCACTCAAAGTTTCTTCTAAAGGTAGATCGTGATAATTAGTGAAACTGAAATCAGATCAGGACATTTAGTGAAATTGAAATCAGATCAGGATATTCAGTAAAACTGAAATCAGGTTGGGATATTTAGTGAAACAAAATCTGACTTCTTTCCATCAGTAGGCCTCAGTGAAACCTCACTTCATAATTTTGTGGTTCATTCAGATATGCTTTGTTTCTGAGTCCTAGATTAGCAAGTGTTTTACAAGATGAGGTCTCAGTAAATCTGCCAACACAGAAATGTGCAATCCTCAATGCCTGAACTCAGTTTTCCATACAACTTGACGAGGCTTGCTATGAGACCAAAATATATTTTCAGCTGTTACATACAGCCCTTAAACATTTGCAGCTCGATGCAGTTGAATATTCACACTGTGTTTTTAATTAGGCTAATGTGTGCTTGCTCCAATGTATAATAAAATACATAATCCATAATTATAACCCCTTTGCACTGCTTCCTGTCAGAGGGATTGGTAAAAAAATTCTTGTTCTATCTTTCAATTTGTTAATGGGATTATGATGAGTAAAAAGTCTGATTACCATGGCCGAGCAGGCATGCCTTAGCAAGGTGAAAGGATTAATACTACAGGTCATCAGTAATTTAAAAATGTCAATTGCCAGGCTCATCCATGGGTTTCTGAGAAACGAGATAATCTAGAAAATGTTTCCTCCTGGGAGATGAGAAAATTGGCTGAGTGGAGAAAAAGTAGCCTTACACAACTCTCCAATTCAAAACTGTGCACCAGTGAAAAGAAATACTCCATCCGTGAATCTACATACTGGGAACAAAAAATAAGAGTGAAAAGGAAAATTGATTTTCAGTGAATAGAGTTTAAAACATATTTTATATTATGAATCTTACCCTGGGTCTTCATCATGACTCTTACCATCTATTACTATGTACTGTTATTTGCATTTTCATGTGTAAGATTTTTTTCCCCCTAGGTGGATTTCACACTCCACAAGGCAGGGATTTCAGCATGTAGCACTGGACGTTGTCCATGGTGGGTGCAGGACACAAGCTCACTAATTATTATGAGAATAATCCCTAGTGTTTCATAGATGTCCAGGCCAGAAAAGGCCATTTCAAGTCAATCTTAGTAGACTTCAATGGCAGGTTTATTTTCATTTTAAAAATGTATAGAATTAATGTTTAGTGAACTACAATACAAAATACTTAATCCTGTGTCTTTTGTCAAATGTATTTTTCCCTTCTGGAGTTTTTGAATATAGAGGCTTTTATGACTGCTTATCTACTTTATAATTATCACAGCTATAGAGTCCACTAGGTGACATGAAGATGACAACAAGTCTTGGGTTGCACAGAATAAACATTCAGAGGCTTGAAAACAGAAATTTAAAAATTAATGTTATTCTCAATATAAATAGAAATCAATTCTCTCCAATTGTTAGGGAGTGGGAAAATTCTAAACCCCTCCACAAATTATTTTATTGAATTATCTACCCTCTCCTTGAGTAAGAAAGATTACTTTCTATAGTCTGGAGAACAGTAGAGGGGGAAAAAAGGATGGCTGGAAGCTTCTGTGCTTGCAATGGGAAAGAAAGCATAATACTCATTGGAGATGAAAAAATACAGACAACCTAAATATTAGTTCTTTCTAATACATTTTAAACAATTTCCATTTAAGTAAATAAAATTCTGAAAATAATTGTTTACAAATAAAAGAGCAGTGATTTAAATATTTTCAAGTCAATAAACAAAATAAGTTATATTTTATTTATTCTGACACTATGTAAGTAATAATAGTTTCCTTTTCTAGGACTATTTTTCAGCTGTCTTTGATGTATCTTTGTTGTCTTATAAGAAAGCAAAAGAGCAAAATAGTGTGGAGGTTTTTTTGGAATTAATTTTGTCAATACTTCTGTTCTCTTTATTACACAATATAAGAACAATTAAGTCATTTTAAAAAGAAAGTAACTTTGAAGATAATTTTACATTATTGCCTTTCTTAAAAAAAAACAAAAAGTTGAGGGACCTAATAAGGAAATACATTTTATTACAATTGTTATTGATGCTATAAAACACAATTTTAACAGCCAGGAAATGCAATGCAATTGATCATATGTTAGAAATACATTAATTTGAGTTACTGTATTTTTCATATGTAGTTTGAAATTATGTATAGACATAAAGATGTCTTATTGCATGGTATAAATCTATGCATTACTATTTCATTACATTAAATTAAAGCCATGTCTATAAGAGATTTTCCCTGTATACCTGGCACAATTTCCTGGAGGGTGCTCTCTCAGATTGAACCAACCATGGTCTATTATTTGGGATAATTGTCTCCATAGCCCCAGCTCTTGTCTATAGTTTGCTGCTTTTGACCTATTGTTTCTTGAAACAGTCATCAGACGAAAATAATCTCATCCATAAAAATGACCGTTTAATAGTAAAAAATAAAGGACTTTACTGAGGACAGGATAATCAAACACGAGACAGCAGTTTAACAGCCCTTTTTAAAGGCTACTTTGTTTTCAGGAAGGAAATGCTGCATCTCAGATCCATCTCCATCACTCAGTGTGTCAAGAAGTGATGGCAAAGGAATGTGTTCCCAGCCTGTCTGGGTTCCTCTTGCAGGAACCTTGCTCAGCTGTTGTTAGCTGAGCTCAGAAGAAAAATAATGCTTCTGGTCAGTAGGATCAGAGCATATTTTTCAGATTACCTTCCAAAATAATGGTATACTTTTGATGTACTTATGTGAAATCATCAGTACATTAACAAAATATCCTGCTTCTAACTATGTATAGGACCCAAATTACCTAAGTATTTGCCAGGTAAATGCAGTGTGTGTGTATGTGTGAGTGTGTGTAACCTTAGGTCTCTCTGCTCCTCAAAGCCCACATGTTTTAATTAGTTTCTAATCCTTTCTTAGGCATAATTTCAAGAAACATGTTTAACATCATATTACACTGATCTACTTTCCTCACCTCAGCCACCCAAAGCATGATTATCTCAGTATTTTACATTCTATCTCTGCCTATTTGAAACTTTCCTAGAGTTAAATTTGTAAGAGAGTAGAGTTTCTTTGGCTTCCAAATACTAACTGAAGAATGCTTCATATTTTACTGTTTCTTTTTCATGTGGTGATGCAGTCTCCTGCTCAGGTTTATAACCTTGAAGGTCATCTTTCATCCTGAACACCCTTTGATTATAGATTTACATCACACAAATCTCCTTCTATCATCTCCAGAACATAGCAAGGCTCTGACCAAAGCTGTCTCAGGAAGATGCCAATTCAATAATTCATACCATTATTATATCTTGGCCGGTCACAGTAATTCATCCTAGTTGTAACACCAGTAACTCTCTTGGTCCTGTATTTTAGTAGTGCTGAAGAAGTCTCCCATCTATTGCCAGTGCTGTGACTCTAATGTATGTGATCTATTCATCTAATACAATTGAATTATGCACCTAAGTGTCTCCATTCCATTAACTATTTATACAGCTTTTAGCACCTCAATACCTAAATTCTTCAACAAAAGATAATATAATCAACAGTTACAAAGATTGAAGGGGTATCATAACCTGAGAAGCAGCTTTGGGGAAGCTTACTGTTTCTGTGAAAGAACCCATCTAGAAAATCAAAAAGGAACCAGAAACATAAAGAGAAGGTGTCAAATCAACCCTATTAAAAGACAAATCTAAAAGTGAAACTGCAATAGAATGAGGGAACGTTATCTGAAACTGCTTTCGAAAGTTTTGAAGGCTGTGCATTAAGCTAAGTAGGAGAAGAGACTGGTAAGAAAGTGTCTGTTTATTCCATTATTTAACTGATATTTATTAGGCATCTAATATGTGCTAGGTGCTTTCTAGAATCCAGCAGTAAACAAAAAAAAGTCTATGAAACATTAATGGAAGTGAATGAACAGAGAGACAATTACTATGTGATTGTGCTCTAATGAGGTACACCTGAGGATGGCAATACCTTGGCTATAATTTGAGAATCTCACTCTCACTTCCTAATCAGCCCCTGATAGAATGTTCTCTTATGTTCTTGTGGGAGCTTCCTATTCACTTGCATCAAGGCAGAATATGGGCAAACACCTGTCTAATTTTATAAAGTAAATCTGAATTGTCTTGTGTTTAGATCTGTTAAAAGAAAGGAGCCAACAGTTGAGAAAGTGAAGGCATAGGATAGTTTTAAATTTCAATAATAGTCAATGATAAGTTTAAGTTTAAAATGCTATAGAACAATATAGAAATATGTTAGAAAAATATAATAGAAAATAAGTAGAAAAATAATCTACAGAAAGTAGATGAAAGTCATTAAACATTTTCCTTTTGGAGAACTCTCAAGGGAAGACTTAGATTTAAAAAAAAATTATTATTATAAGGCCACTGACCATATCACTGAGAAGAACAGATTTTGATGAAAAACAAAGTGAGTTTGTGACGGTAGGTATAGACAGCTCTTTCATGAAGTATAACAATATTAAAATAGATAAAGTGAAGTCAAAAGAAGTAATATGTTTGAGGATGGACTTTTCTAGAATGAGAGGTGATCTTGTGTGTTCTTTGACAGGGAGAACTTAATTTGGAAGAAAATGATGAAACAAGTAAATAAGTAACAGAGGGAATTATTCACAAAATACAGCTCTAAAGGAGTAGTAGAGTCATTAGATAAAGATGAGGTTGAGCAGTAAAGGTTAACAGAAATACAGAAAGTGTAGGTTAGATTGGAAGAAAGAAACATAAGGAGTGAACGGTAAGATTGAGCTGTCTCCCTCTGTCAATAAACGGCTTCCATAGCTCATGAAGGAAATTCACACTATCTTTGTTGAGTGAGTATTGTGTGGATTTACATAAAGATACGGTGGGCATATAAAGAAGAGATGGTTTGAAGTAAGCAGTGTATATGCAAAATTTCCACATGGAGTCATTTAGTTAACAGTATTTGTGTTGAGCCCACCATAAGAAAACACTTTCAGAAACATTACAATAGCAGTGAGGTACTAACAATGTTTGTTTCATGATGTCATCCAGCTGAAGTTTAAACGTTTTATGTCTTGTGATAAGAAGACACTTAATGGATGTTACTTTTAACCATAAGCCATGCCACTCTTTAATATGGTGTTTATGTACAGTGAGAGGATCTAAATTCTAGTTTGAGTTTGGAAATTAATGATCACTTTCTCTTAGCCTCATGCTGTGTGCCTCAACTTCTAACCCTGTTTTATACACTCAGGAACTCTTCTTTCATTACCCAGAAATTTTCCTATATCTTCCAACTATTCTTAGGATTATTTCTACCTCTTCAACTACTCCAAAATATTAACTTTTCTTTTGAAAGCACCATTTCTCTGACCACTAAGTGGCAGCTTTTCATTCTCCCACAAGCATTCTCCTAGGGCCAAAAGTGAGCTAGAAATTCCCTTAGGTCCACATGACTGCTCTCTGATTCTACTCATCACTGGCTCCTCCCCTGACTTTCTTGGAAGACTATTTCCAATTATACCACCCACATCATCAATCACCATCACTGATTGATGTCCTAATCACACCCACAATGTCAATGAAGATTTTGAAATCTTTCTGGAACACATTTCTATTCTTGTATTTATCCTGTGAGAATTCAATACTCATAAATATGTCCCTTTAAGAACTCTGGGCTTTGAGGTTGATTCCACTTGGATATCCCATCCACTCTGACTTTCGTGCTTCAAGATGAGGGCCACACCTGGGCTTAGAGTATATTTAGGTCATATATCACCTCTGTCTTCAAGTTCATCTCATAAGTTACATCTACAAGTGTATTCTTAACACCCATGATCATATTATTACTCTAAAACCTCTTATGGATATTACTATATATTAGAAAATATTATTCACATCACTTCATATAGCATCTAAGACCCTTTAAAATTTTACTTTGACCTTACATACTTCTGACTTTTTGAAGAAGACCTTACTTCCTTCAAAATACCCTTTTCTCTAAAATGAGAAATTTCACTCTATGATCTATGAGTAAATTATGAAACTTTCACGCCTCAGTGCCTTAGCTAATTCTGTATCTTACATCAAGACTAAGATTTTCTTCATTTTTCTGTCTTTCTATATCCCAATTCTTCTGGGCCTAGCTCCAATATCCCACATTTAACCTTCCTTAAATCTCTGCTTCTAATCTAACCTTGCATGTGTTTCATCATAATCTCAAAGCACTTGACTTACATCTTTCTCTTTCCTTATTATAGTGAACTTATAAATAAAGTAGGCATGCAATATTGATTCAGTGATAACTTCCCTTGGTCTAAGTTTCCATACTTATAAAAAGAGATAGCTAGAATAGATGTCACCTAATACTCCTATTAGCTCAAATATGTTACGATTTACTAGCAGACTATCAAATTTTCATCATTTTGTATTTACCAATTACTCCCTCTAAATAGTTTGTATGGTACTTGTATTGCAGTGCTTCACCAGCTTCCTTTATCTAGTTCCTGTTTATTGAGAGCTTGCTGTATGCAAACACAGTATGTGTAGTGTGTATGTGTGTGTGTGTGTGCACATAAAATCATGAGCCATAACCTTAAGTGGATTTCCAACCAGTTCAATGAAATTCTCTGAACTGTCCCATTTACATGGACTCATTGGCTTTACATACACTGTCAATTCTTTCCATAAAGCATACATATGGAGTCCTATAGTAGACTGAAAACTTACTCTTATCAATTGAGTTGTATGCTTCCCAAGACACAGTTGTGTTTATCTTCAATTATGTTCACACCAATTTTATGTAATATTCTAATTATTTAATTTAATTGTATATTATATAAGCTGATGAAAGATGAATACAAAAAGAGAGCCGTTAATCTTAAGAAAAGTAATTTAATTTGAATGCCTATGATAGACATAGTCTAAAGTGATCCCCAATGAATCATATTCTTGTATAATCACTCACCTTAAGTACAGGTAGAAACTGTAACTTTCTTCTAACCAATAGAATATGACAAAGCTAAGGAGATGTCACTCCCTTGCTTAGGTTATGTTATATGGCAAAGGTGATGGAATGTTTCTCCTATGATTCTATTACATTATGAAAGACTCCATCTTAGCACACTAGAGATAGAGATCCTTATGTTGGCCTTAAAGAAGCAAAGAGCCATGTTGAAAACTACCTATAGAGAAAGCCATGTATCAAAGAACTGTGGGCAGATTCTATGACCTATGGGTAGCTTCTATGACCAGCAAATAGCCAGTAAGAAGCCAGGATACTCAGTCACAAAGACACAAGGAAATAAATTTGGCCATAAACCTGAAGGGGCCTCAAAGAGGATTACCTCCTAGTTAAACTTCAGATGAGAATATAGTGTAGTTGACAAGTTGGTATCAGCTTTGTGGCCCTCTGAGCAGAGAAGCCAACTATAAGTTATGTCAGAAGTCCTGACCTTCAAAACCTGGAGATAATAAATGTGTGTTATTTTAAGCTGCTAAATTTGGGGTAATTTGTTATGCAGCAATAGAATCCTAATACAATTCCACAGAAAGGTTCATTAAAATCAATTTCTTAGTTACAAAAAGAGCTACCACATAATACTACTGTGCAATTCAGTCAAGGTAAGGCAATGATAAATATTGGAGGGGAAAAAAAACCCATAAATTTACACAAGTATATTTCAGATGTGGCTCCATTTTAAAGAATTTCAATCTAGAAATCATAAATAATGCATTAGGAAAGCTTATGTAAGGAAAATAGTGATAAATTAAAATCACTAGCTTTATACTCAAATTAAGCCATGGACAATACCAAAAGATTGAAGAATTATTTTATGCATCTCTGTTTTAAGTTAGAATAATGAAGTTAAAGAGTATATCCTTAAAAAAAAATCATCCCATCCTTTAACTCTTTCAGTTATCAAACCCAACACAGCTATTGATTATGTTGGATAAAAGAGTTTTCTCTGTGACAGCTAGAGGACTCTGGCTTAATTAGTGACAATAGGATAATCATCACTATAGCATCTCTTCCACAGGCATTCATATGGAGAAGGGAAAAAAAAACAACTCTGGCTGAGACTATAGGGAAGTTTTCACAAAAGTGAAAGCATTTGACATGGGCAGTGGATGGGGAAGAACAAATGGGTAGGGCTTCAATAGGTCAGGATGGTAAAGGAGAGTCCCAATAATAAGCATACCCTAATGTCAACTGCAGTGGTAGATGAGACAATGTGAGTTTCAGAAATGGTGAGAGTCCAGAGAAAGAAGTCACTAAGTAATCATGAAATAACTGAATGCGTCCACCCACTAGTTTTAGTGCTCTGCCCTTCATTTTGCAGGAAATAGGATGTTCATTTAAAAAATCACAGAGTCTTTGAACCCATGATATTTTTAGGAAAAATCAGTTTGGAGCTTTAACTATAAGTACAGTAAGACTCAATCCAATTCCCAAAAAGTACAATGTAAATAAAAGAGAATCTCAAGACCAGAAGAATGAGCTCACTAATATTATACCAAGTGGGAAGAAAGTCGGAGCAGTTTGTAATGGAACACTGTACCCAGGTGTCTACTGTTGAAGAAAGCTCAGTTAGCTAAGAACTCCATTAAAAAGTATGGTATATAACCTTCGATTATTGAAATTTTTATTGCTGCTATATTATCCTTACACGAATGCCCATTATCCCAGCTACTGGTTCTCACAGGTTTTTGTTAGCTGCTTTATCATGTTGCAGTTTATACTACTTAAGCAGGCCATGATGATATATTAGAGTCAGCTAAAATGTAGAACATTCTTAGATTTATTTTGACACCTAAAGCAACTTTTCATTAGGCTGGTAACAAGCCGGACAGATGCCACAGTCCTCGCAAAAGTATCATTAGGATGTTGAAAAAGTGCTGACATAAATGTGGACATTCTCAAGAACATGTTTAAGAAACTGATAGGGTGGAAGCTCTTAATTTTTTCAAGTAGCAGTAGGGGGGGATATATATGCAAATGGCAAAGCAATGGTGCCCATTTTTCTTTACAGAAAAAATTCACATTATGCACATCTAAGAGCTCCACCTTCCTCGACTGACTTTTTAATGAAATTACAGAGAGCACGGAAACATTGTTTGATCAATATCAAGTGCCTCCAACAGCTGCTTGGCAATTCTTGGAATGGCATGAACATTGCATGGAACACACAAAGGACTCAGGATGAGATAGGCAGAGGAGCTCACTGAAATGTATTATTAAGTAATGAAGCATAGAAACAAAAACAAAGCCATACTCTTTATTATGAATCTCTATGTAAATTTATTTCACCAACTATGTGAGGAAAAAAATAAATAAAAGAAGGGTACAATCCCTAAGGGAGTTACTAAGGGAGTTACTAAGGGAGTTCCCTATGTATCACTGTGGAAAAATCTCCACTAGATTTTCTGTAGATTTGAAGTTAAGTGGGACCACCAGTCCACCAGACGCATTGCTTTAATAAAACAGTTTTCACATAATTCAAGTGGGGTTATTACAGATACATTTTTTAAAAGTGATCTGCCAGATTGAGTTAGTTAAGTGTATCAGAAAACAGACATCACATAATCTGTAGTTATGCATTTATTTATATTATATATAACAGTATTCATGGCGGTTCATCCAAACCTCCTTTTTTTTACAAGTTAGGAACCATATCTCTCAATTATCTGTCTTTAGCTAAACTAAGTTAGTCATCCCTTTATGTTATTGATATCTTTTCAAGCTTTGAGCCATTGATTTTTTTTTTCTTGATCATTTCTGCTTTTCCATTGTACCAAGTCCTCTATTATAATTTTTCAAAATGTAACTCAACAGGTTTGAAAAACCATTCCATTCTTATTTCCAGCTTTCTACTCAGTATCTTTCAATGGATATATACACAGTTTGAATAATTTTTATTATTTAACACTTACCATTTTATAACACACAAACAGCCTTCAATTTTCTGTGTGAATGGCTTGCCATGCTAAACATGGTACTTTCTTACTTAATGGGACATACTTGAACCACTCCAAAGACTACCCCCACCCCCTGTCTAGAATTTTAGCAAAGTGTTCACTCCTAATTGCTGCTGCTATTAGCATTAAAAATAGGAATTAGCAAACAATACTACCTTTACTTTATTATTCTAATTATCTTGACAATGATGTGATCTGGTTTTTGTTACACATGTAGACCTGGCCAGCATGCTGTTGACCACATGTTATCTCTCAGTGTTTAAACACCAAGATTTCATGTCATTTTTTTCTGTCATGATCACATATTTGGTATGTTGCATCATCTATTTAGCTATATCTTAACTGGATAAATCAGCACAATAGACTTAAATAAGTTTAAACTTCTTGCTCGAATCACACAGGGAAAGTTGAGTCATTATCTTGTGAATGTTTCTCCATCTATTTGTCCTTATCCTCTCAATCCAGATGATTGGGAATTGACCAGAGAAAGAAGAATAAGATAACCTGGCACAGAGCAAATGAAACACAAATGAAGTCTGGGAAATCAAATCCAAGAGATACTGGAAAGGTGTGAGAGACATTCAAAAAATACTTCTGTATGCATTTTCCCCTACAGTCTAAGCTCAGTCTCTATCTAATATCATGTAAATATCCTGATTTCCTGTGTATTTCTGGGTTCCTCTATGGATACTTGCTTTAGTTAGAGCTCACAGCCACGATTGTGTTAGTCTCCATGAATTATTTTACTGTGGTATAAATGCCAGAGCTTATTCGTGGTTCATGGGAAGTTCTAACTATTTTAAAAATACAAAGAACTTATTCTTTCACAAAGTAACACACTACATATATACATAACATGAAGTTTTATGGGTAATTTATGTACAGGTGAGGCTGTATATTAAAAGGGAAATAAAAGCACCAATAGATGTCCCCTGATCCTCTAAATGTCCTCCTTGAGAAAGATATTATTGACCATGGAAATAGTGATTCTCTTAGATAAATCTTGATTAATACTAGACTGCTACCTTCAATAACTTGTTCAAGGGGGTTGTCAAGGAGCTGAGTCAAATCTCAAAGCATCTCCTAAGCAGACCAGTTGCTCACCATATAAGTTCCTGTCAGAATCCCAACTTCAAAATTTAGTCTCCTTTTTTCTTTTCTTTTTCCTTTTATTAATTATATTTCTTCTCTAGTGTTACTATAAGTTGAGATCTGCTCATAATTAATCTTTCTTCCCTAAAATTGTTAAAAGAAAATAACATCCCTTTCACAGTACAACTTTTCAGAAGAGGGGCTGATTTACTGCTTCATATGCTTTGTATTGCAAATTTAATAATATGTACTATTAATAATCAAAAATCTAAAAGTATAGGCTGACTAGTGTTCACATGTTTGCATTCATTTTTTTCAGTCCAGACTAAATATTAATTATAGACACTTTTAATTTTCCATGATCTTCATTTTTCTTTGGGGGAATATTAGATACTCATATTTAAAAATAAAATGCCTTTATAGGATTTCCCTTTCTCAAATAACATAATAGGTAATTAATACTAATCAAAAAAACATTTCCACTGAAAACAACTATAAAAATGAACCACATATAAAAATAAAAATTATTTGGAGGACTCAGAGAGCTAAAAAAAATCAGTGAAGAATTTTGAGCTGAAAATCTGTGAGAAGGTAAGCCAGAGAGATGAGACTAATTTTTAACCAGAAATAGACTAGCCTGACAGGAATTTAATCTCAGACTCAAATCACCTTAATCTCTGAATAAATGAAAGTTATTCATTTGGAATTGCTAGTTCACATATAGCCATGAGAATTAAATGTAAATATTTTCTGTCAGAAAATAGTATTTCTGTCACCTCAAAGTATCCTTATACAATGGCTAGTACTCAAGCAAAACTATTCAGGAAGATGAAAGATAAGATAGCATGATTTAAAAGTCAAGAGAACCAAGACTTTAGAAACAAATATAGAGAATATCTGCAATGGAGTTAATAGTCATGGACAGTTAAATAAACAGGCTTAAAATATTCAAAATAAAAACAGAAAATTATTGCAGAAAAAAAAACACTAAAAACTTAACCAAAAAAAAATTATATCTGAAAAACAGACAATTTTAACATAAAAGTGGGTTATACATATATACATACATGTAAATGGAAATTCTAGAAATAAAAAAAAATCAAGAATTCAATAGATAACTTTAATAGCAGATTAGATAGAAGAGAAAAAACGTTTACAAGACTGATCATTAGAAAATATTAAAGCCCAGGAAGTCAAATAGAAAATTTATAAGATCATAAGAGGCATGTGAAACTTGGTGAAACATTAATATAAAATTGGAGTCCCATAAAAATGAGGAAAGAGAATGGGCTAGAAGTAAGACTTTGAGAAAAATCTGACTGAGAATTTTCCAAAACACTTTTAAGACATAATTACTGATACAAGAAATGCTTAAAATATCAAACAATAAATACTAGATAAAAGAAAAAGAAAAACTAGCTACAGCATGTTACAATATTAGGCAACCAAAGACAAAGAGAAAATTCTTGAAAGCAACTAGAAGAAAAATAAATCCATTATCCTCAAAAGTGTAATAATAAGACATGTAGATGAATTTAAAGAAGAAATGACAAGAGTTAAAAAAAAATAACTGACAATTCGAATTTTATATGAAGCAAAAATATCTACCAGAAATGAAAGTTTGTATTGTGAATAGACCTGCAGTAAAAGATATAGTAAAGGGAATTCTTCGGGCAGAAAGAAAATTATCTGATGTGAAACCTGATAATGTAAAAATGAGAGAAGATCTCTAAAAAAGTAAACCTACTGGTAAATCTAAATTAATATTGATAGTTTAAAGCAAGGATCAGCAAATATTTTTCTATAATGGGTCAGATAGTAAATATTTTACACTTTGCTGGTCATATAGGCCCTCTTTTTCATATTTCTCATTTTTGTCATTAAAATATATATACATATATAAATATTTTTAGTTCACAGGCCATAAATAAATAGACTGGGTGCTAGACTTATTGAATCCTTGTTTAAAGCAACAACAATAAAATAGTATAGTATGCAAAATATAAGCAGGATTAAAATATATGAGAAGATATTACAAAATACAGAAAGAAACATGGAATTCAAGCACTTTAATGTTCTTGTATTTTCTGGTAAGCATTAAAAGTTTCAGTTTAAGGTAGATTTTTAGTAATCATTGATATATGTTGAAATCCCTAAGACATTAAAGTAATAATAAAAGTATGTATAAGTATTAGGCTAATACAAATTAAATTAGTGTGATAAAAAAATACTTGATTAACTCAAAACGAAAAAAGGGAAAAAAAAAGAATCATCTGTGGTACAAATAGAAAATAAATAGTAATATGTAGTTAAATACCCAAATGTTGGTAATCATATTAAATATAAATGGACTTAAACTCCAATTAAGGTACAAAAATTATCAGACTATATACATATATCTATACCTCACACTATATATATATATATATATATATATATATATATATATATATATACTTTGTAGAAGAAATATCTGAGATATAAAATTAAGAAAGGTTGAAAATGTGAGGATAAAACCCCCACTTTCATTTAAAAGCAGAAGGTTGCAGAAATGAGGGATCTGCCAAGAACAATTAAGACCAAACAAACTACTAAAATATTCTTATTGGTGGCATCAGGAAGTTGTGGAAACATATATGAAAGAGAGTAAAACTCCCTCCCTTAGAGAGGTACATAAATTAAATTCACCATCTTTTCACTGGAGGCATTTTTAAACACTTTGGGTATGAACTAAGGGGTGAGAATCTAGGTTTGCCCTGTCGTAAGACCACTTCTGTGGTACGGGGAACTTAGAAGAGCTTTTTGCAATTTTAAAGCTATAAATTAAAGAAAAAAATAAGTACTACAGATAAATATGTACTACAAAACTACAGTGAGGTATCACCACACACCAGTCAGAATGGCCATCATTAAAAAGTCTACAAATAATAAAAGCTGGAGAGGGTGTGGAGAAAAGGCAAACTTTGTACACTGTTGGGGGCATGTACATTGCTGCAGCCAATATGGAGAATCATATGGTGGTTTCTTCAAAAACCTAAAAGTAGAGTTACCATATGATCCAGTAATCCCAGTCCTGGGCATATGTCTAGAGAAAATTCTAATTTGCAAGGGTACATGCACCCCAGTGTTCATAGCAGCAGTATTTTCAATAGTCAAGATATGGAAGCAACCTAAACATCCATCAACAGATAAATGGATAAAGAAGATTCAGAATATATATGTGTGTATATATATATATATATATATATATATATATATAGAGAGAGAGAGAGAGAGAGAGAGAGAGAGAGACTCAGCCATATATAAGAATGAAATAATGTCATTTGCAGCAACCTGCAACATGGATAGACCTAGAGATTATCATATTAAGTGAAGTAAGGCAGACAGAGAAACGAAAATATCACATGATATCACTTATATGTGGAATCTAAAAAAATAATACAAATGAACTTATTTACAAAACAGAAATAGACTCACAGACACAGAAAACAAACTTATGGTTACCAAAGTGGATATTGGGTAGGGGGGAGATAAATTAGGCATTTGGGAAACAGATACACACTACTATAAGTAAAATACATAAACAACAAGGACCTACTGTGTAGCACAGGGAAATATATTCAATACTATACTGTAAAAGAATCTGAAATTCAGTTTATATATAAAACTAAATCACTTTTCTGAATACCTGAAACTAAGACAACATTGTAAATTAACTATATTTCACTAAAAAAATAGTTGTTAAAAATAGTTATTCATTTTTTAACTTTTTATAATTTATTAAAATTGCTACAGTGCCTATTTGTTTATATTTTCTCCCCTTCTTATTTTTTTCAAGTTTTTAAGTTAATTTTTATTGGAGTATATTTGATTTACAATGTTGTATTAGTTTCTGCTGTATAGCAAAGTGAATCAGTTACACATACACATCTATCCACTGATTTTGATTCTATTCCCATATAGGTCATTACGGAGTACTGAGAAGAGTAGAGCCTATTAGTTGTTATTAGTTATCTATTTTATATATAGTAGTGTGTATATTTCAATCCCAATCTCTCAATTTATTCCTCCCCCCCTTTCCCCCTTGGTAACCATAAGTTTGTTTTCTACATCTGTGAGTCTATTTCTGTATTGTAAGTAAGTTCACTTGTACCATTTTTTTTAGATTCCACATATAAGCAATATCATATGATATTTGTCTTTGACTTTCTTCACTCAGCATGACAAGCTCTAGGTCCATCCATGTCACTGAAAATGGCATTATTTCTTTTTTTATGGCTGAGTAATATTTCATATAAATATGTACCACATCTTTTTTAATTTATTTAATTTATTTATTTTATTTTATTTTATTTTTATTTTTTGGCTACATTGGGTCTTTTTTGCTGCTTGCAGGCTTTCTCTAGTTATGGCAATCAGGGGCTACCCTTCATTGCGGTGCATGGGCTTCTCATTGTTGTGGCTTCTCCTGTTGCAGAGCATAGGCTCTAGGCACATGGGCTTCAGTAGTTGTGGTGTGTGGGCTTCTGTAGCTGTGACACACAGGCTCAGTAGTTGTAGCGAGCAGACTCTAGAGCACAGGCTCAGTAGCTGTGGTGCACGGGCTTAGTTGTTCCACGGCATGTGGAATCTTCCAAGACCAGGGCTTGAACCTGTGTCCCGTGCATTGGCAGGCAGATTCTTAAGCACTGCACCACCAGGGAAGCCACCCCTTATTTATTTATTTATTTATTTATTTATTTAAAAATTTTTTTGGTGTACCACATCTTCTTTATCCATTCCTCCGTCAATGGACATTTAGGTTGCTTCCATATCTTGGCTATTGTAAATAGTGCTGCAATAAACATTGAGGTGCATGTATCTTTTCAATATATGCCCAGGAATGGGATTGCTGGATCATATAGTAGCTCTACTTTTAGTTTTTTAAGGAACTTCCATACTGTTCTCCATACTGTTCACCATACTGTTCTCCATAGTGACTCTACCAATTTACATTCCCACCAAGAGTGTAGGAGGGTTCCCTAAAAAATAGGTATTCTTGATGGAGAACTGTACATAATTGTAGAGAATGATGCCACCATTACAAATGTAAGATGTCTGACCTCAAAGAGACCTTCAGGAAAACTTGTTCATTCTTTGATTTTCCTCAGCAACTTCTCTCTAGTTCTCTTCTGCAAATATCCAGAGCCTCAAATAGTCTCTGTAAATCTATTATTCAACCTCTACTCTTGTCCCTCAGCAAAGGTTTACCTGAAAACACAGAAGGAAAATCTCAAGGTCATAGAGTATGGAATGCCTCAGGTTCTGGTTCTCACACATGCTTCCTAATGCTTTTTTTTTTTAAATCAGACTTTCCTTTCTAGGCCTAGTTTCCCCATCAGTGCTCCAGAGATCAACCAGTTTCCCCCAAGGCCTTGTTTCAGCTATTTTTAGTACTTTTCATTCTCAGCTTGTTCTTTCCCATTGCCTCTTTCCTTTCAGCCTGCAAACCTGTGTAAATCTCTGTTTGCAAATAACCCTTCTACAAAACTGTGTGACTCTCTATCTTTTGACTTCACATCATTGATATGTGTAATCATTGCTTTTTTCAGATTATAAAGGTTTACTGTAGATACAATAATTGAAAGTTTCAGAAATGTATAATTAAATAAAATTTGTCCAGAAATGATCATTTTAGTTAACTCTTTAACATATTGGTGTATTTCTTCTAGTATTTTATTCTGTGTATATCTGGGTTGTTTTATTTTCTAACAAAAATGTAACATAAGTTAATGTAGATTAATTCCTATTGTTTTCACATTATTATATCAAGAATATTATCTTTGTCACCACGTATTTCTTGAAAAATAATTTTAATGGCAGCATGTTAGTCCATTTATTGCTGTAGCATGAGTTTATTTTGCTTATACTGTGGTATTAATGAATATTTTATATTTGTCACTTTAATGAACAAATAAATATATGTTTATTAAAAAATAAGTGGGGGACTTCCCTGATGGTGCAGTGGTTAAGAATCTGCCTGCCAACACAGGGGACACGGGTTCGATCCCTGGTCTGGGAAGATCCTACATTCTACAGAGCAAAACAGACCCTGTGCCACAACTACTGAGCCTGTGCTCTAGAGCCCATGAGCCACAAATACTGAGCCCACATGCCACAGCTACTGAAGCCCTCATGCCTAGAGGCTGTGCTCCACAACAAGAGAAGCCCCCACAATTAGAAGCCTGCACTCCTCAACAAAGAGAAACCCCTGCTCACTGCAACTACAGAAAGCACATGTACAACAACAAAGACACAAGGCACCCAAAAGTAAATAAATAAATAAATAAATAAATAAATAAATAAATATATATATATATATATATATATATTTTTTTTTTAAAAGTAAGTACTATGAATGGTGTTCTTTATTTTCTCATGTAAAATCAAGTTAGTAATTAGTGTTTTATTTCAACCTGAATCCCATTAATATTGCTAATAGGACAAGACTGAAAGAAAAGAAAGCTCTCAATTTCTATTTATTTAAAAATATTTTAATTTATTCTTTATTTTTGAAAAATAGTTGTGCTGGATATGGAGTTTTTGGTTGAGTCTTTTTCTTTTAGGACTTTGAATATGTCATACCACTGTATTCTGCCTCTGTGGTTTCTGATAAGGAAGAAACAATTAATTCTATTGAGGATTTCTTATACATCATGAGTTGCTTTTCTCTTGCTGCTTCCAAGATTCTCTTTGTTTTTCAACTTTTTCATTATAATGGATATAAATATAAATATCTTTGAGCTTCTTCTTCTTTCATTTATTGAATATCTTGAGTGTGTAGATGAATATTTTTTATCAAACACTTTTTTTTTTTTTGCGGTACGCAGGCCTGTCACTGTTGTAGCCTCTCCCATTGTGGAGCATAGGCTCCGGACATGCAGGCTCAGTGGCCATGGCTCATGGGCCCAGCCACTCTGCAGCATGTGGGATCCTCCCGGACCGGGGCATAAACCCATGTCCCCTGCATAGGCAGACAGACTCTCAACCACTGCACCACCAGGGAAGCCCCAAACACTTATTATCAAATATTTTTTCATCAAATTTCCCATGATTATTTGTGGTTATTATGTTCTATTAAATCACTGTGAACTAGAAAATACTGAACAAATGTTCTTAGAGGAAATATAGGATTAGGTTCCTAAGAGTCTCTTGTCACATAATTTTTATTAATTGATTAACACATAGCATTTTTTAATATGTATTGCCATTTAAATACAAGCAATTTTATATATTTATTAATTTATATACATATGATTTATTGCATTGAACTCATTCCCAAAGGCACTATAACTAATGCCTGAACAAAGCTTACTTAACACACATCTGTAGCACACATCTAACCCAAATTGCACTTAGGACACTCTTTAGCTCTAGGCCTGGGGGCCATTATAAACAGTAAAATCACCAACACAAAGTGAAAAAGTGCAAAAAAGGTGGTACCAAATTGAATGCAAAATGGACATTTGTTTACTGTATGACAGGTGAAACAAGAAAGAATAGTATCATCTGGTTCAATTTTATCTGGGAATGTATGTGTTGTTGACTCAACATTTTTTTCCATCTTGCATGTTCATGAATAACCATAAAATTGCCACAAGTATTTATTGCAGGATTACAAATAAATTTTAGTGAGTCAATGAATTTGCAAAGGAGGACTCTGAATAATGACGATTGACTGTACACATATATGTTTATATAAATAATTCAAATGATAAGTAAAATTAGAAAGGTTGCTGGGTACATAGTTGATTTTTTTTTAATCAGTTTTTTTTCTAAATAACACCAAACAGCAATTAGAAAATATTTTAAAATCATGCTATTTTCGATAGCCTCAATAAACTATCAGATACCTATAAAGAAATCTAATGGAAGATGTGCAAGGCCTTTTCAGAAATAATATAAAATATTACTATATTAATGAATTGGAAGACTCTGTATTTTAAGAAGTTAATTCTTCATAAATTGACAGATTCAATGCAATTATGCCATTACCTTATAACATTTTAGCAGTTTATTTTTGAGAAAAGTGATTAACCATTTTTAAAGTATGTGTGGAAATCAAAGGGCCAAGAAGATTCAAAATTAAGTTGAAATACAGAACTAAGATGAAGATCCTTCACTACAAGATAATCAATCCTTCATAGAAGGCAGCAATAATTATTTATGACAGTGTGATATTGGCATAAAATCAGAGAAGTAGGCCATTGGAATAGGATGGAGTTCAGATTCATATTCATATCTGATTTATGAAAAGGTAGTATCATAGGACAAACAGAAGATCTTTTCAATAAATGAATAAAATGATCAAGTACATTAAAACTTAGAACTCTTTATTAAATGAAGTGAAAACGTGAGTCACAAGTGGGAAACAATACCTATAATACTATATTCAACAAAAAAATTTTGTAATAATAATATATAAATTATTTACACATAATTATTTATACATTTATTATGTATAAGAAAAAGACTGACAACCCACTCAAAATATGAGCAAAAGACAAATAGGCAATTCACAAAAGAGTATATCCAAATGATCAATAAGATAACAAAAGGCATTTGGAATTATTAAAAATGAAGGAAACGTAAATTAAACCATAGGATAGGCCATCCCACACTCATCACAATGGCTATAATTTAAAAGGCTGACAGCACTGTAACACACTTTTGGGGGGAGTGCAAACTTGTACAACCATTTTGGGCATCTGTCTACAAGTATCTACCAACCTCAATAAATGCCTGCCAGATGAAACCGTATTTCTGCTTCTAGGTATCTACCGAACAGAAATACATTCACATCTATGCCAATAGAAATATACCAGAATTTTTACAGAAATATTTTTTTATGGAAACTCAAACCTAGGAGCTTCTCAAATGTCCATGGATAGTAGAAGGGATTAAAAGAAAAGTTCTGTTTCGTTCACAAAAGTCACAATATATGAAAGTGAAAATGCCTGTACTACAGCTACAAAGAACACCATGGATGAATATTGCAAATATTATGAGTCAAAGAAACCAGACATTCACAAGTACATATTGTAACGTTCCATTCATATAGAGTTCCAAGGCAAGGCAGAAATACTCTGTCATGTTAGAAGTCAGGCAGTTGTTCTCTTTGGGAAAGAGCAGAGGTGGTACTTGGGAAGGGCATGGAGAGGGCACCTACAACACTAGATATATTTTATTTCTTACCCTGGGTGTTGGATACATGTGTTTGTTCATGTCTCGGTAATTCATTAATCAATATACTTAGAATGTGAGCATTTAGTATATTTTTTCTTGAACAATTATTTTTTAATCACCCCAAGCACCATTTTCTGCATCAGAGACAGGACCAGATGCTTTGGGATGCAAAAATCAATACAATCAAACATCTCTTTTGAAGAGCTTAGGGCCTACATACTGGGGCAGACAATTGCTCTAGATTATTCAGTTCCATGATTTTATTTTCCTTTCAAAGCATAAATTTGGCTATGTACAGAACTCAACAAAAGAAAAATTATTTATCTCACTTTACTCCTGCTTAGGTAGGCAGTGTTGAGGAGGACAAAAACTTGGTGACATTAAATGTACACAGTTATAGAACTTCATAATCAGGGAAACCAAATATATTTTCAGCTGATTATATATTTATCTTCAATATTACAGAGGATGAAATCAATAAGGAAAGGAAAACTCTCTCTTGTCATTGTATCATTAGTTATATCAAATCCTCCATACATGTTTGTAATTAAAGGATGAAGCAACATCTCCCCAAACTCCACAATTTAGTTTGAACTCATGAATGGTAGGGAGGAAGACGGTGACTTGCCTTGTGCAGTAAACTCCACTGTACTCAAAATAAAGCCATCATATATATATGTTGATATATATATATATATATGTATATATATATGTTGGTATATATATATATATATATATATATATGTTTATATACACACACACACATATATTTATATATTTCACAACTTATCAGCGATTAAGGCAGTTAAAACCGTGTGTTCTGGCACTTTCCACTTACAGTATTATCATTATGATATGGGCTCTAATACAAGCATATATAGAATGGAACCTTTTCCTACTCATTTAAATGAAATGAGACCCAGACAGACTAAATTTCCTGACATAGATAATATAGCTATTCACAGACTGCATGGAGACAGATTTTCATCACCTGTTTATAGTCTTGGGCTTTTCTCCTTCATTTTGCTTAAAGTCATATAGAAAAAAACAAAAACAAAAAACAATTGAACAAGGTAAGTAGTGGCATTCAATTACTTCTAAGGCCCTTCATTTCTGTATTAGTAGGAATTCAGCTGACAATGAGCTATGACAGTTTATGATTCATTGGAAGGAAGATACCCTCAGATCAGCATCCATGTATACATTTAACCTTTGTCCATTAAATTCAAAGTATTTCCATAGTTGTAGTAGGCAATCTAAAGGTGACTAAGTGAACATCCTCTTCCTCTTCTCAGGGGCTTTCAGTGAAGTCACCAGACACAAAAAATTTCTGCCACATTCTGAGTTGCTAAGCTCTCTTCTAGCCCCTTCTCTTTCCCTTCCACCCTTCATCCTCTTTAATTGTGATTATTTTTCTCTTTAATTGCATTTCAATCTCAGTCCTTAAAGCTTACTTTCTACTGTTTAGAACGAAAAACAGATAGAAAAATGGAATGAAAAAAGCCAGAGTCTGCTTTCTTTTCATGATTGACTGCTAAGGTAATAATAAAACAGAATGAATGTCCAAGGGAATTGCATATTTTGTTGCACATACAGGATAATTCTCTCAGACATTTTCAAAAAGAAAGCATGTAAAACGTACTGTTTAAAAATCATCTTCTAACTCCCCTATCTTTGAAATTTTCTCTGGATTTTTTCCCCAAAACACTTAAAAACATCTCATTGTCTCCTTTTATAAGATCTAAAGAAATAAAAGTATCTTAAATGTGCTGTTTATGTTTCTACCTGAAAACTTATTATTATTTTTTAATTGATACATGGTTAATATCTGTGTTTCCCTTCACCACCCCTATCCCAACTCAGCGACCCTGTGTATGTGATTGAAACCACCTGCACTGCTGGATTGACAGTAACTTGAAGGCAGGGACAATGCAGGTAGTTATCAATCACATACATGGAATGAAATAAGATGTACATCAGTTGAAAAGGAAAATATTGGATTGGTATTTTTCCTGTGGGCACATGGGCCTGAGGGGGTGAAAAGGGCTTTTTTTTTAACATCTTTATTGGGGTATAATTGCTTTACAATAGTGTGTTAGTTTCTGCTGTATCACAAAGTGAATCAGCTATACATATACATATACATATACATATACATATACATATATTCCCATATCTCCTTCCTCTTGCATCTGCCTCCCACCCTCCCTATTCCACCACTCTAGGTGGAGACAAAGCACTGAGCTCATCTCCCTGTGCTCTGCAGCTGCTTCCCACTAGTTATCTATTTTCCATTTGGTAGTGTATATATGTCCATGCCACTCTCTCACTTTGTCCCAGCTTACAGTTCCCTCTCCCCATGTCCTCAAGTCTATTCTCTATGTCTGGCAGGACAGGAAAAGGGCTTAAAAAACTTTTTTATTTTATATTGGAGTAGAGCTGATTAACAATGTTGTGATAGTTTCAGGTGCTCAGCAAGAAAACAGCTTTTCTGATCCCTTCATACCCTCTTGTTTCTAGGTCTCCAGAGTTCTCTTCTATACAGTCAAAAGAAATCACTTCCTTGATTCAGAGTACTGGTTTCTGCCAAGAGCAGGAAGTGCCTTTGAAGGAGATACTGGAGTCCAGTCATTTGCTGGATTTTATTCCAGGCTCTCCCAGGAATAATCTGCTCTTGGAAATCCAAATAACCACTTTGATTTGCAGTGTTCTCATCTGTTGAATGGTATGAATATCACTATATTCTATGCTAATAGACTAACTATGAAGATTCATGTGAATTAGAATGAGGATATTTTGAAACACATAAAGGATATGCAAATTTAAAACTGTATCATCACCATTGTAATCATTAACATTGTCATTAAGGTGCAAGTGTTAGTAGCAGCAGCAAGTGATGCTCAGCTATAAAATAATAGAATGGAACATAAGCAAAATCAGGCATGGCAAGGAATGCTTCTTCAGGATTAGTGCAGCTCTGAAGCCTCAAGGCAGGAGAGAGCAGAGTTCAGCATTCTCAGTTAAACACAGTACCTTTAAAACTCCTTCAGTTGCCATGTTGATCATATGTGGAGCTGGACCTGTGCTGGTCAGAGTGGAGCTTACATCTCTGAACAATGCCAATAGGAGCCTGTCTCCTGGCTGATCATCCCTGGAGGAGAAAGTCAAGAGAAATTCACTTCTCACTCTCCTGCGTAGGGGAAAGTAGAGGTCTTCATCCCTATTTTCCAGGTCAAATATGAATCTGCCTTTTGGGTTTGTATTTCAATGATTATTATTTTTTCTATCTGACAAGCTATAATCAAATGGCTTTATGTTTAGTTTTTTGGTCATCAAATGTTGACAATGGCTCCCTGAACATAGTTAATTCTTCCAAACTAGTTATCAAATGATCATTCTTGGCCATGAAGTGCTATATTATGGGGCAGGCATTGGAGGTCTCAATTCTGACACAAATTCAGGTTATCTGAGAGTTTTTATCTGAGTTTCAGAAGCAATAATTAAGTAGCAAACAATGAAGTTTCTTCCCGAGACATTTTATTCTCATGATAATTTTGCTATATGTTTTAGAAGGAAGGAAACACCAGTAAGCATAAGGATGCAGAACCCATGACTCCTGGGTAATGACTGATGGAGTCCCAGTCCTGAATGCGATATTTATGGTCATTTTGGTATAATCAGCCACTAGAGAATGGTTCTGTTCCAAAATTTTGTGTTCCTTAACCAGAGTACCTTTCCAAGTTATCTTAGAATCTAATCTGATAACCAGAATATTGCTTCATCGGCAAAAAAAAGAGTAAATAGAATATGATGACTTGTAGAAATATTTCCCTTTCTTGAGTTGTGCTAAGTAAGTTCTTATTATTAAATTAACTGTGTTTTCAATAATCAAAACTTATTTTCCCTTTCAAGACCAGGTAAGACACAAAAACATTGATTACAATTTTCATCAATCTGACCCCAGTTAGCTCGATTGGAATGGGGAGAGAGCTTATTCTCATGTCCTCAAAAAAAAAAAATCATTTAAAATACTATTCCTTAGGGTAAACACTTATGTTGTGTCTAGATATGACTATAGTCACTCATTTGTTGGTATATATGTATATATTTTGGAGTAAAATTGCTTTATAATGTTGTGTTAGTTTCTGTGGTACAATGAAGTGAATCAGCTATATGTATCCCCTCCCTCTTGGATATCCCTTCCACCTTCCCATTCTAGCCATCTAGGTAGCCAAAGAGCACAGAGCTGAACTTCCTGTGCTATACAGCAGGTTCCCACTACCTATCTATTTTACATATGGTAGTGTATTTACGTCAAACTTAATCTCCCAATTCGTCCCACCCTCCCCTCTCCCCATGTCCACATGTCCATTCTCTATGGCTATGTCTCTATTCCTGCTCTACAAATAGGTTCATCTGTACCATTTTTCTAGATTCCACATATATGTGTTAATATACAATATTTATTTTTCTCTTTCTGGCTTACTTCATTCTGCATGGCAGACTCTAGGTCCATCCACATCTCTACAAATGACCCAATTTCATTACTTTTTATGGCTGAGTAATATTCCATTATATATATTTATATATATACCACACCTTCTTTATCCATTCATCTATCATTGGAATTTTAGGTTGTTTCCCTGACCTGGCTATTGTATATAGTGCTACAATTAAGATTGGGGTACATGAGTCCTTTTGAATTATGATTTTCTCAGGGTATATGCCCAGTACTGGGATTGCTGGGTCATATGGTAGTTCTGTTTTTGTTTTATAAGGGACCTCCATACTGTTCTCCATAGTGGCTGTATCAATTTACATTCCCACAAACAGTGCAAAAGTGTTCCCTTTTCTCCACACCCTCTCCAACATTTATTGTTTGTAGATTTTTTCATAATGACCATTCTGACTGGTGTCAGGTGATATCTCATTGTAATTTTTATTTTCATTTCCCTAATAAGTGATGTTGAGCAGCTTTTCATGTGCCTCTTGGCCATCTGTATGTCTTCTTTGATGAAATGTTTATTTAGGTCTTCTGCCCATTTTTTAATTGGTTTTTTTTTGATATTGAGCTGCATGAGCTCCTTGTATATTTTGGAGATTAATCCTTTGTCAATTGCTTCATTTGCAAATATTTTCTCCCATTCCAAGGGTTGTCTTTTTGTCTTATTTATGGTTTCCTTTGTCGTGCAAAAGCTTTTACGTTTCATTAGGTCCCATTTGTTTATTTTTGTTTTTATTTCCATTACTCTAGGAGACGGGTCAGAAAAGGTCTTGCTATGGTTTATGTCAAAGAGTGTTTTTCTTATGTTTTCCTCTAAAAGTTTTAGAGTGTATAACCTTACATTTAGGTCTTTAATCCATTTGGAGTTTATTTTTGTGTATGGTGTTATGTAGTGTTCTAATTTCATTTGACTCATTTTAACTTCAGACAGTTCTCCTTTTCTCTGATTTTGTATTTACTTTCTCATGGTGGAATGCATTTCTAAGATCTCTGACTCCCTATATATCAAATAAACATGTATGCAAAACAAACAGAAAAAAAAATGTCTGCTCTATTTTACTACTGAAGAATTCATAGATATTCATTTCTCCCCTAATAAAAGGTTAGCTATTATTTGATGGACCTTTTTCCTCTAAGACTGAGCCATTATTTTATCATCTTCTATAATGAGAGCTACTAAGGTGAACTGAATTCTATTGAAATGACAGAATTTGATGAACCTAAAAGTCCCAGAATGAATACATATGGTATTCCACATGGAGATTTTATTCTTCTATTGAACAAAATATGTAGGCTTTCAACATACTTTGGCTCAGAATTCACTTTTGTCTCAGAGTTTTGCCTCATATATGGAAAGACTAGTCCTTTTTATCTAACATCTGAAGAAATAAAACAGTGATGTCAAAAGGGAAGAAGAAATATTGGAAAATGAGAGGGAAAAATGTCTCGAGATCATTTAATTTTTACCAGTAACAATAATTCTTTTCAAAATTACTGAGCTAAATGCCCTATTTAAATAAAATTTATTTCTTGAAAAAAGCTCTTGATTCTTAAAGGAAGCATGATGTATAATATTCTTAGTGGGAAAATACACTGATTTGGAGGGAATTATCAATACAATTAAAAAAGAAATCCCTCTATTTGAGGTATAAAAAAAGAATAAAGATAATTCAAAAATAATATAATTTACTATTGGGATATATTCCTGAATCCCTCACCTCAAATTTGTAATAACTGAAGTTTTTCATATGACACCCAAAAGGGGTAGGACAGTTACTCTTAAGTTTTAAATTGAAGTGGGCCAATAAAATTTTCAATCCATAATAATAGGAATTACAATCCAATCATCTCTCCATTTCTTCATGTGCCTATCACAGGACCTGGCACATAGTAGTTATTATTAAATGGCTTTAAATTGAATCCATATTAACAGACTGGTTGAACTTAATTGAAAAGATTTCTAATTGTAAGAATGTCTTAATACAGAGTCAAAAACTCACCATGACAGGAAAACTGAAGTCAATTTCTTGATACTACATATTTTCAGGTCAAATTTGTGTACATTTGAAAACAAGTTTGATTCCCAATGAAGGGAGGACTATCATCAATTATTTCTTAGTAAAATTAAAATCCAAAGTATCCAAAGCAGTTGTTTAGGTATGTGAAACAATCTTCTCTGTACTGAAAAGCTTCATAGATCTTTGCTTGTTTTTTTTTTTTTTTTTTTTTTTGGTTTGCTTTTAACCATGTTTTCTGAAGCATGTCTTCTACTTCAAGAAGGCAAACATAATTTATCTTTATGGAAATTCTTTCTCTTGAAATCCTCTCTAATATCCAACTCATATTTTTTTTGGATATCATGTTGAATAGATAATCAAGATTATAAATAGAAAATTTGTTCTTAGAAGGAAATATGTTATCTCTGAAGAATATTTTTAGTTTTCCTTGGGTATTTGGATTTTGTGATATCTATTTTGTTGAACATGAACATTTAAGCCTATCTTATTCTTAGGCTGATTACCTTCAAAAGGTAATATAATAAGTAAGCTTATGATAAATATATTATTATTATGTGTATTCTGATCATCCATGAATTCAGTTCTTGGTCCTCTACATACATACTAGATGTGTGTAAAATGAAACAATTACCCTTTCAAATTTGCTTGTAGTATTAAAAACTGAAAATAATGTTTTCTAACAATATTGTAATTTTATGTTTTGTTATGAATTTTCATCCAATATTGACCAAAAAGATCAATAGACTATCTCAGCATGTTTTGCTGTGCCTTTATTTACTGTTGTCACTGATGCAATAAAAATAAATTACAGTACTTCAGCAGCCCATACTATCCTGTACTTAATTTACTAACAGTAGTGTCATTTCCAACAATATCTGGCTGGTCCCTTGAAAGTTATGAAGACAATTCCTTAACAAGTAAAATAGGTGGCAGTAGGCAGTGAAGGAGGAGGAATAAGTGTTCCAACCACCTTCTTCCAGCCACCTTTTCATCCTATTTCATTTCTTGTATTTTGTACTCAGTGTCATTGGTATCAAGGTTCCTGAAATCCTCAATAAAAATGCTACCATTTTCACCATCAGTATATATTATAATGCAAAAATTGAAGGGTGTCATTGGAAAAGCTTCTTAAAATACAATGAATATTTCATCCTTGAAAATTCTAACTGGAGCCCAACATTTTCCCTTTTGTGTGTAGCAATTTATTGGTACAAAAGAGTTCAAAATATATTGGGGCAGATTTATCCATTAATTGATTCATTTGTTGGACCACTAATTCAACAAATATTTATTTAATATCTTTTATTTACCTTGGAATATGGTCTTGTAACTAAAAAAATGACATTTACAGTTATAGTACAATAGCAGTAGATAATGAACTTAATAGAAACAAATGTATCTTCATTTGCCTAAGAGGGTCAGTATCATAAAGTAGGTGATGCTTTGTTAAGTTTGAGAAAAACGGTGGGAATGTCTCAGAAGGAAAATTGGGGAAAGTGTATTCCAGGGAGAGGAAGCTGTAAGTATAAAGGTCACATAGGTGTGTGTAAGAGAGATTCCTAACGGGAACTCAAGTATTGGGCTGGCCAGAAAGTGCGTTCAGGTTAAACCCGAACGCACTTTCTGGCCAGCCCAATACTTAGGCATTGTTAGAGTCTGGCACTTAGTAGGTGCCCAATAAACTATCACAATGTTGCTTTTATGGTTGTGGTGCAGGGGATGGAAAGCAAAAGAAGAACCTGAGTAGGTTCAGTGACAGTCCTTTTGTCCATGTGATTGTCTCCCATTTTAAAAGCCAGACTAAAATGATTCCTTTCTATTTAATATTAAGACAATGATAAGATCAAGGTGACTTGAAAAAAAAAATTCAGCTTGAGTTTAGTTTCTACAAAGTAATCCATAGAATTAGATTCATATTCATCCTCTTCTGTTTCTCTCCCTCCGTATTCCCCTCCTCTCCCTTCCTTCCTCTCCCTCTCCCTCTTCTCACCCTTTCTCTCTCTCTTCCTTTCTTCTTCCTGTTTTTTGTGTTTTTTTAATATTTTATTATGTGAATACAACTCAAATTTGAGGCTCCTGCCTTTGACTTCACATGTGTAGAAAGAGCTAAGATGCATTTATAAAATCCTAAGTCAACATACTAGCTTTTTACATAGGTGGTCTGGGCAAGGCAGATAATTTAATTATCTTTAGAGTAGAAACGAATATTTTCATTGCCCCAACAAACATCCAAAATATTTCTTGGTTTTTATCTAAGATCTTAAATTCTGCTCTAGTGTGGTAAGCTCCCAAATATCATTCTCTGGCTGCACTGTGATCTTATCTCAGATCTCTTTCACCACTGCTCCTGCTCCTTGCCCTGTAATCATTTGTCCCTTGGGCCCTATTTTGCTTCCTGTTACTGTCCCTCAAACTCATCTGTGCACTCAGCCCCCAAGGATCCGTGAGCTTGTGCACACTCACAGCTATATCCACAGCTTCTTCTGCCTCTAGTTCCATCTCCATCCAGCCTTGTTACCAGAGTCCATTATTTTGATTATTTTCTTGCCAACCACCTCCATGCACCTGACCTCTCATCTTTCCATCACACCAACTTTGTAAAACCTATCCCTAATTAACACATTTTTTCCTGATTTTTTTCTTAGGGCTTTAGAACTCCTGAAGGAAAACACACACCTGTTAGGATTGATGTCATTATAAATTCAATATCTGTAACCTAAGCTAGACCCACTAAGTTTCAGATTTGGTAAAGCTCTTCAAGTGATTTTTCTCTCACCCTGCTACTTCCTCTTCCTTTTCTTCTTTTTAAAGAATTATAGATTTTATTACCTATGTTTAAAATGGAAACTCTGGGAGTTAAAAATGAACAGTCTTGCCTGTGAGCTTTTTATATTTAATCAGAAAAAAAGTTTGACCTTCTTTTCTACATTGTTCTGTTGTGCTTTATCTAAATGTATCTTTAGGAGTCAACTGCCATCCAGCAAATTCCCTTCCCCAGAATTTCACTTGGGAAGACTCAAGTCTTGAAGAATTGTATCATGGAACAGTTTTTTCTTTTTCTTTTTCTCTTTCTATGAGACTTGCATATCAGGTGGAATTCTTTACTGAACAATACTTAACTCTTCTTCAATTCATGTACTAGCTGGACCACTGACCACTACCACCTTTAACTTTCTTGGCTGCTGAGATATTTAGCTCTCTTAGGCTGAACCTTGGAATTTACTTCCAAGTCAAGGAGAATCTGAGAAATTCTAGACTCAACTCATTTGGCTTTTGATGAGGCTTCAAAATCGTTGGATTTTAGTTAAATATTAACTTTTCGGGCTGAGCACTCAGGAAAGAGGCTAAAGTCTTAATAAAACTCTATGTATCTCACAGATAGAGAGAGGGAAGAGTCGCTCCAGAAATTTTAATGTATTGCCACCTTCAAGCAACATTGCTCTGGTAGGTTGGATTCCTCATTCTTTTTCCCAGCAATTTCTTGCTGATAATCACCTGCAGTCCCTTCAATTTGCAAAACCTTTTTCTTGAATCCATGCTTTTGTGCTGCTATGTCCTCCTCTGACTGTTCTTTTCCATTTCCTCTCCTCTGAGCCTTTCCTCTCAGCTAGTACTGTTTTTATGTATATTAACAAGCTCTTCTTTCTCTGAACTTATATTTTCATTTCATATTCATTAGGTAATTTATCTAAATTTAATATGTTTTATGTTTAAATACCTTTTGTTGATCATTCTCTCATGCTTCTCTGAAAAGAGTAAGTAAATAAGTGAATAGCATTTTAATATTTTTTTAAATTTTTATATGATTATAGGTTCTAAGTATCAAAATTGTTTTTCTGGATTGAGTTATCATTACAATTTTCCATAGTATACAATTGGCCAAAATGGTGTAATCACTGTGTTACATTTTGATAAATAATTATTTCACATATAAAAGTAAAATTTGTTAGAACTAATCTCTTAATGACATAAAGGGCTCACTTATAACTTTTTAAATTCATGTATCTAGTTATGAATATTATTTCTAGAATGAGGCAGAATTCACCAACCCTTTCTAGTTTTAGTTTTTAAAGACTAAGCATGATGGACAATGTTCAGTAAATATATAGATGGGTTCTTTGACTTCCTCTTGAATTATAGGCAAAAAAGAAATAAATCACATAGTGATTTAGCATTAAAATTTGTTTTTAATATTCTATATGCCATCGATTCAATTAGTTGTCCTTCAATATTGTGATTCAATTAGTTGTCCTTCAATATTGTTGAAAGCAAAACATTAGAAACACCTAATTTGTAAGAGGATTTTTTTTTTTTAGTTCCCAGAGTGATTCACTTTCTCAGCCCTAAAATCATCACTTTGAATTGTTCCTTTGCTTGATGTCTAGATGTAGGTTCTGATAACTGAAGGTGATAAACCATAATAAATTTTTCTTTTTCAAAGATAGAGAATGACCACTGTGAGAGGGTAAGCAGAAAAGGAAAACATGGGAGGAAGATCAGTGTCAAGATAGATGACACCTGACCTGCTGAGGTTCTCGAAGTTAATGTCTCAAACACTCCCCAAACCTTCATACCTTTAGGGAAAATATCATCCCTGAGAATTCTGGTAGAGAGACATATACTCTGGTCTGCCTCCATAATTCCTTTTATCACCCAGCAGCATAATGCTCTCATGTTTGTGTCTTCACTAAAAGGTAATTCCTTAAGGGCAAAGTGTGTGCTTTTACCTACCTCCCATTTGAAGAGCAGGGTGCATAAGAAGTATTCAACTAATGTTTTTAGAATGAATGTAATAAAGGAGTGAATAAAAAAAAAATTACCAAGAAACTAACCCATTTGGGTTACTTCCTGCTTTGTGACTGCCTTAAGTAAAAGATCCTTCTGGATAAAAGAACTTATGAATTACCTACCTTCATTATAAATTAGCTACTACTTCACTTCCTGAGAACAGCAAATGAGACTAAAACAAAAAAAGAAGGACAAGAGGACCCAGTATAGAGAAAAAGTACGAAGAGGAAGATGAAAGACAAATAATGCAGAGTTTATAATTGGGGCTAAAACACACCCTGTAGTTGGGGGAAAGTGAAATGGGCAAAGGCTTACTAGCATCCTAGGGTAATGGAATCAAGAGAAACAGAGAAAACCTTGAATTCAGTATTTTTTTTTTAGGTGCAGCAGAAAGATAGGGAATTCCAATTAAAAGGTAAAAAGTAATACTTATGCACAAATTGAAGGCAGCTTCATATCTGAAACTGCAAATTCACTGCAATAAAATCCATACCTTTCCCTGCCAGAGTTTATTGTTTTCAAGGTGAGTTTATTCTCTTATAGCACCAAGGCTGATCTCTTGGGCTGATAAGGTCTTGTTTGGATTTCCATTGCAGTAGAATCAAGTAGAGGACCTTATAAAATTAACGTTCCTCTGCTGCTCTGAAGATAAGTGACCCCAGAAGTGCAAAGCTAACTGTCAAGTTCACCTTCTTTCCATATCCCCTTGTTGAAAGAAGGCTGAGATAGTGAATAATTCATCTGGCAGTGATAAGCAATGTGGCCTTGTTGGTAAGGGCTTTTTGATGCTATCATCATCCTTTCTCTGTGTGGAAACATATCAAGGGGTTTTACTTTATGCCTGTTCCACTTAGGAAGCAAAGAAAAGAAACTAATGAAGGTCAAAGTACAAAAGTTCAATTGGAATAACTGAGGTTATTTTTAAAAGTTTGATATTGTTACATTCGGGGTATTGATTATATCCCAAATGCCAGTTTCTCAGTATGGAATTTATTTCTATCATTTAATGAGACAGTTAAAATATTATGATTTATTGTGAACCAGGGGAACCCACTATCTATAAGTCTGTCAGTGTACTGAAATGTTGAAATTTCAGTTCCCCAAATTTCTTCAATTCCCCTTTATAGGAGTCTCTTCTTTTTCTTTCAAGAATATATGTGCCCTTATACTCATCACTAAGAAGATTTCAGTAATTTATCAGAAACTTAAAAACCATAACTAATCAGAAATATTGACCCTGAGCACAGGACTTGATCAACTTCCCCAGGCAGTATATTTGAACTAAATGATGTCAGGGAAGAGTAGATAAACCCAAGGGAGTGGGTCTGGTTATCAACATAGTAAATCTAGGAGATCTTAGAATCCTAAATTTAGGACTAGCTTGATAATAAAGGGTTGCTATTTCAAAGAAAATTTACATTTGATAGGAATCAAAGTCATAAGTTAAACTAAGAAGATGATTCTGATATTTAAATTTCTGCATCTAAATAGGAACATTATTTGTGTTTCAGAGCATTTTATAGTATACATAAAAATAACCAATACATTTTACTGTCAATTCATAAAGCTGGCCTTATTGACATCATTCATTCATTCATACAACAGATATTTCTTTTGAACCCAGTATGTGCGAAGTATGATGCAGATACCATGGGAATAGACATAAATAAGACACGTTTCCCATCCATAGGCCAGGGAGATAAGCAAGCAACTGAAATTCAAAAACATTGTGCTGTAACACAAAGATAATTGAGAAATACTAGGACAATTATACCAGTCTGGATATGGCAAGGAAGATTTTACTAAAGATGTTACGTGTAAGTTTGTGTTGGTGGTAATAGGTAGGTAGGGTTCTATCCCAAATAAAAATAACATTAGGTTTTAAGACAATGAGCAGGAATATATTATAAGAAGTACACATGTTTCACCTTTGTCAAAGTATCAAGTGAAAAAAAATGGCCATAGGCTGGTCTAGTCAGGTAGGTGGAGTAATGATTGTATGCTATGCACAGAATTGCATTTTATTCTGTAGGTGATGGGAAACCATGAGAACAATGAGCAGAAATGTGGTCCAGTCACTCACTCCATCCCCTTTCAGGCGACCCTTGCTCTATCTCCAGGTACTTCTGTTCTACGTACAGAGTCTGCCTTCCTTTAACATTTCTGTGTCCTTTCTGGGCTCACCTCAGATTTTATTAAACAAGCCATATGTATGGGATATATACTAATTTATTTACTTTGTATTTGGATAAGCCCAGCAGTAGGATGGGATGGAACACGTTGTGATTTCCTGAGTCCATGGCAGAAGTTTATGGATATAAAAATAATTCCTAAGGATATATAAGAAATGAGCATAATATTTCTTTCCTTTTTAAGTAATAAAAAGTGGAGAATGGACAGACACTGAAATTTAAGCCTAGATATTTCACAGCTTTTTAAAATTTATTTTATTGAAGTATAGTTGATTTACAATGTTGTGTTAATTTCTCTTGTACAGCAAATTAATTCAGTTATATATATATATATATATATATATATATATATATATATATATTCATTTTCATATTCTTTCCCATTATATTCTATCACAAGATATTGAATATAGTTCCCTGTGCTATACAGTAGGATCTTGGGATATTGTTGTTTATATATTCTATATATAATAGTTTGCATCTGTTAATCCCAACCTTTTTTTTTTTTTTTTTTTTTTTTGGCCTTCTGGCTTGTGGAATCTTAGTTCCTCGATCAGGACTTGAACCTGCACCCTTGACAGTGAAAGCACGGAATCCTAACGACTTGACTGCCAGGAAATTCCCTGTTCTCTGTATCTGTTTCACAGTCTTGAAGAGCATAATTACACATAGTAACTTTTCCTTTTGTTGTGTTCTTCCTTGAATTAGAGACCCTTTCTCACTTAAAAGGTTTTAATCAAATTTTAGAAAGATTTAGAAACCTTCACCAAGTTTCTTAGCAGATAAATTACCACTATGCTATCTGAATGCATACGGTTCTCTTGAAAAAAAATTTGCCTACTTCCTGACTTATACCTGAAAGTCTTTCCTGTCTACATGTGTTCATCTTTGAAAATTTTTATCTTTTGACACTCATAAGTACCACTCATCTAGGCTTCTTCCTGGTCTTAATTTTCCCCATCTTTTCCCTGCCATTCTCTTATTATCATTTACGTCCACTGTTGAGACTCTTTTATTGACTCCATAGCTGTAAATCCTTATTTCCCTAAAACTGAACTAGAATTGGTCATTTCAGAGGTATAGGGGACTAATTTAAATTTTAAGGTATCTAGAAATATTCCAATAATTATAAAACTTTTCTAAAAGTAGTTTAGAAAACTATTTAGGGCTCTCTGACAGGAATGCTTGTAGCAGTAAGAACAAGCTATAGAAAAATACAGCTGAAATGGACTTAAACAATAAGAGTGATTTATTGTCCCACATACCTGGGAAGGCCAGAGGTAAGGCTGACTTCAGAATTTGTTTGATTCAGTAGCTCACAGATACCAAGGAGCCAGTTTCTTCTGGTCCTTTTTCTCTGTCTTCTATAAAGTAAGGTTCATTTTCATAATGGTAGATTGGCTGTAGCAGTTTCAGACTTCATAATTCTACACCAAACTCTCTAACAGAGGGACTTACTGGCTTTGGAACACATTAGGCTTTTAGCTAGAGACATTGATCTTGACTCATCTGTGTACTTGAGTCCAGGGATCTTTGTCTCCTAAGCAAAATGTTTCAAAGCCCTGCCCATCTCTGAGGCCCTGACTTTAAAAGTGTCTGTATCTCTCATGGCCTCTGCCTTTAAGTGATTCAAAACGACAGATTCTGGTGGAGAGAGGCTGATAATTTATTCTTGTCCTTAGGCTGCATCTTCATCAGGAGTTCAGCTGTCTTATTTGCCGTTATAGAATATCTACAGGAGATGCTTGAAAAGGCCTATGTGCTAAGTTTGTGATGCTATATTATGTTATGCCATTTACAGCCTAACTTGTCTTATGCAAATCTAGCTGGGACAAGAGAATTTGGATTTTCTAGTCCTTTCAGATTCCAGGTGTATAGACTTTGATCCATTTGGTTCTGTTTGCTGGCAGAGAAGCTTGCTGATCACCTCCTATTCACCACCCTAAATAGTACAAAATGGCAGAACACGAGATACCAGAAAAAGTGGACAGATGAGATTAATAACAGTTATTAGCTGAAGTTTATTAGTGGCCTGAAGTGCCACACAGGGGTTGCAACTATGAGCAGAGTGATTCACAGAGGATTATGGGAGGCAGACATTGTAGTAACAAGGGGATTAGGTGCCCCTTGGTTCCGTGGCATGATGTGATTTGCTTCACTGAATAATTTTGAGGGTTGTCAGGGAGGCGAAACCCATTGGGTTGAGGACTGGGTAGGGTACAGATGGCCCAGGTAATAGAGGAAGTAGCTTGGTGGGGAGCTTTTTCCACTGAATTGAGGGCATCCCTGACTAGAGTAGGGAAACTCACATTTAGGCCTTTTGTCTCCTGAGAAGATCAAACATATGAAGGTAGAATTTGAAATTTAAGATCTTATAATTCAAGAGGTTCTCTGATAACAACGATGTATTTTGTTTTCTTTAACATCTTTATTGGAGTATAATTGCTTTACAATGGTGTGTTAGTTTCTGCTGTATCACAAAGTGAATCAGTGATACATATACATATATCACCATATCCCCTCCCTCCTGCATCTCCCTCCCACCCTCCCTATCCCATCATTCTAGGGGGACACAAAGCAGCGAGCTGATCTCCCTGTACTATGCGACTGCTTCACATTACTATCTTTTTACATTTGGTAGTGTAAATATGTTCATTCCACTCTCTCACTTCATGTCAGCTTACTCTTCCCCCTCCCCGTGTCCTCAACTCCATTTTCTACCTCTGCATCTTTATTCCTTTCCTGCCCCTACATTCTTCAGAAACGTTTTTTTTTTCTTTTTATAGATTCCTTAAATAAGTGTTAGCATACGGTATTTGATTTTCTCTTTCTGACTTACTTCACTCTGTATGATAGTCTCTGTCAATCCACGTCTCTACAAATGACCCGATTTTGTTTATTTTTATGGCTGAGTAATATTCCATTGTATATATGTACCACATCTTCTTTATCCATTCATCTGTCAATGGACACTTAGGTTGTTTCCATGTCTTGGCTATTGTAAATAGTGCTGCAATGAACATTGTGGTAATGACCCTTTTGGAAATATGGTTTTCTCAGGATATATGCCCAGTAGTGGGATTGCTGGGTCATATTATATCTCTATTATTATTTTTTTAAGGAACCTCCATACTGTTCTCCATAGTGGCTGTATCAACTTACATTCCCACCAACAGTGCAAAAGGGTTCCCTTTTCTCAGCACCCTCTCTAGCATTTATTGTTTGTAGATTTTTTTATAATGGTCATTCTGACTGCTCTGAGGTGATCCCTAATTGTAGTTTTGATTTGCATTTCTCTAATGATTAGTGATGTTGATCATCCTTTCATGTGTTTGTTGGCAATCTGTATATCTTCTTTGGAGAAATGTCTATTTAGGTCTTCTGCCCATTTTTGGATTGGGTTCTTTGTTTTGGTTTTTTTTTTTGATATTGAGATGCATGAGCTCCTTGTATAATTCGGAGATTAATCCATTGTCAGTTGCTTTGTTTGCAAATGTCTTCTCCCATTCTGAAGGTTGTCATTTCATCTTCTTTATAGTTTCCTTTGCTGTGCAAAAGCTTTTAAGTTTCATTAAGTCCATTTGTTTATTTTTGTTTTTATTTCCATTTCTCTAGGATATGGGTCAAAAAGGATATTGCTGTGATGTATGTCATAGAGTGTTCTGCCTATATTTTCCTCTAAGAGTTTGGTAGAGTCTGGCCTTATATTTAGGTCTTTAATCCATTTTGAGTTTATTTTTGTGTATGGTGTTAGGGAGTGTTCTAATTTCATTCTTTTACATGTAGCTGTCCAGTTTTCCCTGCACCATTTATTGAATAGGCTGTCTTTTCTCCATTGTATATTCTTGCTTCCTTTATCAAAGACAAGGTCACCATATATATGTGGGTTTATATTTGGGCTTTGTATCCTGTTACATTGATCTGTATTTCTGTTTTGTGCCAGTACCATAATGTCTTGATTACTGTATCTTTGTATTATAGTCTGAAGTCTGGGAACCTGATTCCTCCAGCTCCGTTTTTCTTTCTCAAGATTGCTTTGGCTCTTCAGGGTCTTTTGTGTTTCTATACAAATTGTGAATTTTTTTGTTCTAGTTCTGTGAAAAATGCCATTGGCAGTTTGACAGGGATTGTATTGAATCTATAGATTGTTTGGGGTAGTATAGTCATTTTCACAATGTTGATTCTCCCAATCCAAGAACACCGTATATCTCTCCATCTGTTTTATCATCTTTAATTTCTTTCATCAGTGTCTTAGAGTTTTCTGCATACAGGCCTTTTGTCTCCTTAGGTAGCTTTATTCCTAGGTATTTTATTCTTTGTGTTGCAATGGTAAATGTGAGTGTTATCTTAATTTATCTTTGAGGTTTTTCATCATTAATGTATATGTATACAAGATATTTCTATGCACTAATTTTGTATCCTGTTACTTTACCAAATTTATTGATTAGTCCTAGTAGTTTTATGATAGCAGCTATAGGATTCTCTATGTATAGTATCATGTCATCTGCAAACAGTGACAGTTTTACTACTTTTCCAATTTTTATTCCTTTTATTTCTTTTTCTTCTCTGATTACTGTGGCTAATACTTCTAAAACTATGTTGAATAAAAGTGGTGGGAATGGGCAAATTTATCTTGTTCCTGATCTTAGAGGAAATGTTTTCAGTTTTTCACCATTGAAAATGATGTTGGCTCTGGATTTGTCATATATGGCCTTTATTATGTTGAGTTAAGTTCTCTTGAAGCCTACTTTCTTGGGTGTTTTAATCATAAATAGGTGTTGAATTTTGTCAAAAGATTTTCCTTCATCTATTAAAATTATCATATGCTTTTAATCCTTCATTTTTTAATATGGTGTATCACATTGCTTGATTTGCATATATTGAATAATCCTTGCATTCCTGGGATAAACCCCACTTGATCATGGTGTATGATCCTTTTAATATGCTGTTGGATTCTGTTTGCTACTATTTTGTTGAGGATATTTGTATGTATGTTCATCAGTGATATTTGCCTGCAGTTTTCTTTTTTTCTGACATCTTTGTCTGGTTTTGGTATCAGGGTGATGGTGGCCTCATAGAATGAGTTTGGGAGTGTTTCACACTCTGCTATATTTTGGAGGAGTTTGAGAAGAATAGGTGTCAGCTCTTCTCTAAATGTTTTTAAGAATTTGCCTATGAAGCCAAAATGTCCTGGGCTTTTGTTTGTTGGAAGCTTTTTAATCAAGGTTTCAATTTCTGTGTGTGTGATTGGTCTCTTTATATTTTCTATTTCTTCCTGGTTCAGTCTGGGAAGGTTGTGCTTTTCTAAGAATGTGTCTGTTTCTTCCAGGTTGTCCATTTTATTGGCATAGAGTTGCTTGTAGTAATCTCTCATGAGCCTTTGCATTTCTGCAGTGTCCGTAGTTACTTCTGCTTTTTATTTCCATTTCTATTGGTCCCAGTCTTCTCTCTTTTTTTCTTTATGAGTCTGGCTAATGGTTTATCAATTTTGTTTATCTTCTCAAAGAACCAGCTTTTAGTTTTATTGATCTTTGTTATTATTTCCTTCATTTCTTTTTCATTTATTTCTGATCTGATCTTTATGATTTCTTTCCTTCTGCTAACTTTGGGGTTTTCTTGTTCTTCTTTCTCTAATTGATTTAGGTGTAAGGTTAGGTAGTTTATTTGAGATTATTCTTTTGTTTTGTGGTAGCATTGTATTGCTATAAACTTCCCTGTTAGAACTGCTTTTGCAGCATCCCATAGTTTTTTGTTTGTCCTGTTTTCATTGTCATTTGTTTCTAGGTATTATTTTATTGCCTCTTTGATTTCTTCAGTGATCTCTTGGTTATTTAGTAGTGTATTTTTTAGCTTCCATGTGTTTGTATTTTTTACAAGCTTTTTCCTGTAATTGATATCTAGTCTCATAGTGTTGTGGTCAGAAAAGATACTTCATATGGTTTCAATTTTTTTTAATTTGTCAAGGCTTGATTTGTGACCCAAGATATGATTTATCCTTGATAATGTTCAATGAACACTTGAGAAGTATGTGTATTCTGTTGTTTTTGGATGGAATGTCCTATAAATATCAATTAAGTCCATCTATCTAATGTGTCATTCAAAGCTTGTGTTTCCTTATTTATTTTCATTTGGGATGATCTGTCCATTGGTGAAATTGGGTTGTTAAAGTCCCCTACTATTGTTGTTTTACTGTCAATTTCTCCTTTTATGAATTTTAGTATTTACCTTATGTATTGAGGTGGTCCTATGTTGGGTGCATAAATATTTACAACTGTTATATCCTTTTCTTGGATTGATCCCTTTATCATATGTAGTCTACATTTTTGTCTCTTGTAATAGTCTTTTATTTTTTAAGTTTATTTTTTCTGATATGAGAATTGCTACTCCAGCTTTCTTTTGATATCCTTTTGTATGGAATATCTATTTAGATCCCCTCACTTCAGTCTGTATGTTTCTGTATGTGAAGCGGGTCTCCTGTAGACAGCATGTATATGGGTCTTGTTTTTGCATCCTTTCAGCCAGTCTATCTTTTGGTTGGAACACTTAATCCATTTACATTTAAGGTAATTATCTACATGTATGTTTCTTGTACCATTTTCTTAACTGCTTTGAGTTTGTTATTGTAGATCATTTCCCTGTCTGGTGTTTCCTCCCTAGAAAAGTTCCTTTAACATTTGTTGTAAAGCTGGTTTGGTGGTGCTTAATTATGTTAGGTTTTTCTTGTCTCTAAATGTTTTAATTTCTCTGTTGAATCTGAATGAGATCCTTGCTGGGTAAAGTAATCTTGGTTGTTAGTTTTTCCCTTTCATCACTTTAAATATGTCCTGTCACTCCCTTCTGGCTTGCAGAGTTTCTGCTGAAAGATCAGCTGTTAACATTATGGGGATTCCCTTGTATGTTATTTGTTGTTTTTCCCTTGCTGCTTTTAATGTTTTGTCTTTGTATTTAAGTTTTGGTAGTTCAATTCATATGTCTCTTGGAGTGTTTCTCCTTGGATTTATTCTGTTTGGGACTCTCTGCGATTCCTGGACTTGATTGACTATTTCTTTTGTCATATTAGGGAAGTTTTTAACTAAAATCTCTTCAAATATTTTCTCAGTCCCTTTCTTTTTCTCTTCATCTTCTGTGACCCCTATATTTTGAGTGTTGGTGTGTCTAATGTTGTCTCAGAGATCTCTGAAACTGTCCTCATTTCTCTTCAGTCTTTTTGCTTTATTCTGTTCTATGGTAGTTATTTCCACTATTTTGTCTTCCAGGTCACTTATCCGTTCTTCTGCCTCAGTTATTCTTCTATTGATTCCTTCTAGAGAATTTTAAAATTCATTTATTGTGTTGGTCATCATGGGATTTTTGCTCTTTAGTTCTTCTTAGTTCTTGTTAAACGTTTCCTGTATTTTCTCCATTCTATTTCCAAGATTTTGGATCATGTTTACTATCATTACTCTTAATTCTTTTTCAGGTAGGTGCCTATTTCCTCTTCATTTGTTTGGCCTGGTGTGTTTTTACCTTGCTGCTTCATCCACTGTGTATTTCTGTCTTCTCATTTTGTTTAACTTATTGTGTTGGTGGTCTCCTTTTTTCAGGGTGCTGGTTCATAGTTCCCATTTTTTGATGTCTGCCCCCATTGAATAAGGTTGATTCAGTGGGTTGTGTAGGTATTGTTGTGGAGGGGACTGGTGCTTGTGTTCTGGTGGATGAGGCTGGATCTTGTTTTTTCTGGTTGGCAGGACCACATTTGGTGTTGTGTCTTGGGGTGTCTGTGAATTTATTATGATTTTAGGCAACCTCTTTGCTAATGGGTGGGGTTGTGTTCCTGTGTTGCTAGTTATTTGACATTGGGGCCTACATCACTGGAGCTTGCTGGTCGTTGAGTTGATCTGGGTCTTAGTATTGAGACAGAGATCTCAAGGAGAAGTCTCATCCATTGATATTACATGGGGCTGGGGGTCCTTTGATGGACAAATGTCCTGAACTGGGCTTTCCCACCTCAGAGGCACAGGCCTGACACCTCCCTGGAACACCATGACCCTGTCAGCCATATGGCTCAAAGGAAAAGGAGAAAAAGATAAAAAGGAAAGAAAAATAAATAGTAAAATAAAATAAAATAAAAGTTATTCAAATAAAGAAAATTATTAAAATAAAACAATGCAAAAGTAATTTAAAATAAAGAAAGAAGAGCACAACCAAACCAATAAACAAAACCATCAAAAATAACAAACACTAAAAACTATACTAAAACAAACAAAAAAAATCACGACAGACAGAACCTTAGGACAAATGGTAACAGCGAATCTAAACAGACAAAATCACACAAAGAAGCATACAAATACACACTCACAAAAAAAGAGGAAAACAATTATATACATATATATATATATATATATATATATATATATATATATATATATAATCAGAGAAAGGAAGAGAGCAACCAAATCAATAAACAAATCTACCAATGATAATAAGTTCTAAATACTAAATGAAGATAAACATAAAGCCAGAAACAAATTAGATGCAGAAAGCAAAACCCAAGTCTACAGTTCCTCCCAAAGTTCACCGCCTCTCTTTTGGGATGATTCATTGTCTATTCAGGTATTCCACAGATGCAGGGTACATCAAGTGACTGTGGAGATTTAATCCGCTGCTCCTGAGGCTGCACAGAGAAATTTCCCTTTCTCTTGTGTGTTTGCACAGCTCCTGCGGTTCAGCTTTGGATTTGGCCCAGCCTCTGCCTGTAGGTTTCCCTCTGGCGTCCGTTCTTCACCCAGACAGGAGAGAGTTAAAGGAGCTGCTGATTAGGGGGTTCTGGCTCACTCAGGCTTGTGGGAGGGAGGGGTAAGGAATGCGGGGTGAGCCTGCAGAGGTAGAGGGCAGCATGACATTGCAACAGTCTGAGGCACGCCATGTGTTCTTCTGGGAAAGTTGTCCCTGGATCACAGGACCCTGGCAATGGATGGCTCACAGTCTCTTGGTGGGGGAGGTGTGGATAGTGACCTGTGCTTGCACACAGGCTTCTTGGTGGCTGCAACAGCAGCCTTAGCATTTCATGCCCATCTCTGGTGTCCACGTTTATAGCCATAGCTTGCGCCCTACTCCGGAGCTCATTTACGTGGTGCTCTGAATACCCTCTCTTCATGCATACTCAAACAATAGTCTCTTGCCTCTTAGGCAGTTTCAGACTTTTTCCTGGACTCCATCCAGTTACCTGTGGTGCACTAGCCCCCTTCAGTCTGTGTTCACACAACCAACAGTAGTCGTCTCCCTGGAATCGGACATCTGATGCCTGAGCCTCAGATCCCAGCCCACACCTGCCCCAGCGGGTGAGCAGACAAGCCTCTCAGGCTGGTGAGTGCTAGTCGGCACTGATCCTCTGTGTGGGAATCTCTCCACTTTGCCCTCCGCACCCTTGTTGCTGTGCTCTCCTCCATGGTTCTGAAACTTTCTGCTCACCCATGCCGCATCTCTGCATAGAAGGTGCTTCCTAGTGTGTGGAAACTTTTCCTCCTTCACACCTCCCTCCCAGAAGAGCAGGTCCTTTCCCTATTCTTTGTCTGTGTTTTTTTCTTTTTTCTTTTGCCCTACCCAAGTATGTGGGAAGTTTCTTACCTTTTGGGAAGTCTGAGGTTTTCTGCCAGGGTTCAGTAGGTGTTCTGTAGGAATTGTTCCACATGTAGATGTGTTTTTGATGCATTTGTGGCGTGGAAGGTGATCTCCATGTCTTACTCCTCCGCCATTGTGAAAGTCCCCCCCAGTGGTGTATTTTCTTCTTCACTGCTACAAAATAGCCATTGTCAGGCTAAGCTGGTATCTTTGTTTCTTTCTGAAGCTGACCGGTGTTCCAATACGTGGCTTTTTCTTAGGCTATTGTTGTTCATGGTATATACATGGTCTGACTTCCAATATACAAAACCTGTGGTTCAAACACTGTTTTACTGTCAAATAATAAGTGTGGTTCAAACACTGTTTTACTGTCAAATAATAAGTATTTCAAATATTCCAGCCTAGAATATGGAGGCCTTCTCTTTTCTACACTATATTCTCTGGTTAGCTTATTTCACATATTTAGGCTACTATATTGCAATATTTCATTTTGATCATTTTTTTTAACGAAGGTTATTGGTTTCAAGGAACAGAAATCAACTGTAGAAAATTTATGCAGAAAATATGAGTTATTGAGTAGCTTATAGACTCAATGAGAATGCTGGAGAATCATGTTCATAAAAATGAGCAAGAACTAAGAAGTCTAGACAGTAAAAAGTGCAGGCAGGGAGGGTCTTTATCTTAATACTGCTGGGCCTCCCATACCACTATTGCAGCAACAAGCTCACTAATAATTGGACTTCCACTAAACTCTCAACTCTGTTATTGTCACCAAACTCCTGAAGCCATCATCACTGTAAAAACTCTCCAACAGTTAAAACTTTATTTTCTTGACATTTATTGGTGAGTTACTCACATAAAGTGAATAAATCTTAAGAGTGTAGCTCCATGAATTTTTGCAAATCTATTAACTTAGCCACTAGAATTGATATCAAGATGGTAAAATTTTCAGTGCACTAGAGACCTCCTTCATTGTCCTTAATTACTGCTTTGTCCTAGATTAGCTTTTGGTTTTTTCTGTTCTTGAACTTTATACAAATGTAATATATGTGTGCATTCTTTTGTGACTGGCTTATTTTTACAAACATTAATTGTGAAATTCAAACATATTGTATATATATTTGTTAGTCATTTTTATTGCTGTATATTATTTCATTGTATTAATATATCAGTTTATATTCATTCTTCTATTGGTGCCACCTCACTCCTCCCTGGTTTTTGATTATTCTAAATGAAGCTGCTGCTATGGACTTTAATATACTTGTCTTTTGGTACACATTTACACTCATATATGTTGGGTATATATCTAGAAGTACATTTATGGATCATAGGATGTGATTTAGCAGATGTTCAGTATTGTTAAAAACTGCCAATAGTTTTCAAAAATGTTTTTGCCAATCTGTATTCCTACCAGTATTATATGAGTGTTCTGAATGCTCCAAATCGTTTTCAAAATTTGGTATTGATTTTATATTAGATTAAAAAATAGATTAGAGTTTTTTTTATTTTTAATTGTAGCCATTGTAGTGTGTCCTGTTATCTCATTTTGGTTTTAATTTTCATTTCTCTGAGGGGTGATAATGTCTACACTTTTTTCATATGCTTATTACATTTCAAAGTCCTCTCTTGTAAAATTTTCTGTGTCTCTTGCCCAATTTTATTGCATTACTTTTATGTTTTGATTCATAGAAGTTATTTATATATTCTGTATATTAGTATTTTGACAAATATGTGAACTGAAAATGTCTTCTCCCATTCTGAGACCTGAATTTTTAATCTCTTAAGGATTTCCTCCAATTAATAGAGATTTTAAAATTTATTGAAGTTCAATTCATCAATTTTGATCTTGTGTTAGTATTTTTTAGGGTAAAGTTTAAAATAATATATGTGTTTACCACAAGGTCATGAAGATATTACCCTATATTACTGTACTATTTTGTATTTTCTTTTACGTTTAGATAAATGATCAATTTGGAATTTATATTTGTATATGCTGTGAGGAAAGAGGTCTAGGATAATTTTCCACACATAGTGTTAAAGGACGTCATTGAGACAACATGATCAATGGTTAACATAGACAATTGGAGGCTCCTCGCTCCCTCCCTGTCCTTAGAATGTATGCTTTGACCTCCATTCCCACAGTGGGATCATTTTCATGGAGACAGCCCTGAGAGAGTGATGTGCTGTTGAGACCATCTGGACAGTGTGCGTGACTGAACCACATTAAATCCTCTCTATAAACTATTAAGATGCTGTTGGGCAAAGGTGGGGATTTAATCACATTGTGGTGCCCAAGACAAGCCTCCAGTGTAAATTCCCTTCATCTTAGCACCACCACCTACCAGTCTGAGTGACTGTCTTTCTTAAGTCTCTCCTTGCTCCACATGTGGAGGCCAGCTTGAAAAACAACATGTAGATATGCAGTTGCTCCTATAATATTTGTGGAAATAAACAAGTAAAACGTATTCAGAGGTTGCTATCAAAAGCTAGTCAGCCACCCCACTTGCACTTGGCAGGGAATCAAAGACAGGCACAGGAGTAAGAAAGCCTTACAGTGGAAAAACAGGAAGGACTGGGGTATTTCCTTATTGGCAGCTTTTGCATTGGGATGCTGGAGGCAAGCAAACAAGAAGTGAGACATCCTAGAGGAGCATATGTGGCTTTCTCTAGTTGCTCCTGAGTTGAGTTGGAGCCGGGAGAAATGTAGGGAAGCTGTTAGTTATTAATCAAGTCCTGACCATTTTAGGCTCATCATTATGAAGTCTGTGATTTCACTTCCTGGATGTTTTGTCATTGATTGTAGTTTTTCTTCCAGGCTGGTTGATGCAGATTGTTGGTCAGAGTTCTGTTTTTATATATAGTAGCTTGGTTAATGTTCAACTTGCATATTCAGTCTCATGTTATTAAAAATACCATTCATTTTTCTGCATTCCAGTAGTGTCTATAAAATAAATTAAGTGACTTGTGCTTCTGGAATCTTTATTGTGTTCCATTAGACTATGTGATTTTCTTTGAATTAATACCAGGCTATCTTAATATTATAGCTTCATATTGATTCTTGATATCTAATAAGTATTCATTCACCAACATTGTTCACCCTCAAGATTGTCTTTTCTATTCTCAGTCTTTTGCATTTTCATAAGAAATTTATAAATTTGTTTGTCAATTTCCACAAAACATATTCTGCTAGATTTATAAATAACATGACTTTGATTTTAACTCAATTATGAGACATAATATTTTTACAATATTGACTCTTCCAATCCAAGAACATGGTATATCCTTCTTTTTATTTGGCTCTTATTTCATTTTCTTAGTAATTATTTATTTTTCTTCCTAGGAATTTAATGATTTTTGGTCTATTTTAAGTGCTATTTTAAAGATATGACCTTTCTTAATTGTTTGCTCAATTACTCATTAAGTCTAACTGTTTTTCTGTAGAAGATATAGATAGATATAGGTATAGATATGGATATAGATATAGATAATCTACTTGTTCTCTGCATTGCTGAAAGAGAGGTGTGGTAAAATCTCTAAAATTGTGTGCTATTTGTCTATTTCTCCTTTTATTTCTATAAATGTTCTGCTTTCAATATTTTGAAGTAGGTTTCTTCTTCTGCCTTGGGATACAGAAACTACAAAGAAAATCAACCCCATCCTAAAAAAGAATAAAATCCAGATTCTCTACAAAATTATATTTTTTCTCAAGCCCATCAGACTGTTGAGGTAGCATGGCAGCACAATACCATAAAATACTAAGTAGATTATTTCTCTTTCCAAGGTGAGCTGGAGCATGTGAGCTGTCTCAGCTATGGCAGAACAGGGGAAGAAGGACTTCTTGCCAGCTGCAAAACAAGCAGGTAAGAATCAGCTAAAATTTTAGAGAACTCTCAATGGCCAAGTCATTGCCAAGTATTCCTGGGGACACCTGACCAACGGAGAAGCAATACTCACATGCGAGAACTTTCCCACCATGTTGTCACTAGCAAATTTGGGGCAGAACCAGAGACTGAGTAAGCCCACTGGTGGTGCAGGAGCTGATGGTAACCGCAGGGGAGGGACATGCCTTAAATACCTGTGGGCTTTCCTAAACTTCTCTCCCAAGAGTGAAAGCTTTATGTCTATAAATGCGAGACAGAAAAGTCACTTGTTCAGGGAGCACAGAAAATGAAAGTGCCTGTGCTATATGGGTAATAGAAAACTCTCCATCACAGAGGCAGGGACAAAACACTGTCTTGGGCCAAATTTGTTATCATGACAGATGTGCTACTGCTGAGAAAAGGGTGGGGAGAAGACAAGCAGCAGCATGTAAGACTCTCCACGTTCGTAGGTGTTTGGTTGCCAGGGAAGTGGGGCAGGTAGACTGAAAAAGTACCATCCCAAAGCTGCTACACAGGGCTTGCCTAAAACTGAGGCTGGACTAAAATATCTGAGAAGTCCCCTTGCCTATGTCAGCAACCTGTGGTCAGCATCTAGGTTACAGGGATCTGATGGATGGAGTATGCAGATGTGATTAGAGTTGTGTGACCACAGGCATTTTCACCAATATTCCCCTGTGCATCTTTGGAGACTGAGCCTTCACTATAATGTCATTTCCATCATTTTTTTTTAATTAATCTGGAAAATGCCAGCTCTGGTGTGCTTCCTTTCTGAAGTCCTCTGCTTGATCTATAGGAAGAAAATTGTCTTCCTTTTGCACTGGGATGGTGTGAGAACCTCCGTCACAGCTCTGTTATTCTTGAGCTGTGACTGATATTTGCATCTCAAAGGAGGACCTGAACATCTTTCATCTTTGAATAACTTTCTATAGTAATGGGCACATATTACACATCAGTGTTATCTGTCATCATGAATGTATATATGAATGAGCAGATCAATGATTGTGCAACTCTTGGCAATTTTCTTAATGCTTCCCTGTTTCAATTTTACAAATGTATAATACACATAACCCTATTTTTAAAAATATCTCAGGTATTAATAGTTCTCATATGCCTATGGGACTTCATCCCACTGTCTGGAATATTTATTTTAAGTCTTGTTTATTTTATTTTTTTTATTTTCCAAATGTCTCAGGCTGACCATTGTGATTCCCCAGAGGTTCTGAGGTGTCTAGTGTGTTACTTTGTGTTACTCATGTCCTTGGTGACCCATCCACATTGTCATTTTTTTATGTTTCTATCCAATTGTAAATCGTATCAGTGTATCCAAACAGAAGACTTCTTAGGAAGAATGGAAGAGAGAGAGCTCAGTCAATCAGTTAAGGTATTTGCTTTAGGATAATGGAGTGAGGAGAATGGGCAGGTAATTAGACACTAATCCTTTCCAGTTTCTGAGGTAAACATAGACTGGGTTCTTTTCCCCTCTTGAAGAGGGGACATTTATGTGAAATTGTTCAACCAGCTTAATATCTAAATTTAATCTAGATAATTTCATTTAAATAATCTGGATAGGTTTTAAACTAGGAGAGAGTATGGTTTCAAAAGAAAAACTCACATCACAAAATAGCATCTTAAAAGTGTCTATGTCCCAGGGATTTCTTATCAGGAAACAGAGCTGTCCCTGGGCATGTGAAGGTAGATGCATTTAGGAATGGTACAAATGTGTGTATGTTCCTCTTCTTCTTTGGAAATTCTCTCAGGATGCACTTGACACCAAATGCACTTTGATTCATAAGGAAAAATATATGACATGCTACTTTACAAAATCTTATTAAATTATGATATTCATCAGAAGTATTTATGAATCCCATTCCATTCCCCACTGTACAGGTCCTTTACTCTCCTGGAATAGATGAAATAAGTATAATAAGAAATTTGCATTATTTTCTAATTATTGTCTTCGTGTTGCTTCTAGTGCTGGAGTTGTTTTTATCACCTCCTCCCATTTTAGAAAGACTAACAAGCAACACATTAAGCAAAGAGACTTGAAATGCCACAGGCCAGTGTGCTGTGTTTTCACCCTTTCCTTTGAGGTAAAATATCCACATGATTGTTCCCCTCAGTTTGAATATTTAACTCAGTACCAAGCCTTTGTCTTCTTCAGAAATTCTCCCCTAAAGGACTTCTGCAGGATTGCCTGGATTTTGTCTCTCATAATCTTAACTTTTTCTTTGTCCTTAACATATGACCCTATGATGACGATCTCTTAGGCTCTTTTAAAAACATTAGAGCTGCCAACACACTGCTCATTAAGTAAACAGAAAATACACTCTCCATGGGATTTCTACAAATACAATGATTTGCAAGTTCTTCCTCCAACTCCCCCACTTCAGACCAAGGCTTTTACATTATTCAAGACTCCAATGCACACTATTTTTATTTTTTTAAATTGTTTTTTCATTTGTGTGTCTGACTTTGAAGGTCTATAGTTCTTTTCAACATTCAAGGTCTTTGGGTCCCTTACCTGTTCACAAAGGTATGCTATTGGAATTAATATTAACCATCAAAGCTTGCTGAATTCCACTGACAGTAGTTATTGTGTAGCTTTGTTTAAATGCTTATTGCCTACACTGTTTTTTTCTGTTTGTTTGTTTTTTAATGACCTTCTATCTGTGTGACCAAAGAAGCTATTTGATTAAAAACCTAACTGTTCTTTCATGGTGAAATTTCATATCCCCAAAAAAGCAGAACCAGGATCACCTGTTCACTTTTTAAAATACCATAGAGGATTGAGCAATGCATTATCTGTGATGTAACAAATATGGAATTAAAGGTAATACATTACTTTCAAATAGAATAATTCCTTTAAAAAATGAGAGTCAGGAAATTTTAAGGCTTAGATGGATGTGTTAGACTGGTGATACTTCAAAAGTTGATTACAGATTCCCAAGTAGATGGGGAAAAGAAGACAGGACATTACAATTTGGCACTTATTTACTTCCTCACTCATTCATCGACTCCCTTACACATTCAATTTCATTTAAATATATTCTGAGAACTCACAGCAGAAGACACTTTACTAAGTATTATGGGGACTCCCAATTTTCAAGGAAGGAAAAAGAGAAAAATAAAAAGAAAGCAGAAAAAATAAAAGGTAAAACATAGGATGAGAATTAACATGTATTGATTGAACCTACATTGGTGCTTTTGTTAATATTTTTAATGTTACGTTGTTCAAGACATGATTCTTTGTGCGTTTAGGCAATTAGGTCATTTAATAAAAATAGCTACATTAAATAGCTATTATTATAACCATAATAAGAAGGTGAAATTGAATGCCATAAAGGTTATATGACTAGACTGTGATAGTCAGGATTACAACCTTGGCTTTTTAGTCTAAACTCCACATGTCTGCAGACCACCTACTATTCTGTAGAAAACCTCTCATGTCAAACAAATAAACAATTAACAATGATTTATACCTTCCTTGCACCAGACAACTGAAATTTATTCATTTAAGCTGGTTTTGCTAATCAGTGTTACTGGTGGCCTGAGGGAACTTGACATTTGGAAGTTGTAGTAGGAAGGGATAAGAGTCACTAGAAAAGTAGGACAAGGGGTCAAAGATAAAATTTGCCAGCTCCCCAGTTTTGACTGGTCAGTTATGATAAAATAGCCTCTTCTCATTCCCTTTACTCCTTATCTTTGGGTCTCCCTCAAACTGTAGTTAGTGAGTTCTCTCTTCTCCAACACACTCATATACTCAATAAACAATTAATGAATGTCTAATATGTACTGTGGATGGTGCACATCTACTCCTACAGGAGATGTCATACTAGATGAATGCTCAGCAAAATCTGGAATCAGAGTAAGCACTCAGGTTGCAGGCTCAAAATTAATACAGAAGTACATAGAGAAGAAGAATAAAGGTGGAAATAATAAGGACCCAGCTTCTTAACCTGCTTTTGGGACAGTGCCACCGAAATGTGAAGTCTGGCTCCAGTGGTAAGAAGACAACTTTCAAAAGAAGAGCAGTGACATGGGCCTTTTGGTTCTTGCTTGTAGTTGTACTTCTCCAGGTATGTGTGCCTGAGTCAGTGACATTGTAACTGCTTTATGAGAGGAAGGAAAGAGACGGTTTCTGGCCCTGAAGGAATTGCTGTTGACACAGGATGGAGTAACTGAGAGAAAGGAAGCCAAGCAAAGTCAGTGACAAAAGGGGATATTTCATTAAATACTCTTTGGAGAATCATGTCTTCCTTTCTGTCCTTGTGTTATCCATCCTCTTTCTGTACTTTCCCAGGTATGTGTTCTTCTTTATTTCTATCATCTGAATTCTCTTCTTCTCCTTACCCTGACTCCCCTTTATAGACTGAGTTGCCCATCAGGAAAAAAAATAAGTAAACCTAAAAAAAAAAATAGTTTGCTGGGAACAATTAATTTTCCTAATCAGTGCCTGCTTACTGATAACCATATAAATGCACATGCTTGCACACACACATATTATTTAAATAATCATGTGAGAACACAGGAGGTAGCTAGAAGCCAGATAGCAACTCTTTGTTCTAATTAGATGTGTTGATCAGTTTTCCTTCTAATATACACCTCCTTGACTTAATGCCTGTGTTCATTTCGATCCTTCATTCCATACTGACCTCCTACATACTTAACTCCATTGATAAAATGTCTCTTCGTCCTCAGAGGCCCAACTCAGAGATCAGTAAATATTTATTGAAAGGATTTGTTGAATGAAAAACAATTCTCTCCTCAGAGATGAGCTCTCCTTTCCCTTCTTGACATGCATAAAGATTTCACAGTCTACAGAGAAACTTCATGGAGGAGAGTAAAGAAGAATGATTCTTGAATGCCATACTGATGGGGCTGGAACATCTGTCACTCATTAATCACATAAGTGATTTCACCTGACTTGTATGGCTGTGTCAACCTTCCCACAATAAGGATGGCTGCTCATTCTATTCCCCTATCACTGTGTGCCCAAAAGGAACATCTGCCAATTAGAAAAGACATTGGATGATCATATAAGTTGTGGGCATTTGGGAATAATCTTCAGAACTTGGTGACAGATGAGGTTGAGAAGAGGAAGGAATAGAGGACTCACAATTAATGGGGTGAGGCACCAAGGAATAGAAGGAAGGGAGTGCTAAATCTGGGAATATTTTGGATTGGGGTAGGTAAGGTAGATGATATCCCTTCTTTCTATAAATCTTTCTTGGTGACACCTTTGAGTAAAGACATATAGAGCTGGATTAGTGGAATGGATGAGATCAGATCTGTAATTCTGATGATGAATTTAGTTTTTGTCTTTGTCCTCTTTTGCTTTCAGCTTTATTTAGACAGGAAGCCCACTGAACCGAAACAGGCATCACCTGCCCAGCGTACAGAGCTGAGTGCATTGTAACTCTATATAAATCGCCTTCTTCTTCAGGATAATAACAATATAGATCATTCCTCTCTTCTGGGATGGAAAATCTCATGTTCATTTATAACATTTTGGACATCCAATTCAGTTTGCATCTTCATATTTAAACACCTTTGCATTTGCAATAATGATAATAATAAAAACTAAAGACGGTTGTCATATTTCACATTTGAGACATGGGGGTTCAAAAATATCCAGGTAGAATTTTCTCTCCTGTCTCTTTACTATAAAGTGTATGTATTATCAGGATGGTTTGCTAGATGCTTATTCCTTACTTTAACTAATTGGTGGAATTTATTTTCTGTTTTTGAAAGGAGCTTTCCTATTCTCCAACTAAAAATTCTCAAATTCATTGTTATCTCTGTCATGAGTTCATAAACATTTACATGGATACTAGATAAGTTTCCTAGGTTTGGAGAAGGTTTATATATCTTTGAAACCCATATAACACCTCTAAATGATCTGATTATTTGAATTTGATTGATAATTGCCTCAAAAAGGGAGTTTTCTTATATCTCTGTGTATGAGATTATTTTGCATAGAATAATTGCTCTGTAATTTTTTTTTCTTTTTCAGAATAATGGTTATCCCTTAACTACCACAACAGTTTTAAATTATCAAACATTCTTAACATATCTCTGTGTATTTATGAAGTCAAAATAATCAGTTTGTGAGAAGGCCTGTGAGTGATAATTTGATATTGAGTAGGCAAAAGCAACCTCTCATGCTATTTTACTGAATTGAAATCATGATTTCAGTCAAACATGGTATTTATATATAAATATCTTTAATACCCTAGTTGGAAAACAAGTACAAGACTACTCTCTTTAAAACTTTATACAATGCGAGAACGATTTTGTAGGTGTCTAAGCATCACCAAAGCAATCAGTTTTGAGAAGGGAAAAAAAAATGTCCATTACTCTGAATTGTACATATCAACATATATATAATATGCTTGAAATATTCACATGTGTTTACTATTAAACATCTTTAAAAGGTTCAGGTAATGTAAAATAATTAAGCAGTTTGTCCCTATTTTTAACACTAACACTAAGAAACAGCATAGATCTGGAGGATTATAGTAAAGCCATCTTCTTTCAACCTCATCAGAAAAGATGAGATGATTTGAAGCAAATCAGAGAAACTACTGTGTACCTCAGAGTAGAGATAAGATGTGGAGTGTTTTGATTATAAAATAGTAATGTGACTTTGGTTTCAAAATTTTCCAAACTCTGTCAGGTGAAAAACAATAGCTAACTCTCAGTTTATACTTCTAAGTATATATGTTCAACTTCCGTTGCAACTCAATTGCTCACTAGAAAAGGCACAGCTGATGACTTGGGCTGTCTCTGTATCGTAGTGAAGCTGCAGCTTTATAAAGTGAGAACTGTCATTTTAGATTCTTACCAGGGAGGGTAAGAATAAATTAATCTCTGTCAATTTCAATGTTTTCCCTTGTTTTATTGTTATTATAAACCAGCGGTCCCCAACCTTTTTGGCACCAGGGACCAGTTTTGTGGAAGACAATTTTTCCACGGACGGGGGTGGGGGTAGTGGTTCAGGCAGTAATGCGAGCGATGGGGAATGGCAGGTAAAGCTTCACTCATTCTCCCGCCACTCACCTTCTGTTGTGTAGCCTGGTTCCTAACAGGGGAGTTGGGGACCCATGTTATAAACCATTCAGGGGAAAGGAAAAGTACAGTGTCACCATGGGTACCTCAAACTTGAAGCTAAAGGTTAAATGAATTTCTCAGACTGAGCTCATTCAAAGGGAGAAACACACATATCTCCATGTAACACACAGATTAATCTGCATTTAGTGAACACAGCTTTATTTGGCAGCTAAGTGTTTGTGGTTAGAATGTTGAAAGCCATATATCTATTTCTTGAAAATATCAGGAGAAAGTTAACATTTATATATTTATATTTATGTATATATATATATATATAAAAATGAGAGAGAAAGAGAGAAAACAAGGCATATACAGCAGCACTAGAGGCTTTAAATTTTCCATGTGGGGTTATTTGGGGGGAATATCAGTGAAAAGTATCAGCTTTACTGTCCTGTCATGGTGTCCAGAATGTTTATGATTTCAGAAACATGCATAGATAGAATGTCATCCCTGGAAGAGAACTGAGAGATTCTTTACTTCAGTTTCTCTTTCTTCAACCAGAAAAACTAAGTTACTTGCCAGAGTTCGTGGATCTGGCTAAAAGCAGACTGTGAAATGGAATGCATTTCCTTGTTCCCAGGTCAGCATTCTTTTCCTCGTACTGAGTAGAGATTTCTACCTTAGACTCTAGAATTGTTAAGACATAAGATGTCCATATAAAAAGGGAGCACTTTGAACTATTCTTCTTTAAGATTTTGATGTAAAATAAGTTTGCAGATGTTTTTAATTATGACAACTGACTAGCAAACAAGTTCCTGAGAGAAAGAGATGTAGAATAGACATGTGGTTAATAAGAATTCTAGAAGGAAGGAGGAGGGAATATTTATTTTTGCTTTTATTCTAAATGCAAGGTGAACAAACTGATCAGTGAAGCCCTGTGCTTTTAATATGGCACATAACTATGGTGTGTGTGATAATTTATATTCATGTGTGTATTTTCTGACCAATAGAGAAGAACAAAGCACTACCGTTAATTCTTTTATTTATGTGCCTACTATAGGAGTCCATTTAGCCTTAAGTGTCCCTTTGAAGACAGATTTTATAATCGTTGCACACTACATCCAACTATATTTAAGAAAGCTAAGCTACTGGTTTGGAACATACTGGTACATAATTGTCTAAGTTTAAATGCTTTCATCTGTCCTATGGCTTTATTCTTTAAGGTACTCTATCTACTTCCATCCCAATCAGGGTATTTGTGGATAACAAGTAAACTAATTTACCTTTTCTCAGTTTGATCAAAGTACCCAAAGACAATGTAAGGACTGACTGTCTGAGTGAAATAAGTATATGTCAGTAAAGGACTACCTGTGATACAACCTTTTCTGTCTAAGAATAAAGTATAAATGAACAAATACCATGTGGTATGAAGCTGTGGTTCTAGCTTAACTCATTTCAAGCCATGAATGTGCATCAGAAAAGAAAATAAGAAGAAATAAATATTTCCAGAAGAGCTCTACTCTGGCTATTTCAGACTTCTTTGTGGAGTTAATCACAAATCTCCAGCTTCTTTGATCCAGCTAATTACATAGTACCTCTGCTGCCTGTACAAAATGAAGGGAAAAACCCAATCCTGTAGATTGCAGAATTGTGTCACCTTATGAAATAAAGTGGTGGTTCCTTTTAAAGCTGAACCTTGGTTCTGGGAAGTCCCCACTGGGGAATCCAGATGCTGTCTCCTGTCCAAAACCCTTGGGATGGCTTTCTGTTGCAGAGCCTCCTTCATCGACGCCTGACTCCTTCTTAAAGATCTAAACAGATAGTTCAGTTCCTGTTCCTGCCACTTGCTACCCAGGGACGATGCATAGCTTTTTTTAAAACAGAGTCACTCTAGAGCTTCCCTGGTGGTGCAGTGGTTGGGAGTACGCTTGCCAATGCAGGGGACATGGGTTTGTGTCCCGGTCTGGGAAGATCCCACATGCAGCGGAGCAGCTGGGTCCGTGTGCTATGGCTGCTGAGCCTACGCGTCTGGAGCCTGTGCTCTGCAACGGGAGGGGCCACAACAGTGAGAGGCCCGCATAACGCAAAAAAAAAAAAAAAAAAAAAAAAAAAAAAAAAAAAAGAGTTACTCTAAAGATTAAATGAAAAAAAAAGCAAAAGTGGAAAAAGCCTAATAAAGGGTAAAGGGTAGCTTCTTGTCGTGGAATCATTTCCCTGTTTACATAGCTGCTACCACTCTTCATTCTATGTGGGCTCCTTTTTACCCCATTCCAGCTGGGACGGTTGATGCACTCTTCCTACTTCTTGTCATTTTTGCTCAGCCAAGAATATGCCCAAGCCCCTTTACATGCAAATTAATTTATAGCAACTCCTTAAGGAGAAATTACCTTGGGAGTCAGAAATTATCAACAAATCTGGGGACCTAGCGATTTTAAAATTCTCAGATTTTACTTTCTGACATTTACAAAAAAGTACTCTATGGCATTTCATACCTAACTTCATTACTCTATTGTGATAACAAAGCCATTTTGAATAAGAGTATGCTTTTAAATTGTTGAGCATACTACGCAGAAGAGATTTAGTCGTGGTTAGGTTAGTTGTATTTTGGAATATACCAAATCAGTTATATTGATTCTCTTCCTTGATCATCATAGAACCTCCTTAAGCATTTGTGGACTAATAGCAATCAAGTGTACTTTATGTTCAACAGAACATTTCTATTTCAGTGCAATTCCAAACCACTATCTCACCTCAATCAAGCATCTCCTCTACTTGATTGGGTAACAGGATCCCTTGGGGTTTGTTGCATCCTTTCCCCACTTCAGAGTAAAAGGATCATTTTTCAAGGAGCCAACAAGAAACATGACTGAATAAAGAAATATATTTGGAGTGCTACAGAGAATTTGCTGACTCTCCAACCTAAATAAGGCTGGGACATAGAAACTGTAATAGAGCTGGCAGAAAAAACATTGAAGGTAGACCAAAGCACCCCTGGCCTCTCTTTATTGAATCAGTTAGTCTTTATGTAAAGGTTGAGGCTCTGGGAAACTGAACAGGTAAGAAGAGGGGCTTTTGTGGGGTATTGGGTATGGGGTAGGTATGGACAGGGTGGCTTCCTGGTGGCCTTGAAATTGCCCTGACAAGTGGCTGCTTGTTGTGTCCATTCGAAACTTCCTTCCTTGGAAACAAAGAATACAAACCAACTTCTTATGTCCTCAAGAGTGCAGCATGAAGTGAACGTGTCAGCTCTTCACTCGCCTTTCCCACCTGCTCCTGGTGAGGTCTCTTCTTCCTGGCAGAGTTCTGTGACTGATATGCCTTTATTTCTTGGCAGCAACCGGCATGTTTCCCTGCAGCTCAGCAGAAGTGCACACCTGCTGCCTCCTGACTTTTGACCTGGAGACCAGCCTTCCATGGAGGTCTTAGGGCAAGTTCTGTCCTCTGTGGGTCCCCAGAAAGATGACAGAGCTCGAGATGACATTGATGATATAGATGGAGATGTTAGTAAGGAGTTGAGACTTCATGGCCCAGGGAGTCAAGGCAACACATTTGAAGTTTTCAGCCGCTGCAGACATTGGTATTGCATTAATAAAAATATAGAATGTGGTGATGGTGAAAATACAGCAGACAAAATACAAAGTTTTTTTTGAAGTGTATTCTCCTACAACTGGTTAATTAGGAGTAGGAAGAACACTCTGAAATGCTTGAGTTCACACACCTGCAACTATTAACCTTAACTTTATAATATGCCAGACAAGAAAATGAGATATTATAAAAACTTTAGGGGAAAAAATATCATTTGAATGAACTTTTAAACTTCAAAAATAACACACACAGTATTTGAAATTCTACTTTTAATTTTGTGTTTAGTGGACAATATCAATGTGTTTCTTAATTCATTCTATCCCTGTCCTCAGAAAAATGCTCCATGAAGGTAAGGACAGTGTCTGATTTGTTCATTTTATGTCACTTTGAACTGAATCTCAGAGACAGCAACTAGAAAAGAGGGGAGCATTTGGTAGGGAGAGGTGAGAAGCAGGTGGGCAATGCAGCTCCCTAGGGCCCCTGGGGCTGCCTTGTAAAAAAATGTCTGCCTTGTTTGTTTGCTTCTGTCCAAACAGAAAAGGTTACACCTAATTACTCCTTCTTAGAGCAGCCCTCAGCATAGAAGGGGCTCGGTAGATTCATAGTCATTGAATGAATAGATAAATGAGTAAAAATCGCCCTTTTTGTAGATGGAAGGACAATCACTAAGTTACATTAGCCTCTTCCAGTCAACAGAGAAGCTGGTCCTCAGCAACATTTTAAATTCCTTGACTTTAGGGAGATTATTTGTCCAGATTTCTGTCTCTGAGTGCTCCCCTTTCTTAATCACTATCTGTTTTCTTTCATGTACTCAACAGCTTTACCTGTTTCTTCTCATCTATTATCAAAGTCTGTTCACTCACAAGGCTCTGAAATCAGTCTCAGGCATTTACTGGGAATGGAAGTCACTTTGTTTCTTCTCACATGGTTATTTCTATATTTTATTCTTGGATTTTCCTCTGTGCCTTCCCATCTCCCTACAGGATACTTGGTCTCAAGTTTTATTGGCCTGCGGTCTCTTTTTAGGCAGGTCTTGAAACAATCTTATCAAACTCATGTCATATATTAAATCAGTAAAAATTGAGAAGATAATGACTTAGTGCTGACTTCCTTTCTGACTCTTTTGCAGTAAATCAGATTCAGATGCCCCAGTGAAAACCATGTATCTCTTACAAACCACTCTGTTTCTTAACCCAAGCTACCCCTTTCTTGCCTCTTAAATTCCTAGCATTTCTGTACACAAAACATAAAAATAAACAAAATTTTTAGAACTCTTCAAACACTACCTACCAACCAGTTTCTGAAATAATATTCAATTCATCAGCATAATCTTTTGATTCCAAAACCAAAATCTATTTCAAATCTCTCCACTTCTCTTATCAGTAGCCAACCAAGAAATCTATGTACGAACCCATCTTGACACTGATCTCACACAGAGCCATGCTCATGCTGGTCCAGTGTATCCCTCTAATGTCATATCCTCTCAATTTCCTCATTCCTCACCAAGCCCCAGCCATGAAGACAACCAACACTTCTTAGAACAAAAACAAGCTCTTTTTGCCAACTTAAGGTTACCAGAGGAAAAGGGTGGGGAGGGAGAGATAGTTAGGGAGTTTGGGATTGACATGTATACACTACTATATTTAAAATGGATAACCAATAAGGACCTACTCTATAGCACAGGGAACTCTGCTGAATATTATGTAACAACCTAAATGAGAAAAGAATTTGAAAAATAATACATTCATGTATATGTATAACTAAATCACTTTGCTCTACACCTGAAACTAACACAACATTGTTAATCAACTCTACTCCAATATAAAATAAAAAGTTAAAAAACAAAAAAAAGCTCCTTCTCACTCCAAGGTCTCTGTAAACTACCTATAAACTGGAGACACTAGTTCTTTTTTTTTAATAACAAATTTAATTTGTTATACATATACATATGTTCCCATATCCCCTCTCTTTTGTGTCTCCCTCCCAACTTCCCTATCCCACCCCTCCAGACGGTCACAAAGCACCGAGCTGATCTCCCTGTGTTATGCGGCTGCTTCCCACTAGCTATCTACCTTAGGTTTGGTAGTGTATATATGTCCATGCCGCTCTTTCGCTTTGTCACAGCTTACCCTTCCCCCTCCCCATATCCTCAAGTCCATTCTCTAGTAGGTCTGTGTCTTTATTCCTGTCTTACCCCTATGTTCTTCATGACATTTTTTTTTCTTAAATTCCATATATATGTGTCAGCCCTATTTACAATAGCCCGGAGATGGAAACAACCTAAGTGTCCATCATCGGATGAATGGATAAAGAAGATGTAGCACAGATATACAATGGACTATTACTCAACCACAAAAAAAAACGAAATTGAGCTATTTGTAATGAGGTGGATGGACCTAGATTCTGTCATATAGAGTGAAGTAAGTCAGAAAGAGAAAGACACTAGTTCTTTATCTCTCTATCTAACACCTTTCATTCTTCTTTCAGGTTTCAGGTTATTGTTTTACCATCCCAGAAAAAAATGTTCCTGTATCCATACCAATTCCTTTGCCTCCTTTAATTATTTTCTATCACTAAATTTGTTTTCATCATTTTACTTATCCATTGTTTGTCTTCCCCACTAGAATGTGAGCTCAACAAATACAAAATAATGTCTGGTTGTTCAACATTTATCTCAGCAACACATAACGTTGTGACCAGCAGAGTCAGTGTTCAATAAACATTTGTTGAATGAAGAAATGAAAGAATGCATGAATAATATTAAAATCTAACTTTCTTTGGTGGGTATTTGTGTAGGTTTCCCTTAATCTGCACCAAACAATCTTTAGTCTTCTAAAACTAAGTATCTCATTTTATAACCTCATCCTGGAAGAATTCACACAATCCTCTATTACTCCAACAAAAACATATTTCTTATAAAACATAATGGTTTTCAACTACTTTTACATTTTTTTCAGTTCTGAGTAACTGTATATTTAGCTTGACAAATGAGTAAAGTATACTTTTGCCTATATATAACTATTTAAGGGGTATAATTTATACATTATTATTTTAAGAGTACACTCTTTCTCTCATGTGACACACTGCTTAAAATTACTCTTGTAGAGAAAGAATACAGGAAGAAGGAAAGGGACAACTAATTGCCTTTGGAACACGTTTTTGTGCCACATAAGACCATTGGACTTTTTGTTTGTTTCATGGAAGATGCATCCACTATTATTATAACAGTTTACTCAAAAGGAAAAGGCTGTGTATTTGGCCAAATCAAAAATTGTATTGTTTTTTATTGTCATTAACATAGTAGACATCGATAGGGGAACTCACTCCAATTGTGAAAAGAAAGAAAGGAAGAAAGAAAGAAGGAAGGAAGGAAAAAAGGGAGAAGGAGGGAGGAAGAGAAGGAGGAAGGAAAGAAGGAAGAAAGAAGAGACAGATTTGTCTGCTGCATTCCTTCTTGCTGTTCAAATAATAAGGAAAGAAATAAAGAAAGAAGGAATGAACGAAAGAAAGAAAGAAAGAACGAACAAAAGAAGGAAAGAAAAAAGAAAGAAAGAAGGAAAGAAAGGAAGAAAGAAGGAAAGATGGAGGGAGGGAGGGAGAGAGGGAGGAAGGAAAGAAGGAATAAAGAAAAGAGAGACACGCTTGTCTGCTGCATTCCTTCTTGCCGTTCAAACACTATACCCCCTTATTGCACTTTTTCTTCCCCTAAGTTCTCATTTTACAATGTGATTCCATGAGACCTTGCTCTCAGAGAGTACTGAGGTAAATTGAGGTGACTTTGGCATCAGGAGAAGCTGAGTTAGAGCATCAGCTGCTCCACTTACCAGCTGAGTGGTTTTGAACAGTTTTGTCATCTATAAAATGCTGTTATTATACATATCTTCTTGAATTGTTATGGCAATTAAGTGAGATAATGAATGAGCAGTATTGGTAGAGAGCCATAAATGTGGTAGACCTTCATTAATATTTACCTATATTTATTGATAAATATACTTCAATGTGGAATCCAAACACCAGAAGTGACTTTACCAAAATAACTGATAATAATTCTAGGGATACAAAGCACCACCATTCAATGTTGTTGGGGTGAGGATTGAGATTCTTTAGATCATTTCTTTCTTCTCTGTCTCTTTTAAAACTTTCTTACTTATTTCTCAATGTCCTTCACTATACATGACTTCAACCTAAATTCATGCAAATTATTAAGCCCAAAGCATAGTTTGTTTCACCTAGTGGGTCATTCACACATAAAATATAGTTATTGGTCTAAACTCTTACTTAAGAAGTTACATATTTGACTACATGGGTGGACCAGAGTTGACTGTCAATCACAGATTGTATGTATCATTTATTCATTTGGAAATTTTTGCTGGGATGATGGAGATTCTTTGTCCAAAAGCAGGAGACTGCATATTCAAATATTTATGGTTGATGTCCCCAATTTATGCTCTTTTCCTATTTTTCTTTGAGCAGAGATAGAATGAGAATGACAGTGCAGGATGAACCATGCTGCCATTCATTTACAGTATTTAATTGAAGGCACTGTCTTTGTATTTTATCTGCTATTCCTGGCCCCTAGGGACACTGGACAGTATGAGGTTCTAAGTCACAATTCCATTCACTAAATGTGTGCTGGAGCTTGTAATGAGTTTGTCTAAAGGCTTTCACACCTCTGATTTCCATAGAAGGTTCATTTATCTTTCTGAAACAGAACAGAGCTGTTTTTAGATTTCCCTGATTTCCACAGACAAGACACTCCTGGGAACCTGCTGTAGGAAGTGTTCTCTAAGGCACATTTTTAACTGACTGGCTGATGGGGGACTAGAGAAAAGCAGCCAAAAGCCCATGTCCTATATGCTTCATCCCAGCCTCAGAGTTATTAATTGTACCTCACAGCATTCTCTTTCCTCTAAATACACATCTAACTAATTTATTAAAAGTTCATACTAATTACTTCCATTGCATCTCTCGATGGGTTGGTTCCATATGCAATATATTAATTGCTCTCTGCAAAAACTCTAACATAAATTCCTCTGGTGCCTGTCCCTTATTGCTTCTTAAAATTGTGCCCCTTCATTTCCTCACTTGGTGATAACTTATTCTAGTTGTGTTTCCTCTTGTTCCACCTTCATCTTGACACAGCAATCATATCAATAGGAGAGATTTCCAAAAAAGTATTGACAAAAGTGAGTTCACATCCTTAGATACATTCCTCTATTTCAGCAAACCATAAAGTGTGCTGGACAGTTTTTGGTAAGCTGTTGTCTCTCTAGGTCTTTGAAGCATTATGGAAGTGAGCAACTGAGGCTGAAATTTGGGTCAGAAAAGTTCAACATAGTTTTCTTCCAGTATTAGTAAAACAGTGGGAGGCTAAAGCATAAAAGGAGGGAGGGAGCATGAGGACAAGAGGAAGACAAATGTGAAAAAGGAGAACTCTTCCTGACAAGTAATGTCCCATATGTTTTACTCTTGAAAGCAAGAAAAAGCTGTTGAAAGTCCTTGGAGTGGTCAGAGCACACCACGTATTCTCTGTCCAAGGTGATAAGTATCACCATATACAAAATTGGAAGAGCTCAGCTCTAGCAATGGAGTGTGAATGAACAATTATGCAATTATTTGTGCCTCAGAAGAAATAAATGGCATTTAACTCAGATTAAAAGTTCATAGACTTCCTATTGACACAAACTAGATGTTTACATTGATAGTACATAAATAATTTTGGAAGGTTGAGAGGCAAGTCTGTATTTCTCTCAATTGTCCATATGGTTTATAAATGTGACATAATTTTTGATATTTGGAAACGTTGGAATATTTGGAAGGCCACTGTTATGAAGACTTGATTGCCATTTATTTTCTAGTAATGCAGGTTGAGCTATAAATACTATTTCCTGGAGAACAAATACTGGTTGGTCAGCATATGGCAAGTAGTCCAGAGGCTGATCTAGCCAGAGTAGCATGGAGAATAAACCATACTTACTGTTTCCATTGGCTTCAGTGACACATAACAGTATCATGGTCCATCACTGCACATGAACAGAGAAGTACAAATACCAGATAAGACCAATCTTCAAGAAAATATGACATTTTAGAACTGAAGATATATAAAGGCACTAACTAGGAATCAGAACACATGGGTTCTACCCCTTATTTAACTCAATCTCTCCAAGCTTCAATTTTATAATCTGTAAAATGAAAACAGTGCCTGCCTTACCAATATTTTAAGGATAAGTTATTTGATGATCACAATACTTTAATACTAGGGAAATGAGTAGTTATAATTATTATCATCATTCATATTGGTCAAATTGGCCACTATATTAACCCTATATTTATGTTCTTTTTTTACTCTTTATTTTAGAAGTACAGGTATAAATTTAATTCCATACATCTATTGTTTGTATTCTATTCTAATTTTTGATATTTTCTTGATGAATTAACTATTCTCATTGGGTACCTCAGGCCTATAAATTAATCTTGAGAAACCTAGAAGCCTTTTGGAAATATTTTAGAGCACACATATAATTACGTGGTAATAGTCTTCTCTATCTGTTCTGTGAAATAACTAGACATCTAAACCATCTTCCCAAAGATCTGCATCTCAAAACATGAGCCTGCCTTAAAGGAGCCCTTCATAAGAACTTGGGTCTGGAAATGGGGTCACTGGTGCTTTATTGATATTATATGCCCAAGGCAGCATTCTAGAGAGTTTTTCTGTGTTGTATTTCACTATTATAACTCCATCACAGTCAATTAGCAAGACAGACTCTTGGCTTTTAGGCTTGAAAATGAAGCTTCTTGATTATTTATGTTTTTAAGATGTTATTGAGTAATTCAACTTAGTAAAGAACTTTGATGTATTCCATCATTATGACTGTAAATCCAGGTGTTAATACTCTCAGATGGCCCATCATCTCACTGGAAATACCTAATAGAGCGGCCATTAACCAACTGTATATGGTGATGTAAACTATGCCACTAGATGAACTTCCCATTACAAAGAGTAACACTGTGGAGGCAGAAGAGATTATCTAATTAGGGGCCAGCCATGATCATAAAGAAACCATTGAAACAAGGATGTTCCTGTACCCAGTGAAAATATGTATGAATAAGGCATCAGTCCTAAAAGGTAGGTATGAAGGAAAGATTTGATATATTGCATTATAAAATTAGCAGGATAGATTACTTTCACACTGCAGACATTGAGCAGGTGTGGAATGTAGCAGCTTTTAGTGATGATGTTTTGTCCCACAGAGTTTTCGGTTATTTTCCCCTTGGCAGATCTGGCATCACAGAGGACTGAAAATCAGACAAAAGAAGCAAAAGGAGCTTGTGCATCAGCCTATAAATACACCCAGAAAAGGTTCTGGTATTACAAATATTTGGGTCAGAAGTCATCACTTAGTTTTATGCTTTTGGGAGATAAAAAGAAATAGTTTCAACATCCTAAACAAAACAGCATGTGGGATATTGGAGTAGCAGACAAAGTCTAGACAGTGACCCTGGAGACATGGATTCCTGTGTTAGTTCTTCCTCCAGACTAACAAGCTGTTAGAGACTCATCACTTTACTTTGGGTCTCGGCTTCTTCGTAGTTGAGGAAAGTTAGGATTGATAAAGACAGAGCTTGTGTGCTGTTTTTGCCTTATCCTGAACCAAGGAAGATATTGTTAAGTAATCAATTTAAAAAATTTGAACCCAGATGTGACATCACAGTTCTCTACACAGTTCTCATAAAGCAGCTGCTTGCCAAGTGAGCAAAATCAGGATATGGGAGGAAATTCTTAGGACTGTAATATAATTAATGACAGGAGAGTATGATCTGGCTCTATGGTCGTTTCAGTTCCCAGTCTTTGTAGTTAGAATAATTACTCAATCTATTACCCACATGGAATTAGAGGGTGTCTCCTTCTGTGCCCTGACAAGCTGACATTGGCCCATTTCCTGTCAGTGTTTTCCCCTCTCTCTCCTCTTCTTTTCACTCTTAACATTCCTCTCCTTTTCAATAATCTCTTCTGTCACTGGACATAGGGTTCTAACATCTCTGACGCAGAAAAAAAAAAAAAAAAAGACATTCTTATATTTTTGCCTAGGGAAAACAATATGGCTCTGTCCTAAATATCCTGAAACATTTGAATATTCCTCACCATTAGGTGGCTTTTCTACATTTCTTAATCATCAATACTAACAGACCAGTACTGGGCTAAATGCTGTGGGACATTGAGTCAGCTGAAAGCATGGTCTTTGCCTTGTCAGAGTTTATAATCTAATAGAAGAGAGAAAAATGTATACAAAACAGCCCCAAGGAAACATAAAGTACTATAACAATATATAATCTTTAAAATAGCATCCAGCCTGCAAACTGTTGACAGATTAATCTTCCCCAAGTACAGCTTTTATCATGTCCTCTGCCTCTCAACAGCCTTCACAGCCTTATTTCTTATCACATTAAGTCCAAACTCTTCTGCTGTTTTTCAGGACCTCCTTAATCTGGCTACACCTGTTTTATCCAAATTTATGTCCCACTTTTTCCTCACCAGGCAAGAATGTTTCCAGATCTTTTGTGGTGTTGTCTTCCTCAGCTTAAATGTAGGAGGTATGGCCCTAATCCTACTTTACCTTACAGCTCTTTTTCCTTGGAACTAGTTCTTGATGGAGCAGACCATATTGCACTTTCAGTTATTTAAATACCATTATGGTACCTATAGCCTTTAGATATTTATTTTTGGATCTTGGGCGTTTCCCTTATTACGTGAGCAACTGTGAACTGAAATCTCTAATCTAACTCCCTAAGTCTGTTGCTTGAACTATAAAATTGGGATGCCTTGTAGAATTACTGCGATAACTAGAGATAACATATTTAAAGGACTGAGAACTGGGCTTGGCTAGTTACCATTAAACCAACTTTTCTTTTTCTTTAAACCACTACGAAAATGAAAAAGTAGAACAACTGCAATGTCAAAACTGACTGTTAAGCTACTGTGTCCATAATTATTGACACATGAGCAAGATTATACATTTCTTAGATTTAGAGGATAAATATCTTGGGGACTACACATTGCCTAGCAGAGATGCTTAATATATACAGTCATCCCTTGGTATCTGTGGAGTATTGGTTCCAGGGCCCAGAGGGGATACCAAAATCCAAGGATGTGCAAGTCCCACAACCAGCCCTCCATATCCCTTGTTCCACACCTATGGATTCAACCAACCAACCACAGTTTGTGTAGTACTTTAGTATGCATTTGTCAAAAAATAAATCCAAGTATAAGTGGACCCATGCAGTTCAAATGCTTGTTGTTCAAGGGTCAGCTGTATTTGACAATCAGTTAAAAATTCAAGTTTTCAAATTCAAATTTGAGTGGCAGTAAAATGTAGTGAATGAGAGGCTCTACTCTGGAGCAAGTTTCCTGCATTCAAGTCCCAGCTCTTCCCCTCGTTTACTATGAGGCCTTCTTCACGTTACGTAAACTCTCTGTGCCTCAATTTCCTCACCTATAAATAGGGACAATAGTACCTATCTCCAGGGATTGTTATGAAGATTACATGAATTAAAATGTGTAGAGTCGATATTTGTAATATATTATAGGATATTTGTGCTGAGGATGGAGATTAACAAATAGTAAGCATTATATCAGTATTTATTAAATATACTTCTAAACATATACTACTTTCCTTGACCAGCACTTCAGTCCTTATATCTCTCCTGACTCTCTTTTTTTCCATTATCAAAATATAATTATCCTGTACTTCATATTTGACCTTTGATAATAATTCTTATAAATAAATGAGGTAATTAAACTAAGTTTGGAAACAGAAAAAATGCACAGATTATTTGATGGACAGCTTTTTCCAGAATATCAGAGTTATATTGCAATTCGCATGGGAAGTGTAGAATAGAACATATTGGCCCTCAGTAGCATATAAATTTAGCGCAGACAATAAAAATTTACTGCAGGAAAACTTGGGGTGAAAGATTAAAGCATTCCAGCAGGTACTCTTCAAGGCTTTGTGGGACCTGGAACCTCATTTACCACCTTCCAGATGGAAGCCATTGTTGGCACTTCCTTTTTGTTAGATCTAGAGATCAGGTAGTATCCCTTGTGACTCAGTCTCACAAGAGTAAAGGCTGCCCCTCTGTAGGTTTCCAGCAGCCCCCACTCTGATATTCTCCACTGTGGTCACTGAATTCTCCTTCTTTTTTCTACTAGTACCACTTCTCTAGCAATTAGCACTTAATTCACTTGTTTTTAATCTCCTTCTCATGATTTCTTACTCATGGTTTCTTCACACTACTTTTTTTCTCTGGATCTCATTGCTTTTGTGTCATGCTACCCTATTGCCCCTTCTCTCTGTGTCTTATACTCACACAATCCAACAAAGAGTTGAGTTCATGACTGGCCCCAGAAGATGTCTTTCCAGGCAGTGCTGGAAAGTGCCCAGGTACCGCATAGGCTGTTGGACAAGCCATAGGAGTTTCCTGTGGGTCAGTCACCTTTCATCCCCATATCCATCAACTGTACATAAAGTGGCAGGGTCAAAGGTCACAGACCATTCTAACTATGCTTAATAGTTCCTCCAGTGAGGTCTATAGGCTCAGCAAGCACTCGGAATAGCATAGGCTTGTCTTCAGTGCAGCTAGCCTATCAACTTCTACTGAGAGAGTTGGTCATTGAGAAGCTGAGACATAGAAGCACAGACTTTGATCTAGGTAGGGACACAGGGAATTCTCAGACATTATAGGAGGAAAATTGGCTTTCAGTATACATGGGTTAGCTCCCTCTTGGAGCTGGATCCATGCAGAAGAAAGAAGACGATTTTAGGACAATATAATGGAGTGTTAGCCTCTTAGATCTAGTGAAGGATTCTAGGCATTTGGGATCCTAAGAGAGGAGTTACAGAAAACTAACCTGGCCACAAACAGCCCTTGATCCCACATTCTTCCTTTCTCCATCTCTTCTTCTTTTATTTTTCTATCATTGGATTTTTTTTAGTGTGTATTGTTCTAAGAACCAGTATTCACAATTTTTTCACAACTATATTTTATTTCAACAGTAAAGTATATATCGGGCTTCTGTCAGTTAGTTTAGACATTAAAAACATTTTTCACAAATTAGAAGTATAGCCAGTATGTTTAAGGGCATCCTTAAGAGAAGGAATATCATATCACAAGATGCAGTGCAAAGCATTTACATAAGAGCATTGGAGTCAGCTGGACCAAAGGCACATAAAAGACTGGAGGTACAGGGGGCAAACTGAGTAAACAGTGTCTTTCAGGAGACTGGTGTGTAAGGCAGTTCCTTCACCTCTATGATGAGCCTTGGGAACAGTAAGGGCAGTCACCTGGTTCTTTGGGAGCTGAATAGTTTCTGGACATGATCCTCCAAGCCAAGAAATATCAAATACATCCAGCCCGGAATGCTATGACTTGCTGCTACTTTGTAAAACTGCTCTCTAGTTTTGAACTAGAATATGCATGGCCATGGAGAAATAGGAAGAAAATGCAAATTATTTTATTTTTCAAAATAATGTATATTTGAATAATAATATGTGGTGTTGTGAGTGCCAATTCTGGTTATGCCTTCACAAGCCGCATGAACTTTGGCAGTTAACCTCTTTTTTTTTTTTTTTTTTCAGTACGCGGGCCTCTCACTGCTGTGGCCTCTCCCATTGCGGAGCACAGGCTCCGGACGCACAGGCTCAGCAGCCATGGCTCACGGGCCCAGCCGCTCCGCGGCATGTGGGATCTTCCCAGACCGGGGCACGAACCCGTGTCCCCTGCATCGGCAGGCGGACTCTCAACCACTGCGCCACCAGGGAAGCCCGGCATTTAACCTCTTAACCTCAGTCTCCAGGAAAGACAGGAGAACTAACTAAATTATTTCTGCAGTTCTTCTGGTTTCCATAGTACAATGATTTCATCATTTTCAAACAAAGAGAGTTACAATAATTCTCAAAAACTCTTAACTTTAAAATGAATTTTAAGGATACTACAATGTGCCAGTATTTTGTCAAGGTTCTGCTGAGTTATTTCATGTGCTCCAGTGGCTTGGCCAATTTTACAAAAGACTGCAGCAACTTCAAGTATTAGACTTCAAGTGTCATCATTTTTTCCACTTGAAATTTTAGGTCCATATTAGGGCCATCATGCCAGACCAGTTTCTGAAAAGACCTTCTCGCTTTTGTATGTCTCTGTGTGTATACACATAGGTGTCTGTGTGAGAGTGTGTGTTTTGCTGATGAGGTGGATGAGGGAGTATAGAGAGGAAACGCATCCAGGAATCTTCCTGGAAAATGAAACAGCCTGTTAAAGGAGGAGGGACGATGACTATACACAGTCTTGTGAACCTTTGTGGCTGGAAAAGGAGCCCAGAAACACTTAGCCTGGCAATTTTGTCTACACTTGCCATTATTCAACTCAACAATTAAAAAAAAAAGTCAAGAGGGCAAAAACACAGTTATATTCATTGTCTGCACATCTGGTGGTGGAAGGATACATTTTGAAAATGCCCTAATAAAAATTAAAGGCAAATGGAGTTACATCCAAGGAAAATGTTGGTTCTGTTTTAAAATCTCCTCATTTACACCAGCTCATTCCAAATGCACAGCTGGTTGCCCTGCAACAGCCACTGTAACTCTGTAAAAGCCTCCCTTGTAGGCTATGCAGACGGTCTGCTTGACACCCCCAGTGGTGTCTTAGTCCCTTTTTACTGTTTCCATGTTTATCCCAAGGAAAAGTAAAAAAGGAGGCAAATATACTACTTTTTTTTTTTTTTTTTTTTTTTTGGAGAGCAGTTGCGCAGTGTGAAGCAACATATCCCCTTTTTTCCTTTTTTTTTTTTTCCTTTGGAGAGCACCCATGCAGTGTGTAGCAACATATCTACAGAGCCTAGTACTTCAGCTGGAAACTATAAGACTATACTACATACCAGAGCTTTAGCCCAACTTTTATAGCTCAATAAATTTGGGGTTTGTTAATGGATCTTCTATAAAAGATTAAAATTCATTTATAAATATTGATTCACAGTCTATTATATTAGGATTATCTACAGATTAAAAATGCAAACTACATTAAAACAACATTAAAGCCTTAGATTCAGATCTTCCCTGTCTGGCACAAATCATCTTCAGGCTTGAGAGAAAAAGCAAAGAAGAGAGATGTTATTATTTTGTTAGAGAGAGAAAAAGAGTACATCTTCTTAAAACCCTGGTCCAATATACACCCTGTTAAAGGGTCCTCTGATGAATATTTCTTCCCCTCTGACCAGTTTCAGACTTTGGCCACTGAGAGGAGCAAGTATTATTTGAACAAGAGTGTCCTGATTATAATTTAAGGGTAGTAATAAAGACAGCATCACTTATTTTTAGGTTCATACTGCCTAGAATTGGCCATTCAACTGAACTTGTTTACTAAAAACAAAAATCTCACACAGTCTACTTAAAGGGTAATTATTTTCACTCAACTGACTTGTCAGTGCCATGGACATGGTCACAGGCTTCGGACGTTACAGAGCTCAGTCACAATTCATCAAACAGACATGGACTTTCCTTTCAGTCTTTTCTCTCACTTTTTGTGGTTAGTAAAGGTATTATGATCTTCCATCTATTGGTTAATCACCAAGTTGATGGTAATAGTGCCAGGCATGTGTAAAGCATTTTATAATTTCAGTAGAGATTTCATATATGCTGTCCTGTGACCCTCACAATGTACCCATGAGGTGTATGTGGTTGAGTGCAGCCCATGGTGCAGATGAAGACGTGGAGCAGAGAGGAGGAGGTGCCCATCTCAGGCCACCCCACTAGTGCTTGCATCTACTGCCCTGCGTCTCCCCACCCGTCCTCTGTCATTTTTGCAGATACACATTCAGGAGCCTATTCTTGGTCAGAGAACCCAAAGAAATATTTTTTTTGTTAAAATCTGAAACCTCACCAGGAAATTTCATGTGATTCTTGCTAGGTTAATATTATTCCAATGACAACTGCTTATGTCAGGTGACATGACCTCATGACTTTAGGTCACTCAGAGAGAGCTTTTGTGTATGTGTGGACTTTAAATTTAGAGTTTAAAATTTAAGTTTGTTTAACCTATCATGTAGAACCTCTTATGGGGTGTGTGTGTGTGAATAAAGTGTGGAACAGTAATACAGAATTATTCGTTCGGTAAAATTTAGATTTTGATTGAGAAAATTATAGTTACTCAAATACTATTTGAATATGTTCTCCTTGTTTAAAACAAAGCACTTTAAAAGGCTACAGTGATGGCAAAAATTTCCTTTAATCAATCATCCCAATCTGAGTCCTCCCTGACTACTGCTATATTTTTCTACAAACATGTTTATGTATATTCTATGCCTGTTTGTTTTTTAAAAAATGCATTATGTTTCGTATATCATTCTGATGGTTGTGCTTAAATTTAGCCAAAAATATGTCTTGGCAATCTATCAATCTATATATCTATCTATCTGTAGAGACAACCATCTCTATGTTACACCATAATATGAATGAACCACTTTTCAAGTCATTTCCCTGCTAAATTAACATTTGCAATATTGCCAGACTTTCCCTGATATAAACAACGCTGGGCAAATAACCCCTGACATGATTAACTTTGCACATGTGCATGTTTTTCTAGGGCAGAACCTGATAAGTGCTGGTGCTAGATCATAGAGGACACAGCTTTTTATGTAAATAGTTATTGCTTAATTTTCTTCCTCTCAATTATTGTGCCAATTTACATTTCCACCAGCTGTAGATGAGAGTGTGCTGTACTTTCACATAGTTGTCAATATGTGATTCTAATAGACCTTAAGAATAGTTGAAATAACAAACGTATAAGCCATAAGCACCAAAAGCCTTCTATGATGTTTGGTTCCTAAGGTTAGTTTTTGAGGTGCAACAGCAAACTGGATGGGAAGAGAAAGGGTGAGACACTTTACATACCCTGGGGTGTGACCCCAAGCCAAGACGTTTATCTGGAAGAAGAGATTTACAATCAAAAATATGCAGCTGTCCTCAGATGCTTAAAAGACTTGTGCAGAGAGCTCCAAGAGTACCAGGGCCAAGGTATAGAAAGGGAAAGGGAAGAAACATACTAAGTGTCAAGTCAGTGAAACTTCACACATCAAGACCCTTTGCTTGCACAGGCCAGACATTGAATCATTCACATGGTCATGTCTTTCTGTAAAATTTACAAGGTAAGATATTTTTACTGCCACTTTCTCTTTCTACTCCAACTTTCCTCTGCTAAATCATCCCTTTTGTCAGATGACTTTGGAATGGCTACAGGGTTTCCTGAAATTTGAGTAGAGAAATCAGTTTGCTAATACATGTAATATAGATTTAATGGGTTATATTTATATGGTACATAGTCACTTTGGTGCATGGTTAGATTGCCCTTATCTAGGTTCCACAGGCTAGTACATTTAAGAATTGAATTTGTAGAACTTGAATGAAAATGATCATAAAGCTACACTTCATATGCATAATAACCCAGTAACAGGCTGTCACTTCCTTACCTTTAAAGCCTGATAGACTGAAAGCCACTGTCCAGTGTTCAGTCCTATCTTCACTTCCCTACTTGGCTCCAACACACACGTGTCTCATTGCACTTGGTGCTCTCTACTCCACTCCACTTAAACTGTTCTTCTTGTCTGTACCAGGCCATACCTTTGTCCACACTGTTCCCTGTCTAACAGGGCCTTTCCCTTTGCATCTATACCGGTTCTTATTAATTTCTTGATGATCTGATACAAAGTATAAACATTGGTAAAGATAACATAAAACTCTTAATAGACCACCACAAAAAGGATATTTACCATAAATTGTCCAATGTGTGCCATCAATTTACAAAGGATTTTAGGTTTTCCACTGCATACACACAAACACACACACACACACACACACACACACACACACACAACATTGAAATGTTCTGGCATCTTATAGCCTGTACATGGAAATTAACGTTGGGAGATGTTTACCCAAATGAGATAACAGTCTTAACAATTTATGTGATATTACAGACAACAAGTTAAGATGCTGAAAGAAAATTTAACAAACTATCAATGATTAAAGAAGGAGAGGATATGGGGATATATGTATATGTATAGCTGATTCACTTTGTTATACAGCAGAAACTAACACAACATTGTAAAGCAATTATACTCCTATAAAGATGTTAAAAGAGAAAAAGAAAAAAAACACACATTTCCAGTCGAGCGTGGTGGTGCATGCCTGTAGTCCCAGCTAATTGGGAGTCTGAGACAGGAGGACCTCTTGAACCCAGGAGTTCTGGGCTGTAGTGCACTATGGCAATCAGGTGTCCGTACTAATTTGGGCATCAATATGGTGACCTCCCTGGAGCGGAGGACCACCAGGTTGCCTAAGAAGGGGTGAACCGGCCCAGGTCAGAAATGGAGCAGGTCAAAACTCCCTTTCTGATCAGTAGAGGGATCACACCTGTGAATAGCCACTGCACTCCAGCCTGGGCAACCTAGTGAGACCCCGTCTCTTTTGAGTGATAAAAAGAAACAGGAAAAAATAAAAAACATTTCCATCAAAGCTTGCTAAAGGAAAGAGTAAATTATATTCCTACTCATTCCATTAAAAAAAAATGATGCTACAAAACTGTTGTCCTGTAGAGAGGTGATCAAAGAGCCAGCAGTCAAATAGTTTCAGGAAAATAGTAGATAGTATACTAGGTAGTTAATAAATACATATATTATAGTAAGTATAAATATGCTATTTTGCTGGATTTCACTCCTTTTTAAAATGTGTAATCTATTGTAGTTTTACTTATTTAACTAAATATTAACTTATTTTAAGCCAGTTTTTAATTAATTTTTATTGGAGTATGATTGCTTTACAATATTGTGTTAGCCTCCACTGCACAACAAAATGGATCAGCCATATGCATACAGATATCCCCTCCCTTTTGGACTTCCCTCCCATTTAGGTTACCACAGTGCATTAGGTAGAGTTCCGTGTGCTATACAGTTTGTATAACTTTCATGATTGATTTTGTATTTATATTTTTGAGTCTTTACCTTTCAGTGGGTTACAAAAACATATAGGTTTCTAGCTCCATAAAATCTTGGATATTTTCCAGGAGAAGTAGATAAACATTGATGACTTTTAAGAGTGTGTGTTGTTCCCTTTAGGCGTCAGTGAGCCTCATGCATCTGGAATAAACTAGAGGCTAGAAAATTATCAGCATGATATTTAATAGAAAGAAATTATGAGCCAGTTGAAAGATCAAAATTCCATGATTCTTTTAAGCTGCTCCATATCTCTATTTCTCAACATGAGAAAGAATATCTTAAGATAAAGATTAATTAGACCCAATAACTCTTTTCACAAGATAAAAGGGAAGAAGAAAAAGGAAGAGGAGTAAGAGGAGAAAGAGAAGGGAAGAAAGAGGATGAAGAGGAAGAGGGAGATAAGCTATCATATATCTGCATAGGGAGTCCTTATAGAATGAAATTAAAATTCTCATTCTATAAGAAAATACAGCTTGCATATGTGGTTGTTCAAAACAGAGGTGCCCAAGTGATCACACACAGCAAGCTACCAAGAGTTCTATTTTCTTCTAATTTAGATATTACTCAATATTCACAAGCTGCGAGTAAAGTAGCACCCTGTTCCCCCAGCATTCACTATGGCTTGCCTTTGGCAAAATGCTACTTCTCCTTCCTATATTAAGGGAGGAAAAAAAAAGAAAAAGATTTTCCAAAGTGTGTTTGAAAAAGCCCAAAGGCTCTTGAATATCAAATAGCTGACATTAAACAACATGGATGATTGAAGTGTAAATGAATACAAAAAAAATCTGGATTTTCTCCCCTTTACATTAAATATCCATAAAAAGCTAAGAGAAGGGAGAGCTAAATATCTGAAAAATGCTCTGAATTTTTTTAAATGTATTTATTTTATTTATTTTATTTTTGGCTGTGTTGTGTCTTCGTTGCTGTGAGCAGGATTTCTCTAGTTGCAGCGAGCGGGCTTCCCATTGCGGTGGCTTCTCTTATTGTGGAGCGTGGACTCTAGGTGTGCAGGCTTCAGTAGTTGTGGCTCACAGGCTCTAGAGTGCAGGCTCAGTAGTTGTAGCACACGAGCTTAGCTGTTCCGCAGCATGTGAGATCTTCCCGGACCAGGGCTCAAACCCATGTCCCCTGCATTGACAGGCAGATTCTTAACCACTGTGCCACCAGGGAAGCCCGCTCTGAAATATTTGATGAACAAAAACTAAACTCAGCTTATCTGTGCACACAAAATGCATGTGCATGTATAGAAGCAATGAATATGTGTGTAAAGACAGAACTAGGTTGTATTTATTTTACAGCCTGAAAAAGCTTTGATGGTGAATATGTTGTGATAAATGTTGATGGAATTGGAAGCAATTTGTTCTGTTTCACCTATGAATAACCAGATCTTATTTCAACATTTTTGTTGAAAATAGCATTTGGAACTGTGGTAAGTCGAACTCTCAGGTTTGATTTTTCTCTACACTACCACCAACATCAATCATTCTGTATTTGTCAACACCCTTGCTGTCCTCCTGATTAGCAGGAGGCTCCAGCCAATCAGTTGATGGGACAAAGGAAGACAAACACTCACTTTAAACTTTCCTATCACTAAAGGGCAACTTTCTCCATGTGAAGCTTCATCTAAGCATACAGGTGTGCAAATGTACATGCTTGCATTAAGGAAACATCCAGAAGGACTATACATCAGATGATAAACCTGGCTGAAGCTCAGGTCCATAGACTTCTTCAAAGAGGTTCTAAACCCTTAACAGTTTTAGGAACTAGAAATATGCAGGATCCTTTGAAACATTTTGCTTTCCTTTTCTTAATCTTGTTCATTTTAAGTCTGGCAATCGATGGAGGAGAGACACATCTAGTATTTGAATCATGAAATATTATAGACAATTTTCACTCTTCAGAGTATATGTGTATATTCAAGTTTAGCTTTTGTCCAAAATAGCCTATGTTTTAATCACTTTGAGAAATGACATGATCGCAATTCCAAAGTTTCATTTATGTATCAGATTTTCTTTTTTTTTCCTATAAACTAACATGGATATTAATCTTCATGGTCTAATAAGGGACAGTGTGGGTGTATTTTAAAAAATGTGTGTGGATACTTTCGGTTTTCACAATAACTGGAACTGAGGAGAGGGACAAAATATCAGGGGTAGGAGAATTACCTTGCAGCAAGAGTGGTGATATGGAAAAGAAAGAATTGGTTTACATTCCACATTAATTTCCAGTAGTCCTAGAACTTTGTCATACTGAGTGAAATAAGTCAGACAGAGAAAGACAAATATAATATAATATCACTTATAGGTGGAATCTTAAAAAAAAGAGTACAAATGAACTTATCTAAAAAACAAATAGAATGACAGATGTAGAAAACAAACTTATGGTTACCAGTGGGCAAGGTGGGAAGGAATAAATTGGGAGATTGGGATTGACATATACACACTACTGTATATAAAATAGACAGCTAATAAGGACCTTCTGTAAAGCACAGGGAGCTTTACTCAATACTCTTTAATGGACTGTAAGGGAAAGTAATCTAAAAAAGAGTGGATATTTTCTACCATTCTGAGAGGTGTCTTTTCATCTTATTTATTGTTTCCTTTGCTGTGTAAAATATTTTCAGTTTCATTAGGTCCCATTTGTTTATTTTTTATTTCCATTTCTCTAGGAGGTGGGTCAAAAAGGATCTTGCTATGATTTATGTCATAAAGTGTTCTGCCTATGATTTCCTCAAAGAGTTTTAGAGTGTATGGCCTTACATTTAGGTCTTTAATCCATTTTGAGTTTATTTTTGTGTATGGTGTTAGGGAGTGTTCTAATTTCATTCTTTTACATGTAGCTGTCCAGTTTTCCAGGCATCATTTATTGAAGAGGCTGTCTGTTCTCCATTGTATATTCTTGTTTCCTTTATCAAAGATAAGGTGACCATAAGTGTGTGGGTTTATCTCTGGGCTTTCTATCCTGTTCCATTGACCTATATTTCTGTTTTTGTGCCAGTACTATACTGTTTCGATTACTGTAGCTTTGTAGTATAGTCTGAAGTCAGGGAGTCTGATTCCTCCAGCTCCATTTTTCTTTCTCAAGATTGCTTTGGCCATTTGGTGTCTTTTGTGTTTCCAAACAAATTATGAAATATTTTGTTCTCCTTCTGTGAAAAATGCCATTGTTAGTTTGATAGAGATTGCATTGAATCTGTAGATTGCTTTGAGTAGTAGAGTCATTTTCACAAAGTTGGTTCTTCCAATACAAGAACATCGTATATCTCTCCATCTGTTTGTATCATATTTAATTTCTTACATCAGTGTCTTATAGTTTTCTGCATAGAGGTCTTTTGCCTCCTTAGGTAGGTTTTTTCCAAGGTATTTTATTCTTTTTGTTGCAATGGTGAATGAGATTATTTCCTTAATTTTTCTTTCTGATCTTTCATTGTTAGTGTACAGGAATGCAAGAGATTTATGTGCATTAATTTTGTATCCTGCAACTTTACCAAATTCATTGATTACTCCTAGTAGTTTTCTTGTGGCATCTTTAGGATTCTCTATGTATAGTATCATGCCATCTGCAAACAGTGACAGTTTTACTTCTTCTTTTCCAATTTGGATTCCTTTTATTACTTTTACTTCTCTGATTGCTGTGGCTAGGACTTCCAGAACTATGTTGGATAATAGTGGCAGAGTGGACATCCTTGGCTTGTTCCTGATCGTAAAAGGAATGCTTTCAGTTTTCCCCATTGAGAATGATGTTGGCTGTGGGTTTGTTGTATATGGCCTTTATTATGTTGAGGTAGGTTCCCTCTATGACCACTTTCAGAGAGTTTTTTTTTTTTATTATTATAAATGGGTGTTGAATTTTGTCAAAAGCTTTTTCTGCATCTATTAAGATGATCATATGGTTTTTATTCTTCAGTTTGTTAATATGGTGTATCACATTAATTGATTTATGTATATTGAAGGATCCTTGCATCTCTGGGATAAATCCTACTTGATCATGGTGTGTGATCCTTTTAATGTTTTGTTGGATTCTGTTTGCTATTATTTTGTTGAGGATTTTTACATCTATATACATCAGTGATATTGGTCTGTAATTTTCTTTTTTTGTAGTATCTTTGTCTGGTTTTGGTATCAGTGTGATGGTGGCCTCATAGAATGAGTTTGGGAGTGTTCCTTCCTCTGCAATTTTTCGGAAGAGTTTGAGAAGAATGGGTGTTAGCTCTTCTCTAAATGTTTGGTAGAATTCATCTTTGAAGCCGTCTGGTCCTGGACTTTTATTTGTTGGGATATTTTTAATCACAGTTTCAATTTCATTACTTGTGATTGGTCTGTTCATATTTTCTATTTCTTCCTGGTTCAGTCTTGGAAAGCTATACCTTTCTAAAAATTTGTTCATTTCTTCCAGGTTGTCCATTGTATTGGCATAATATTGCCTGTAGTAATCTCTTAAGATGCTTTGTATTTCTGTGGCGTCTGTTGTAACTTCTCCTTTTTATTTCTAATTTTATAGATTTGAGTCCTCTCCCTCTATTTCCTGATGAGTCAGTCTAAATGTTTATCAATTTTGTTTATCTTTTCAAAGAATCAGCTTTTAGTTTTATTGATCTTTGCTACTGTTTTGTTTCTATTTCATTTATATCTGCTCTGTTCTTTGTAATTTCCTTCCGTCTACTCACTTTGGGTTTTGTTTGTTCTTCTTTCTCTAGTTCCTTTAGGTGTAAGGTTAGATTGTTTGAGATATTTTCTTGTTTCTTGAGGTAGTAGTATTGCTATAAACTTCCCTCTTAGAACTGCTTATGCTGCATCCCATAGGTTTTAGATCATCATGTTTTTGTTGTCATTGTCTCTAGGCATTTTTTGATATCTGCCTTGATTTTTTCATTGATCTCTTTGTTATTTAGTAACATATTATTTAGCCTCCATGTGTTTGTGGCTTTCTTTTTTCTCCTTGTAATTTATTTCTAATCCCATAGCATTGTGGTTGGAAAAGATTCTTGATATGATTTCAATTTTCTTAAATTTACTGTGGCTTGAGTTGTGAACCAAGATGTGATCTATCCTGGAGAAAGTTCTCTGTGCCGTTGAGAAGAAACTGCAATCTGCTGTTTTCACATGGAATGTCCTATAAATATCAATTAAATCTATGTGGTCTATTGTGTCTTTAAAGCTTGTGTTTCCTTATTAATATTTTGTCTGAATGATCTGTACATTGGTGTAAATGAGGTGTTAAAATCTCCCCCTATTTTTGTGTTACTGACAATTACCTTTTTTTTATAAGTGTTAGCAGTTTCCTTATGTATTGAGGTGCTCCTATGTTGGGTGCATATATATTTATAATTTTTATATCTTCTTCTTGGATTGATCTCTTGATCATTATGTAGTGTCCTTCTTTGTCTCTCATAACATTCTTTATTTTAAAGTCTATTTCATCTGATAAGAGTATTGCTACTCCAGCTTTCTTTTGATTTCCATTTGCATGGAATATCTTTTTCCATCTCCTCCCTTTCAGTCTGTATGTGTCCCTAGGACTGAAGTGGATCTCTTGTAGACAGCATATAGACGGATCTTGTTTTATGTATCCATTCAGAGAGCCTGTGTCTTTTGGTTAGAGCGTTTAATCCATTCACATCAAAGGTAATTTTTGATATGTATGTTCCTATTACCATTTTCTTAATTGTTTTGGGTTTGTTTTGGTAAGGCCTTTTCTTCTCTTTTGTTTCCCACTTAGAGAGTTCCTTTAGCATTTGTTGTAGAGCTGGTTTAGTGGTGCTGAATTCTCTTAGCTTTTGTTTGTCTATAATCCTTTTGATTTCTCTGTCAAATCTGAATGAGATTCTTGCTTAGTAGAGTAATCCTGGTTGTAGGTTCCTCCCTTGCAACACTTTAAATATATCGTGCCACTCCCTTCTGCCTTGTAGAGTTTCTACTGAGAAATCAGCTGTTAATCTTATGGGAGTTCCCTTGTATGCTATTTGTCATTTTTTCCTTGTTGCCTTTAATAATTTTTCTTTTTCTTTAATTATTTTCAATTAGATTACTATGTGTCTCAGCGTGTTTCTCATTGAATTTATCCTGTATGGGACTCTCTGCACTTCCTGGACTTGGCTGACTATTTCCTTTTTCCATGTTAGGAAGTTTTCGACTATAATCTCTTCAAATATTTTCTCACATTCTCTCTCTCTCTTCTCCTTCTGGCACCCATTTAATGTGAATGTTGTTGCATATAATGTTGCCCCAGAGGTCTCTTTTGCTGTCTTCGTTTCTTTTCATTCTTTTTTCTTTATTCAGGTCCACAGCAGTGAATTCCACCATTCTGTCTTCCAGGTCACTTATCCATTTTTCTGCCTCAGTTATTCTCCTATTGATTCCTTTTACTGTATTTTTCATTTCAGTTATTGTGTTGTTTATCTCTGTGTGTTTGTTTTTTAATTCTTCTAGTGCTTTGTTAAACATTTCTTGCATACTCTTGAACTTTGCCTCCATTCTTTTTCCAAGGTCCTGGATCATCTTCAGCATCATTATTCTGAATTATTTTTCTGTTAGGTTGACTATCTCCACTTCATTTAGTTGTTTCTCTGGGGTTTTATCTTGTTCCTTCATCTGGTTCTTAATCATTCACATTCCGTGAATGTGGTTTTCATTCCACAGGGTGAAGAATTATAGTTCTTCTTGCTTCTGCTCTCTGCTCTCTGATGGATGAGGCTATCTAAGAGGCTTGTGCAAGCTTCCTGATGCAAGGGACTGGTAGTCGGTAGAACTGGGTGTTGCTCTGGTAGGCAGAGGTAGTAAAACTTTAATCTGCTTGTCTGCTGATGGGTGGGGCTGGGTTCCCTCCCCATTTGTTGTTTGGCCTGAGGTGACCCAGCACTGGAGACTACTGAGCTCTTTGGTGGGGCTTATGGCAGATACTGGGAGGGCTCACACCAAGGAATACTGCCCCAAACTTCTGCTGGCAGTGTCCTTGTCCATGAGGTGAACCACAGCCACCCCCCAACTCTGCAGGAGACCCTGCCAACACTAGCATGTAGGTCTGGTTCAGTCTCCCATGGGGTCACCACTCCCTCCCCTGGGTCCTGAAGTGCACACTCCTTTGTGTGTGCCCTCCAAGAGTGGAGTCTCTGCTTTCCCCAGTCCTGTTGAAATCCTGCAATCAATCCCACCAGTCTTCAAAGTCTGATTCTCTAGGAATTCCTGCTCCCGTTGCTGGACCCCCAGGTTGGGAAGCCTGACGTAGGGCTCAGAAGCTTCACTCCAGTGGGTGGATCTCTGTGGTATGTGTTCTCCCGCTTGTGAATCACCCACTCAGCATCCATGGGATTTGATTTTATTGTGATTGCAGTCCTCCTACCATCCCATTGTGGCTTCTCCCCATCCTGGGATATGGGGTATCTTTTTGGTGAGTTCCAGTGTCCTCCTATTGATGATTGTTCAGCAATTAATGTTTATTCCAGTGTTTTCGCAAGAGGCAGTGAGCACATGTCCTTCTACTCTACCATCCTGAACAAATCCCTGCATCTCAGATCTACCCCTTTAAGTCTTCACTTGCCTCTGTAACCAATACAGTACATCTGACCTCTGCATTGTGACTTCTGGGGTAAATGTGCATTAGCATTTACATATTGAAATAATTCAATGATTTTTCTTTTTAAAAATGACTTTACTTTTATTTCTCCTTTAAATTTATTTTTTAAGAATTATGGTCTATGTAGGTTAAATTATCTATGACTTTATGCCAGGATTTAAAGGAGCAATATAAAATACTTGTTATAAAAACAGGTCACTGGGGCTGATAAGCATGAGATTCACTGCTCAAAAGGAAACCTGGCTTTGCCTAAGGATGCTGGTTCTCCAACAGTCCTTTCAAAATGTGACGAGTTTCTCTCTCACGTCCACTTATCACTGAGTACAGTGTTAAGTAGCATGGGTGTCTTTCTCTTTCTCTCCTACCTAATTCATTTTTATTACTCCCTAATCTCTTCTCCTCCTTGCTATTGTCATCCACAAGCTCTTGGGACCATTCTGCTTTTCTGCTTCCTTGCTGGAATAGCTTAGCTCCTGGTTCATTCTCATTCTGTCCAACACTTTTATTTCATCTTACATTGTAATTTCAGTATCCACCTGGATGATATCTGTAATACCTTGTCCTCTGCATTCTTTGCAATCACTCTTCTGCAAGCATCTTGAATTTCATTTTACTTTTGTTTGTCAGCAGACATAGTTATATCTTGGACCTTAACAAAATAATTGACCTCCTTCCTCTATATCCTCCATTTTAAGAATATCCTTCTCTGATAATCATCATCCACCTTTCCAGCTTACACTCTAAACATCAGATTGAATAAGATTTGACCTCACAAGGATCAACAATTAGTTGATTCTTCACCTTTCCAGTGTTCCTCACTTCTTCACCATGTCCTCATTTCCTTCCTTAGTTTACATTCCATCTTCATTACCATTCCCTTCTTTATCCTCTCAACTTCCTTGATCTTCTTTATCTTTATTATATTCACTTGGAAGAAAGGCTAAATTTAGTTAGATCCAAACTCCCACTTACTTTGAGCCCTAGAGCCAAAACTAATTTTTACAAAAAATCTCATAACCATGTTAACTGCTACCACTTTATATGTATGACCAAAAAGCACACAAAGTTCCTCAGTGTTGCCTGGCAAGGGTGAAATATTTCCTTTCACCAGTGTGTACTGTGCATAAAGGATGCTTTCACCAGATATTCTAATGGCTTACCTCTTCACCTCTTTCTTTAAGAATGCAGTATCACAATATCAGTGAAATCCATGCTGACCATTTTACTTAAATTAGTATACCCCAGCCTTGTCAAGCATCCCCTAACCCTGTTTTAGCATTCTCCCAACCTTATCTGACATACTGTATATTCTGACGTACTATATAGTCTCTTAATTTGGGTATTATGGCATCTTTAACTCATTAAAATGCAAGTTTGATGATGACAAATATTTTTGGCCAGAATATTTCATAGTACCTATACTTTAGTTTGTATTACTGCTAGATATAAGATCTATCCTAGCTTTCTAAGATGAAGAGGTCAATTCCCTTTATCAAGCCATTTCAATTGTTCTGTGACCAACTCAGTCTCAGGAAACATCATTGAGCACTTGCTGTCCAAGGACACCATAAGAAATTTCAGGCCTTTCATAAAGATGTTATAGATGTCTGCATGCCTTATCTTAATGTAATCTCCTCTCAATTCTACCCATTCCTTTCACCATAATAATCTCTAACCCATAGTGCACAAGGATTTGATAATGCTTTAGGATTTGATAATGCTTTCCTGTTGCTGGCATATTTTTGGCATTCAGTGATCTATATCATTACTAATTAATTTGCATGTATTCCAATTTTTACAATCTTTCCAAACTTTCCCTCATAATATTTTACATCACCATTTGAGTTTAAGGTGCTAAGTCATTTAATTATATATATATATATATATATATATATATACATGTATATGTATATATATATATATATATGCATATCTATGTGTGTGTATATATATATGTGTGTGTGTGTGTGTATATGTATATATATATATATATATATATATATATATATATATATATATATATATATATATATATATGTATGTATGTATAATAAAAGATGGGAAAAACTAAGTATCTTTCTAAGGAGGCATAGTTTATTCCATGGGATGGGAAAAGGGAATGGTATAAGCAGTTCTAAAGGAGTGAGAAAGTATTCCAAGATGGAAAAAAACACACTTAAGTAGGCTGTATGCTGGGCTGTATGTACATATGTATGTATGTAGGTTGTATGATGAATCAAGCATAGAAAATTTGCCACCAGAAAGGCCCTTAAGTTGAGTAAAGAAGTAGGAAAGAACTGGAACATTGGAGAATGAAGTCAAAAATTATAAACTCAGGATTGAATTTTGTGTAGAATCAAATTTAAAGTAAAAAGAGAGAGACTGTGGTAAGGAAAGGACAGTTTAGGGTGCATTTGGGTCATGTCTTACAAACAGTGACTGTAGTGTTCTTTCCATTAGTGAGTAGCCAGATCCTATTAGGTGCTAGAATGATGTTTTTATTGTATTAGAACATGCTGTATATAAGTTGTTTATGGAAGATCATCATTAACAAATACATGAGCCCTGCTATACGTCTAGGACTAGAGAACACATTAAATCTTTGATAAAATCATGTAATGGCAATACCTTTCTTCATAAGAAATTTATAATCTAGTTAGAAACAAAAAGCAAGCTTTACACATGGCATAATCAGAAAACTGGGGAGGTGTAACATGACATTTAAATCAAATGATAGGAAATAAGCTAACCTGATTATCATAGTTGACAGGATCTAAGCTATATGGCATTGGTTCAGACAATAAGTTTGGTCATACTCCTAATAGAGGGCTCACTAAATCAAGGGAGAAATAGAAAAATCTTGACTATACAGATTATATTTGATATTCAAGTTTCTGCATGAGAAATGAGTGTAATGGATTGTAGTAGAGTCTGTAGGTGACAATTGCTCTTGGTGACTGATGACTGTTTGAATCATGGTTGAAAAGATTTATTTAAGGCAATGTAAAGAAAAACAGAAACAAAGTCTGGCACTGTGGAATGACAGGAGCTAGGTTAACAAGTCAGGAATCATGTGAATATTCTGAATATCCATGGACATTGACCCAGGCAGCAAGCCAACATGGGAAACAAAAGTCCCAAATAGGACTGGTCAAATATCATTTAATGTTAGAACATGAGCTCTATTGTACTTCCAGAGTTGACTGTCTATGATTCTATGATGGGATAAGGATGAGCTGTTAGGGTTGTTAATTTGTTAAAAAAAGAAAAAGATAGGCAGGAATGGACACTGACTGTACAGGGCAGAGAGCAAAAACAATAAAAGCTCAAAGGTAAAGGTTAATGTGGTTCGAGGCATCAAAGAAAACTCCATGGGAGAAACATGGCTTGAGGATAGCCATGGAGGTTGAGTGGAAGCATAAAGGCTAGAGAAGAAAATAGTAAAGTCTTTCAAGAGGAGAGAAGGTATAAGCATCTTCAAATAAAATATGGAAGAATATTAAAATGAGCGTGGCCATGAAATGGTGAGAAAACTTAGTTGGTGAATGAGAAAAATGGCAGTATTGCTGATTCATTTCAGACAGATGCAGTACTTTGCTTCTGTATTTGGACTTTGCTCTTCCGCAGTTTTTATCAGTCTGCCTAGGTAAGCTCTGTGCTCAGGCATGCACATAAAAGCTCCTAAAGTAAACCCATACACAGTCATTAGAAAATGAACTAGGTCCCTGGGGAAGCATTGTGATATACAGTGTCTGAGCTTCTTCAATATCCTTATGTAATAAGGTGTCTTATAAATGTTATTAGCTGCAGGTTTTATAGCAAATTTTATGCCATTTTGATTATGATGCCACTGGATGACAGCTAGTTTACGTTGCTTAAACATCCTCCACATCTAATGTCGAAAGGAAGCTAATTAGCTATAACCATGAAAATGGCTGTGTCATGTGCAAAGGAAACGATGTAGAGTAAATTTCTTTACCACAGGATTGAGAATGTTATACAATGATTACCTTCAATTGTAAAACATTTAAGCAAGCTAAAAGTCACCGAAAGCAAATTAAAAATGAGACTGTATAACTGTTGTTTTCTAAATACATTTTTCTTTGTAGCAGGCATGCATGACCCAAATTCCTTAATGGTTTACAGCCCAATGAATCACTTTCTTTTGGTCACCACTTCCACGTGGTCGTATGTTTATTAATGTTTCCTGATGGATCATCAGTCCATATTTATTTCGACTACATATTCAGAACATTATTTAAGTCTCATTATTTATTGAAATGCAAAAGCACAAGTTGGGTAGTCGGGATATTTTATTAGTGTGCATTGTATTCTAACTCCTTCATCAACACAAAACTCTGTAAAGAGTCTATAAATCTAATTAAGGGCATTAGAATAAGAAAAAGATCACGGAGTATTTAGTTAGGACACACAAGCCTTATGCAAAAGGAAATTCGTAGTTACAGTTATAAATGGCAATTGAAAAATCCTCATTATTTTTAATACTTAAATATGGAATTGATATGGATAGTGTTGACCATATAACCAACACAAGCATTGGAACTAGGTAAAGGCTACTATTTCTTTCTTTGTAGAGAAAGCTTTTTTTTTTTTTTTTTTTTTTTTTTTTTTTGCGGTAAGTGGGCCTCTCACTGTTGTGGCCTCTCCCATTGTGGAGCACAGGCTCCGGATGCTCAGGCTCAGCGGCCATGGCTCACGGGCCCAGCCGCTCCGCAGCATGTGGGATCCTCCCGTTCCGGGGCACGAACCCATGTTCCCTGCGTCGGCAGGCAGACTCTCAACCACTGCGCCACCAGGGAAGCCCGAGACAGCATTTTTATCCAGGAAAGCAAGATCAAAATTCAGAGGCATTTATTGCAGATTTTCTCATGCATCTTTTAAGAAGGCCCTTCTTTAAGAAATATTTTTTTTCCCTTTGCTGACAGGGCAGGAAACTGACCATATGGGGGTCAAATCAGCAAAGAGGTAGAAGTAGGGGTGGAAATTGCTTTCAAGACAGCCTCTATCATACCACAAATTTGTTTTTCAAAAGACCAGAGGTGGCCAACTAATTGTCCAGAGCCTGGATATGGCCCATGGGCATATTTTGTTTATTCTTAATAGCATATTAATACTAAGGGAATTCCCTGGCAGTCCAGTGGTTAGGACTTGGTGCTTTCGCTGCCACATTCAATTCCTGTTCGGGGAACTAAGAAAAAAAAAATTAGACCAACATTTGAAAATTGAGAGATTTCATATAAAACGTCCATATTTTGACTCTTATGGAGATCAGGTAACAATGAGCCTGCAGTCCGGCATGGCAGGGAGCAGCCTCCTAGAGTGGGTCCCATCGCCTCCAGCCTGCCACCATCTTGCCCCTCTCTAGTCATCTCTAGTCTGGTTTGATTCATGGTTTTATGAGCATCCTGACCCTGGAGGGGCCCTTCCTTCAGGAAATGAGAGACTTCTTGACCTACATTTGATAGCTGAGATAGAACACTCACATAAATTCTCTTTGAAGAGAAAATACTGTTTACTAGCGACCCTCTGACTCTCATATATGGGGAAGTTGGACATTTCTTTCCAAAAAGAATAAATATATATATATATGAACAGGAGTTTCCATTCCACCATTGAGGTCATCCTGCTTTATTGGATTCTTTGTCAGTAACAGAGGGAAGTTCCTAACTTTAGAAAACTAATAAGTTAATGCAGTCATTCAACAAATATCTATGAAGCCTAAGTCCCTGGGGGGACAATGACCTTTCCACAAAGTGATTAAAATTTTAGTTGTTTAATTTGTTTAATTTATCTTTATTTTATTTTTATTTATTTTGTATTAAAGTATAACTGACATACAACATTATATTAGTTTCAGATATACAGTTTGCTTTTACGTTTAGGGCTGTCCTTAAAATGTCTGGTCTCATCCAACTTCCTGGTGTCTGGTATTCCACAGATAGGATAATTCCTCCCATGCTTAAAATAAACTTTATTCCAAGAGCAAGGGAATTTATCTCATGTTTTCTGGTGGATCTCTTTTGGAGACAGAAAGAGTGGGTTCAGGGAACCTCAGACAGGGAATAAGTGGGAATTGATGCACTTGGTTGCATCTTAGGTTGCAACTTAGGTTGATTCAGAGCTGACAGCTGGACTTCTGGAAATATTTTCCTGTTCCTTTTCGTCACAGACCAAATGAGATGGAGGGACTCCTATATATCTTGGCAATCAGCTCTGTGACTGGCAATGATTGACACAGTTGACTTGCAGAGTACACATCTGTGTTAAATATATATATATATATATATATATATATATATATATATATATATATATATATATATATATACACTAAACCACATCTCAAAACCAGATATTCCTGATTAAGTCCATTTATTGAGACACCTGATTTACCTTTGGCAAAAAGAAACCAAATTCAAGGTTACTTACTTCTTACTTTTAGATATGTTTTCTTAACATATCTAAAACCAACCACTTTTTTTATAACCAATGGAAAAGATAAAAATTAAGCCAACCAACTTAGTGTTTTATCTAAATTGACACAGGGCTACATATTTTGATGAGTTTTCCCCCAAACTGAGCAGCTTAGTTGTCTTAGAATCGTACATACGGAGTTTCCTGCTCACTCATTTATTCTCTGTAGCAAATTCAAAATAACTGAAACAAGGTCTCAACTCTCAAGAAACTTACCATTTCCTGTGCTGAAATAAAACTCACCCACAAATTGCTGTAACATCCGTCAAAATATAGCAAATGTTATGCAAATGGTCCAAATAAAGAACTAGTATTTTATAGGGGAGAGCAGAGCCTAGCACAGTGCTTGGCACATAGCCAACCTTCAATAAATCTGTGTTGAATAAATGAGCAAACAAATGAATGAGACACTGTTCCGCTCTGGCTTGATCAGGTAATTCCTTAGGGAGGAGCTGAGCTATGCACTGGTCTGTGGAGGATAGTAGAATTTTCATAGCTGGAGATAAGGTAAAAAAGGATACATTCTAGATGGAGGCAGTGACATTGAAGAGAGTGTGAAAAATACTTGGGGAACAATGAACAGATAAATTTGGTTAAATGAGAAAACTGGGAAAGTATAATAGAATAGACAAGTACGAGTCAGGAGGTAAGTTAGAGACAATTTGTAAATACAATAGTTACGTTATTCAAAACAAAGACCAGCTTGAGACTAATGGAGATCAAATTTTGTATCAATCTGTGTTAAATAATTTGGGCAGCAGCATACTGAGACAGATTCCTAAATCTGTTTTGGCTCTTTGTTTTCTTTATTTCTATTATCTATGATATCACATCATTGAAATTCACAAAAGGCCAAAAATATATGTACCAGTAAATCAACCAGAAAAGGTATATGGGTAGAGTATGACTGCTGTACCCTTTAATGGTCCTTACTGCATCACTGTATGTCTGATTTTAAAAATTAGTTAACCTAATTTTTAAAATTATTTTAATTTAAAGCCTTAGATACCTAGTCTTAAGTGTAAATAATCATGCTGGATAATGAGTGCTATGCAGAGAGAACAAATTGAGTATCTGAAATTTTAAGTTTTTAATTATTTTATTGTCAGGTAGACATTTACTCAAAAGGATCATTGATTGTTTAAACAGTAATTTTCCAAATTATAATTTTAAGTTTTCTTCCTTGCTTGGTGATTTCACTGTCCTATTCAAAGTAATTAAAAACAAAGCTTCAAAATATTAACCACTTAAATCTGATCTTTCAAACAAAGCAGAAAACTTACTCAGAGAAGAAGGGGTGTGTCTAGAGGAAGACAGCTAGGATAGGCAATTTTAAATGTCATGGGTTACTTCTTATAATCTTTGTCAACATACCAAATTCTAATATAAAAGTTTAAGAACACATTCACAAAAATACCCAGAAGTTCATTTGGTTATCTATTCTCAAATTTTCTGGTGAGACGTCCCTTTAGCTATGATAATTGGTACAATTCAGTCATTTTATGGGGAATGGGTTGTCTGTCCCTGGTTGCTGCCTCATCAGTGAAATGTTTAATAGTTTTCTCTCACTAGAACAGGGCCCCAGTGAGAAATGAGACTCCTGTGCTACTTTTGGAATTAAAGAAACACGTATCTCTAGAGTTCTGAACAACTACCTCATACTCTGGCAAAACTCTAACACATTATGCACAGTTTGCACAATCTTTTGAATGCACAAAATACAAGTATACTATTGGCATGTGGCAAAAGAGTAAGAACCTTATAAAAATATGTGTTCCTGCAATTCCTACAGTATCAGCGCATAGTGCTGTAGTCTGCATTACTAATCTTTTCTCTTCCTGAATTTATTTTTCCCTTTTTATTAAATTATTCATTATTCCATTTAAAGATATCTTCTCAGATAAAACGGGGACATTTTCAAACAGGGGATTTAATGAATGGAATTAAGAAAGATATATACTTGTCTCTCTTTTTATTGCCCTAAATATTTTCCCCTATGTTTAATTATTTGGGGCATATGTTATGATTTAAATAAATATCAAATTTGACCCAATGAGGAACACAATTTCTTCAAAAGGAGAACTAGAATACTGATTGTAATATATCCATTAAAATATCCCCACAACCTGTTCCAATCTAAATTATCTCAGGCTGCTGTGTCTTTCCAGCCTTATTGATTTGAAAAATAACAAACAAGTATAAATGACATTTACAGCTCTTAATTGGTGTCATTAGCAGTTCTTATTATTCTGCAGGACAAGCACTAACCCTTTATTGAGAATTCAGTGATGCAGGTCTGCTTTGGACTCATCAGCCTTAAAGACAAGTAATAAAACAGCTGAGTGACTGACTTAGAGTCCTATTCATCAAAAAAGGCCATAGGCAGTGGGGTCCCATTTTCCCTTGATTTGTTCTATGTAGTTATTTAGATCTTGGAACTCCTAAAGAAAAAAAGGCATACCAATGGGAGGAATTTGGATTGATTCCTCATACCCTTCAGTGTTAGTAAACCTTGGGGCACATTTTAGGGCTTCTGTTTGTGTAACCATTTCTGTGTTTGGTCATTAATGTATTCAACTGGGCATATAGGCCAATGGGTAGGCAGAGGTGGAAACTTCCTGTTTCCCTCACCTACAGTCATCTTTGGCACACACAAGGTTTCTACTGAGGGGATAATGGTTTATGAAGGGGTTTTGCCTTTCTAACAGGGTTCAAGGTGTAACCTTGGATTGTCCAGCTTGAGCCACTGGCTGTGGGAAGATACTTAGAGATACATGGCCTCCTTGGTCACTTGAAGTCACAAGTGGTTTTCATCTGGGCCACTAGTGATTCAGGCCTGTCATCTCATCAGGCTTTGAGAGCTCACTGACCTCCCTGTGCAATGAACTATGGCTTCCACACTCTCCTGTGATTGCCTTCTAATTTAATTTGGGCTTGCCACTTGTTCAGAAAGTTACTGATATTCTACTTGGTTAGCTATGATGAATATAATGAATATATATATATATATATATATATATATATATATATATATATATATATATATATATATATATATATATATATATCCAAGTAGAACATCACAAATAAAAGCCCTAATAAAATATATATATATATATATATATATATTATATATATATATATATATATATACACACATGCATGAGTGCATATGTATCTTTTGTATTAGCTGCAAAGTGATTTCATGTCAATGTCTGGGTAGCTGTTTCTTGTTATGTTAAAAAAATGTTCAGAATGGTAGCATGAAATTGTCATCCTTCCATTTTGTAACCCCGTCTCTATGAGGTTGACTGAATAATTGAATATAAATAGTGTTGCATAAATATCTAACAGTCTTTGAATCAGGTTCCTTATAAATTAGTTGCACAATCCATGTGTGCTGGTTTATCTCTTTTAATTTCATTATTTGCCATGGAAATTTCATCTGAGAAATGGTATCTGGTTTTTACCTACAGCCTGCTTTTTACCTAGCTGCATAAGCTAGACTGTATGAAGCAGAAAGTAGGTCAAGTAGTATAGACTGGGCAAGTAGCTCCATTAAAATCCAGACGCTGCTCCGCCACATTCCTCCTCAGTGCCTTTTGTTGCATTAGACCCTCGTGCAATGCGACTGCTCAGTCTTGCTCTCAAACTTAATTGTGACAGTCTGCAGTCAGCTCAGAATAACACAAATTAATAATCCAGTAATTTAAGAAAAAATACTATAAGTTTCTATTATATGAGACTGAGAAAAAAGTGTATATCAAAAAATCAAAGGCCATTTTATAAGCTGGTTCAAAATTGCCAAATATTGAGTATACATATGGATAAACTTCTGGGGAGTAACTTATATATATTTCCTTGCAAATATGAAAATCTGATGTAAATTTCTGCCCAGCAGTGAGGTGTTTACATTCCATAAGGAAAGGATGGATGTATTTTTTTTCATTTTCATTTGCCTGCCAAAACCAAGCTTAGAGTTGTGTGTGTTCCATGTTGGAGCCAATGTTATGACTTGTCTATGAACAACAAGGTATAGGTGACAAACACAAGCTGTTGTGTGCTTCCCACTGTGGATCTCGTGAGCCCCCAGGATTCTGTCTTCCTATTCTGGTGCTTAAGCTGCAGGAAGCAGCCCTCCTCCATCAGAAGGGCATGATGACCAGGGGTGGTTACTTTCTACTCTCATGTCCAAAGATCAGTCAGGGGTCAGAAGACAATCTTAGTTGGTAATAAAATTTCTAAATCCCCAAAATCAGTCCTTCTGGTCTTTCTTCCACTGATGCCAAGCAGGAGAGGAGGGGTCTTTCCTCATTCTGCATAACACTGCCCAGCAGCCAGCTGTAGACAGTCATCTCCAGAGAGTGCTACTAAACAGGCTCACACAAGACTACATAGTCCTAAGCCATGATCAGCCAGACAGGAGCAGCAGAGGGCAAAATATATGGTTTCTGTATCAGATTCCAACTCTTTGTTCTTAGTCCTCAATAATCTATTTCATGCTCTTACTGTTCAGTTAACTACCCCATTTCTCTGCTTAACTTACTATAGTTAGTTTTTATGTATTTTTCTTCAGATCAGCTTCCTAATATTCATGCACCATTTGTGTAGATGCAAACAGACAAATATAAGATTATATGAAGAGAAAATTAGCTTGGTTAACCTAATACCTCACCAGCAACCCCGCACTCTCTCAAAGCTATATCTACCTGGAACTTGTTAGTTTTTCTTAAGGATTATTTTTACTATCTATTTACTATTTACTTTACTATCTACTATCTATCACAGTGATTTCTAGTTGCTGAGTATTTGCTATGGCCAGATGCCATGCTAAATGACTTAGATGTTGCTATCCTTAATTAAAAGAGGAGAAAACTGAGACTCACAAAGATTACATAATTTGCCCAATGCCATGCTAGTGATGATTAAAAGAAACTAGATTTTAAAGCCCATGCTCAAATTCAAAGCCCTTATTTTAAAATACTATTCTATAGGGTTTCATCTGATTAGAAACATTAATCCTTAAAAAAACATTTTATACATTCTGAACACAAGGTTCTTGGAACCATAACGGTCCATAGATGAATTTAATGGGGCTGTAACATCACTGAAAGGTAAAGTGGTTGTGAATGTTTGAGTATGGGATGGCACTCAGTATATTCTCAAGAGTACCTAACCACAAAATGGCTGTGAACCACTAAGTTAGTTTTCCTGCTCTCAGGTGTTAATGTGCAAAGAAACACTGCACCCTGAGTGCTTGATGCTCAAGTGCATCTTTTTAAATGGAGGTGATGGGAAACTGGTGGAAAACTTTCATGTTTAATTACATGTTGTGAACTGTGAAACTTAGAGAAGATGTACACTGTGGAGATCAATGTCTCATTTCACTGTGTTGAGAGGGCAACTAACTCAAGAGGAATACTTTTCACAACAGTACATGAAAAGTTGGTTAGACACAAAGGTCTGAGGAAACCTGAAGCTGATGGTGGAAGCAGTAATGTATAGGGTCTGCTGTGGTTGTTCTCAACCCTTCACGTACAGTAGAATTATCTGGAGATTCAGATAAAAATTGTCAATGACAGGGCACCATTTTAATCCAACAGAATCAGAATTTCTGGGGTTGTGCTTGGGTACCTGTATTTTTGATGTAGAGAGAGTTGAGGACCATTGATCTGGTGGATTGCTCTTCTGAGACAGGAGGAACAGGGTTTTGAGGGGAGGAAGGATTATAGAAAATTTTCACTGTTGGAATCTTCTCTTGATTTCTTACTATGTTCTGAAACATAAGTACACACACATACACACACACACATTTATATCCTCTAGGATATCGTCTGTCTACTATTTCTCCCGGGATAATTAAAAACTGTGCTAAGATATTTTCAAATAAACTCATTTATTCTAAGTTGTAAATGGTAGATCACTTGATTTGCTACCTTTCCAGAGATGTTTAATTTTTAACAGAAATGATGTTCACATGACATTTCAGACATCCAAAAACAGGGAGTTTATCCAGGTATTTCCTAGAATCCCATATCCCTCTGTATGGTGACTCATATACAGAGACCAATGGTTATGAGTCATTTAATAAATTAATTAATTGACTACAACAATTTAAAAGAAAAGATGGTATGTTAAGCGTGAAGTATTTCAAGTTTGAGGTTCCCATGGGAGGCTAAAATGGGGATTGTGAGTGGGATGATATATCTTAAGAGATACATCAGTGGTGATGAAAATAGCACTCCTAGCAATGGGCTTCTGAATTCAGAAATGATCATCAGATACTTGTTCTACTTAATCCAATTTTAGTAAAATAAATGCAAGATTCTGAAGATTCAGCCATTTGTGGTAGCTTGTTATTCTGTATCATCTTGTGGTAAAATTGTGTTCTCAACCATGCTGACAGCTTCACACTTGAATACCAAGCATTATTACCAGCAAAGCCTAAAAATATCACCTGGTGCCAAAGAAGATCCACAAATCGAGATCTACATGGTATTTCAACATTGCTGTTCATGAGCTTTTGTGAAGTGGGAAGTTCTTAATTGAGGTCCCCCCTCCATACTTCAGGACAATGGATGTGGTGAGGCTTTACATGTTGAATTCTGCAGGTCCTCAGATATTCATAAAACTACTGAGTTGTGATGAGAACTGGTTCAGGAATGCTCAAGTGTCAATGCAATGATTCCATTTGATGGTAAAATGTACTTTAAACTGCTCAATAGAAGGTGTCAAATCAACAACATTTATTTCAGCTGACCAGTGTTACCCTGTAAAGAGCACTAGACCCCTTCCTTACCTGTAGGATTGCTATGAAAAGCCAAGGCTGAGCAAGAGAAAGCTGTGAGGTCTCCATCACTCAATCCAAACATTCATAGGAAGCAGAAAACCGATTTTCCCCAACTCATCCAGCAACAAAATTCATGAAACCTATTATTGACAGGTCATCAAAGAGAAAGGTGGGTATTGATGATAGTATTTTAGACACTATGACATTTGAGTTGTTATTTTGAAAAGAATTACCTTCTTTTAAAAGCTATGTCTTCAGAACAAGCTCATATGAAGAGTAAAAATAAGAAAATCAGGAGAAGCAATATTTAAAGATTTAACTATTCTTTTGGTTTATGAAATCTCAAACCTCAGTGCATAATTGTCATTTACCCAATGTCATCTTAATTAATGATTTAGAAGAACTACAGTCAACTTGGATCTACCAAAAACTTTGAGTTTTATGCTTGGCTTCCTCACTGATTGATTTTGTGACCTTGGACTATTTATTTAATATTTCAAGACTTCAGTTTTCTCAACATAAAATGAGGGAATCAGATTAAATGATCTCTAATATTCCTTTCAGCATTAACATCCTGCAGGTGTATTCACTGAACATAGGAAACCTCAAATGAGCATTTGGTTTAAGTGTGACTGGTTTTACAATCAGATTTATTGTCTATGACCTATTCCAAATCCACGGTCTACCTGAGGAATTCTAAACTTTGGTTTCAGACATCACTGTATTCAGAATTTTGGTACTGAGAGACTCTAGCAGGTTTCTACCCTGGCATTTAATTTAATGGATTAGGGAACCATGCCCCAGTGAGAGGATACCTGGCTAAGGCTACTCAGGTGAGCTGGACATAGAACTGGAATATTTGAATTGAAAATCAGTATTCTATATTACATTTTGTATCTTTATTTAAAATCTGTATTTCTATATATAATCTGAAGCCTAATCCCTGAGGTCACCTGATTTTAAGGAAAAGTGACAAAATTAAGAGAATGCAATGTGATCAAAGTTGGAAATTGCACAATGGTCAATCCTAATAGTTTTTATCTCCAAAGCTGTGTGAACAAATGCCACAATTGATGAATTAGGAATTGGCCAAATTATATCATGTTATTTTTTAAAGTTCACATTAATTAATCATAATTTGCAAGACTTTCAATCTTGTCAGTCTCTCCAAGTAAGATCCCTGAGGGCTGGGCTCATGTTTCTCCTCTGTTCTGTTATCTGCTCTGCATCTGAAGGCTAAGCAGCCAAGGATTGAAAATAGAAATCATCTCTGGCACAAACTGTCCATACAAACATGAACAAGTCATTTCTCCTTCAATATTTTCTTCATATCAATTAAACAAGGGTATTGGAATATAAAGCCTTTAATGTCCACATTAACTTTGAAATTCCAGGATTCCAGTAAATTGATAGATTAGATAGATAGATATACTTGACTGATAGACCTTTTTTGTCTGCCTAAATTAAACTAGATATAAGCAAAAAGTCAAAGCGAGTGAGAAGTTCAAGTTTCCAGCTCAAGAAAAATTTTTTTTCTCCTCTTCTACTCTGTGGTATATAGTAGGAACTGGTTAAACTAGAAAATTTTAAGTTATAAATATTTAAACTGCTTTTTTACAACACAGAGCTTAGATGTAAAGGCATTAGGCACTTTAAGAAATAGATTGAAAAGAAATGTCATTATCTTGATTTTCTGAATTGATTTGCTTAATAACAATACTTAGCATTTATATAGTGTTCTGTATTTTCAAATTGCTTTATAATCGTTAATCAGTTAATTCATGCAACCTCTCGTGAGGTCAAGATTATTATCCCAATTTTACAGACAAAGAAATTGAGATATGGAGAAATTAAGTGACTTGTCCAAGGTCGTTGAGGAAGTGAGTGACAGGCTCTGGATTAAAACTTTGATACTGAGTCTACACTGGCTAAATGAATTGTAGAATTGACATAATCAACTGAATAATTAAAGAAGGAATAATCATTTTCTCCAAAATAGCTAGAAAATTGATACAATGCTGGGCACTTACTAGGCTTGAATTATTTAAATGGTTGTGATTTCACATTTCACATATAGAAATAAACTATAGATATACTTGTAAATGAAATCTTATGTGATGTTTTGTTTTCCTTAATCATAACAGTCTGCCCCAAACTTATTGACTTACTGGTGCTTTGTAAAATGTGTTCTCTTTTCTTTGAGAAATCCCCAAGTAGCCCCAAGATGCATTGCATTCTAATCTTTCTCCCTGCCCTCAACCCCATCCCAGGGGAGGAAACTAGTGAATATCTGGATTAAAACAGATAATTTTTAACTTTAGGATATTATTATTATTATTATTATTATTATTATTATTCAGGAAAGGTTAATAGAAGAAATAAGAAATATTTTGTCGAGACATCCCTGGTGATGCAGTGTTTAAGAATCTGCCTGCCAATTCAGGGGACACAGGTTTGATCCCTGGTCCATGTCGGTCCCATATGCCATGGAGCAACTAAGCCCATGCACCACAACTACTGAGTCTGCACTCTATAGCCCACGTGCCACAACTACTGAAGCCTGTGCACCTAGAGCTGGTGCTCTGCAACAAGTGAAGCCACCACAATGAGAAGCCCATGCACCACAATGAAGAGTACCCCCCTCACTGCAACTAGAGAAAGCCTGTGTGCAGCAACGAAGACACAAAGCAGCCAAAAATAAATAAATAAATAAATTATTTTTAAATTTAGAAAAAAGAAATATTTTGTTGATCTGATAAATTTTAATTTGTTCTTAAAGGATGAGTCATGTCCTGATAAGAGGAAACTAAGGCAGAAAGAATACCCTGAGTAAGAAGAAAAAAGTGAGGAAGAAATAAGTTGGGTAGAAGTTGCGAGACAGAAGTCAGGTTGGGTGCAAAAGATGTTGCAAAAGGAGAGACAAGAATGTATAAAATGATGAGGCAGGGACACATTAAGAAGATCATAAGCTTGATTCAGAGGCATATTGGAGACTTTCAGACAGGAGGGTGGAAAAACATATACAGGGTTATTTATTCCTCTCGATTAGTTTTTGATGTTGTTATTGTTTTCCCCCAACTATGTTTAAAATTTTACAATGAAAACAATAGGTGAAAGAGATGCTGGAAAGCTTCTAGGTTTGTTATGCTTTTAACTAGCTCTGGAACCTGCGGCAAGTTCCTTTTGTTAGCAGACTCAACTTCCTCATTAAAGTGGGTAAAGAAAAACAGGGAGCCAATGTTACCTGAGCACCATAGGAACAGTACTGTGTCAGATCCTATCCATCTATCATCTCATTTAATACTGGAGGGCATTGGGAGATGGGTGTTATTTATTTATGGGTGAGAAAACAAAAATTTAGAAATTTTAAGTAGCATGCTCAAAGAAATGGCAGAGCTGGTTTTTGAAATAAGGTTTACACAAAGCTTAAACCCTAAGTTCTAAACATAATTATCTGACATCTACTTGTATAAGGAAAACATAAAATTTTAAGATAGGTTTAGGATAAAGGAAAATTAAGTGAATTTTCAAGTAAGCCACTTGTTTCCTAATGTTGTTGCACATTAGGATCACCTGGGAATTTTTAAAAACTATTATGCCTGACTCCTACTCAAACTTTCTGATTTAATTGGCAAGTAATGTCACCTAGGCATTGGGATATTTTAAAACTCCCCATGAGATTGGGAACCATTGATCTAAGCAAATCTTATTAAACTCATCTGAGAGATGCAACAGCTCACCATACTCAACATGAGAAATGATAAAGACCTATTCTGGTTGAGATTGTTTACGAAATTGTAACAGGATTAACATAATCTGTTGATTGATTTGTGAAATGATGAGCAACTAAGATATACTAAAATATTTAAAAGAATGGAAACCATTTTACCTGGCTTACTAGAGTCTTATTCTCTTCTGATTCTGTCTTATTTCTCTTTGTGTCTGTCTCTACTTCTTTCCGTCTCTTTCATTCTTTCTGTGTTTTTTCTATTTTCATGACATGAAGATCTAACTGGAATCACCTGAATCACTGATTACTTTGAAAATCATCTCAGGATATAGTTTCCTCATTTGCAGAATCAACTTATGCCTTGTTTATGAGTGGAGAAAAGCAAAGACTTTGGGGTTAGACACACCCAAGTTTTTTGTTTTTTTGGTTAATGTGGTGGCCACTATTTTTTTAACATCTTTATTGGAGTATAATTGTTTTACAATGGTGTGTTAGTTTCTACTTTATAACAAAATGGATCAGCTATACATATACTTATGTTCCCATATCTCTTCCCTCTTGCCTCTCCCTCCCATCCTCCCTATCCCACCCCTCTAGGTGGTCACAAAGCACCAAAGCACGGAGCTGATCTCCCTGTGCTATGCAGCTGCTTCCCACTAGCTATCTATTTTACATTTCCCAAGTTTTAATCTAGCTCTACCAATTACATAATTGTGTAGTCTTGAACAAATTGATTAACCTCATTAAGCCTTACCTTCCTCACTTGTAAAGTAAGAATAAAAATATTTAACTCATAGAAAAATTGTGGACCCACACATGATAAAATAAGAGGACCCAAACATGCTTCTCTGGTCTCCATCCTGGCATAGACTGACCTTCTTTCTTTCACTCCCCTTCCTGTCACTAAGTAATGCCATTCAAAGCAGTAGTTTCATCCTTCCTTTACACTTGCAGTTACCTTGTCTCTGCAAATAGTTTGTAAGTTGTTTAAAGATAGAGAAATATCATGTTTATTTTATTTTGATTCCCCATTCCTCTCCCATCTCATCTCCAACCTCACTCTTTGTCCTAACTCCTGGGCATCATACAAAACAAAATATCTTATAGGATCTACATCATTTCCTGGTGAAATATATGAGAAGCATAATTTACACTCATGTTTTCTGAAAAGCAATGAAGTTCTCATTAATGGCATCACTTCTCCAGTTGGTCTCAATGTGAGAATTTAAGCAAGCAAAGACATTGGGAGCTTCTCTGAGTGCTGAGGTGTGGGAAAGTGGAAATGTATCTAAGTCCATAGAAGTTTATTTTTTGTCTAAAGCTATGCTCACACAGGACATCAGTAACCTGATCTTGAACACAGCTTTTTCTTGATGTTACGTGCCAATGAGACTGGGAAAAAATCCTCATTAGGGCCCTCCAGCAAAAACCTGATGCCCTAAAGCATGGGATTTGATAACCGTATCTTAGCACAAAGGTTCAAATATTGTTAGACGTTAGAATTCTTTTAAATCCAGCGACTGTGCTTAATTGGAAGGAGACAGTGAATTTCAACAACTGACATACATTGTTGCCAAGGGGAATTTACCCCTCATTCATTGCAAATTTTTTAGGTAACATCTTGATTCAAGTTTCTTTATTTGAAATTTATGGGTAAAATAAATCATTTGCCCAGCTCCTGCATCAGTATAATGGGTATTTGTATTACATAATGTATTTTCATTTTTTTTTTTCTGAACACTGGAATCTGGAATGTCCTTCTCTTGTCTTTCTTTGTGTTTATTCAAATCTTACTCAGACTTAAAACCCCATTTCAAACACCCATGTGACACTCTCTCCTTTAGCAGCTCTTATTTATCTCCCGTTAATCTCTTACGGTGAGGATGTGCTGTGCCACAATAATTGAACAATTAATAATTATATGATATTTTGTTCTCTGCCATTTCTTATTTTCTGCACTGCATATGTTTTAGGTTCATGGGTCAGCTTTGACTGGAAACTTCTGAATGGCAAGAAGCTTGTTTCTCAACATGCATTCTCTACAATTCTGTATTTATAGAAGGTCCTCATAAATTCATATTTATTTGGTGATCTTCAATGACTTTGGTTTCGAGGAGGAAATGAATGGAAATAACTTTAGGATAGAGAAGCTGGCCTACAGAACAAAGAAAGGGTAAATGTAATGAAATTTTGGATTATTTACTTACACAGTTACTTTATGACTTTTCCATGGCATTTGAAAAGCTTATCCTAGTTCTCTCTCCCTTGTTTTTATCTAAGTCCCTTTCTCTGTTGTTACTTGGTATGTGTTTTGGGAATGCAAATTATTTCTTTAAGATTAAACTAAAGCAAAACATAATTAGAAAGGGAGATCAAAGATGCATCCTCTAATATACCTCAAGGCCAAATATGAATGATTTCTGAATGATCTGCTATTTTACTAAATCATGTCACACAGATAATCAAGTTATGCTACCACATTTAATCTTGCATTAACCCCTGCATTTTGAGAAGGATAGTGAGGATTTATCCAAAATAGTACTGATCTCCTTTAACATTGCAAGTGGTCTCTTTGGCTTGGCAAACTAGGACTTAGTCTGAAAGCTAAAGAGCATTGGGATACTTTAAAAACACATAAACAGAAATAAAAAGTGAAAAGCAATAAAAAGTAAAGCACTGACTAGAATCACCTGTTCTCATGATGCCTTTGGAAGCTCTCTAGATTGACAAGAGGTGGAAGTGTTCATTGTAATAGCAGGAAGGAAGGACTATTCTGCATAATTGCCTGCCCAGCCTGGTATTCCTACTTTCATGATAAAATATTTGCTGAAATTGTGAAGCCTAATGAAAGTAAACACAGCATTTTGCCTTAAAAGAAAATAATATATAGAGTGGCACATCTATTGTACTCTTCATATATGTGAATTATAATAAATAGGACTAGGAAGACTCTTTTATCAGCCATTTAATATGTGATAGATGGAAGCAAACAAACAAGTAAGATCAAACAAACAATCAAGGCAAAAAGAACAATATTTGGAGGTAGACTGCATACCTTGAAAATCAATTAATCCAATCTCCTTATCCTACTGATGAATAAAGTGTGCCCTAGGGAGGTGAAGTAACTTATCCAAGGTAACACAGTCTAGTCAACTTGGCCAAACATGGTAAAAATGGAAAACGACTAATTTCCATCTTACTATTCTTTTTTTCACTACATCATCATGGCACTCTGATAGAAGTAGTTAAGATTGTTGGATGTATTTTCAAAGAGAGGTGTAGTTGTGTTTTTTGAGAAAAGCTTTTTAAAAAATATAGACACCTACTGAACGGGCTGGTTCAATTGCAGGATTATTTGGGGAAGAAAAATTGATTAGATGATGTCTCACATATCTCTGTGCACAGAAAGGAGTTTCAGTGATATCTATTTTGGAAGTGAGTTGATCAAAATGTCATCAGATTTCAAAAATGATCATAGGTGCCAATTTGAGGTAAACAGTAATTCTGTGTTTCTAGAGTAATGCTCATCAAGACCCCTGCTTCCGAAGAAGAGATGTTGGACCAGAGTGTTAAATGTTCAACACCCCAACTGATGAACAACTTAATTTTGTGACCATTTGATGTGAAGTCTTAGAGGATGACCTGGCTCTCAAACCTGAGGCTGTTGACACTGTGACAAATTATGTGTGGAAAAATCCACTATCATGGAATTCGAGGAATCAATTCTATGTTACCTTCTGTCCCAGCAATTTGGGAAAGTTGAGTTACTATTAGTTTCATTTCATAATTCATTAGTTTGATTGACTGTCATTAAGCTGAACATTTTGAGACAAATGAAAGGTATATAAATAACAATCATATTTTTACAAGATGGGAAAAATCTATTTTGGAAAATACAATGGTAATAGCTGCTCTAGAAACTGTGTAAATGAAAGGAAGCCATCCATGTTTCACCTTGTCATAAATCCAAGAAAAGCAACTTCATTAGAAATACTTACAAGATTCCAACAGGCGATGCGTTTTACCTTGGCAATTTCTGTAAGTGTGTGAATATCTTCCTGAAATAGATAATTATATATTATGTATATATGAATACATATACATATATATGTAAATACACACAACCATATTCCTTGAAATGTTTCCATGAGGTGAATATATGTTAGTGAAATTCCTTCCCTACTCTGATTTTGTGTCTGAATCCTAAAGCAGAAGGGGATTGTAAAATCCACCGGCTGCTCTACCACTGCACTCTCCAAAATACGAACCAGATTATATATCCTTATATGCGTTCAATTGGTAGATGTGATCACATCATTTCTTTCTTTAAAACCCTCAACTGGCTTCCGATTACACTTCAAACAAAATCCATACTCCTTAGAGTCATCACAAGACCTTTTTTCATCCAGCCCTGCCTGATTTCAAACCATTATCTCCTTTCCCCCTCCTGCAGCCCATTAGACTTTAATTTTTTTATTGAGCACCACAAGGACTTGTCCCCACCTTAGGCCTTTCATACCTACTACTCTCCAGGAATTTTATGCCTGCCTCTTCCCTGCCACTTCCTCAAAAGGGCCCTTTCTGACCACCTAATCTAAAAGAGCTTCATTCATTCTAGTCAGTGTCTGCCCTCTAATCACCCTGAGTTCTTATCATCATGAGATTTATCTTTTCTTTTCTTTAATAATTTATATATATATATATATATATATATATATATATATATATATATATATATATATAAACACTATATACATTTGTGTATGTATTCCCTAATAGAATCTAAACTTCCTGAAATTAGGGCTATTATTTGCCCTACTCTCCACCATATCCCTAGTACTTGGAAGGGCACCTGACTTAGAGTAGGTACCAGATAAATATGGGACAAATTAATTTATTGAAATAGGGGACTAAGAAAAGGAGAGAGAAAATATCTATACTCTAGAGTATCCTATAACATCACAGGTAAACTGGGTTTCTCTCTCTCTAGTTGGGGAGAGGTGATGAGAGCTGAACTTCTTTTCTCCTGTCAAGTTAAGGAACAGTGATGGTGTGGTAGGATCCCTCACCGATTGTTCTTTGTCCCTATTAGTCACTGCTAGAATCCCGTTTCTCAGAATTCAATCCCATTACATTTAATTTACTAAAGGTTTAGTGAACACTGCTGTGGTCCAAGTTGTGTGTTCACAGAGAAGTGGTAGCTTCCTCATCCTCAAGAAAAATCCCCTCTATTGGAGTAGACCACTGCAAATTAACACAGGAAGCAGGCAGTGAGAAAATTAGAATATAACTAAGTCTTTAAGTGAGTGCTATAGACTAAAAGGAGAGGAAGAGAAATTCATGAAGAACTTAGTTCTCAAACTGGTATGTGAAGGATCGACAGCAAATGAATATGCAAGAGAGAGGGAGAGAACATTTAAGGTGATGGCAATGCTGCAAGGGGATGGAAATGAGCACATCCTAATCATGGGAAGTGAACAGCTAAGTCTGACTATAGTGTGAAGAGGAGGAGTATAGTGAGAGAGAAATTGGAAAAGTAAAGTTAGGGTGAGGTTTTAAAAGGCTTTAAAAGTCAGGCTGGTGAGTTTGGAATTTAACTTCCACATGAAATATAATAACTAGCTTCCTTTTCAGATGAAAGAAAGGCGTTTGGGATCAGCAAGTCTCCAATGGTTTGTTCTAATGATGAGTTTCCAATCACACTAGTGAAATGCACAGTGCCCAGGACTATAAAGTGATCCCACATAGAAGCCCAGAAATAACATTCCACCTACATACATTTAGAATATGATTTTTAACTTTTCAGGTATTTTATTTAGACACAACTTACATTCTTTGTAAAAAAAAATATATATATATCCCTCTGTAATAGCAACACAATATCCAGAAGAGAAAATCACTAATCAAGCCCATGTAATTCTATATGATGCTCTTATCCACAGGATAGTGAAAATCTGATGCATTGAAATGGCATAATAGATTTACAACCCTTACAAAACTCTATAGGCTCTTTCTAGGGTGAAAATCAGCAATTTTGAATTCTGGTGAGCAACAAATATTGTTTGGGCAGACTTTTTAATATTTCTGATCTTCAGAAACCTAATCTTTTCCTGTTTGGAGGTGACAGTGACTTTAAATCGGCTGTTCACAATCTGTTGGCAAGTAAGATCAAAATATATGCTTAGACAACCTTTTTTGCACATCTTCATGAAGGGGAAAAAATAATAAAAGGAGTTCTCGGCCCAGAATATAAACTACGCTGACAATTACACTCGGCCTGCCTAGACATTTCCTGTGCTAAACTCCACGAAGAGAGTAATGCAAAGCTGCCTTGCACATGGAGAAAAATCAATTTCATAAGTGATATATCTTCATGTGTCATGATCCAGTGTATGATTGTGGCCTTTGATGTCTATTTAGCTGGCAGCAAATTTACAGTCATAACTTTTAATTCACAGCAATGAGTGCAGCAAAAATAACTTAACAGTTAAATAGGAACCTTGTGCTCATTGGATGATTGTAATCAACTGCCAGGAATGACCTTGAAATTGGACATTCCTCTCTGCTTAAGCACCATTAGCAATATTTTTCAGAAAGCAAACCATTTAGCTGGTTGGCCAAAAAAAAAGAAAAAAAAAAACGATAAAAATCTACTCTTGGCTACTCTCTAAATTGCATTGCACTATCTGTTCGCCAGCTGAGGGTGAAGAGCATTGTATATTAAAAGATTTTCATTGTGTAATAACGTGAATGCCAGTAGCAGTAATTATAAAATCAATAATTCGTAATAAATATGTCCTCTTCATATAATTACTAAGTGATTGCAAAACCAATATTATGCACTAGTTAGAAAGAAAAAGGTTGTTGTTAAAGACTTTCTATATTACACATTATTGTTCAAATCTTAAACACCCTTGGTCAAATGAAGCAAAGCTTCATCCTTATCAGAAGTAAACTAAATACTATTTTATTTCAAGCTACTAAAAAGTATTTGATTCATGGTGAAACTAATTGTTAGATTAAAATACTTGTCTTCAACATGACTATGTGTGGTACCTCTACTTACTGCTTCCTTTGATTTGTGTTTCATCATGTTGTGATTTTTACCTCAATGAAGGTATGTATAGGTACCCACATTCATCTGCTTCAGGAATTCATCTAATTACCATTTCTCATGTCTGATAAATGAAGCCCAACCCACAGAGAAAATTTCATTAGCCTTATATTTCAATTTGCCATGTAAAGGAGCATGCTCTTACTGGGAGAAAGGCACCAAGTTCCCTTTTTTTGAAGATGGAGTGTGTTTTCATCTTTGATTGCATTAATTTTGAACTGTCCATAACCATGTGGGTTGCTGAGGGGTCATGATTATTTAATTCTGGTCCTACCAACATGCTGGGACCAGAGACACCACTCTGATTGAAACACAGACCCTTTGACATAAGAAGACTTGGTGGTTAGTCCCATAACCCAGTGCATTCTCCCCATAATTCCTCAAGGACTAGTTAATATGTGTATTTGTTAAGCTCCTACTATGTGTGCAGCCAGCCCTGTTCTGGAAAACATGAGAAAAATGAAAAGAAACAAACTTCAGGCAGTTTACATAATTGGGGTCATAAGCATTTTGGAACAAAAATCTAGGAAATTTATTTTTTATGTCACAAAATAAAAAATTTTGTGTCACAAAGACTGTAATGTAATCTTGAGTTTTATGAAAATAATATTAATTAGCTTGCCTGATGAAAACCCTCATACATGACCACGTGATATAGAAAAATCTGATTGGTATATCCCAGGCCAATGTCAAAATCAAAATGAATATGAGGCCTACTGCCATATCAATTCAAATATATACTCCATATTTCTAGGGCTTGTTTCTCTGGCCACTCAGCCCAAACCTGATAACTCATTCCTGACCTGCTCACATACTGGCCTAGTGTTTTGTTCTTTTTACTTTACATACTGTATTAGAGTTCTCTGGAGAAATAGAACAAATAGAATGTGTGTGCTTTTGTGTGTGAGAGAGAGTGTACAGAGAAAGACAGCTAGAGAAAGAGGCAGAGAGAGAGAGATTTCTTTTAAGAAGTTAGCTTATATGACTGTAGAGGCCATGGAGTCCAAAATCTACAGGGTAGGCAGGTAAGCTGAAAATCCAGAAAAGAGTTGATATAAAAAATACCCTCATGGAAAAAAACAAACTAATGTTTGACCAAATATTTGGGTACCTTGGCCTAGCCGAGTTGACACATAAAATTAGTCATTACACGTCTTAACTCCTCAGCAAAGAATCCATCAGTTGGAAAAGACTTTTGATACCAATTCTTGTCAGAACTCTTCATTTTATACATGATAACACAGAGAACTAGCTCTTTGTAATTCCCCATACCTGGTAGAGTTTGGAGCTCATCTATTCTTTTTTTTTTTCAGCAAATATGTATCACAAGCTAATTCTTAAATTGAATTCTTATTTCTAACTAGCCTTGAAATGTGATTTGTTTATAAATATAACACATATGACGAGTGACTATAAAGCAATATGAATGACTTTTGTTGGTGTCTGATGGAAGCAGGGCAGTGATATAGCAAGTCACATATTTCTGATTCTTCCATTTGGTCTGGCGCAAACATTTGCATTGAAAAGAAGTATATGATGTTCCACAACATCAAAAAATTGAGTGAATAGACTCACTATTTTGGGAAAGAACATTGATAAAGATTTTTAATGGCTATTTGGTATTAGCTTTGGGGATTAAATAACACATCTTAAATATTTGTATGTTTTTGGTCTACTAATTCTATTTCTAATAATTTGGTCTACATAAATACTTATACACTTTCCCAAATATATTTCTGCAAGCATGATCATTGTAGTATATTTGTCACAGATATGAAATGGAAACAATGTACATGTTTATCAATAAAGAATCAATAATTATAGTACAGCTCTACTCTGAGTCACCATAGAGCAACTATTGAGAAGTGTAAGAAAGACTTATTCATCCTCAATGGGAAAGATCTTTAAGATACAATTTTAAGCAAAAAAAGAAGTCGCAGAATAATATATGGAGTAAGAGCCCTCTTATTATAAAAATAAATATATGTGCATATTTGTGCATATATGCAAATGAATAGACAAAAGACTATCAGGAGACACACCAAATTTTATCACAAGCAAGAAGAGCACAGGTGTACACAGTACAGTAAAAGGAATATTTTGCATTTTAATCTATATACCTCCCTATTTTTTTCAGTCACTTAAAATTATGCATACCTGTAGTTTATTAATTTCCCTTGCTGTATAGCATTTCATTTAACAAATACATAGAGATATGTTCTTCTTTTTCTGGGTATCAAACCATTTTATTGAGAAGATCAAAGGACTACGAGGACAATGAGATCTGACATCCTCAGTCTGGTGGGGATCTCCCCAGCTTCATAGTTGCTGAAACCAGGTATATTCTTAAGTGAAAGAAAAAAGAGAAATGCATACAGTATGTTTCTATTTTTATAAATTGTAGAAGCAAATAAAACTTAACTCTATTGTGTAAGGATGCATGTACAGTTGGCAAAACCACAAAGAGAATCAAAGAGATAATTACTGCAAAAGCCAGCATAGTGTTTTTCTCCAGGAAGGAGGGAGGAGATTTTGATTTAAAAGATACAAACAACGTGGGGAATTTCTGGTGTATTAGCAAATGTTCCATTTCTTCATTTGTGTTTCAGTTCTTAGGTACTGTTTCTGTAATTATTAGTTAAACTTACATATAGATATTTAACATACTTTTCTGTCCACATTGATGTTGTACAATAATATCTACAAAAGTATAATTGTGTAATATAAAATAGAACAAAGCACAAATGAATGAGAATTATTTACAGAATTTGATATAAATATAAATGGAGGAAAAATAGATAGGTTAGAGACATTTTCATAATACAGTACAAAAGAAGTTCATAGAGATGTAATAACATTAAGAGCAAAGAATTTTGCATAGCATGAAAAATTCAAGATAGCAAAAATAATAATGTCTTTAATGCATTTAATTTTACAGAATCCAAGGAATTTTTTCATATGGTCCTCACTTGGTTGTCAAAAGAGCTAGGTAAACTATTTTTACACATGAGACTCAGAGATTCACAGAATCAGAGACATTGAGTGAACATGAGGCCTTATTATAAGATGATTCTATTATCAGTGGGTGCCTTCCTTTAATTGTGCCAGTCTTCTGTTCCCACCACCATACTTCTGTTTCCCAATGCCCAGCCCCAATATAGATATTTATTTTTTTCCTACACTAAATATATTTTTTAAAAGTAAATTAAATTTTAAAAAGTTACAACAATAGATATGGTTTAGTTATTATAATTGTACAAACATTGCTTGTTGACCAGCTAAATATTTTATTAGGATGATTATTTTAGAACAATTTTTGTTGTTATTGGAGTTATGACTTTGTTTTTTGGCTGCATGGAGCAGCATGTGGGGATCTTAGTTCCCTGACCAGGGATCAAACCCATGCTCTCTGCAGTGGAAGCTTGGAGTCTTAAATGCTGGACCACCAGATAAGTCCCTGGAGTTATGATATTAACTGAGTTTTTTCATTTTATAATTTTCTACTTATCTATTCATAATTTCCTGAAAACTGTCACACACCTATAAAAAATATTTTACATAATCCACCAATTCATTCCTCCCTCCCCCATTCCATTCTTCCTTCTTCCTTTTCTGTATGTATGTAAGTATGTATGCAACTATCATCTCTATCTATCTGTCTGTCTGTCTGTCCATCTATCTATCCATCTATCATCTACCTATCGTTTGTCAACTTTCTACCCTTGGGACTATCTTTGCCATACCTGCTACATTCAGGAATTATTTATTTTTAGGCCTCTGACTTAACTGTTATTCTGGAACGTCTGTTTGCTGTTCAATCATTTTGTAATTCCTGTTGCCTGCATCTCACACCTTCTTTCTTAGTCTTACCCTCTTTTTGTTGATGTTTATCCTTAAGATGTTTCCTAAAAGGGTGCAAGAGGTGTACATTTGTTAAGTCCTTATGCATTTCATAATGTCCCTGATTAGTTAGAATTAAAAATACCTTAAGGGATTCTCTGGTGGCACAGTGGTTGAGAGTCCGCCTGACGATGCAGGGGACGTGGGTTCGTGCCCCAGTCTGGGAAGATCCCACATGCCGTGGAGCGGCTGGGCCCGTGAGCCATGGCCACTGAGCCTGTGTGTCCAGAGCCTGTGCTCCACAATGGGAGAGGCCACAACACTGAGAGGCCCGTGTACCACAAAATATAAATTAATAATAATAATAATATTAATAATAATAATAATAATTTTCATATGGTCTTTGAAGGCTTTCCACTAATATCTTCTAGTTTTCAGTGTTGCTTTTGAAAAGTCTAGTTTTACTCCAACCCCATTTCTTCTATGTATAATACTCCCAACCCTAGTTTAAATGATTCTCTCCATCTATGTCATTTTATAATTTTTCAGTGTTGTGCTTCACTGCATTAATTTCCAATCCTTACCCAGAGAAAAGTTACCAACCTTGTTACTATTATATTGGAATATATCTGAGAGTCTTCCCTTTGACAAGCACAGTTTAGAATAACCATTTTTGGAAGCATGTCCTCCTTAGCAGGCATAGTATGTTGCTCATTTGAGACTTTCATGCATCAGCCAAGGTATTATCAGCACAGAAACTGAGTAGAATATCTAAATATTAGTGGTGGCTGGACAAATCAACTCTATTGCCCCTTTCCATTCTCTCTTGTGTAGCTCAGACCCAGCAATGTATTGCATCATAGTATAATTCTGTCTTGTTAAGACCTAAGGTATGTCTCTCGTTTTCTCATTAAACTCAAAGTTCCTTTGTGAATAGAGACCCTGACTTATATTGTTTTTGTGCTTCAACTGACTAACATTTTACAGAGAATATAGATAATTTTCAGTGGGTTTCTGTTGACTATTTTCTCATGAATCCATTCACATAGATTTTAGCTCTTATCTTTCACTTGCATTCTCCAATAATCATCAACAATGAGTCAAACCTGATGCTAGCAAAGCATAAAAAGAAGTTTCATAAAGGATCTGTGGTACTCTCTTATTTTCCTTCGTTCAAGTATACTTTCTTCCTTTTTCTGTCCTCCTTTTACTGTGGGATGGTTGCTCTTTTATTGTCATTTAACTTCTCAATACCCTCAAATTAAGTGCACTAACAGTGCCTACTCTTCATGTCATTGCCTTGTTCTCCAAGTTTTTCCTCTTTCTCAAGCTTGGTACCAGTCATATTCAAAGTTTTCCAACAATATTTCATTTTCTTGGGAGTTGTACTGGTTATGTATCACTGAGTAAAAAACAACATTAAAATGTATTGGTTTAAAAAACAAACATTTATTATTTCTCAAAAGTCTATAGAAAGTTGGCTGGACCTGGTTAGGCTTGAGTGAGCTGAAGTAAACTCATATGTGTTTAGCTGGTGGGTTGGTGGGGACTGACTGGTCTAGATTACCTCACTCATGCATTTCATGTGGTAGTTGGCTGTCAATTGGAGCAGTGGGGTGAATTGGCCCCCTGTTTTTATTATACAGAAGTCTACCCTCATCTTGTCCACATCAGGAGAGCAGGTTACCAGAAGGAAATCAGAAGTACACATAGACTTTTGAGGCCTATGCTTCAAAATGGCTTACTTTTACCTCTCCTGCATTCTGTTGGTCAGACAAAATCACAGGATCACTCTAGATTCAAGAAGTAAGGAAAGATATGCCACCTCTTGATGGGAAAAGCTTCAGAGTTCCATTGAAAAGGGACATAGGTAAAGTGGGAAAATTAAGGCAGTAATTTTTGTTTCCTTTTTTTTTTCGCGGTACGCGGGCCTCTCACTGCTGTGGCCTCTCTCGTTGCGGAGCACAGGCTCTGGACGTGCAGGCTCAGCGGCCATGGCTCACGGGCCCAGCCACTCCGCGGAATAGTGGGATCCGCCCGGACCGGGGCACGAACTCGCGTCCCCTGCATCGGCAGGCGGACTCTCAATCACTGCGCCACCAGGGAAGCCCAAGGCAGTAATTTTTAAATTCAATCTGCAACTTTGTGTCATCTGGTCATAATTTTTCCTATCTCTCCTACATTAAAAATACACATATCCCCTCCTCCCAAGACTACCCAAATTTTCATTTCATCATGGCATCACACTTGAAGTTAATGACCTTATGATCTTCATTAGGTCCAGAGGCAGTTCTTATCATGTAACTTGTGTTGATTTGGAGACTTACGAACAAAAAAGAAAAAATTTTCTATTCACCTTCCCCCACTACACCTGATGTAGAACTGTGAGATGGAGACAGTTAAACAAAATATACATCTCCATTCCATATAGAAAAAAAAATCTAGTCCAGAGCATTTCTGAAGTCCCACTGGATAAAGGTTGCAGGATTCTAAGATCCAAAGGAGGAGCTTGCCAGAACTCTTGAGCCCTCAGCTTAGAATTGTCATTTTTCCAAAGAGGAAATGGAGATGGCCAACAGGCATAGGAAAAGATGCTCAACATCCTTAATCATAATGGAAGTGCAAATTGAAACCACAATGAGATATCACCTCACACCTGTCAGAATGACTGTCTTTAAAAAGAATACAAATAATAAATGTTGGTGAGAATGTGGTGAAAAAGGTACACTGTTGGTGGGAATGTAAATTGGTGCAGCCACTCTGGAAAACAGTATGGAGGTTTCTAAAAGAATGAAAAATAGAACTACAATATGACCAAGCAATTCCACTCCTGGGTATATATCCCAAAAACTAATTTGAAAAGATACATGCACCCCAATGTTCATAGCAGCATTATTTATAATTACCAAGATATGGAAACAACCTAAGTGTCCATCACCAGGTAAATGAATAAATATGATGTGGTATATATATGCAATGGAATACTACTCAGCCATAAGAAAAGAACAAAATTTTGTCATTTGCAGCAACATAGATGGACTTGGAGTGCACTATGCTAAGTGAAATAAGTCAGACAAAGACAAAGAGTGTATAATATCACTTACATGTGGAATCTAAGAAATACCAAGCTAATAATATAACAAAAAAGAAGCGGACTCACAGATATAGAGAACAAACTAGTGTTTACTCAGAAGGGGGAAATATAGGGGTGGGAGAGTGGGAGCTACAAACTATTGGGTATAAATTCAAGGATGTAATTTACAAAACAGGGAATATAGCTAACATTTTGTAATAAGTATAAATGGAAAGTAACCTTTAAAAATTGTATAGCTCTTTGGGCTTCCCTTGTAGTGCAGTGGTTAAGAATCTGCCTGCCAATGCACGGGACATGGGTTCGAGCCCTGGTCCGGGAAGATCCCACATGCCATGGAGCAACTAAGCCAGTGCACCACAACTACTGAGCCTGTGCTCTAGAGCCAGCAAGCCACAAATACTGAAGCCCGTGTGCCTAGAGCCCGTGCTGTGAAGTAAGAGAAGCCACCACAATGAGAAGCCCACACACTGCAACAAAGAATAGCCCCCATTCACCGCAACTAGAAAAAGCCTGCACACAGCAACTAAGAGCCAACACAGCCAAAAATAAATACATTTATTTTAAAAAATGTATAACTTTAAAACAAATTTAATCGATTTTCATTAAAAAACAATAAGAAGAATTGTCACTACTTTACTTTTGTTGATTCTGTACATCTAAGTAAATTACAAAACTAGTCCAGATTCAAAGAGTGGAGAAATAGACTCTACTTCTTGATGGCAAAAGTTGCAGAATCATATCACATGGCTACGTGGACACAGAGAAGAGGATAATTGAAGCCATTTTTGTAAAATTTACTTCAGAGAGCTCTTGGTGGCAAAAGCTCAGCTGATAACATTAATTCAGCCTAAGATATCTATGAGTAATAATATATCCTGATTTCTTCATCACATTTGCATTTAAACAAAAGAGGTCAATATCTTAATACTTTCTCCAATAAGACCAGTTGATCCACACTCTCATGAAACTGTCCTACTCCATATTGTTTTCTACAAAGTTTTATTTTCTGTTTGACTCTTAATTTTATCTTTTTTTATTTTTAGGGTGATACTTACTGTTATAACAAACTAACCACAAAATGTTAATAGTTAAATCAATAAGAATTATTTGTCACTGATCCAGAGTCCAATGCAGATGTTTGGAAGGAAGCATTTCATGTACCTATTTGGAGATTGGGCTGTCTTTAGTTTTATACTGACTTTCCCTCTGTTCTACCTCTGCTAAGAAAAAGTAAGAATAGAAGATACTCTGTGCCTAGCATGTATTCAATCCTGCTGATACAATCTGTGCAGGGCCCTTTCTCTGGGAAACTGGGGAAGTGGCTTAATTAAGCCTCCTTTCTTGGAGACCTCTCTTGTCCATTGTTTGTCAAGTTCCATGGCGTACCTCCCTGTGATGCTTTTGCTAGTTCATTTTCCTTCCTGGCCACAGTAATAAGGGGTGTTTGGATTTGCCTTCCTTTGGGGTTACAAAGTTTTTGCAGCTTTCTTTTTTTTTTGTAAACATAGCACTCCAGCAAATTCATTATTGACTTGTGCTCAACCCAAAGATACTAAGCAGACTTTGACTTGGACTCTCTACTGAGAAAGACTGGTAGAGATTAACAGAATCAAAATGTCACTTGAAGTAGCATAGCACGAAGAAGCATTTTCTAGTAGTCTTTCATCTTTCCTGAATTCTTTTTAAATAATTGAGGAATAATTGACATAACATTATATTAGCTTCAGGTATCCAAGTAGTCATTGGATATTTGTATATATTTCAAAATCATTACCATAGTAAGTCCATTTACAGTCTGCCCCCATAAATAGTTACAAATCTTTTTTGTGTGTGTGTGATGAGAAATTTCAAGATGCATTCTCATAGCTACTTTCAAATATGCAATACAGAATTATTAACTATAGTCACTGTGTTGTACATTACATCCCCATGATTTCTTCATTTTATAACTGGAAATGTATTTGATAATGCAACTTAGTACCCTAAGTTGTTTAATGACTTGATCATTTAAACTGTATTTTAGTCCAGGATTGAATTCCTTGACAGTAAACTTATCTGAAATACTTACAGGATCTAGGTGTGTTTCTTCTAGACTTTCTCATTTACCGATAATTATACTCAGAGCTCTTCCTTTTAGGGTCCAGATGCACTTTATATTTCCAGCCCTCTAAAACCCTTTTCTTTGGATTTTCTACTTCTTCAACCTCTGTTTGAAAACCAGCCAATTCTCTCCTGAACTCACCTCTTTCTTGTAATACTTTGCTAAAGGCCATGATTAGAAGCCAATTCACGATGCCACTGAATCTTTCCAACCACTTTCTCTAGAGCCACAGCTCAGTGGGTAAGATCCTCCTTCCAAGTTATTGCACATGGCAGTTTTACCAAATATTCTGCTACCAGATTATTGTGTGTTTTCTTGTTGCCTAGTGTCTCACACTAAACTGATGCTCCAAATTTTAGGGTTTTTTTTTTTTTATGATGACAGTACCTAGCTTCTATTATCAGTTTATTTATTAGCTAGTTTAGTAACACTAACTGCTATTACAAACAAAACCACTCCAGTTCTGACACAAATTCCGATGTGTGTGTTTTTCCACACCACCAAGCATTTAACTCAATTCTGACACTATCTAACTGGAAATAACATCAGATCCCACAGGTTAAGTGCTCAACTGAACAAAACTGCCCTTACTTCAGATGCCAATTGCAGGTCCAGGTTGCTTCCTGTGCTTCTGATCAACTAGCTGTACATTGGAGATTCCCATGACCCCCTCCTTGCATTGGATTAATTTGCTAGAGCAGCTTACAGAACTCAGATAAATCATTTATTTACTAGATTACCAGTTTATTATAAAAGTCTGTAACTCATGAATATCCAGATGGGAGAGATGCATAGGGAAAAAGTGTGAGTAAGGGACACAGAGCTTCCATGCTCTCTCTGGGTGCACCACTTTCCCAGCACCTCTACAGGTTTGCCATCCTGGAAACTCTCCAGAGAATGTCCTTTTGGCAGTTTATGGAAGGTTCATTATGTAGGTATGATTAAATCATTGACATTGGTGATTGAACTCAATTTCCAGCCCTGTTCTCTTTCCTAGAAGTCAGGGGGTCAGATCCAAAGTTTTAACCCTTCAATCACATGGTTGGCTACACTGGCATCAAGTCCCCATCCTTGAGTGCTTCCAAAAGTCACTTCATTAATATCATAAAAAAAAAACCTCCCATCAGAGGAAATTACAAGGGCTTTAGGAGCTCTTTGCCAGGAATAAGGATGAAGACCAAATATATGTTTCTTATAAATCACAACATCACACCCCTCAGTGGCTTAACACCATTAAGGGTTTATTTCTTAAGCCAGCTGTGACACGGGTATTAGGCTGGCAGACTTCTACATGAGATTTAAGGGCCCAGGCTCCATTTATAACAGGAAGATGAAAGAGGAGATATATACCAGACTCTTCAAGAGCACATCATACACCCACATGTAAGAATTTTCCATTTCTGAGCATTAAATCCATCCACACATGCTTCCCACCATAGTCCAAAGTAGTTGAATTAGAGGCTTAATACCTGACAGCACTTACCACTTCTTTGAGAGCCAAAGACATACCCTGGACGTGTAACCCAGGAAACATTTTTCCAATTGTCATATCTTCATGATTTTGACCTGTATCTCTCTGGAATTTCTATGATGTTTATCATCTCTGCCATTAATGTAGCAATTCATACAAATTACCCCTCGTGTTAAATATACTTTCAAGGACACAAATTGTCTAAACGTTCCTTAAGGGGCTTTATATAAACTAACTTATAACTTCCATAAAATCTACAAATCTTTCGATGTAGAAGCTGTCAAGTAACTTTTATTAACTGATTAATTGATCAATTGTTCTGAGTTCTTGGGAAACCAACAGAGAGGTTTTTTCTCCTCCTGACACTAATTGTATGGTGCCTTTTGCAAGACCACTTCTCAAATTCTCTGATATCTACTGGGTATCCATCAATTCAATTCAATTCTGACACTATTTACCTGGAGTTAGGATAAGATCCCATGAGTTAAAGGGTTCAGTCCCACAGGACTACCCACATTTCAGAAGCCAGTTGTAAATTTCAGGCCACCCATACTTTTGACTGGCATGCTGTAAGTCAGGGGTCCCTAGGACTCCCTCCTGGAGTTTGATACTTTGCTAGGACAGGCTCCTAGAAATCAAGAAAATACTTCAGTTACTTTTGCTAGTTTATTATAAATGATACAACTCAGGAACAAGCAAATGGAATAGATGCATAGGGTAAGGTGTGGGGGAAGATGGGTGGAGCTTCCATGCCCTCTCTCTGTGTGCCCCACTTCCAGAAACTCTCTTCTCCCAGAAGTTGAGGGAGTGGGGCTGAAAGTTCTAGGCTTCTAGTTAAAATTTGGTCTTTCTGAAAAACAGCCTTCATCCTGAAACTAGCTAGGAACACATAAAGAGTTGTCTCAGGAGAAAAACAAAGATGCTTCTATCTTTTCTATCACTCAGGAAATTCCAAGCTATTTAGGAGACTTACTTTGGGACAAAGGCCAAATATATATATATATATATATATATATATATATATATATATATATATATATATATGTATATATGTATATATATATATATATATAATTTTATTATGCCACACCCACCTACTTCACTCTGTAAATAAAAGACAAGACACATGCTGGGTATTGAGAAATCTGCTTTTCTGTGGTGAGAAAAATGAATCAGATTATGCATGCTGTAAACAAGACAGCATTTTTCTAATGGACAAAGTGCACTCGGTAAATTAAAAGGGCTGCCATTGTGCTTCCATAATTCTTTTTCTGTCCTAGAAGTGAATAAAACAGGAATACAATAAGTAAATAAACAAGTAAATAAAATCAACAATAAAATCTTTATCACTTCTTTCTGCCTAGAAATATTATACATGATACACCTAACATAATGTTATTATTATTTTTTTTATTTCTCTAGTTTATAATTTCATTTTTCTCTTTGGTGGAATGTTTTATGTAGATGTGTAAAAAATGTTTTGTTTTCTGCTTTTGTTTTTTAATGGAAACATTTTTTGAAGAAATTAATCAATAAATAAATGAATAAATACACTATGAAATTAGGTGTCAGTGAACTGGATGAATTGAAGTGCTCCTACACACAATATAAATGTATGAAACTTCATGATTTCATTCTCTACTTATTTGGGGTTTTTGTTATTTATTCTTGTTAACCTAAAGTTAGCTCTTATTTGACAAATTTCTTAAAACAGTAAATTGACAATGTTAAAAGGAAAAAAAAAACATTTAGCTCTTTTCATAGTGAAGGCCTATAGGATAACCAGTTTAGCTACATGAATAAGATGAATGGATCCATTAAAATGGGTTCCTCTAAATAGATAAGTATGTCATTACTTTGTTAAAATATAAAAACCTGTGTCAAAAATTCTTTCCAGCTTTAGAACAGCATCACTCTCTTACTCTATACTAAAAAAGTCTATAAATAAAATCTTTCCTTAAATTTTTATTTATTTTACCTATTTAATAGAGCAAATTTACAAGGTTTTACTGGACTACATCAATATCTATGAAAATTAATCATTTTTATATTAAATTTGCAGATTGTCACTTATTTACTGGCCTGAGGCAAAACATGTTTTTTTTTTTTCTTATCCAAGTATTAAACAACTCCCATAAAGTAAATGAGTTTCTAATATTAGGTATTCTAGAGAAATGAAATAATAAGCCTTTCTGGGAGCTGGAACAGGAATGGTTTGTATACATTAGGCTGTATTGAAATACACTCAAGTGAAAACAGGAAACTTGACTTATAAAATGATTTTTTTTTCTTTTTTTTTTTTTGTGGTACGTGGGCCTCTCACTGTTGTGGTCTCTCCTGTTGTGGAGCACAGGCTACAGACGCACAGGGTCAGCAGCCATGGCTCATGGGCCCAGCTGCTCCGTGGCATGTGGTATCTTTCCAGACTGGGGCACGAACCTGCGTCCCCTGCATCGGCATGCAGACTCTCAACCACTACGCCACCAGGGAAGCCCCTTCAATTTATATTTATTTGATGATTTGATGATTTTCTCATAATTAGACTGGAGTTATGGGCTTTGAGGAGGAAAACCACAGAGGCGAAGTGACATTCTAATTATATCATATCAAGAACACCTTCTATCAACATGGCTTATCATTTTTGCTACTGATTTTGATTGCTTGGTTGAAGAAGTGTTTGTCAGTCTTCTCTAATGTAAAATTACTTTTTTCCCACCCCATTTACATACTGTTCTCTTTGGAAGGAAGTCACTGTGTGCAGCTCATAATAAGGAGTGAAGAGCTATGTTTCACTTCTTTGGGGGGAGAGTATCTATGTAAATTATTTGAGTTCTACATGGAATATTCCTCTTCATTTTTTTATTTTTTTATTTACATCAGAATGAACTCATGCATATTTATTTTATAATTTGGGTTATAATGCAATGTTACTTTATTTTCTTGTGCAAATTTTCCAGACTTAGCTATTGAGAACTTTCAGTCAGTTCTTGTATCCCTTTGACATACACTCATCTTAGAGGAGGTGATGGAAAGGCTGTGATCACTGACTGGACTCAGGCAATTAGGACCTCCTCACCCCTCCCTTATCCTTGGAATGTGCCTTCTGCCCACCACTCCCACAGCTGGAGTCATTCCAAAAATCCAGCCTCTAGAGGGAACACTCACAAAGTCATTCTATGAAGCCACCATCATGCTGATACTAAAACCAGACAAAGAAACTACCAAAAAATAAAATTACAGGCCAATACCTTTGTTGAATATAGATGCAAAAATTCTCAAGAAAATAGTAACAAACTGAATGCAAAAAATGTCATACACCAAGATCAAGTTGGATTCATCCCAGTATCACAAGGAGGGTTCAATATACACAAATCAATCATTGTGATACACCATATCAACAAAAGAAAAGACAAAAACCACATGATAATCTCAATAGATGCAGAAAAAGCATTTGATAAAATTCAACATCTCTTCATGATAAAAACTCTTACCAAAGTGAGTATAGAGGGAACATATCAACATACTAAAAGCTATTTATGACAAACCCATGACCAACATAATACTCAAAAGTGAAAACTGAAATCCTTCCTGCTAAAATCTGGAACAAGAGAAGGATGCCCACTCTCACTACTTCCATTCAATATACTATTGGAAGTCCTAGTCACAACAATAAGACAAGAAAAGGATATAAAAGATATCCAAATTGGAAGAGGTAAATTTGTCATTATTTGCAGATGACATGATACTATACATAGAAAATCCTAAAGACTCACACAAAAACTACTAGAACTGATAAGTTTAGCAACGTAGCAGGGTACAAGTTTAACATACAGAAATTTGTTCATTTCTTTACACTAACACTGAAATATCAGAAACGGAAAGTGATTTAAAAAAAATACTCTTTTAAAATTGCATCAGAAAAATATATAGGAATAAACCTAACCAAGGAGGTGAAAGAGTTATATGCTGAGAACTATAAAGCATTGATAAAGGTAATTGAAGATAATTCAAGGAAATGGAAAGATATTCCATGCTCTTGGATTGGAATAATTAGTATTGTTAAAATGGTCATTTTAACAAAGGGTTTTAACATGATCCTTATCAAATTACCCATGACATTTTTCACAGAATTAGAAAAAAAGTAATTCTAAAATTTATACAGAATCTTAAAAGACTGAGAATTACCAAAGCAATCATGAGGAAAAAGAACAAAGCTGGAGGCATAACCTTCCCAACTTCAGACAGTACTACAAGCCTACAGTAATCAAAACAGCATGGTATTGGCACAAAAAAACATATTTATGGGTCAATGAAACAGAATAGAGAGCCCAGAAATAAATCCACACACCTGTGGTCAATTAACCTCCAACAATAGAGGCAAGAATATACAATGGAGAAAAGAGAGTCTCCTCAGCAGGTGGTGCTCTGAAAGCTGGACAGCTGCATGTAAATCAATGCAGTTAGAACACTCCCTCACACCATACACAAAAATAAACTCAAAATGGCTTAAAGACTTAAATATAAGACATGACACCATAAAGCACCTAGAAGAGAACATAAGCAAAATATTCTCTGACATAAATCATAGCAATGTTTTCTTAGGTCAGTCTCCCAAGGCAATTGAAATTAAAGCAAAAATAAACAAATAGGACCTAATCAAACAAAAGCTTTTGCACAGCAAAGGAAACCATAGACAAAATGAGAAGACAACCTATGGAGTGAGAGAAAATATTTGCAAACGATGTGACTGACAATGGATTATTTTCCAAAAGGTACAAAGAACTCATACAACTCAATAACAACAACAACAACAACAACAACAAACCCCCCCAAAAAAAACCCAATACAAAAATGGGCAGAAGTCCTAAACAGATATTTCTCCAAATAAGACAAACAGATGGCCAATAGGCACATGAAAATATGCTCAACATCACTGATTATTAGAGAATTTCAAATCAAAACCCCAATTAGGTATCATCTCACACTGGTTGGAATGGCTATCATCAAAAAGGCTACAAATGGGACTTCCCTAATGGCACAGTGTTTAAGAATCCGCCTGCCAATGAAGGGACATGGGTTCCAGCCCTGGTCCAGGAAGATGCCATGTGTCATGGAGCAACTAAGCCCGTGAGCCACAACTACTGACCCTGTGCTCTAGAGCCTGAGCGCAACAAATACTGAGCCTGTGTGCCACAACTACTGAAGCCTGTGTGCCTAGAGACATGCTCTGCAACAAGAGAAGCCACCTCAATGAGAAGCTGCACACCTAGAGCCTGTCCTCAACATCAAAGTGTAGCCCCCACTCGCCGCGACTAGAGAAAGCCCACACACAGCAACAAAGACCCAACACAGCCAAAAGTAATTTTAAAAATTAATTAAAAAGAAGTCTACAAATAATTAATGTTGGAGAGGGTGTGGAGAAATGGGAACCCTCCTACACTCTTGCTGGGCATGTAAATTGGGGCAACCCCTATAGAAAACAGTATGCAGGTTCCTTAAAAAACTAAAAATTGGGTTACCATATGATCCAGCAATCCCACTCCTGGGGATATATCTGGAGAAAACTCTAATTTGAAAAGATACTTGCACCCGAATGTTCATAGCAGCAGTATTTACAATAGCCAAGACATGGAAGCAACCTAAATGTCCATTGACAGATGAGTGGATAAAGAAGCTGTGGTACATATATACAATGAATATTACTCAGCCATAAAAATAGAATGAAATAATGTCATTTTCAGTAACATGGATGGACCGAGAGATTATCATATTAAGTGAAATAAGTCAGAGAGAGTAAGACAAATATCATTTGTTATTACTTATATGTGGAATCTAAGAAACTGATACAAGTGAACTAATTTACAAAACAGAATCAGAGTCACAGAAAAAGAAACAAACTTAGAGTTACCAAAGGGGAAAGGGAAAGGAGGAGGGATATATTATGAGTTTCGGATTAGCAGATACAAACTACTATATATAAAATAGATAACAAGTTTCTATTGTATAGCAGAGGGAACTATATTAAATATCTAGTAATAAACTATAATGGAAAAGAATATGAAAAATAATATATATATATATATATATATATATATATATATATATATATATATATATATATATATATAAAACTGAATCACTTGTTGTACACCAGAAACTAACACAACATTGTAAATCAACTATACTTCAATAATAATAATAAAAAAAGAACACACTCTCTAGAGAGTAATGTGTTGTTGATACAATCCTGACTGGATACATGACTAAGCCCCTTTAATACTTCTATAGAGTCATATCTTGGTATCTGCAGGAAATTGGCTCCAGAACCCTTGAAGTTACCAAATTCTGAGGACACTTAAGTCCCTTATGTAAAAGGCATAGTACAGTTTTGGATACAGAGGGCTGACTATATAAACTTTTAAAATTCTGGTGGGCAGATGATGAGATATACTAGTCTTGTGGCCACCCAAGACAAGTCTTATATGTGTAAGTTTTCTGGGTGTTTATTAATACTGCCACCTACCAATCTGTAGTGATCAGCCTCTTTTTCTTGGTCTCCTTTCCCTCAGAGTACAAGGGCCAGTTTCAGATTTTACCCAGGGAATTCCTGTGGTTCTGAACCAACACCCCATCACTGTGTGCTTTTTTTTTTTTTTTTTTGAGCACCTCCTTTCTTCCTGGCATTCTAAGATTCTCTAGGTTCATCTTGTAAATTGCTGCCCCCATTCTAATATCAACCATTTCTCCAATGAGCTCTTGTTCCTTTTATTGGAGAATATGAACCAAGAAGTGGACAATAGGTATGCTCATTGCTACTTGGGTGTTGTTTCTAGGTTCCCTCAGGGCAAGAAAATATGTGTGTTTACTAGCCAATGTGAATATAAATATCTATAAATATTTCTATACATAATTACTAGCTATATTATATGTGTATATGTATTGCCATGTATCAGTATTAAACTACACATGAGTTCACACTATCTCCAATTCTAAACCAGTACCATGTTATCATTCTAGCCTCCTTATACTTGTCTCCAATTAGACATTCAGCTTCTACCACTATCCACTTATTTAAGTGTTCACTTCTGTTATTGAACACTTGCTGTATGAGATTTAATACCACGAGTACAGTGGTATCAAAATTGATAACCCTTATCCCAGTGAGAAATAATTTGGCCAACTAGTACAGGACTTACGTACTGTTTCTTTTGCCTTTAGTTTTACATACTCCCTTCATTTCTAGCACCTTATGTCAGCACAGTGCTGCCTCCCCGTACCCCTTTTAGTGAGTTCATTTCATACATTTGTGATACGTTTAGAGTGTTTTGTCACATTCTGCATTCCATCTTGTGATTTCCACAGCCTCATGAATGACTCTTTAAATATGCATACATTAAGATTCACTCTTGTGCTGTAAAGTTCAGTGGGTTTTGACAAATGCATAGTGTAATGTATCAATATTATAGCAGCATATAGAATAGTTTTGTCACCCCAAAAATTCACCAGTGATTCAACTCTCTCCCTTTCCATGAACCCTTGAAACAACTGATCTTTTTACAACACTATAGATTTACCTTTTGAAGGATGTCATATAATTGGGATCACATAGTATATAGGCTTTTCAAACAGATTTCTTTCACTTGGAAATTTAAGATGTATACATTTATTTTCATAGCTTGCTAGCCCATTGCTTTTTATTACTAAATAATATTCCATGGTACCAGTATACCACCTTTTGCTTAGCCATTCACCCAGTGAATGGCTGGGTGTGTTCAGTTTTTTTATTAGTATTAATAATGCTGCTCTGGACATTTATGTACATGTTCTTATGTGCATATAAGTTTTCACATCAGTTGGGTAAATACCAAGGAGTGCAACTGCTGGATCACATGGTAAGACTATGTGTAGCTTTGTAAGAAACTGCCAAACTGTCTTTCAAAGTGGCTGTACTATTTTACATTGCCAACAGTAATAAACGAGAGTTCCTATTACTCTGCTTTCTTGCTGTAATTAGTCTCCTCAGTTTTTGGGGTATTAGACATTCTAATGTGTGTGTAATAGTATCACATGGTTATTTAAATTTGAAACTCACTAATGATAAATATTGTTGAAAATCTTTTCAAATGCCTTTTGTTATCTGCATGTCTTATTTGGAGAAGTGTCTTTTAAGATCTTTCTCACATTTTTTAACTGTGTTGTTTACTTTACTGTTGTTGAGTTTCAAGTCTCCTTTGTATGGGCAATTTTCCTTATTACATATGTATTGCAATATTGTCTCCCATCTTTGGTTTGTCTTTGCAGTATCTTTCACAGAGCAGATATTTTTAAAGTTAATAAACCTGTCTTAACATTTTTTTTGTTTTATTGATTATACTTTTGGTGTTTGTCTGAAAACTAATTGTCAAACCCCAAATAACCTGTATTTCTATGTTTTTTCTTTTCAAACTTTTACAATTTTGCATTTTGCATTAATTTTCCCCCGAAATATAAAGTCTGCCTGGGTTCATTTTATAAAATATGTTCAGTACCTTTTTTTGAAAATATTAAATAGCCTGTTTCCATTTAATTGCTTTTGCTCCTTTTTCAAATATTATGTGACTAAATTTATAAGGGGCTATTTCTGAGCTTTCTACTCTGCTTTATTGTTCTGTGTGTTCATTCTATCACCAATATCACTTTTTTTTATTATTAGCTTTTTAGTAAGTCTTCAAGTTGGATAGTGTGACTCTTCCAACTTTGCTCTTTTTTCAGTCAGTTTTGGTTAGTCTAGGTCTTTTACCTTTCCATATAAATATTAAATCAGTTTGTTGCTATCTACAAAATAGCTGGCTGAGATTGTGATTGAGTTGTGTATATAGAATGAGTTGGGAAGTACAGGCATCTTAACAATATTGAATCTTCCAGTTCATGAACATAGAATATCTTTTCATGCATTTATATCATCTTCAATTTTTTCTATCACAGTTTTGTAGTTTTCACATACAAATCATATATACACACACACACACACACACACACACACACACACATATGGTTAGAGTCATACCTAAGTAGTTCAATTTTGGGGGTAGGCTAAGGTTGTAGATATTACATTATTCTTCATTTCAAATACCAAATGTTCATTGCTGGCATATAGGAAGGCAACTGTCTTTTGTATATTGACCATGCATGTTGTGATGTATTTTTTTCTTTTTTTTTAAATTGAATTTAATTTTTTTAATACGGCAGGTTCTTATTAGTCATCAATTTTATACACATCAGTGTATACATGTCAATCCCAATCTCCCAATTCATCACACAACCAGCCCCACCCCCTGACTCTTTCCCTCCTTAGTGTCCATACGTTTGTTCTATACATCTGTGTCTCAATTTCTTTCCTGCAAACTGGTTCATCTGTACCATTTTTCTAGGTTCCATATATATGCATTAATATATGATATTTGCTTTTCTCTTTCTGACTTACTTCACTCTGTATGACAGTCTCTAGATCCATCCACGTCTATATAAATGACCCAATTTCATTCCGTTCTATGGCTGAGTAATAATCCATTGTATATATGTATAAAATCTTCTTTATCCATTCATCCCTCGATGAGCATTTAGGTGGCTTCCATGACGTGGCTATTGTAAATAGTGATGCAATGAACATTGGGGTGCATGAGTCTTTTGAAATTATGGTTTTCTCTGGATATATGCCCAGTAGTGGGATTGCTGGGTCATATGGTAATTCTACTTTTAGTTTATTAAGGAGCCTCCATACTGTTCTCCATAGTGGCTGTATCAATTAACATTCCCACCAACAGTGCAAGAGGGTTCCTTTTTCTCCATACCCTCTCCAGCATTTGTTCTTTGTAGATTTTCTGATGTTGCCCATTCTAACTGGTATAAGGTGATACCTCACTGTAGTTTTGATTTGCATTTCTCTAATAATTTGTGATGTGGAGCAGCTGTTCATATGCTTCTTGGCCATCTGTATGTCTTCTTTGGAGAAATGTCTATTTAGCTCTTCTGCCCATTTTGGGATTGGGTTGTTTGTTTCTTTAGTATTGAGATGCATAAGCTGTTTATATATTTTGGAGATTAATCCTTTGTTGATTCGTTTGCAAATATTTTCTCCCATTCTGAGGGTTGTATTTTCATCTTTTTTATGGTTTCCTTTGCTGTGCAAAAGCTTTTAAGTTTCCTTAGGTCCCATTTGTTTATTTTAGTTTTTATTTCCATTTCTCTATGAGGTGGGTCAAAAAGGATCTTGCTGTGGTTTATGTCATAGAATGTTCTGCCTATGTTTTCCTCTCAGAGCTTTATACTGTCTGGTCCTACATTAGGTCTCTAATCCATTTTGAGTTTTTTTTTTTTTTTTGTATGGTGTTAGAGAGTATTCTAAATTCATTCTTTTACATGTAGCTGTCCAATTTTCCCAGAACCACTTATTGAAAGACTGTCTTTTCTCCATTGTATATCCTTACTTCCTTTGTCATAGATTAGTTGACCATAGCTGCGTGGGTTTATCTCTGGGCTTTCTATCTTTTTGCATTGATCTATGTTTCTTTTTTTGTGCCAGTACCATCTTGTCTTGATTACTGTAGTTTTGTAGTATAGTCGGAAGTCAGGGAGTCTGTTTCCTCCAACTCCATTTTTTTTTTCCCTCAAGACTGCTTTGGCTCTACGGGGTCTTTTGTGTCTCCACAAAAATTTTAAGATTTATTGTTCCTATTCTGTAAAAAAAAAAATGCCATTGGTAATTTGATAGGGATTGCATTGAATCTGTAGATTGCTTTGGATAGTATAGTCATTTTCACAATATTGATTCTTCTAATCCAAGAACATGGTATGTCTCTCTATCTGTTGGTATCATTTTTAATTTCTTTCATCAGTGTCTTATAGTTTTCTGCATACAGGTATTTTGTCTCCCTAGGTAGGTTTATTCCTAGGTATTTTATTCTTTTTGTTGCAACGGTGAATGAGATTGTTTCCTTAATTTCTCTTTCTGATCTTTCATTGTTAGTGTATAGGAATGCAAGATATTTCTGTGCATTTATTTTTTATCCTGCAACTTTACCAAATTCATTTATTAGCTGTAGTAGTTTTCTGGTGGCATCTTTAGGATTCTCTATGTTTATTGTCATGTCATCTGCAAACACTGACTGTTTTACTCCTTTTCCAATTTGTATTCCTTTTCCTTCTTTCGTCTTTGATTACCCTGGCTAGGACTTCCAAAAGTATGTTGAATAATACTGGTGAGAGTGGACATCCTTCTCTTGTTCTTGATCTTAGAGGAAATAGTTTCAGTTTTTCACCATTGAGAATGATGTTTGCTGTGGGTTTGTCATATATGGCCTTTATTATGTTGAGGTAGGTTCCATTTATGTCCACTTTCTGGAGATTTTTTTATCATAAATGGGTGTTGAACTTTGTCAAACACTTTTTCTGCATCTATTGAGATGATCATAAGTTTTTTATTCTTCAATTTGTTAAATGATGTAAAACATTGATTGATTTGTGTATGTTGAAGAATCCTTGTATCCCTGCAATGAATCCCACTAGATCATGGTGTATGGTCCTTTTAATGTGTTGTTGGATTCTGTTTGCTCATATTTTGTTGAGAATCTTTGCATCTATATTCATCAATGATATTGGCCTGTAATTTTCTTTTTTTTTTATTATCTTTGTCTGTTTTTTGGTATCAGGGTGATGGTGGCCTCATAGAATGAGTTTGGGAGTGTTCCTTCCTCTGCTATTTTTTGGAAGAGTTTCAGAATGTTAGGTGTTAGTTCTTCTCTAAATGTTTGATAGAGTTCACCTGTGAAGCTTTCTGGTCTTGAACTTTTGTGTGTTGGAATATTTTTAATCAAAGTTTCAATTTCTTTATTTGTGTTTGGTCTGTTAATATTTTCTCTTTCTTCCTGGTTCAGTTTTGAGAGGTTATACCTTTATAAGAATCTGTCCATAACTTCCAGGTTGTGCATTTTATTGGCATAGAGTTGCTTGTAGTAGTCTCTTAGGATGCTTTTAATTTCTGTAGTACCTGTTGTAACTTCTTTTTCATTTCTAACTTTATTGATTTGAGTCCTCTCCCTCTTTTTCTTGATGAGTCTGGCTATTGGCTTATCAATTTTGTTTATCTTCCCAAAAAAACAGCTTTTAATTTTATTAATCTTTGCTATTGTTTTCTTTCTTTCTATATCTTTTATTTCTGCTCTGATATTTATGATTTCTTTCCTTCTGCTAAATTTGGGTTTTGTTTGTTCTTCTTTCTCTAATTCTTTCAGGTGTAATGTAAGTTTGTTTTATTTGAGATTATTCTTCTTTCTTGAGGTAGGCTTGTATATCTATAAACATCCCTCTTAGAATTGCTGTTGTTGCATCCCATAGGTTTTGCATCATCATGTTTTCATTGTCATTTGTCTCTAGGTGTTTTTCAATTTCCTCTTTGATTTCTTCAGTGATTGCTTCACTTGGTTATTTAGTGATGTATTGTTTAGGCTCCATGTGTTAGTTCCCTTCACATTTTTTCCCTGTAATTCATTTCTAATCTCATAGCATTGTGGTCAGAAAAGATGCTTGATACGCTTTCAATTTTCTTAAATTTACTGAGGCTTGAATTGTGACCCAAGATATGATCTATCCTGGAGAATGTGCCTTGAGCACTTGAGAAGAAAGTGTTATCTGCGGTTTTTGGGTGGAATGACCTATAAATATCAGTTAAAACTATCTGGTCTATTGTGTCATTTAAAGCTTGTGTTTCCTTATTAATTTTCTGTTTGGATGATCTGTCCATTGGTGTAAGTGAGGTGTTAATGTCCCCCACTATTATTGTGTTACTGTAAATTTCCTCTTTTATAGCTGTTAGCAGTTTCCTTATGTATTGTGGTGTTCCTATTTTGGGTGCATATATATTTATAATTGTTATATCTTCTTCTTGGATTGATCCCTTCATCATTATGTAGTGTCCTTCCTTGTCTCTTGTAACATTCTTTATTTTAAAGTCTATTTTACCTGATACGAGTATTGCTACTCCAGCTTTCTTGTGATTTCCATTTGCATGGAACATCTTTTTCCATCCCCTCACTTTCAGTCTGTATGTCAGACAGCATATATATGGGTCTTGTTTTTGTGTCCATTCAGCAGGCCTGTGTCTTTTGGTTGGAGTATTTAATCCATGCATGTTTATGGTAGTTATTGATATGTATGTTCTTATTACCATTTTCTTAATCGTTTTGCATTTTTTTGGTAGGTCATTTTCTTCTCCTGTGTTTCCTACTTAGAGAGGTTCCTTTAGCATTTGTTGTAAAGCTGGTTTTGTGGTGCTGAATTCTCTTAGCTTTTGCTTGTCTGTAAAGCTTTGATTTCTTCATCGAATCTGAATGAGATCGTTGCTGGGTAGAGTAATCTTGGTTGTAGGTTTTTCCCTTCCATCTCTTTAAGTATATCATGCCTCTCCCTTCTGGCTTGCAGAATTTCTGCTGAAAAATCAGCTGCTAACCTTATGGGAGTTCCCTTGTATGTTATTTGTCACTTTTCCCTTGCTGCTTTCAATAATTTTTCTTTTTCTTTAATTTTTGTCAATTTGATTACTATGCATCTCAGCGTGTTTCTCCTTGGGTTTATCCTGTATGGGACTCCCTGCACTTCCTGGACTTTGGTGGCTATTTCCTTTCCCATGTTAAGGAAGTTTTCGGCTATAGTCTCTTCAAATATTTTCTCAGGTCCTTTCTATCTCTCTTCTCCTTCTGGGACCCCTATAATGTGAATGTTGCTGTGTTTAATGTTGTCCCAGAGGTCTCTTAGTCTGTCTTCATTTCTTTCCATTCTTTTTTTCTTTATTCTGTTCCACAGCCATGAATTTCATCATTCTGTCTTTCAGATCACTTAACTGTTCTTCTGCTTCAGTTATTCTACTATTGATTTTTTCTAGTGTAATTTTCATTTCAATTATTGTATTGTTCATCTCTGTTTGTTTGTTCTTTAATTCTTCTAGTTCTTTGTTAAGCATTTCTTGTATCTTCTTGATCTTTGCCTCTATTCTTTTCCTGAAGTCCTGGATCATCTTCACTATCATCATTCTGTATTCTTTTTCTGGAAGGTTGCCTATCTCCAGTTCATTAATTATTTTCCTGGGTTTTTTTCTTGTTCCTTCATCTGGTACATATTCCTCTTCCTTTTCATCTTGTCTCTCTTTCTGTGAATGTGGTTTCTGTTCACATGCTACAGGATTGTAGTTCCTCTTGCTTCTGCTATCTGCCCTCTGATGGATGAGGCTATCTGAGAGGTTTGTGCAAGTTTCCTGATGGGAGGGACTGTTGGTGGGTAGAGCTGACTGTTGCTCTGGTGGGCCGAGCTCATTAAAACTTTAATCCACTACTGCTGATGGGTGGGGCTGGGTTCCCTCCCTGTTGATTGTTTGGTCTGAGGTGACTCAACACTGGAGCTTACCTGGGTTATTTGGTGAGGCTAATGGCAGACTCTGGAAGGGCTCATGGCAAGGGGTACTTCCCAGAACTTCTGCTGCCAGTGTTCTTGTCCTCATGGTGATACAGAGCCACACCCCACCTCTGTAGGAGAACCCCCAACACTAGCAGGTAGGTCTGGTTCAGTTTCTCTGGGGTCACTGCTCCTTGCCCTGGGTCCTGATGCACACACCACTTTGTGTGTGCCCTCCAAGAGTGGAGTCTCTCTTTCCCACAGTCCTGTTGAAGTCCTGAAATCAAATCCCGCTACATTTCAAGGTCTGATTCTCTAGGTATTCCTCCTGCCATTGCCCGATCCCCAGGGTCGGAAGCCTGACGTGGGGCTCAGAACTTTCACTCCAGTGGGTGGACTTCTGTGGTATAAGTGTTTTCCAGTTTGTGGGTTACCCATCCAGCAGTTATGGGATTTCATTTTATTGTAATTGTGTCCCTTCTAATGTCTCATTGTGGCTTTTCCTTTGACTTTGGATGTGGGGTATCTTTATTGGTGAGTTCCAGTGTCTTCCTGTAGATGATTGTTCAGCAGTTAGTTGTGATTCCAGTGTTCTCACAAGAGGGAGTGAGAGCACGTCATTCTCCTCCACCATCTTGAACCAATCTCTGTGATGTTGTTGAGAGTCGTTTATTAATTTCTAGAAGTTTCATTATCAATACTTTGGAATTTTTTACACAGAAACAATTCTATCATCTGAGAGTAATGAGAGCTCAACTTTTTCTTTACTAATCTGTATATCATTTATGTTTTTTTTTCCTTGGCTTGTTGCATTAGCTTAGACTTCCAGTCTGATGTTGAAAATGAGTGGTGAGATGATAGGATATTATTTCTTTATTCTCCATCTTAAGTGGAGAAGTGTCCTGATCCTTACCATTATGTATATTGTTAGCTGTATGTTTTTGTTGATTTTTTTTATCAGCTGAAACATTTCCCTTCTTTTTTTAGTTTCCTGAAAATTTTACTCATGAACAAGTGTTGAATTTTGTCAAAATATTTTTCTGTGTTAATATGTACAAGAATAGCATTATATCATCTTCTTGACAAGAATAAGTTTCTAATCATGCCCTCTAATATTACTTCGTTTTACTTAGAGTGATCTTTCAGACTAAGTGTACTCAAAAGTAAAAACTGCTTGTTTTTGTAATTGGTTCTTGTATATGAAGAAAAGAGATGTTTAGAGATCTCATAATTAAACATCCATATCTATATTTCTCTAAGTATTTAATATTTACTTAAATGGACATTTTTTAAATCAATAATTATTAATTACAAAATAATGATTAAACTTAGTAGAACATATATTCTGCAGTGAAGACCTCATAAACACTAACTTCATAGCTCTAAAATTTATCATGTGTGTGTTCTTCTCTCTCAAGTTAGAAAATACATTTGATATAATTTTTATATAATAAAATATTTTTATTTCCAATTAATGTCAGGGGTGGGAGAACCAAACCAGTCAACAGATAAAAATAAAAGAAGTCTGAATCTTTTTTTCTCTCTGTAATGCCTCCTACACTAATGGCTAATTCAATTCTCAATGCTCTTTGAATATCAATTTAAATTCAAGCTTACTTCAAGTCTTTCTTTGTTCTATTAGCCTATGAACATCTATCCTTTAAGGGTGGTTCAGTATCAGCTAATTTCACACAATTCCATATATTAAATTAATGTGGATGTCTGCCTCCTCAGTGAGAACATGAACCCTATGAGAGCAAGATCACCTAGTGATTTTTATCTGACATCAGAACACCTATGTCAAAAGCTGAGGCCCCAGACTCATGGCCCCTTAATAACTGCATTTTTGTTCCTGATCTATACCTTCCATTTTCTGTTGTAACCAACACTGTCTACTTACCAACACCTAATTAAAACTTACTGGTAGATACCTGTCTCTAAATCTTTGTCCCAATACAGTAAATCATCTACATATGAACCTTCAACTTGTGAATTTCCAAAGATGCCAATGTGCATTCATGTGTCCTAAGTTAACATAAGTCATAACATAAGTTAGTTCACGTGTCTGGCATACATTGTCACATGTGTGCATCCTTTACAAGTGATTGTGCTTTTGTGCACTTCATTGTACAGTACTGTATATAGTACAGTAGTACAGTATCTTTATTTCAAGCCCAGGATGTCCAGAAGCAACCGTAAAAGCAGCAATGATGTAGCTGGTACTGCTAAGAAGTGCAAGCTATTGTACTGTACTACTGTACTCTTCAAGGTGCTGTAATGTAAGATTAAAAATGTTTTCTTTATTTTTTGTGTGTTTGCTTGTTTTTTATGTATTATTTGTGTGAAAAGTATTTTAAACTTATTACAGTTGTTAGTTGTGTACCAAGGCTAACCTTGGTGGACTTATGAACAAAATTGGACTTACAAAGCTCTCTCAGAATTGAACTCATTCGTATGTACGGCACTTACTGTATTCCTTTAACTCCCTTTTGCATATGTAAGTCTGATCCACAAGCTCATCTCACATCTATCCTATTCAGAAGATCTTCTCACTTTATCCCATAGGATTCACTGTTAACACATTTATTACCTGTATAGAAATCTATTGTATTTTGTATTTTATGTAATTTCTTGTGCTTTTTTGTTGTCAATTAATCTTCATAAAATTATTTCTTTTCTCCAAAGTGAATAAAACATTTTCTGCAAACAAAAATCATTTATTTGATTTGTTATATTCTCCATATGACTAATACTGAACAATACACATGCAATTTATAATTGATGAATTTAATTTATTTAGCCACAAACATTTCATCCAATAATGGTTGAATGATCAGCTCATGTCAGGCTTGAAGACACTGTACAGAGAGGTCAATGTTAAGAATCCAAAAAAGAGGTTGTGGAAATGAGCCAAGGACAATCTCAAAGGGATAATCTGCATGGGCAGGAGTAGGGAATTAATATATTTCTTATTTCCCAAAAGCAGAGAGAGGTAACCCTCTTGGTTGAAGAAAATGATTGATTCTGAAGAGAAACAAAAATTTACAGGTAAAAAGTAGGTGAAACATGAAATCTAATTGTAAATGGGTAGATGAAAAATTGAACTAACCAAAAATAAATTAGGAACTGACTTAATCTGAGCATTTTAGTTAAGAATCCATCCTTAGATTATCTTGTTTTCCTTCAAAACATTTGTTAGCATTTATTATGGATAAAGCATTATTCTAGGAATTGTGGGGCTTCAGAGATGTATAAATCATGGCTTTTTGTCTTCACAATTAAGTGCCAATACTACCTCTGCCATGAACTTTCTGTAAAATTTTGGATTAGGCATTTTGTCTCTCAGGTTTCCATGCTCTTCTTCATTAAAATAATGGGGTTGGGCTAGATGAGCTTTTTCCTCTAACACCGCACAACAGGATGAAACAAATGTCCCAGTCATTTTCCTTCTTAAGATACTTTTCCCTCCATGCCCCCAAATGTTTGTTTGCTGTCACAGACAAAGCTTTTAATACTAAACTGAGTCTGCTAACAGTATGAGATTTTGACATTCACCACACCTACTGCCAAGGAAGAAAGAAGCCTCTGGGAAGGCTAATTGTGGGAACTGTCATTCTGAGGGTTTGAGCAAGTGAAAAATTAGCTGATGCCCAGTGGGAGGTGTGGAAGCTTGTGGGTGAAACATTCAGGAGATGTAAGTGTTTTGGAAGCTGCCAAGAACAATCTGGTAGTTATCTCAGTAGTGAGATCAAAACTTGGGAGGGAAAGACTTGCTGGTAAAAGAAGTCTACCTGTTGGAGAGATCTGTCTTCACCTGCAGTGTGTGCAAGGAGAGGAAGAGTTGTTAGGGAAGCAGGATGAACCTGTGAGATTTCACATTGATGGTTCTAGCTTCCCCCTTAATAATACACTCTAAACAGGATTTCTCTCACACCTAATGCAAACTAGTGTTTTGGTTCTCATTTTTACAGGTCCTACTAGTAATTTTTCAGTTCTGGCTCACACAATAATGCTCTCCCCAGGTTGTGGTGATCAGGCTCTGGTGTGCAGAAATATCTAGATGAAAAGTTATTTTGTACAGCTCCAGTTCCTTTAAGTTATGTTCCATTCCTTCCCCTCTCTCCCTAAACAAAAGTGGGCCTCCTTTTTTTCCAACCTATGAAAATGTTATAAATCCTAAGAAATGCAACCCAAATCTCATTTACTATGTCCTCTTTCCTTCCATGATGCAAAGTATATGAGATATAATATTGAAAGGTAAGAAGTAACTTTCCATGATTATTGTTGTTTATGTCTTCTTTTTGTTAATTAGCTAGTATGTAACGTTTTATTTTATTAGATTTTGATGTGACTTTCCAACTAGTCAATAAATATCTTGCGGACACACAGCAGGAGGCCTTTGTATCTGCCATAGCACCTTGTTTTCTCTGGAGCACATATTAGATATTTAAACGATACTTTTCAAGAGATCGTTGGCTCAATTTTCTCAGTTTAAAAAAAATGAGAGCTTACTACTCTAGAGACTTTTATGTTTGATTGACTGTCTCAAAATGGACTGGGCAGATTTTAATGATGTCAAGTAATTGATAAAGGTTTACAACCTTTTTCATTCCTTTAAAAAGGGCAGATTACCTCACAGGCCACAGTGCAAATGTCAATGACTCACTGCAGGGAATTGGGTCTAGCTGGTGCATGGCTTAATCACTGGAGAGTGCTAATGAAATATTGATCCCAATATAACACTCTATGGGAGAGTGTGTAAGTTAATATCTGCCCCCTAATACATGTGGGTATATTAAAATTATTGGGCTGTGAAATCTTCAGAGATGGAAGTTCACAGCTCTCTTCAGCCCCATGAAAACCATTAATTCAATGTTGTTTGATGGGATTCACCACTAAAGCACAGTTTGTTATGAGTAATGCATTCAACTACTCCAATGAATGAAAAAAGAAAAAAAAAGTAGAAGATTTGTCCTGGTCCATGTGACACCAGTGGTCCTGAATTGGACAAATATCTGATTCAGATTCCCTGTAAATAGAGGGTTCACAAATTGAGTGGACTAAATGGTATTTAAAGAGATCATAGAGTGTGACCTGCAGATAAATAGCCATTAAGTGTGCTTAGGAAAAGGACCAGAGTTGAGAGAAGGAAAAACATTCTAATACCATTCTATTCTATTTTATAATTCTAGTCCCTTTCTGAGTACTAGATTTTTTTCTGACCTAGGAAAATCATGCCTTGAATAATAACCTTCACCTCCTTTTGGCTTGTCTTAGCTTAAGTCTGCCTCTTTAACTTGATTTTAACATATTCCAGCCCAATACAAATATTGGCTTTAGAAATGAAGGAAAGTAAATACAGAATAAACTGAAATGGGTTGGTATGGTCAGTGGTGCACTTTCACTCATTACAGAATGAAGGACTGTCAGACCATGATATTGATGGTGAAGTAATCAGGTGACATACTACCTGTTACCTACTGAGACTATGGCCACATGGACACATTTGGTGACATTTTGGAGGGCTAGAATCAAAATAGCAAGAACACAGACTCTGTTAATTACTTTTGTGTTCCTTCAGTAAGGTACACAAAAGAAACAAGTTCTAAATTAGAATTTCCCACTAGAAGAAAATGTAGAAAGTCTGGGTTGCTAGATTATATTTCTAAAATGCTAGAAGAAATGCATATGACTAATAGTATTTCGATTGTTTGATTTCTTACTTCTATAGATAACATTGACATGCTTTTCAAGAAATGGACGTATACTAGAAAATAGCATGGGAAAATTGGGAAGAGGAAGAAATATCAGGAAACCAAACCTACCAGCTTTTTCCTGAGGAGCTCCTGCTATACCCATCTGCCCCCAGCTCCACTTGCCATTGCAAAGTATATTTTATGACTAAACCTGGAATGTAACAAGAGAGCAAAATTCTGGAAAGGTGTAATACTGTGTTCTGTTTTGTTGTTGTTTTTTTTATTGAAGTATATTTGGCATTCAACATTATGTTAGTTTCAGGTGTACAACACAGTGATATGATAATCAAATACCATACAAAATAATCATAATTTCAATAATCATCTGTCCTCATGCAAAATTATTATAGTACCATTACCTACATTCTTTATGCTATATGTTACATCCCTGTGATTTTTTCATTTTATAACTGGAATTTTGTATCTCTTAATCCCCTTCACCTATTTTGCCCAGCCCTGAACTCCACCTCCCCTCTGGCAAACACCAGTGTGCTTTCTTTATCTATAAATTTGTTTCTGATTTGTTCTATTTACTTATTTATAATATTCCATATATAAATGGAATCAGCCAGAATTTTCTTTCTCTGTCTGACTTATTTCCCTTAGCATAATATTAGGTTGGCCTAAAAGTTCCTTTGGTTTTTAAGTAAAAATAAAAGACACATTTTCCATTTTCACCAAGAACTTTCTTGAACAATGTGTTCACCATTTTGTTCCACTACCTTCTGCCATTTTTCAGGTAATTTCATAATTCCATCCTCCCAAAACTGTTTATCTTTTTGAATAAAAAACTGTTCCAGGTGCCTTTTACAGTCTTCCAGGGAATTGAAATTTTTTCCATTAAGAGAATTTTGTAAAGACCAAAATAAATGGAAATCCGAAGGTGCAATTTCTGGTGAATACAGCAGATGAATCAGAACTTCCCGGCCAAGCTGTAACAGTTTTTGCTGAGTCATCAGGGAAACATGCAGTCCTGTGTTATCCGGATGGAAGATTGTGTGTTTTCTGTTGACTAATTCCAGATACTTTTCATCAAGTGCTGCTTTCAGTTGGTCTAATTGGGAGCAACATTTGTTGGAATTAATTGTTTGGCTTTCTGGAAGGAGCTGATAATAGAGGACTCCGGTCCAATCTCACCATATATACAACATCACCTTCTTTGGATGAAAACCTGTCTTTGGTGTGGTTGATGGTGGTTCATCTCCTTTCCCCATGGTCTCTTCCATTCCACATTATTGTACAGTATCCACTTTTCATTGCCCATCACAATTTGTTTTAAAAACAGAACATTTCTGTTATGTTTCAGTAGAGGATCACATGAATGTATATGGTCAAGAAGGTGGAACCCAAACATCAAAGAGATTAACATAAGCAAGCTGGTGCAAATGATTTTCAGTACTTGATTTGGATATTTTGAATATGTCAGCTATCTCCAGCGTGGCATAACATTGATTGTTATCAATTAATGTCTGGATATGATTGCTATCAACTTCAACTGGTCTAACCAACCGTGGAGCATCATCCAGCAAGAAATCTCCAGTATGAAACTTCACAAACCAATTTGACACATTCAGTCAGTCATAGACCTTCTCCATACACTGCACAAATCATTTTTTTGTGTTTCAGTGCATTTTTATCTTTCTTGAAATAAATCATAATATGCAAAAATGTTGCTTTTTTCTTCCACCTTCAATATTAAAATGGCTACACAAAAATTCACCAGTTTTGATGTTTTTTTTTTTTAAATGCACGCTGATATGACAGCCGTCACAATACAATCTAACAAAATTGTTTCAAATGAAGTTAAAGACAACTAAGTGCTACTAAAGCTATATTACAGAAAAAAAATGAATGAACTCTTTGGCCAACTGATACCTTCTAGGTCCACTCATGTTGTCACAAATGGCAATATTTCATTCTTTTTATAGCCGAGTAGTATTTCCCTCTCTTTCTCCCTCTCTCTCTCTCTCTCTTCTTAATCTGTTCATCTTTCAATGTGTGTTTCAGTTGTTTCAATATCTTGGCTATTGTAAATAATGCTTCAATCAACATAGGGGTGCATATACCTTTTCAAATTAGTGTTTTTGTTTTCTGTTGGTGAATACGCAGATGTGGAATCACTGCACTGTATGATAGTCATATTTTTAGTTTTTTGAGGAAGTTCCATACTATTTTTCATCTTGGCTTCACCAGTTTACACTCCCACCAACAGTGCACAAGAGTTTCCTTTACTCCAAGTTCTTGAGAACACTTGTTATTTGTTATCTTTTAGAGGGTGGCCGTTCTGACAGGTGTGAGGTACTATCTCAGAGGTAATATCTCATTGTGGTTTTGATTTGCATTTCCCAAATGATTAGTGATGATGAACACATTTCCATGTATCAATTGGCTATTTGTATGTTTTTTTTTTTTTTAGAGAAATGCCTACTCAGGTCCTCTGCCCATTTTTAAATCATGTTGTTTGTTTTTTAATACATAATTGTGCATTTTCTTTATATATAACTTAGATATTAACCACTTATCAGATATATCATTTGAAAATATTTTCCCCATTCAAAAGGTTGCCTTTCGGTTTTGTTGGTGGTTTCCTTTGCTGTGTAAAATCTTCTTAGTTTGATGCAGTCCCATTTGTTTATTTTTGTTTTGTTTCCCCTGCTGAGGAAACATATCCAGAAAAATATTAATAAGACCAATGTCAAAGAGCATATTGCCTATGTTTTTTGTTTGTTTGTTTTTGTTTCTATTTTTTAATGTTATGGTTTCAGGTCTTACATTTAAATTTTAATCCATGTTGAACTTCTTTTTGTGCATGGTGTGAAAGAGTAGTCCAGTTTCATTCTTTTGCATGTAGCTGTGCATTTTTCCCAACAGCATTTATTGAAGAGGCTGCTTTTTTTTTTTCCCCATTGTGTATTATTGCCTCCTTTGTCATAGATTAATTGACTAGTTAACTTCTGGCTTTTCTATTCTGCTCCATCAAACTATGTTTCAATTTTTGTGCCAGTACCATACACTTTTTTGTTTGTTTGTTTGTTTTGTTTTGTTTTATTTACTTTATTGGAGTACAATTGCTTTACAATTGTGTGTTAGTTTCTGCTTTATAACAAAGTGAATCAGTTATACATATACATATGTTCCTATAACTCTTCACTCTTGTGTATCCCTCCCTCCCACCCTCCCTCTCCCATGCCTCTAGGTGGTCACAAAGCACCGAGCTGATCTCCCTGGGCTATGCGGCTGCTTCCCACTAGCTATCTATTTTATGTTTGGTAGTGTATATATGTCCCTGCCACTCTCTCACTTTGTCACAGCTTACACTTCCCCTTCCACATGTCCTCAAGAACACTCCCTAGTAGGTCTGTGAATTTATTCCTGTCTAACCCCTAGGAATTTCATGACTTTTTTTCTTAAATTCCATATATATGTGATAGCATATGGTATTTGTCTTTCCCTTTCTGATGTACTTCACTCTGTATGACAGACTCTAGGTCCATCCACCTCATTAAAAATAGCTCAATTTTGTTTCTTTTTATGGCTGAGTAATATTCCATTGTATATATGTGCCACATCTTCTTTATCCATTCATCCAATGATGGATACTTAGGTTGGTCCCATCTCCAGGCTATTGTAAATAGAGCTGAAATGAACATTTTGGTAAATGACTCTTTTGAATTATAGTTTTCTCATGGTATATGCCCAGTAGTGGGATTGCTGGGTCATATGGTAGTTCTATTTGTAGTTTTTTAAGGAACATCCATACTGTTCTCCATAGTGGCTGTACCAATTCACATTCCCACCAGCAGTGCAAGAGTGTTCCCTTTTCTCCACACCCTCTCCAGCATTTATTGTTTCTAGATTTCTTGATGATGGCCATTCTGACTGGGGTGAGATGATATCTCATTTTAGTTTTGATTTGCATTTCTGTAATGATTAATGATGTTGAGCATTCTTTCAAGTGTTTGCTGGCAGTCTGTATATCTTCTTTGGAGAAATGCCTATTCAGGTCTTCTGCCCATTTTTGGATTGGGTTGTTTGTTTTTTTGTTATTGAGCTACAGGAGTTACTTTTAAATTTTGGAGATTAATCCTTTGTCAGTTGCTTCATTTGCAAATATTTTCTCCCATTCTGAGGGTTGTCTTTTGGTCTTGTTTATGGTTTCCTTTGCTGTGCAAAAGCTTTTAAGTTTCATTAGGTCCCATTTTTTATTTCTGTTTTTATTTCCATTTCTCTAGGAGGAGGGCCAAAAAGAATCTTGCTGTGATTTATGTCATAGAGTGTTCTCCCTATGTTTTCCTCTAAGAGTTTGATAGTTTCTGGCCTTACATATAGGTCTTCAGTCACTTTTGAGCTTATTTTTGTGTATGATATTAGGGAATGATCTAATCTCATACTTTTACATGCAGCTGTCCAGTTTTCCCAGCACCACTTTTTGAAGAGGCTGTCCTTTCTCCACTGTACATTCTTGCATACTTTATCAAAGATAAGGTGACCATATGTGTGTGGGGTTGTCTCTGGGCTTTCTATCCTGTTCCATTGATCTATATTTCTGTTTCTGTGCCAGTACCATACTGTCTTGATTACTGTAGCTTTGTAGTATAGTCTGAAGTCAGGGAGCATGATTCCTCCATTTTTCGTTATCAAGAGTGCTTTGGCTATTCGTGGTCTTTTGTGTTTCCATACAAATTGTGAAATTTTTGTTCTAGTTCTGTGAAAAATGTCAGTGGTAATTTGATAGGGATTGTATTGAATCTGTAGATTGCTTTGTGTAGTAGATTCATTTTCACAATGTTGATTCTTCCAATCCAAGAACATGGTATATCTCTCCATCTATTTATATCAACATTAATTTCTTTCATCAGTGTCTTATACTTTTCTGCATACAGGTCTTTTGTCTCCGTAGGTAGGTTTATTCCTAGATATTTTATTCTTTTTGTTGCAATGATAAATGGGAGTGATTTCTTGAATTCACTTTCAGATTTTTCAACATTAGTGTTTAGGATTGCCAGATATATGTGTGCATTAATTTTGTAACCTGCTACTTTACCAAATTCACTGATTAGCTCTGGTAGTTTTCTGGTAGCATCTTTAGGATTCTCTATGTATAGTATCATGTCATCTGCAAACAGTGACAGCTTTACTTCTTCTTTTCCAATTTGGATTCCTTTTATTTCCTTTTCTTCTCTGATTGCTGTGGCTAAAACTTCCAAAACTAGGTTGAATAAGAGTGGTGAGAGTGGGCAACCTTGTCTTTTTCCTGATGTTAGTGGAAATGCTTTCAGTTTTTCAACTTTGAGAACCATGTTGGCTGTCAGTTTGCCATATATGGCTTTATTATGTTGAGGAAAGTTCCCTCTATGCCTAATTTCTGGAGGGTTTTTACCATAAATAGGTGTTGAATTTTGTTGAAAGCTTTCTCTGCATCTATTGAGATGACCATATGGTTTTTCTCCTTCGGTTTGTTAATATGGTGCATCACATTGATTGATTTGCATATATTGAAGAATCCTTGCATTCCTGGAAAAAAAACCCCACTGATCATGGTGTATGATCCTTTTAATGTGCTGTTGGATTCTGTTTTCTAGTATTCTGTTGAATATTTTTGCATCTATGTTCATCAGTGTTATTGGCCTGTAGTTTTTTTCTTTGTGACATCCTTGTCTGGTTTTGGTATCAGGGTGATGGTGGCCTTGTAAATGAGTTTGGGAGTGTTCCTCCCTCTTCTATAGTTTGGAAGAGTTCGAGAAGGATAGGTTTTAGCTCTTCTCTAAATACTTGATAGAATTCACCTGTGAAGCCATCTGGTCCTGGGCTTTTGTTTGTTGGAAGATTTTTAATCACAGTTTCAATTTCAGTGCTTGTGATTGGTGTGTTCATATTTTCTATTTCTTCCTGATTCAGTGTTGATAGGTTTTGCATTTCTAAGAATTTGTCCATTTACTCCTCATTGTCCATTTTATTGGCATAGATTTGCTTGTAGTAATCTCTCATGATCTTTTGTATTTATGCAGTGTCAGTTGTTACTTCTCCTTTTTCATTTCTAATTCTATTGATTTGAGTCTTCTCCCTTTTTTTCTTGATGAGTCTCATTAATGGTTTATCAACTTTGTTTATCATCTCAAACAGCCAGCTTTTAGTTTTATTGATCTTTGCTATCATTTCCTTCATTTGTTTTTCATATATTTCTGATCTAATCTTTCCTTCAGATTTCTTTCCTTCTGCTAACTTTGGGTTATTTTTGTTCTTCTTTCTCTAATTGCTTTAGGTGAAAGGTGTGGTTGTTTATTCGTGATGTTTCCTGTTTCTTAAGGTAGGATTGTATTGCTATAAACTTCCCTCTTAGAACTTCTTTTGCTGCCTCGCAAAGGATTCGGGTCATCGTGTCTCCATTGTTATTTGTTTCTAGGTATTTTTTTTATTTCCTCTTTAATTTCTTCAGTGATCACTTCGTTATTAAGTAGTGTATTGTTTAGCCTCCATGTGTTTGTACTTTTTACAGAACATTTCCTGAAATTGAAATCTAGTCTCATAGCATTGTGGTCGGAAGAGATACTTGATACAATTTCAATTTTCTTAAATTTATCAAGGCTTGCTTTGTGACCCAAGATATGATCTATCCTGGAGACTGTTCCATGAATACTTGAGAAAAATTTGTATTCTGTTGTTTTTGGATGGAATGTCCCATAAATATAATTAAGTCCATCTTGTTTAATTATCATTTTAAGCTTGTGTTTCCTTATTTATTTTCATTTTGGATGATCTATCCATTGGTGAAAGTGGGGTGTTAATGTCCCCTACTATGAATGTGTTACTGTCAATTTCCCCTGTCATGGCTGTTACTAATTGCCTTATGTATTGAGATGCTCCTTTGTTGGGTGTATAAATATTTACAGTTGTTATATCTTCTTCTAAGATCAATCCCTTGATTATTATGTAGTGTCCTTCTTTGTCTCTTCTAATAATCTTTATTTTAAAGTTTATATTTTCTGATATGAGAATAGCTACTCCAGCTTTCTTTTGGTTTCCATTTTCATAGAATATCCTTTTCCATCCCCTCAGTTTCAGTCTGTATTTGTCTCTAGGTCTGAAGTGGGTCTCTTGTAGACATCATATACATGGGTCTTGTGTTTGTATCCATTCAGCCAGTCTGTTTCTTTTGGTGGGAGCATTTAATCCATTTACATTTAAGGTAGTCATCGATATGTGTGTTCCTATTCCCATTTTCTTAATTGTTTTGGGTTTGTTATTGCAAGTCTTTTTCTTCTCTTGTGTTTCTTGCCTAGAGAAGATCCTTTAACATTTCTTGTAAAGCTGGTTTCGTGGTGCTGTACTCTCTCAGCTTTTGCCTGTCTGTAAAGGTTTTCATTTCTCCATCAAATCTGAATGAGATCTTTGCTGGGTAGAGTAATCTTGGCTGTAGGTTTTTCTCCTTTGTCACTTTAAATATGTCCTGCCAGTCCCTTCTGGCTTACAGAGTTTCTGCTGAAAGATCAGGTGTTAACCTTATGGTGATGCCCTTGTGTGTTATTTGTTGTTTTCCCCTTGCTGCTTTTAATATGTTTTCTTTGTATTTAATTTTTGACAGTTTGATTAATATGTGTCTTGGCGTGTTCCTCCTTGGATTTATTCTTTATGGGGCTCTCTGTGCTTCCTCGACTTGATTAAGTGTATCCTATCCCATATTAGGGAAAATTTAAACTATAATCTCTTCAAATATTTTCTCAGTCCCTTTCTTTTTCTCTTCTTCTGGAAACCCTATAATTCGAATGTTGGTTTGTTTAATGTTGTCCCAGACGTCTCTGAGTCTATCCTCAGTTTTTTTTCATTCTTTTTTCTTTATAATGCTCTGCATTTGTTATTTCCACTATTTTATCTTCAGGTCACTTATCTGTTCTTCTGCCTCTGTTTTTCTGCTATTGATCCCTTCTAGTATATTTTTAATTTCATTTAGTGTGTTGTTCATCATTGCTTGTTTCCTCTTTAGTTCTTCTAAGTCCTGGTTAAAAGTTTCTTCCATTTTCTCTATTCTTTTTCCAAGATTTTGGATCATCTTTACTATCATTATTCTGAATTATTTTTCAGGTAGACTGCCTATTTCCTCGTCATTTGTTAGGTCTGGTGAGTTTTTATATTGCTCCTTCATCTGCTGTGTGTTTTTCTGTCTGCTCATTTTGCTTATCTTACTGTGTTTGTGGTCTCCTTTTTTCAGGCTGCCATTTCATAGTTACCATTGTTTTTGGTGTCTGTCCCCAGTGGCTACTGTTGGTTCAGTGGGTTGTGTAGGCTTGCTGGTGGAGGGGATTAGTGCCAGTGTTCTGGCACATGAGAGTGTATCTTGTCTTTCTGTTGGGCAGGTCCACATCTGGTGGTGTGTTTTGGGGTGTCTGTGGACTTATTATGATTTTAGGCAGCCTCTCTGCTAATTGGTGGTGTTGTGTTCCTGTCTTACTACTTGTTTGGCATAGGGTGTCCAGCACTGTAGCTTACTGGTCGTTGAATGAAGCTGAGTGTTGTTGTTGTTGAGATGGAGATCTCTGGGAGATTTTCGTCATTTGATAGTACATGGAGCTGGGAGGTCTCTTGTGGACCAGTGTCCTGAAGTTAGCTCTCCCACCTCAGAGGCACAGCACTGACTCCTGGCTACAGCACCAAGAGCCTTTCATCCACACGGCTCAGAATAAAAGGTAGAAAAAGTGGAAAGAAAGAAAGAAAGAGGATAAAATGAAATAAAATAAAGTAAGTTAAAATACAATAAATGTATTGAAATAAAACAATAATTATTAAGAAAAAAAATTTTAAGTAAAAAAACAAACAAAAAACGGACGGATAGAACCCCAGGACAAATGGTGAAACCAAAGCTATACAGACAAAATCTCACACAGAATCATACACATACACACTCACAAAAAAAGGAAAAGGGGAAAAAATAATAAATCTTGCTCTCAAAGCCCACCTCCTCAATTTGGGATGATTCATTGTCTATTCAGGCACTGCACCATTGCAGGGTACATCAAGTTGATTGTGGAGATTTAATCCACTGCTCCTGAGTTTTCTGGGAGAGATTTCCCTTTCTCTTTTTTGTTCCCACAGCTCCCGGGTCTCAGCTTTGGATTTGGCCCTGCCTCTGCATGTAGGTCACTGGAGGGCAACTGTTCTTCGCTCAGACAGGACGGGGTTAAAGGAGCAGCTGATTCAGGGGCTCTGGCTCACTCAGGCCATGGGAAGGGAGGGGCACAGAGTATGGGGAGAGCCTGCGGTGGCAGAGGATGGCAAGACATTGCACCAGCCTGAGACACACCATGCTTTCTCCTGGGGAAGTTGTCGCTGTATCCCAGGACCCTGGCAGTGGCAGGTTGCACAGGTCCCCCGGAAAGGAGGTGTGGAGAGTGACCTGTGCTCCCACACAGGCTTCTTGGTGGCAGCAGCAGCAGCCTTATTGTCTCATGCCCATCTCTAGGGTCTGTGCTATTAGCCGAGGCTCACGCCTGTCTCTGGAGCTCCTTTAAGTATTGCTCTTAATCCCCTCTCTTCACACACCAGGAAACAAAGAGGGAAGAAAAAGTCTCTTGCCTCTTTGGCAGGTCAAGACTTTTTCCCAGACACTCTCCAGGCTAGCTGTGGTGCACTAACCCCTTCAGGCTGTGTTCATGCCGCCAGTCCTCTCCCTGCCCTTGGACCCTAGCCTAAGCCTCAGCTTCCAGCCCCGCCTGCCCCTGCGGGTGAGCAGACAAGCCTATCGGGCTGGTGAGTGCTGGTTGGCACTGCTCCTCAGTGAGGAAATCTCTCCACTTTGCCCTCTGCACCTCTGTTGCTGCACTCTGCTCTGTGGCTCTGAAGCTTCTCCCCTCCACCACCCGCTGTCTCTGGCTGAGAAGGGGTTTCTAGTGTGAGGAAAGCTTTCCTCCTTCATGGCTCCCTCCTACTGTTGCAGGTCCCATCCCTATTCTTTTGTCTCTGTTTATTCTTTTTTCTTTTCCCCTACCCAGGTACATGGGTAGTTTTTTGCCTTTTGGGAGGTCTGAGTTCTTCTGCCAGAATTCAGTGTGTGTTCTGTAGATTTGTTCCACGTGTAGATGTATTTCTGATGTTTCTGTGGGGAGAAAGTTGATCTCCTCCTCTTACTCTTCTGTCATCTTCCCCTAGATCTTTAGTACCATAGAGTTTTGATGACTGTAGCTTTGTAGTATAGTTTGAAATCAGGGAGTGTGATATCTCCATCTTTATTCTTCTTTCCCAAGATTGTTTTGGCTATTTGGGGTCTTTTGTATTTCCATACAAATTTTAGAAAATTTGTTCTAGTTCTTTGAAAAGTGATGTTGATATTTTGACAGGGATTGCATTAAATCTGTGATTGCTTTGGGTAATATGGACAATTTAACCAGATTTATTCTTCTGATCCATGAGCACAATATATCTTTATATTTATCTGTGTACGTTTCAATTTCATTTATCAATGTGATAGTTTTTAGAGTACAGGCTTTTCACCTACTTGGTTAAATTTATTCCTAGGTATTTTATTCCTTTTGATGCAATTTTAATGGGATTATTTTCTAATTTGTCTTTCTGATAGATCATTGTTAGTGTATAGAAATGACACAGAATTCTGTATATTTGTATTCTACAATATTACTCAATTTATTTATTAGTTTTGATAGATTTTTTGTGGTATCTGTAGGGTTTTATATATATAGTATCATGTCATGTGTAAACAGCAACAGTATTACTTCTTCCTTTTCAATTTGGATTCCTTTTATTTATTTATTTATTTATATCTGATTTCTGTGGCTAAGACTTCTGATTCTATGTTGAATACAAGTGGTGAGAGTGGGAATCCTTGTCTTGTTGCTGAACTTAGAGGTAGTGTTTTCAGATTTTCAGCATTGAATATGATGTTAGATTTTGGTTTGTCACGTATGACCTTTATTATAGGTATGTTCCCTCTGTGTCCATTTTGTTGAGACTATTTATTATGAAAAAAATTTGAATTTGTCAAAAAATTTTTTTGCATCTATGTTTATCAGAGATATTGTTCTGTAAATTTATCTTTCTTTCTTTTCTTTTTTTTTTTTTTTGTTTGTTTGTTTGGTTTTTTTTTTTGTAGTGTCTATGTCTGGTTTTTGTATCATTGTGTCAGTGTATGCTGGCCTGGTAGAATGAATTTAGATATGTTCCTTCCTCTTCAAATTTTTTGGACAAATTTGAGAAAACTATGTATTAAATATTCTTTGCGTGTTTAGTAGAATTAACCTGTAAAGCTGTCTGGCCCTGGACTTTTGTTTGTTGTGATTTTTTTAATTGCTGATTCAATTTCATTGTTAGTAACTGTTCTGTTCAGATTCTCTATTTCTTCCTGATTTAGTTTTAGAAGATTATGTTTTAGGAAGTTATACATTTCTTTACATTGTCCAATCTCTTGGCATATCATTTTTGTAGTAATCTCTTATGAGCTTTCTGTGGTGTTGGTTGTAACTTCCCCTCTTTAATTTTGTTTTAATTTTTTTTTTAATTTTATATATTTGGATCCTCTTTCTTTTTCTTTGATGAGTCTGCCTAAGGTTTATCAATTTTGTTTATTTTTTCAGAGAACCTGATCCTAGTTTAATTGATCTTTGCTAATTATTTAGTCTCTATTTTATTTATTATTGCTCTGATCTTTATTATTTCCTTTCCTCTACTAACTTTGGGCTTTGTTTCTTCTTCTTTTTCTAGTTTCTTTAGGTGTAAAATTAGATTGTTTATTCGATATCTTTCTTGTTACCTGTGGTAGGTCTGTATTGGTATAAACTTCCCTTTTAGAACTAACTGCCTTTGCTGTGTTGCATAGATGTTGGAACATTGAGTTTCTATTTTCATTTTTCTCAAAATATTTCTTAATTTCCTCTTTGATTTCTTCAATAACATCTTGTTCTTTGGTAGTATGTTGTTTAGATTCCATGTGTTTGTGGTTTTATTCCAGTTTTTTTTCTCTTAGTTGCCTTCTAATCTCATACTATTGTGATCAGCAAAGATGCTTGATATGATTTTTATCTTCGTAAATTTATTGAGACTTGTTTGGTAGCCTAACATGTGATATATCTGGAGAATGTTTCATGAACACTTGAGAAGAATGTGTATTCTGCTCTTTTTGGATGGAATGTCATTATATATTAGGTTCATCTGGTCTAATATGTCATTTAATGTCAGTATTTATTGACTGATTTTCTGTCTGGATGATCTGTCCATTGATTTAAGTGGGATGTTAAAGAACCCTACTCTTATTGTATTACTGTCTGTTTCTCCTCTTATGTTTGTTAATATTTGCTTTATATATTTAAGTGTTATTATATTGGGTGCATACATATTTACAAGTGTTATGTCTTCTTGTTAGATTGATCCCTTTATCATTATGTAATGCCCTTCTTTGTCTTTTGTTATAGTCTTTGTTTATTACAGTCTCTGTTTTTTTAGTCTATTTTGTCTAATATAAGTATCACCACCTCAGCTTTCTTTTTATTTCCATTTGCATGGAAATCTTTTCCCATTTTCTCACTTTCAGCATGTGTGTGTACTTAAATCTAAAGTGAGTCTCTAGTAGAGACTCAGTCTTAATTTTTATCCATTCAGCCCAGCCACCCTCTATCTTTTGAATAGAGTATTTAGTCCATTTACATTTGAAGTAAATATTGATAGGTATGTGCCTATTGCCATTTTTTTCATTGCTTTCTGGTCATTTTGTTGTTCTCACCATTCCTTTTTTCTTCTTTTTCTCTCTTCACTTGTGATTTGATGACTATTTTTATTATGTTTGTACTATTTTCTTTTTAATTTTTGTGGATGTATTGTTGGTTTTTGGCTTGTGGTTACTGTGAAATTCTTATATAAAAACTTCTGTATATAGCGGTCTATTTTAACTTGATGTTCACTTAAGTTTGAGTGCATTCTAAAAGCACTACATTTTTACGTTTCCCCTCCATATTTAATGTTAACTTTACATCTTCTTATCTTGTGTATTCCTTAATTAATTATTGTAGATATATATGATTTTACTAGTTTTGTCTTTAACATTCATACTTACTATATAGGTGGTTGATCCATGACCTTTACAATATTTTTGCTTTTACCAGTGAGACATTTTTTTTTCTTTCATAACATTATATTTCTGGTGATGTCCTTTTATTTTCTGCTTAAAGAAGTCTCTTTTAAATTTCCTGTAAGGTGAGTTTAGTGGTGATCTCCTTTAGCTTTTCCTTGTCTAGGAAAATATCTCTCCTTCAATTCTGAATAAAAACTTCCTGGATAGAGTATATTGGGTTGTAAGTTTTTGTTTTTATTTTTTCCTTTCAGTACTTTGAATATGTCATATCACTCCCTTCTGGCCTGTAACATTTCTGCTGAAAAATCAGCTGATATTTTTATGTGGGTTCCTCTGTATGTAGCTAGCTATTTTTCTCTTGTCACTTTTAAAATGTTCACCTTATCAACTTTGTCATTTTAGTTAGAATATATCTTTGTGTGGATCTCTTTGGGTCCAAAATCTTTGGGACTCTCTGTGTTTCCTGGACCCGGATGCCTTTTTCCTTCTCCAGGTTAAGAAAGTTTTCAGTCATCATTTTCTCAAGTAGTTTTCTGTTCCTTTCTCTCTATTTTCTTTCTGGGACTCTTATAATGCAAATGTAGTATTCTTGATGTTGTCCCAGAGGTCCCTTAAACCTCCTCAATTTTTTGATTCTTTTTTTGTTGTTGTTCCAATTGGGTGATTTCCACTAGCCTGTCTTCCAGATCGTTGATCCCTTCTTTTGTGTCATCCAATCTGTTCTTAATTCCCTCTAGTGTATTTCTGTTATTGTATTCTTCAGCCCTGATTGTTTTGTTTTGTTTTGTTTTAATATTTTCTATCTTTTAATTTAAGTCCTCACTGTGTCCCTCCTTTCTTCTTCAGAGTTTGGTGAGTATCTTTATGAGCATTACTTTGAACTCCTTATCTAGAACGTTGATTATCTCCATTTCATTTAGTTATTTTTCTGAGAAACTGTTTTGTTCTTTCCTTTGCAATGTATTTCTTTATCTCCTCATATTGCCTAATTCCCTATGTTTGTTTCAATGTATTAGGCAGATCAACTACATCACACAGTATTGAAGAAATGGCTTTGTGTCATAGGTATTCTGTGTGGCCCAGCAGTGTTCTTTCTTCATTACCAGAGTCAGGTGCCCAAGGAATGTCCTTTGTGTGGGCTGCATATGTCCTTCTGCCATCCTGCAAGTGCTGCAGACACACTAGTGTGTGGAGCTGGCTTACACTGGAGCTGGCTGTAAGGCCCAGTCAGAAATCTTGCAGGCCCTCTGATGTATGGAGCCCACTCCCAGTGCAGGAGCCACTTTGCAGGGATGCTGGTGCTGGCTGAGTGCATCTGCCAGGTCTGGAGGAGCTCCACTACTGGCCAAATGCACATGCTGTGACTGGTTGGTTGGGGGAGCACTTTGGGGGAGCATTGGTTATGTCAGGTCTGCAAGTAAACCTGGGGAAGACCAAGTGGTGCTAAGAGGTTATATAGGGGATGTCATAAATGATACTAAGTCAGCCAGGTAGAAGGTGAGTCTCCCCAAAGAGAAAAAAAACCAAAAATTTGGTGCCCACTAGCTCCTCCATACCCACAGAAAGTTCTAATAGATCCCTGTTCTTTTGACACACATTTTAAAATTAGTAAGTGAATATCTTTTACATATGACACAGGCACATTTCAGACTGCTGTCTTTGTACTGGGACTCGGAGTGAGTGAGTTTTTGCATGTACCCTTCAAGAGCAGAGCCTCAGTTTCCTATAGCCCTCTGTCTCCTGGATATAGGCCTTACTAATATTCAAAGCCAGATGTTATGAGGGCTCCTCTTCCTAGTTCAGGTGTCCTGGACTTGGGAGCCTAATGTGGAGTTCAGAGTCTTCAATTCTTTGGTGGAAACTCTGAGGCTGTGCTATCTCTTCTACCTATGGGTCACAACACCAAGGGTGTGTGTAGTAGCTAGATCACATCTCTGCCCTTCCTACCTGTTGCAATATGACTTTTCCTTTTTATCTTTTGTTGTGGAAAATCTTTTCTGGTAGTCTTTAGGTAATTCTTGGAGATAGTTTCTCTATATGTAGGAGTATATTTGATATGATTGTGGAAGAGGAAAGCCCAGGGTCTTATTACTCAGCAATGTCATCCTGTCCTCCATGATATGCTGTTTTGTTTGATAACTCCACTTTAGCTCTTTATTCCCCAGTCAACTTCTGAATCTAATGCAATTAAGCATAGAAAAACAAGAATGGGAAGAGCCTTAGTAACAGCTGCAAATCAGCTGAAACAAAGTGGCTATGGCACTAAACACTAAACTATTACCATGAGTTAGTAATCAAGATCCAGGAGTTATTTTGATCAGCAGAGAACTCTGGAGGTAATTTTTAACAAATAAGTTTTCCAAAATATAAAATTTATAGACAGCCAAATACATTTAATGGAAGTTTTATCACCAGAAAAGTGTAAGCTTGGAAAACACAGCACCAGAATTAACTTAAAACCAATAAGGTAGGGCATCTCAACCCCTCATATAGGATAATGTGACCTAAACACTAAAGATTCCAGTAAAATTTGGACATGCCATCCTCCACCAGGGCATTCTTACCAATATTCATCTCAGGCCAAGAACAATCCTCTTAACAGAAAACAAACAAACAAACAAATACCAAAACCTTGGCCAGATGAACAAGAAACTAATTTCCATGATAACTAAATGAGACAACCTAATGCTGTCTTTGAGCATACCTGGTCCTACCATTTAGCTTTCAATGAGTGTCTACAAGAGTGAAATGTATCTAGATGCATTGCTATACTTGAGGTATTTTCCTTTGTCTTTTTAACTGAATATGTGGTGTTGAATGCATGTGTGCATGTCTTTTTCTTTCTCTACTACTGTATTTGGCATTGGAAGAGATAAAATTTAATTAATTAATGCTCTTAATTCCAGGTATTGTGAAGTCACAACAACTCGGATCCTCCTCCTATGGTTAACTGTATCACAGTAATACACTTTGAATGCAGAAAGGTGGCAAATAAATGACTTGGTTAAATAACATCTAGAGGGAAATTTCAGTAAGTATTGTAGAAGAATGTGTGACTCTTCAAATTTTTCATCAAACTATAGTAAGAGCAGAGAGGCATGCACAAGAGTTTGAGGCATGTAGTTAGAAGCAACATGCACAGTTAAGAAGGCTAAAGTACTATGCTTTATCTGGAAAAATTAGATAAAATTTTCATGCAATTCCAATACTTAACATTCAATTAAGTTGATAAGCCATGTTTATCTATGGCATTTTGTACCCCTAGCATGTTGTTTGTTGTCCTAGTTTGAGAAGCATGACTGTAGCAGTTAAGTGGTTAAGTTGTTTGGACTTTTGGTCCAAACAACCACATTGCAGTGATTCCACTTAGGGAATGAATGATCTTTAGCAAGTTTCTTACCTACTGTAATTTTCAATTTAATCATTTCTAAGTTGTAGATAATACCTACTCCATAGGGTTTGTTTTTTTTTGTTTTTTTTTGTTTTTCTTTTTTTTTCTTTTTGCGGTATGCGGGCCTCTCACTGTTGTGGCCTCTCCCGTTGCGGAGCACAGGCTCCGGATGCGCAGGCCCAGCGGCCATGGCTCACAGGCCCAGCCGCTCCGCGGCATATGGGATCCTCCCAGACCGGGGCACGAACCCGTATCCCCTGCATCGGCAGGTGGACTCTTAACCACTGCGCCACCAGGGAAGCCCCATAGGGTTTTTAAGAGAGTGAAATGAAGTGTTACATGTAAAGCACATAGCACTGTACTTAGAACATAACTGTCACTAGATGATCAGCAGATATCATCAATATCATTCATGGTATTGGCTCCTTTAAGGTATGGTCTTCTATATATAGGCATCAATTTCCATTTAGGACTAATTTCAGATGACATGCTTTTGAACACACATAACCACAAGGTTGCTCTAGGCACTTTTCAAAATGCTTGGTCCATTGACTATATTCATTGCAATCTGACACCCACTGTGTATAACTTTTATATAATTATTGATCCTATCAAGTTACTTTTTAAATAATTGAAGTATATTGGAACCATATGGTAATACCACTTACCTTTTTGTAGGGAATAAGTTTTCTTCTGAAGAAAATAGATGTGCCAGTGTAAATCATTGGAAAGAAAAGGCAAGACTTCAAAATGGAAACAAAAATGCAGAAAATGGGACTTTAATAAATAAGGAGGGAAATGCCTAGCATCTCAGTTTTAGGGTCTTTGCTTATGAATTTGAAGGTTTAAAGCAGACTTGAAGATATTCTTTGATGATACAGCCAGAAGACTCTCTTACATCTAGACTGTTCATGAGTAGGCACAATGGCCTCCCACAAGATTTGTTGTTGTTGTTGTTGACTTGCATATTACTTCCAGATCTAGCTCTATTAAGTTACCAGTTACATTTTCCACCCATGCTTAAATACGGAGGATTAAGAGGGCCCATGTTTAGATTGAATGGGAAGATATGACTCTGGGTCCATTGAAGTGAGGGCAGGAGAAATCAACAGGGGATCCCAAGAAGAACAGAAATCTCTTCACAGAGCAATTCCTTCTCAGCTCCTGTTTGTTTGATTTCAACAGAGTCAGTGTGTTTTCTTACAAATTCACCTGTAAACCTCTCATCTTCACGGAGTTATTTGGTCAACCCTAAGGCAATCTTGCTGGAATATGTGTTTACAAAAACTACCTAGCTCAATTCATGAAGGTAAAAACTTTCCTAACTCAGAAACTCTTAAGATATGTTCCATGTGACTTAGAGTCTTAAAGTGGGAAAAACATAATTAACACTATTCAGCTTCAAAGAAGATTATAAACTCTGGCTAATTAAACTTCCCAATACCTCCTTTGTACAGATGTAGTTATAACCCCTTTCTGGACAGGCTAAGACATTTATTCGAGGGAGAAGAATACAGCTGTTCCTCTCCTGAAGGGTAGGAATAAAATCTTCCTTCACTCAGTAGGGGTCTTAAAGGCTTAAAGTTAAGTTTAATCAAACATTTAATCAGTATAATTTTATTGAAAACCTATGAACCTTACTTGGTGCTCTTTGGTTGTAGGAAAAAAAAAACTGTCAGTATCTCCTGTCTTTGGAGAGTTTAACATGAAGCTTAACAGAGAGGACACTAAAACATTACTTTAAAAATAATGCAAATGAGTTTATAATTAGTTGTGAAATGTTCCCTTCCAGACTACATTTCTGTCTCCATTATGCACACTTTTATTAAAAAATATCTTTCTGAAATGCAAATCCAATCATATTACTCTTCTGTTTATTGTCCTTCCATAATTTCATACGATTTGAAGGATAAATTCCAAACATTTGGAAAAATATTTACTAACTTTCATGATCTTGTTCACTGTTTACCTGCTTGGTTCAGCTTCTTGCATGCCCACTGTTTTTTGCTTGTTTGTTTGTTTGTTTGTTTTTTACAGTACGCAGGCCTCTCACTGTTGTGGCCTCTCCCATTGCAGAGCACAGGCTCCAGACGCGCAGGCTCAGCGGCCATGGCTTACGGGCCCAGCTGCTCTGCAGCATGTGGGATCTTCCTGAACCAGGGCACAAACCCGTCTCCCCTGAATGGGCCGGTGGACTCTCAACCACTGTGCCACAAGGGAAACCCACATGCCCACTTTTGTACAGCAAGCTCCAGCGCTGGAAAATTGCTTGCTAATCTCCACATGTCTTTTTGGTAATTTCCATGCCTATGCTATAATTTCCTCATTTCCCAGAATGCTTTCCCTCTTTCTTTCTCTCATGAACTCCTTCCTCCTTCTATTCCTTTAAAAAACAGTTCAAAGGTCATACATTCTCTAAAGACGCAGACATAGAGAATGGACTTGAGGACACAGGGAGGGGGAAGAGTAAGCTGGGACGAAGTGAGAGAGTGGCATGGACATATATACATTACCAAGTGTAAAATAGATAGCTAGTGGGAAGCAGCCACATAGCACAGGGAGATCAGCTCGGTGCTTTTTGTCCACTGAGAGGTGTGGGATAGGGAAGGTGAGAGGGAGACACAAGAGCATGGAGATAAGGGGATATATGTATATATATAGCTGATTCACTTTGTTATACACTAGAAACTAATGTACTATTGTAAAGCAATTATATTCCAATAAAGGTGTTAAAATTTTTTTTAAAAAGTCATACATTCTCTTGACAGCTTTCCTGATTCTGACTTTCTTCTAACCCTGTCTCCTCTGAGTCTCCATAGCATTTTACATATAATAAAATGCAATAAGATAGAATGATTATTAAATGTCCACATTCTACTGTGATTATTTGTTTCTCTCTTATTAGATTATAAATATGAAGAACAGAGATTAGGTTTCATATATTTATATAATTATTTATGTATACCCAGATTCTGGCACAGTCCCTGGGAAATTAAAGTCATTATTGAGTGACTGGATAGTAATCTCAACTCGTGTCCTCACATCAACCCTTCTCACACTACACTCTGCTCTTAGTGAGGGTTCTCTGTCATCCCCAGGACTTTGTATATACTGTTCTCTTGGCCTAGGATACTCTTCACTTCTCCAGGTATGTCACCTGGCTAATACCTACTCATATATCCAGGCTAAGATATTCAGCTACTGGAATGTCACTCTAACAACATTCTCTGACTGGATCAGGAACATTTCATATGTGCTTTCTTAAAAATAGTACATATCCATATCATAAAACTTTTCACTTAGGGATTTTTGGGTGGTCACATCTTAGCCCATAACTGATGATTTACATTTGGAAAAACAACAACAAAAAAACCCCCAAAACTAATGAGTTGAGTTAATAACAGATTCACATGGGTTTAAGCAATCTGAGAAAGTTCCACAATAATAGCTGTGTTTTAAATTAGTAATTGAGTTATAAAAGGCCTGTAGAATGCAAAGAAGGAAGAGAGAATTCCATTTGGAAAAAATAACATCAGCAGAGACTGATACAATAATTAGTATAGTTGCTGCAGAAGCCCATGAGAAATCAGACTTATCTTTAGAAGGTGATTCATGCTCTGGGGTTGTCCAAGAAAATATGTAGATATTGTAGGGTCAGTTAGGAGAGAGCCAAGGAAGGCACACTCTGTTAATTAGCTTAGGTAAACTAATGAGTCTAAAACTTCATAGGGTCATGTATACTTTGGGGGTAACTTGGCATAAGGTGGTAGAGCTTGGTTTTAAAATCACATTTACAGCATCCTGTGTAAGTTTTAAAATTTGTGTTGCTCTGTAATGTATAGAGCTGGAACTTGGTTTTCCTGAAAGTGATCATGACATGATCATTTCAAACATAGATATGAGTGATAATAAAGGAGATCTGGGTTTGTACTCTGGTTTTCTCTTTGAGTAGCTGTGTGGCATTGGGAAAGGTAGATAAGTGTGTTGGGCCTCAGTTTCCTAATAATAGCACATACCTGGTAAGTATCATGATCGATGATTGAAGGCCACAATATTTTTTCTTTAATAAATTTTATTTATTTATTTATTTTTGGCTGCATTGGGTCTTTGTTGTTGCATGCGGGCTTTCTCTAGCTGTGGTGAGCGGGGGCTACTCTTCGTTGTAGTGTGCAGACTTTCTCATTGCGGTGGCTTCTCTTGTTGTGGAGTACAGGCTCTAGGTACACAGGCTTCAGTAGTTGTGGCATGCGGGCTCAGTAGTTGTGGCTCACAGGCTCTAGAGCACAGGCTCAGTAGTTGTAACTCATGAGCTTAGTTGCCCCACGGCATGTGGGATCTTCCTGGACCAGGGCTTGAACCCGTGTCCCCTGCATTGGCAGGTGGATTCTTAACCACTGCACCACCAGTGAAATCCCAAAGGTCAAATATTAATAAAGTCCTTGGAACAATGCCAAGCACAAAATAAGTGCATAAATATTAAAATGTTAGAGCTATTATTAAAGACAGTGTGTGGACCTCCAAACATTAAAAAAAATGCCTTTGAGACTCAGTTTCTTATTCATGTGGAACTCAGGTGTGGTAGAACCTCTGTTTTCTGTTCTGCAAGATGTCTTCTTAGTCACTCTATTGCAGAAATTCTCAAAGTATGGTTCCAAGACAGGCAACAGCAGAAGCTGGAAACTTGTTTAGAAATGCAAATTCTTGGACCCCTAGTGAATAAGAAACTCTGGATGCAAAGTCACTCAGTCTGTATTTTAACTAGCCTTCCAGGAGATCCTGAGGTAGTCCAAAGTTTCAAAACCACTGCTCTATTAGAAAGGAGAACTGTGAGGATTGTTCTTATGGTTTCTGATATGTATGGTTTCTAACAATATGGAAACCCTGAAAGAAGAGTCTGTGAACTTTCAGCTCTATCTTGGTCACAGCCATTCATGGATCAGAAGCTTTCAGATGATGTGAATCCATTCTTGTACAGACTCTCAATACACTGAATGTCAGTGTATGTTCTTGCTGCTTTTTAAGTGGTAGGTCAGGTAGATATCATGGGGTTGAGGATTGAAGAGTGGACCTTTGTCTTATCTGTTTCATAAACTATATGAGGAAGGGTAAGAAGGGAATCCTGACAGTTTCAAACATCAGGAAAACAATAGCCCTTTGGATGCTCTCATTTTCCTGATATCTCTCTTTTCTCTAAAGCCTTATTTATTTTTCCTCAGCCCTTGGAAAACTCCATGCTTTACTCCCTTGAAAGGAGCTTTTGCTTCCTTGTCAAATCCTGCAGTGATTTTGGAATCTTTATTGGAACTATAGTGGACCCTGTGAATGAACAGAAGGAATTGAACACTCAAATCAACTTTGGTTTCTTCATCAGCCATGGCTGCAGCCACATTGGAAGCTAGTTTTCTTACATCAAGTGTAGTTCACCTGAGTGAGTGTTCATTTTCTCCCACCAGAAGCATAAGATATATGCATAAAGCATATATCTCTTATTAACGTGATTTAGATCCTACTCCTTGAGGAATATTAAACCTGGCATCTTCGCACTAAGGAGAATTTTGACTCTTATCAAGGCAGATTACATATAAAAGATCATCAAATTAGCTGAATGAAACTGGACCTGTGGAGCCAGCTGGAATAACATAAGCTAATCTCATATATATTGTCCTTGATCTCCAAATCTCTCCTGAGATAAAAAAGAGAGTAAGAGGTGGGTCCAGGATCTACTGTATTGGACTGGCTCAGGGGCAAAGCCCAAGGATTCTCTAATGACCAATCAGTGACTCATTATGGTAATAGTCATTAAATCCCCAGGAGATATTTAACCCGGGGATATCTCCTGATATCTTCAGGAGATAAATGACCAGAACTAGAGGCAAAAGAAATCTTCAATATCTGGGTTGTTTCACTCCAAACAACTAGGTAGTCTCTTGGGATTGGACTAGACCATATTAAGTCACAAAACTCTTGCCTAAACATAGCATAGCTGCCTGATTTGTCTTTCCTCGGGGTCAAAGGTTCTTACACTTAATTGTAAATAAGATTTACTGACTGCAGTGGAGGGGGGAGTATCTTGTAAAATATACTTTCCAGAGCTTCAAGCTAAAAAAAAAAAAAAAGCCAGTTCAGAAGGTGTGGGATTGGTTGCAAGAATATACAATTTAATCAGTGCCCCAGGATTCTCTGAGGTAGACAGCAGATTAGACCATAGCCCTCTAGATTTCAGCACTGTACTGGTATAGAAAGAAAAATAAAAGAAAGGTATACTAATGGAAAAAAAAATAATGGGAAAGAACACTGGCCCCAGTGCCAGAGCAAAACCTATCTAATCATCCTACTCTCAGGCAGGAGGCAACCCCTGTCAGCTTCAGTGCTCCAGCTGGAAGTTCTCACCCTTCTCCCACCAGCTGTGGTCCTTGATCCCAAAAATCTTTGAGGAAAGAAGTTTTGAGCCTCATCTCGTGGCCAGAGGAAGCTTCTATTACTAATATATTTATTTTGCCAAAGGCCAACTATTAAAAAAAATGGAAACATATTTAATGAGTCTTTTTGCTATCACAGAGAATATATATGAAAACTTTTGTAGAAATTATTAGAAACAACAAAAAAAATCTGTCAAAGATTCTTGAGCCCTCTATTCCATAGAGATCCCTAACACACAGTGATATTGAAAGACATTAACCTGAATTCCTTTTCCTATGCCTTTGTCTTATTTCTTCTTTTGAGATTTTTGTTTCCTGTGGTTACACATCTTTGAGTTCAATAAGTACTTATTCTATTTAATTAAAATAAAATAAAATGTCCCTAATTCAATCCAAAGACATCAGTCTCAGATTCAGTAGGACTGAAACTGTCCTTTGATTTGGTGATTTGGGGGGGGCAGGGTAATGATTGTGATATGGTGATTTTTTGGTTTGTTTTTTAGTGCTTACAGAGGACATGGAAATACCATGATATGGAAGTTGTTTGTCTATATTGGAGGAAATGAACAAAATATTGAAGAGCTTTCTGTGAGATAAGACTTGTATTTAATAGTTTACTGCAACAAGATAATGACGTGCCTATATAGTTTGTATTTATTTTTTATGGTGATAGTAATATTCAGGTAATCATCATATGTAGAGCTAATATCTTGCATATGATATTAGAAGAACCTAATAGAGATCCATTCAAACATTTTCATTCATAGTTAAACCACTGTTTGTTGGTCTGTTGGAGAGCTAAATAGAAAATTTCACATGAAATTTCAAAGGGTTCAAGGGTCTGTCAGAAAGGAGATTTAAATTATTTTCTAGCAATAAATACTAATATAAAACAATCTTCTTTTTTCCAACCATGTCCACACAGAAAGAGACACACAAGTATAGCTGACCTCATCACCAAGTTTGACCTGGACCCAGTAAAAACGTTCCTATCTTACACGTGAGTCCTCAGTGTAAAACATTCCTATGTTGAAGAAAATAGATATACATTTTTGTCTCTCTCTCTTCACTTGTGCTGCAATCTGGCCCATTTTATTAGCATGGTTGCAGTTTATCTCCAAGCTTAAAAAAAAAAAAAAAAACCTTGAACTTTTTCAAATGTGTGCAGATGTTCTATTGTTTTTTTCCAAAAATAATTCCATCTCTTTCCAATAGATCCCTGATAGGCACTGCATTTTTCACCCTTAAATCAACTTGGCTTTAAGCTCAATTTTCCTCAGTTGAATGCTCATCTTGATAAACTCCTTAAGGCTTGGTCCCTAGAGATTTTGTTAAACTTAATTTTATTAAAACTTAGGATATGAAAACCTTGTTTGCATAATTATCTATATTAAATATATCTACCTGTTTCTATGGAGATTTCACTGTTAATCTCCCCATTTCTTTTTTCAGACTTTACCATTTTTTTTAGAATGTACAACTTGTTTTCAAACCAGGAAAGTCTATAAAAGGAAAATGTATATTTTTTAAACTGAAATTAACCAAACTCTACACGCTATGCATTGTGTTGGACAAAAAGCTAGTGTTGTTACTGTTGTCATACTGGGTAAAATATAGATTCTTTTCTCTTTTTCTATGAAATTGGACCAATGATACTTGTCCTATTATATCACACACTGTTGTGAATAATTAAGAAGGTGTTTTACTTGAAAGTGCTCCATGAATATAAAATATTATTATGTTGTCCTTGTTATACCAAGAGGTCATGTCAGCAGGGATTCTTTTAGGGCCTTTTTCCCAGTCAGCTCATCAATAGGCATTTACTTCAAAACTATCATGTGACTACCACTACACTGGGTACTTTGAGATAATCTTAATGTTCCCTGGGCTTCCCTGGTGGTGCAGTGGTTAAGAGTCCGCCTACCAATGCACGGCAGGAACACAGGTTCGAGCCCTAGTCCGAGAAGATCTCACATGCCACAGAGCAACTAAGCCCATGCACCACAACTACTGAAGCCCATGCACCTAGAGCCCGTGCTTGGCAACAAGAGAAGCCACCACAATGAGAAGCCCATGAACCCCAACGAAGAGTGTACCCCGTTTGCCACAACTAGAGAAAGCCGTGCACAGCAACAAAGAAGCAGTGCAGCCAAAAAGAAAATAAACAAAACAAAAATTTAGTGTTCCCTAACAGTGAGCAAGCTGATTTGTGGCTCAGTCATTCCAATTGACCAGTTTGAAATAAAAGATCCAGAAACCGAACTGTCAGGTAAAAGAAATATGAGCCACCTTCTCATCAATATCACTTAAAAGTCAAAGTATCATTCACAGTGTGGGTATTTTCACTTTTTGGGAAACCAAGCAACACTTTCACCCAGTGGAAATTTTAGAAGGTCATAAAGGAAGGACAGGAGAGGATAATTCTCCGTCCCAATGGCAAGGAGCCATACGAATGAATGGAGTCATTTCACATTGCAAATTTTATCTAAGAGAGAAATCTCTATGAGGGGTCTGAAGAACTGAGCACAGACTCTCCAGTGCTCCTCAGATGATGTCAGATATATTTGCCTTCATGGGGAGAAACCAAAATGGAGGTATATATGGGGAGTATTGTTCTTCTCTCTACAAACTTGAAAATAATGCTGCCCCTTGATGTACATTATATTATAAATTAATCAGAGCAGAAATATTCAAATCACCACAGACAGGATCAGTTGATCACAGAGTGATTGAAAATGATATATCTTTAAAAGAAAAAGCTTAGAGAAAAAGTGGGTAATCAGAAATAAAAACACAATAAAAGGAGAATGAAAGTGGCAATATTTAACAGTGTGGAGGGGAACTAAGTGCCCTATTCTCCTGATTGGTGCTGCCTTTTGTACATGGATATAAGAATCTGATGTCATTGACTGTGTAAATTATAGGCAATCTGTCATTTCCTTGTCTCACCAGACTGTGATGACAAATGCAATAACGTTAGTGGCACCAGGTTTTCAGTGGCTCTCCACCATACCTACTCAGAAGGCAGAACCTTGAATTCTACCACTCTAGGTACTTCTGGAAGCTACCACAGTACTCACATGTGCTCACAACTACCTCTCAACTACCACTCAGTTATTCTGTGTCTTCAAATCCACACCACCACTGCTGCCATTGCTTCTGTGTACCATGTGGCGCACAGAGGGACCACTGAAACTTCCACTATGCTCTCACATGATGACTGGGTACCAAATTCCTTCTCTGAGCTCTATGGATATTGATGAGTAACATAAATTCCACTGGTCACTGCCACATCTCCTGGGCACAATACTTTTGCCAGGCACAGCGTTTTCTTCCTAGGAGCCACTGCCAGTTTCCTAGATCCCAGTGGTTTATTGGAACAACCGTTTTGTGTTACAATCACAATTTATGATATGTACTTATGTTTAAGATAATTGTTTAATGAAATATGTATGGATTTTCCTTCAGAGTGTCTGGCTAATCACCCTTTAGAAATCACCGTAGCATTTTTATGAACGTTCAAATGATATAACCCCATGAGGGTCTGTTATTATTCAGAATGTGTTCTTAAGTTTTACTTAAGTATAGATAAGTTCGCTCAGAATTCAAGCACTTTTTATTACAAAGATACAGCACAATAATATAGAAGCAGCACAAACTTTGGAGTCAGTCTGCTTTGGGTTCAAATTCTGACTCTCACACAACTTATCTGTAGAAATTTGACCAAGTTCAGCCTAATTTTTTTCAACCTTTAAAATTGGCATAACATATACCTTAAAAGGTCATTGTGAGCTTTTAACAGGATAACATCTATTTAGGTATTATTACAGTGTTTGATTAATTAGAAAAACTAAATCATTTGTAATACTTATTATCATTATTATTGGCTGCATTTCCCAGCAGCATCCTAGAAACTTGTTTCTGTGTCAAAGTAGAACTCTTGGGGCATTCTAATTGTGAAGGAAAAGGATAGGACAAAGAAATTTTCACTGATGTATTTGTGACCTAATGTGTTGTTCTAAGGAATAGGAAATAAGAAAGGTTGGAGAGAAAATATTTTTGCCCCAAAATGAACATTAGTGGTAAAATCTGGAGCTCCGATCTTGTCCTTCTGGTAAGATTAGCTTTATTAACGCTGCTGAGGAGGTCTAATAGAAGATTTACCTAAGTGAGCTTGACCTCACAAATTCTATTATCCCTCCCCCAGCCCATCACACCAGCCAGCATGGAAATGGGCCTTTTTATTATAAACTAATTACTATTCACATTTTATCAGCTAACAAATCGATTTGCAAACACTTTTTAAAATTCAGGAACTGCTATATGAATTTGTTGAAACAAAGAGGGTCATTACCAAGTCCTATTATCCATCCTTCTGGCTCTCTCTTGGGTTTTAATTATTCCAGCCACGAATAGATATTGGATAGGAAGGCAGGTCACTGAGGTCCTGCCAGTTTGAGTCTTGTGTGCTTGGTCTTCTTAAACCTGTCAGCCACATGGCCTTCCTTTCCTCCAAGACCCAGCAGTGACAGTAGATAATAGTAAGCAGCCCTGTCTCCTCATCATCCTCCTCAATTAACCACCACTGAGCTCCGACCAATGCACATTGTAGAACCAAAGAGTCCCTGGGGTTTGGAGAAATTTTAAAAGTTTAGAATAAGGGAGTGGGGAAACTAGTAAAGAAGACATTATTAAAATGAGATTACCAAAAGAGTGAAGTAATTCTGTCGGGCTGCCCAAAGCCCTCCAAGTATGCTTTAGACGCAGGTGCAATGGTTTTGTGATTGACTAGGAAAGGAATTAGAAACTCTGCCCCTGTTTTGTGTCTCAGAAACCAAAGCTGTTAACAGTAGCTAACAGGGAGGGAGTAATTAAGGTGAACTCTCACTGTATAATACTTTTTAGAAGCATTAACATTCTTTACCTTCTAATATACTATGTAACATAGTTATTGTGTTAATTTTTTCAGCTTTATTGAGAAATAAAATTGTAGTATATATAAAGTATACAATGTGATGATTTGTATACTTTGAGAAAGTATTCCCACCATTGAGTTAATGAACACATCACTTTCCATATTTTTCTTCTTTTTCTCTCTCTCTTTATTATTATTATTTTTATTTTTTTGGTGAGAACATTTAAGTTTTAGCAAATTTCAATTATACAACAAGGTATCAAATATATCACCTATATATTATCAACTATAGTCACCATGTTACACATCAATATTTATTGATCTTGTAACTGAAAGAAATTTGTACCTTTTTTACCAGCCTCTTCCTATTCCTCTCACCCACAGAGTCTCAGGCAACCACCATATTACTCTGTTTTTATGTTTAGGCTTTTTTGTTGCTGTTTTTAAATTCCACACATCAGTGATACAGTGCAGCATTTGTTTTTCTCTGTCTAACTAATTTAACTTAGCATATTGCCTCCCATGTTTGTCCATATTGTTGCGTGGCAGGATTTCTTTTTGTAAGGCAGAATAATATTCAATTGTTTGTATACACCACACTTTATCTGTCAGTGGAAACACTTTGGTGGTTTCCATTCCTTGGCTATTGTGAGTAATCCTGCAATGAACATGAAGTACAGATATCTATTTGAGATAGTGACTGCCTATGTATGAATACCCAGGAGTGGTATTGCTGGATCATATGGTAGTTCTATTTTTAATTTCTTAAGGAAATCCATACTGTTTTCCATAGTGACTTACCAGTTTTTACATTCCCACCTACAGTGTACAGGGTTTCCTTTTCTCCACATCTTTGCTATCATTTGTTATTTCTTGTCTTTTTGACCATAGACACTCTAAAATGTAAGAGGTGCTATCCCATTGTGATTTAGATTTGCATTTCCCTGATGATTAGTGATGTTGAATATTGTTTTATGTACCTGCTGGCCATTCGTATATCTTCTTTGAAAAACATGGATTCAAGTCCTTTGCCCATTTTTACTTGGATTATTTCTTTTTCTAGTTACTGAATTCTTCAATATGAATTTCTGGTATATTTTGAATATTAACCCCTCATCAGATATGTGATCTGCAAATATTTTCCCCCATTCTATAAATTATGATTTCTTGATGGTTTTCTTTGCTGTGTTGAATCTTTTTAATTTGTTGTAGTTCTACTTGTTCCTCTTGCTTCTGTTGCCTTGCCTTTTAGTGTCAAATCCAAAAAAAGAAAAAAGAAAAAAAAAAAAAAGCATTGCCAAGACCAATCCAGTCAATCCAGTGTCAAGGACTTTCTTTCCTTTGTTTTCTTCTAGGAGACTTATAGTTTCAGGTCTTGGAGTCAAACTTTTACTCCATTTTGAGTTTATTTTTTGTGTATGATGTAAGGCAGGACTTCAGTTATTTTGCACATAAGTATCCAGTTTTCCCAGAACCATTTATTGAAAATAAACATTCTTTCACCATTATATATTCTTGGTTTCTTTGTCAAAAGTTAGTCGAACATATATGCACAGGTTTGTGCTTATGCCCATATCCTACTGTTCTGATTACTGCAGTTTTGTAAAAGTTTTTCAATCAGGAAGTGTGATACCTCCAGATTCATTCTTCTTTCTCAGGATTACTTTGGGTATCTGGGCTCTTTTGAGGTTCCATATATAGATTTTTAGATTGCTTTCTATTTCTGTAAAAAATAACACTGGAATTGTGATAGAGATTATATTGACTCTATAGATCACTTTAAGTTGTACAAACATTTTGACAATATCCGTTCTTCCAATCCATGAACACAGAATATCTTTTCATTTCTTTGTGTCTTCAATTTCTTTCATTAGTGTCTTATAGTTTCCAATATACAGGTCTTCAATTACCTAGAAGACTACCTAGGCCATAGTAAGTGCTTAATAAATATTGGCTTAATAAATGTATCTTACTCACTCTTCTAAATAATGGAACAAATAATTTAGACAACTTACCTTTCTCTATGTCAGATCCAATGTTTTTAATCTGAGTTTTTTATTGGAATGGTAATAGGAATCCTAGTTTTACATTTGCTCTCAAAGTTTATTCCTAAATTGGGAGTCAATTATCCTTCTAGATCCTTGTCTAGAGTTAAGGGCTTGCTGAACTCATCATCTTAATATGTTTGACCCCTCTCTTAATTCTTTGTTTATATTTGTACTATTGCCATAGCTCCAAATCTCTTTTATTTCCATTTCTTACATTTGGTTCAATAACCTATTGACTGAATGATTCTTTCCTTTGGACACAGATGTCTAGTTTTCCTATATAACAGTAGATAATTCTAAACACAAGCCTTCTTCTTTTTTTTTTTTTTCAATTTCTCAGGAGGCTACATTTAGTGGCATGTATGCTTAAGCATTAAGCACACTTTTGCATTGTGTATCCTGGAAGCCCATGCTGATCTGTATCTTACAGATTGGAGTAGAGAAAGGTGGATTCTGCATTTTGATATTTGTAGCAATCCCAAGAAACTCAGCCTGTTTTCATTTTTCAAAGTACTGTGACCTCTCTGTACCTTGTAGTATGTTTGGTATGAAAAACATAAAATTTATTTTAATCTAAGCCAGAGTTCAATTTTGTATAGAGTCAAAGACATGCTGAACTTTTATCTACTGAGGTCTAATTCTGGATAGACCAGTGGATCACTCTTTTCCTAAATTTACATTTCTGATTACTTCAAATTAGATGATACTTTTCCACTTTAATGATACCCCCTGAAACTAATAATCATTTAATGCACTTATTGTAAATCACATTTATTGATGCTCTCAAACCAAAAAAGAGGTTCATTTTTATTCCCATTCTAAGCTCATATTTGCAATCCATAGATTTAATATGATTCTCTGTCTTAGCACTTGAGGTTGCATTACTTTTTTTTTTTTTTTTTTTTTTTGCAGTATGCGGGCCTCTCACTGTTGTGGCCTCTCCCACTGTGGAGCACAGGCTCCGGACGCACAGGCTCAGTGGCCACGGCTCACAGGCCCAGCCGCTCCGCGGCATGTGGGATCCTCCCAGACCAGGGCACAAACCTGCGTCTCCTGCATCAGCAGGCGGACTCTCAACCACTGCACCACCAGGGAAGCCCGAGGTTGCATTTCTTAAATGTGCACTCACAAACACAACACCACAACTCATAGATAAAAAATACCATTTTTCTATATATTGTTCATTATTTTAATAATTTATGATTATAATGATAATGTCTGTTGGTCCCCATTTTGTTTCACTTATCAGTTACTTTATTTTTTGCATAAAAATATTTAAGTATCACTGTTTTGTGGGGAAAGAACTATATTAAACATTTTGTATTTTAAGGACTTTCAAAAGCTATATAAATTTTTGAAATACATTTATTTCACTAAATAAAATGATAAAGTGAGATGAGTTTTTTAAAAGCTTAATTTATCAGCTTTCTCATTTTCATAATATTATAAAAATTACATCAATTATATTATGACAAAGGAAGGCCTTTGGTTCAAGGGGATAGATGTGAGTATATTAAGTGATTAGAAATGCCTGGGAAATATGTGCTATGCTTGTGTTCTTTCCCTGACACCAATATTTTAATTTTGAATAAGTGTTATTAGCTATCTGTGTCTTTACTGTGGCTGAATTTCACCATGAAAACCCTCATCAGGAGATATGTGTGGGTAGAAGATTTTCCATATTTTATGAGTAGAGTATTTTAGCACATGTGAGAGAGGTCTGGCTTATATTGACTGTGACAAGTCTAACAACCTGGAGTGTCTCAGATGCCATCTCCCTAGTTTAACATCTCACCCAATTTGTGAATGAAATGTAACTTAATGCATTTGAAGTTTTGAATTAACGGAAGAAGAAAGGAAAGCTGAATGGAAGCAAAACTTTCATTCAATGTCCAGGTATATAAAGTTGTCTAGTGATGTTTGGGGCTCCCTTTCTTCAGGTAATAGGTACAAATGTTCTAAACTACATTTACCTTTTGTCCCAATCTCCATGGTATCATACCATATTATAACCCACTTTTATTTTTAAGTTAGTCCTCTGGTACAAAAAAAATTATAAATTCAATCTCATTTTCCCTTCCCAAATGTGTGATGGATCAGACAAAATTCCATTTCTCCCTGAGGATTGTAAAAATGTTTCTAGATATGGTGATCTGCTTGGCTTCTTTGTTTTATTTTTTAAATAATCCAGCAAAAGATATGTTTGTAATATCTGCATCAGATACAACTGGAAAAGAAAGGAAGAGAGTACACATTAAAATGCTGTGAAGTGAGGAATTTAAACCTGAGAAGATTTTAAGGTATTTTATATTTTTGGAGTACAGCATCCTTCTTTTCACTAGACTACAGTTTCAGTGAGAATACAAACTGTGATTATTTCAATCAACCCTACATTCTCAATGCCTAGAAGACTGCCTGATATATAGGAAGAAGAAAAAAACTGTATTGAATGAATTAATTAAAAACTGTATTTATTTTTAATGTATTTTTTACTGTATAATTTCTTCCTACAGTTGAACTTGGGACTAACAAGTTTTCAGAAGAGAGAGAGATTATTTGGTATAGGTAAGGATAGTCTAAGAAGATTTTATAGAAGAAGACATCAAATAGATATTGTAACACATAGAACACACTCTCTGTAACAAGAATTCTATGGGTGATTTACAGCCTACCTTTGAAGGTCCTCATTCAGATTTTGGCATAATATTCACGTCTACTAAAAGGATAAAATACCTGATCAAGAACAATTTCCTTGGGTGCACTGTTGATGATGGAACCATCATTTTGACATTTGAGCTTTGTGTCTCTTGCCACATTTTCATAGACCACAAGCAGAGCTGTTGGAGAGGGTGCTTAGTGAATGAATATGAGATAATGGATGTACCAATAGAAGAAGCTCTTACCTGAGCTCCCTGGGTAGTAGAATTTGATACAAAAATTAATGAATCAATTGTGTTATATCATTATGAGTGAGAAAAATTCCAAAGAAACAGGAAGAGGAAAAAGGGAAATGATGAGGGAAGGAGAGAGCCATTATGAAGTGACTGACATGGCTGATCTGCTTTTTATCAAACAAAGCATCAAAATGTTCCATTTTGCAAGATAGTCTTCCCAGGCCCAGGTAACTGTTACATCATTTCAAGTCAACAAGTCCTTAGGTTGGAGGAAGGAGAATTGACCCTCAGGTTACTATATTCTATTGATCAAACACTCATCCACAAGAGGATATACAACACATGTCAGACTTGAGACTTTTCAGAGCCAAGTATGATTCCTTCATCTCATTCATCACTGAAGCTGAAGCCCACACATGGGAGGCACAGGTTCAGTCAAGGTCATAATCATAAATGTGGGTTGAGAGTTTGAATGCAGTCAGTCTGAGCTTATGCAGTACTTGTTGCTGTGGCTATTACTAGGGAGAAACAACTGGCTCAGGATTCTGGACATAGCTGAAGCTAAAAGACTCTAAGGTGGTACCTAACCTAAGTAGCTACAGGAACAACTGATCAATTGAAGGGCGTTGGATCAGATTTTCCAAATGAAATGCACAAAATACATGATCCAGGAGGACTCAGGTGGTAAAAATAACTCTATAATTTAGAGAGACCATGATACAAAGGATCTAGGGACATGTGAATCAGAGAAAAGGCAAGAAAAGAAAATGAAGTGTGTGAGGCATATTGAAATATCTAAAGGAGGTCCTTTGAGGAGAATAAATGGAGCCCTCTGATAGTGTGTATCATAATAATGCTTGGCAACTTCTTAATTATTCCTTCAATCCAGTATCCACCAAGGTGCCCACCATTCTCTTTAAACAGATATGGCCTTAGAAAATATAAAGAGGATGAAGAATTTCCAGAATAGAAATAGGAAGAAAGGATGAAAGTAAAGAAGAAAGAAAAAAAGTAAGGAATGGCAGAAAGATATGGAGAATTTCAAGGTCAAGGAAAACTAAAGTCAAATAGGTTCCCATTCTTTTGATGAATATAACATATTAAGACTTTTAACATTTAAAAAATAAACAATAGATTATATTCTAAGAAATGAAATAAGTATGTTGTGCATATAAAAGAATGGTAGTAAATGTGGAAACTGAGGAACATTCTTTGAATTGCAGATAAAATTTGCCTTACGTTCCTATAGAGCACAATTCAAAAATTACATATTAGCTTTATTTCTGGAAAGTTGCTCTTATTTATATTTAACACATCATCAGTAGATTTCTTCTTAAAGTTACATTACACTTTATTAAGACTACCCAAATTTTTGGAGAGTCATCCTAATTTATTCTAAAGAGTCCTAACATTTCTTTGGAGGGATAATTTTTAATTTCATAAATTCAGGATGTTGAGAACTTACAAATATTGTTTGTTTGGTTTTATTAATATCCCTTAAGAGACCTTGACCTTATTGACAAAAGGTAAAAATGTGCCAAATGATACCATCTGAATTTTAATCTCTTTGCTCAACAAATATTTATTGAACCCTGTGTTAGGCCTTCTGTTGGGTGATAGTAATGCAACAGAGAACAAAATTATACGTGTTTCCCAACCTTATGGAGCTCACATTCCAGTGGGAAAGACAGAAAAATGTAGAAAAGCTGAAATAATTTTTTTAAGTATAAATTTAATAAGTACAATGAAAGAAAGAAGTGAAGGGCAGAAAGACCAAGAGTGGACTTTCTGAAGACCTAACATATACACTCAGATATTAAGAATGAGTAAAAATAAGTACCTATGTGAAGAACAAGATAAAAAGTGTTTCAGAAGAAAGGGTAGTACATATTTTTCTTTCTGCCTTGAGAAAGAAAGATCATGGGAAATTCAGAACACTGAAAGAAGTTCAGCATGGTTTCACCATAGATGGAACAAGGAAGAGTAGCTAATGATAAGTTGAAGAAATAGAGGTTAGATCATGCATGGCTGGGCAGACCATGATAAGAAATTTGGGGTTTATTATAAGTGAAATGGGAAAAGGCTTAAGTGTTTTGAGCAGGTTAATGGTTTGATTATAATTTAAGAAGATCACTGGCTGCTAAGTAGGAAATGGATTAAATGGAGCCAAGATGAATGCATGGAGACCAATTAGGAGGTTATTGACATTAGTCAAGGAAAGTGATGGTGGTAGTTTAAACTGGGACACCATAGATCAGGAGATGAATAAATTTTTCTTTCCTTTTCTTTTTTTAATTTCAAATACATATACAATTTTTCCAAGTCTCCAAATATTTTTGTTAGTTTCTGCTTTATAACAAAGTGAATCAGCTATACATATACATATATCCCCATATCTGCTCCCTCTTGGGTCTCCCTCCCACACTCCCTATCCCACCCCTCTAGGTGGTCACAAAGCACTGAGCTGATTTCCCTGTGCTATGTGGCTTCTTCCACTAGCTATCTATTTTACATTTGGTAGTGTATATATGTCCATGACACTCTCTCACTTCGTCCCAGCTTACTGTTCACCCTCCCCGTGTCCTCAAATCCATTCTTTGTCTGCATCTTTATTTCTGTCCTGCGCCTAGGTTCTTAAGAAATATTTTTTTTAAGATTCCTTATGTATGTGTTATCATATGGTATTTGTTTTTCTCTATCTGACTTACTTCACTCTGTATGACAGACTCTAGGTCCATACACCTCACTACAAATGACTCAATTTCGTTTCTTTTTATGGTTGAGTAATATTCTATTTTATATATGTGCCACATCTTCTTTATCCATTCATCTGTTGATGGACGCATAGGTTTCTTCCATGTCCTGGCTATTGTAAATAGAACTGCAATGAACATTGTAGTACATGACTCTTTTTGAATTATGGTTTCCTCAGGGTATATGCTCAGTAGTGGGATTGCTGGAGTGTATGGTAGTTCTATTTTTAGATTTTTAAGGAACCTCCATACTGTCCTCCATAGTGGCTGTATCAATTTACATTCCCAGAAACAGTGTAAGAGGGTTCCTTTTTCTCTAAACACTCTCTTGCACTTAATGTTTGTAGACATTTTTTTGATAGCCATTCTGACTGGTGTGAGGTGATACCTCATCATAGTTTTGATTTACATTTCTCTAATGATTAGTGACGTTGAGCATCCTTTCATGTGTTTGATGGCAATCTGTATATCTTCTTTGGAGAAATGTCTATTTAGGTCTTCTGCCCATTTTTGGAATGGTTTGTTTGTTTTTCTGGTAATGAGCTGCATGAGCTGCTTGTAAATTTTGGAGAATTATCTTTGTCAGTTCCTTCATTAGGAAATATTTTCTCCCATTCTGAGGGTTGTCTTTTGGTCTTGTTTATGGTTTCCTTTGCTGTGAAAAAGATTTTAACTTTCAGTAGGTACCATTTGTTTATTTATTTTTTAATTTCCATTTCTCTAAAAGGTGGGTCAAAGGATCTTCTGTGATTTATGACATAGAGTGCTCTGCCTGTGTTTTCCTCTAAGAGTTTTATAGTGTGTGGCCTTACATTTAGGTCTTTAATCCATTTTGAGTTTATTTTTGTGTATGGTGTTAGGGAGTGCTCTAATTTAATTCTTTTACATGTAGCTGTCCAGTTTTCCCAGCACCACTTACTGAAGATGCTGTCTTTTCTCCATTGTATATTCTTGCCTCCTTTATCAAAAATAAGGTGACCATATATGCATGGGTTTATCTCTAGGCTTTCTATCCTGTTCCATTGATCTATAATTATGTTTTTGTGCCAGTACCATACTGTCTTGATTATTGTAGTTTCTAGTATAATCTTAAGTCCAGGAGCCTGATTCCTCCAGCTCAGGTTTTCTATCTCAAGATTGCTTTGGCTATTCAGGGTCTTTTGTGTTTCCATACAAATTGTGAAATTTTTTGTTCTAGTTCTGTGAAAAATGCCAGTGGTAGTTTGACAGGGATTGCATTGAATCTGTAGATTGCTTTGGGTAGTAGAGTCCTTTTCACAATGTTGATTCTTCCAATCCAAGAACATGGTATATCTCTCCATCTATTTGTATCATCTTTGATTTCTTTCATCAGTGTCTTATACTTTTATGCATACAGGTCTTTTGCCTCGTTAAGTAGTTTTTTTTCCAAGGTATTTTATTCTTTTTGTTGCAATGGTAAATGGAAGTGTTTCCTTAATATCTCTTTCAGATTATTCATCATTAGTGTTTAGGAATGCAAGACTTTTCTGGGCATTAATTTTGTATCCTGCAGATTTACCAAATTCATTGATGAGCTCTAGTAATCTTCTGGCGGCATCTTTAGGATTCTCTATGTATAGTATCATGTCATTTGCAAACAGTGACATCTTTACTTCTTTTCCAACTGGGATTTTTTAATTTGTTGTTTCTTTCTGATTTCTGTGGCTAAAACTTCCAAAACTATGTTGAATAATAGTTGTGAGAGTGGATAATCTTGTCTTGCTCCTTATCTTAAAGGAAATCATTTCAGTTTTTCACAACTGAGAATGATGTTGGCTGTGGGTTTGTCATATATGGCCTTTATTACATTGAGGTAAGTTCCCTCTATGCCTACTTTCTGGAGGGCTTTTCTTGTAAGTGGCTGTGGAAGTTGTTGAAAGGTTTTTCTGCATCTATTGAGATGATCATATTGTTTGTCTTTCAATTTGTTAATATAGTTTATCACATCAATTCATTGGTGTACATTGAAGAATCCTTGCATTACCGGGAGAAACCCCACTTGATCATGGTGTATGATCCTTTATTGTGCTGCTGGATTCTGTTTGCTAGTATTTTGTTGAGGATTTTTGCATTTATGTTCATCAGTGATATTGACCTGTAGTTTTCTTTCTTTGTGATATCTCTGTCTCGTTTTGGTATCAGAGTGATGGTGGCCTCGTAGAATGAGTTTTGGAGTCTTCCTACCCCTGCTATACTTTGGAAGAGTTTGAGAAGGATAGGTGTTAGCTCTTCTCTAAAAATTTGATAGAATTTTCCTGTGAAGCCATCTGGTCTTGGGCTTTGGCTTGTTGGAAAATTTTTAATCACAGTCTCAATTTCAGTGCTTATGATTGGTGTGTTATGTTTTCTATTTCTTCCTAGTTCAGTCTCGGAAAGTTGTGCTTGCCTAAAAATTTGTCCATATCTTACATATTGTCCAATTTATTCGCATAGAGTTGCTTGTCGTAATCTCTCAGGATCCTTTGTATTCTGCAATGACAGTTGTTACTCCTCCTCTTTCATTTCTAGTTCTATTGATTTGAGGCTTCTCCCACTTTTGTTGATGAGTCTGGCTAATGGTTTATCAATTTTGTTTATCTTCTCAGAGAACCAGCTTTTAATTTTATTGATCTTTGCTGTTGTTTCCTTCATTTCCTTCTATTTAATTCTGATCTGATTTTATGACTTATTTCCTTCTGCTAACTTTTTTTTGTTGTTGTTGTTGTTCTTCCTTCTCTAATTGGCTTAGGTGTAAGTTTAGGTTGTTTATTTGAGATATTTCTTGTTTCTTGGGGTAGTATTGTATTGCTGTAAACTTCCCTCTTAGATCAGCTTTTGCTGAATCTCATAGGTTTTGGGTCATCATGTTTTCTTTGTCATTTGCTTCTAGGTATTTTTTTGATTTCCTCTTTGATTTCTTCAGTAATCTCTTAGTTATTTAGTTGCATATTGTTTAGCCTCTAAGTGTTTTTTTTTTAACAGATTTTTCCTGTAATTGATATCTAGTCTCATAGCATTGTGGTCAGGAAGAATACTTGATACAATTTCCATTTTCTTAAAATTACCAAGGCTTGAGTTGTGACCCAAGATATGATCTATCCTGGAGAATGTTCCATGAGCACTTGAGAATAAAGTATACTTTGTCATTTTGGGATGGAATGTCCTATAAATATCAATTAAGTCCATGTAGTTTAATGTGTCATTTAAAGCTTGTGTTTCCTTATTTATTTTCATTTTGGATGATCTGTGCATTGGTGAAAGTAGGGTGTTAAAGTCCCCTACTATGAGTGTGTTACTGTCGATTTCCCCTTCTATGGTTGCTGGCATTTGCCTTATGTTTTTAGATGTTCCTATATTGGGTGCATAAATATTTACAATTGTTATATCTTTTTCTTGGATTGATTCCTTGATCATTATGCAGTTTTTGTAGTTTTATGTAGTCTTTGTTTCTTGTAAAAATTGTAAAAATCTTTATTTTAAAGCCTATTTTGCCTGATATGACAATTTCTACTACAGTTTGATTTTATTTCCATTTGCATGGAATGACTTTTTCCGTCCCCTCACTTTCATTCTGTATGTGTCCCTAGGTCTGAAGTGGGTCTCTTGTAGACAGCATATGTACAGGTCTTGTTTTTGTATTCGTTCAGCCAGTCTATGTCTTTTGGTGGGAGCACTTAATCCATTTACAATTAAGGTAGTTATCGATATGTATGTTCCTATTACCATTTTCTTAATTGTTTTGTGTTTGTTATTGTAGTTCTTTCCCTTCTCTTGTGTTTCTGCCTAGAGAAGTTTCTTTAGCATTTGTTGTAAAGCTTCTTTAGTGGTGCTGAATTCTCTTAGCATTTGCTTGCTTCTAAAGTTTTAATTTCTCCATCAAATCTGAATGAAATCCTTGCTGAGTAGTGTAACCTTATTTGTAAGTTTTTCCCTTTCATCACTTTAAATATGTCCTGCCACTCCCTTCTGACTTGCAGAGTTTCTGCAGAAAAATCAGCTGTTATCCTTATGGGAATTCCTTTGTATGTTATTTTTTTTCCTTTTTTTCCTTTGCTCTTTTAAATATATATATATATATTTGTATTTAACTTTTGGTAGTTTCATTAATATGTGCCTTGACATATTTCTCCTTGGATATATCCTGTATAGGACTCTCTGTGCTTCCTGAACTTGGTTGACTATTTCCTTTTCATGTTAGGGAAGTTTTCAACTATTGTCTCCTCAAATATTTTCTCCTCCCCTTTCCTTTCCTCTTCTTCTTCTGGAACCAGTGTTATTTGACTGTTGGTGCTTTTAATGTTGTCCCAGAGGTCTCTGAGACTGTCCTCAATTCTTATTATTATTTTTTCTTTATTCTGCTCTGCAGTAGTTATTTCGACTATTTTATCTTCCAGGTCACTTATCCGTTCTTCTGCCTCTCTTATTCTACTATTGATTCCATCTAGAGAATTATTAATTTATTTATTATGTTGTTCATCATCATTTGTTTGCTCTTTAGTTCTTTTAAGTCCTTCTTAAACATTTCTTTTATTTACTCCACTCTATTTCCAAGATTTTCAATCACTTTTACTATCATTACTCTGAATTCTTTTTCAGGCTGACTGCTTATTTCCACTTCCTTTGTTTGGTCTGAAGAGTTTTTCTCTGCTCCTTGGTCTGCTGTGTGTTTCTCTGTTTTCACATTTTGCTTAACTTCCTGTTTTGGGGGTCTCCTTTTCATAGGCTTCAGGTTTATAGTTCCTGTTGTTTCTGGTGCCTGCCCCCAGTGGCTAAGTTTGGTTCAGTGTATTGTGTTGGCTTCCTGGTGGAGGGGACTAGTGCCTATGTTGTGGTTGATTAGGCTGGAGACTGCCTTTTTTGTGGGCAGGACTGTGTCCTGTGGTTTGTTTTGGAGTGTCTGTGACCTCATTATTATTTTAGGCATCCTCTCTGCTAATGGGTGGGGTTGTGTTCCTGTCTTGCTAGTTGTTTTGCATAGGGTGTCCAGCACTGTAGCTTGCTGGTCGTTGATTGGAGCTGGGTCGTAGGGTTGAGATTGAGATCTCTCGGAGATTTCACTGTTTGATATTGCATGGAGCCGGGAGGTCTCTGGTGGACCAATGTCCTGAACTTCGCTCTCCCACCTCTGAGGCACAGGTCTGACACCCAGCTGCAGCACCAATACCCTGTCATCCAAATGTCTCAGAAGAAAAGGGATAAATAAAGAAATATAAAATAAAATAAAATAAAATAAAAAATTTATTAAAATAAAGAATTTTTTTAATTATTAAAAATACAAGTAAAAGGTAGTAAAAGAAAGAAAGAAGAGAGCAACCAAGCCAGAAAACAAATACACCAATGAAAACAAACACTAAAAACCATACTGAAAAAAAAAGGACAGACAGAAACCTAGGACAAATGGTAAAAACAGGGGAGGAGAGGGGGAAGATGGAGGAAGAGTAAGACGTGGAGATAATCTTCCTCCCCACACATACATCAGAAATACATCTACACATGGAACAACTCCCACAGAACACCCACTGAACACTGGCAGAAGACGTCAGACCTCACAAAAGCAAGAAACTCCCCACGTACCTGGGTAGGGCAAAAGAAAAAAGAATAAACAGAGACAAAATAATAGGGATGGGACCTGCACCAGTGGGAGGGAGCTTTGAAGTAGGAAAGGTTTCCATACACTAGGAAGCCCCTTAGCGGGCAGAGACTGTGAGTGGTGGAGGGGGGAACCTTCAGAGCCATGGAGGAGAGCACAGCAACAGGGGTGTGGAGGGCAAAACAGAGAGATTCTCGCACAGAGGATCAGCCTTGACCTCCACTCACCAGCCCGAGAGGCTTGTCTGCTCACCCGCTGGGGTCATTGGGGACTGAGAGCTGAGGCTTGGACTTCGGTCAGATCCCAGGGAGAGGACTGGCAGCATGAACACAGTCTGAAGGGGTTAGTACACCACAGCTAGCTGGGAGGTTTCCAAGGGAAAAGTCTGGACCTGTCAAAGAGGCATGAGACTTTTTGTTCCCTCTTTGTTTCCTGGTGCGCGAGGAGAGGGGATTAAGAGAACTGCTTAAAGAGCTCCAGAGATTGGCGTGAGCCATGGCTAAGAGCGTGGACACCAGAGATGGGCAGGAGATGCTAAGGCTGCTGCTGCTGCCAACAAGAAGCCTGTGTGTGAGCACAGGACACTATCCACACCTCTCTTCAGGGGGGCCTGTGCAGCCTGCCACTGCCAGGGTCCTGGGATACAGGGACAACTTCCCTCGGAGAATGCACTGCATGCCTCAGGCTGGTGCAACGTCCTGCCGACCTCTGCCACCTCAGGTTCTCCCCATGCACCGTAAACCTCCTTCTCCCTGGCCTGAGTGAGCCAGAGCCCCTGAATCAGCTGCTCCTTTAACCCCGTCCTGTCTGAGTGAAGAACAGTTGCCCTCCAGCAACCTACATGCACAGGCAGGGCCAAATCAAAAGCTGAGCCCTGGGAGCTGTGCAAAAAAAGAAGAGAAAGGGAAATTTCTCCCAGCAGCCGCAGAAGCAATGGATTAAATCTCCACAATCAACTTGATGTAACCTGCATCGGTGCAATACCTGAATAGACAACAGATCATCCCAAATTGAGCAGGTGGGCTTTGAGAGCAAGATTTATTATTTTTTCCCCTTTTCCTCTTTGTGTGTGTGTGTATGTGTATGCTTCTGTGTGAGATTTTGTCTGTATAGCTTTGCTTTCACCATTTGTCCTAGGGTTCTATCCATCCATTTTTGTTTGTTTCTTTGTTACTTTAAAAAAAAAATATTTCTTAAAAATTATTTTTTATTTTAATAACTTTATTTTATGTTATTTTATTTTATCCTCTTTCTTTCTTCTTTCTTTCTTTCTTTCTTTCTTGCTTGCTTTCTTTCTACATTTTCTCCCTTTTATTGTGAGCTGTGCAGATGAAAGTCTCTTGGTGCTGTAGCCAGGAGTCAGTGCTGTGCCTCTGAGGTAGAAGAGCCAAATTCAGGACACTGGTCAACAAGAGACCTCCCAGTTCCACATAATATCAAACAGCGAAAATCTTCCAGAGATCTCCATCTCAAAAGCAACACCCAGTTTCACTCAACGACCAGCAAGCTACAGTGATGGACACCCTATGCCAAACAACTAGAAAGACAGGAACACAACCCCACCCATTAGCAGAGAGGCTGCCTAAAACCATAATAAGGCCACAGACTCCCCAAACACACCACCAGACATGGACTTGCCCAGCAGAAAGACAAGATCCAGCCTCATCCACTGGAACACAGGCACTAATCTCCTCCACCAGGAAGCCTAGACAACCCACTGAACCAACTTTAGCCACTGGGGAAAGACACCAAAAACAACGGTAACTATGAACCTGAAGCCTGAAAAACGAGACCCCAAACACAGTAAGATAAGCAAAATGAGCAGACAGAAAAACACACAGAAGATGGAGCAAGAAATAAACACACCAGACCTAACAAATGATGAGGAAATAGGCAGTCCACCTAAAAAATAATTCAGAATAATGATAGTAAAGGTGATCCAAAATCTTGGAAATAGAATAGAGAAAATGTAAGAAACATTTAACAAGGACCTAGAAGAACTAAAGATGAAACAAACAATGATGAACAACAAAATAAATGAAATTAAAAATACTTTAAAAGGGATCAATAGCAGAATAACTGAGGCAGAAGAATGGATAAGTGACCTGGAATAAAAAATAATGAAAATAACTAATGCAGAGCAGAATAAAGAAAAATTACTGAACAGAACTGAGAACAATCTCAGAGACCTCTGGGACAAAATTAAATGCACCAACATTCGAATTATAGGGGTCCCAGAAGAAGAAGAGAAAAAGAAAGGGAATGAGAAAATATTTGAAGTGATTATAGTTGAAAACTTCCCTAATATGCAAAAGGAAATAGTTAATCAAGTCCAGGAAGCACAGAGAGTCTAATACAGGATAAATCCAAGGAGGAACATGACAAGACACATATTAATCAAAATGTAAAAAGAATTAAATACAAAGAAAACATATTAAAAGAAGCAAGGGTAAGACAAAAATAACAGACAAGGGAATCCTCATAAGGTTAACAGCTGATCTATCAGCAGAAACTCTGAAAGACAGAAGGGAGGGCAGGTTATATGTAATGTGATGAAAGGGAAGAACCCACACCCAAGATTACTCTACACAGCAAGGATCTCATTCAGATTTGATGGAGAAATTAACAGCTCTACTGACAAGCAAAACCTGAGAGAGTTCAGCACCACCAAACCAGCTTTACAACAAATGCTAAAGGAACTTCTCTAGGCAAGAAACACAACAGAAAGAATATACCTACAATAACGAACCCAAAACAATTAAGGAAATGGGAATAGGAACATACATATCAATAATTACCTTAAATGTAAATGGACTAAATGCTCCCACCAAAAGACACAGATTGGCTGAATGGATACAAAAACAAGACCCATATATATGCTGTCTACAAGAGACCCACTTCAGACCTAGAGACACATACAGACTGAAAGTAAGGGGGTGCAAAAAGATATTCCAGGCAAATGGAAATCAAAAGAAAGCTGGAGTAGCAATTCTCATATCAGACAAAATAGACTTTAAAATAAAGACTATTAGAAGAGACAAAGAAGGACACTACATAATGGTCAAGGGATCAATCCAAGAACAAGATATAAAAATTGTAAATATTTATGCACCCAACATAGGAGCACCTCAATACATAAGGCAAATAGTAACAGCCATAAAAGGGGAAATCAACAGTAACAGAGTAGGGGACTTTAACACCCCACTTTCAGCAATGGACAGATCATCCAAAATGAAAATAAATAAGGAAACACAAGCTTTAAATGATATATTAAATTAGATGGACTTAATTATATTTATAGGACATTCCATCCAAAAACAACAGAACACACATTTTTCTCAAGTGCTCATGGAACATTCTCCAGAATAGATCATATCTTGGTTCACAAATTAAGCCTTGGTAAGTTTAATAAAATTGAAATTGTATTAAGTATCTTTTCTGACCACAATGCTATGAGACTAGATATAAATAACAGGAAAAGATATGTAAAAAATACAAACACATGGAGGCTAAACAATACATTATTTAATAATGAAGTGATCACTGAAGAAATCAAGGAGGAAATCAAAAAATACCTAGAAAAGAATGACAATGGAGACAAGATGACCCAAAACCTATGGGATGCAGAAAAAGCAGTTCTAAGAGGGAAGTTTATAGCAATACAATCCTAACTTAAGAAACAGGAAATATCTCGAATAAACAATGAAACCTTACACCTAAAGCAATTAGAGAAAGAAGAACAAAGAAACACCAAAGTTAGCAGAAGGAAAGAAATCACAATGATCAGATCAGAAATAAATGAAAAAGAAATGAAGGAAACAATAGCAAAGATCAATAAAATTAAAAGCTTGTTCTTTGTGAAGATAAAAACAAAAATTGATAAACCATTAGCAAGGCTCATCAAGAAAAAAAGTGAGAAGACTGAAATCAATAGAATTAGAAATGAAAAAGAGAAGTAACAACTGACACTGCAGAAATACAAAAGATCATGAGAGATTACTAAAAGCAACTCTATGCAAATAAAATGGAAAATCTGGAAGAAATGGTCAAATTCTTAGAAGTGCACAACCTGCCAACACTGAACCAGGACGAAATAGGAAATATGAACAGACCAATCACAAGCACTGTAATAGAAACTGTGAGTAAAAATCTTCCAACAAACAATAGCCCAGGACCAGATGGTTTCACAGGTGAATTCTATCAAACATTCATAGAAGAGCTAACACCTATCCTTCTCAAACTCTTCCAAAATATAGCAGAGGGAGGAACACACCCAAACTCATTCTACGAGGCAACCACCACCTGATACCAAAACCAGACAAGGATGTCACAAAGTGAGAAAACTCCAGGCCAATATCACTGATGAACATAGATGCAAAAATCCCCAACAAAATACTAGCAAACAGAATCCAACAGCACATTAAAAGGATCATACACCATGATCAAGTGGGGTTTATTCCAGGAATGCAAGGATTCTTCAATATATGCAAATCAATCAATGTGATACACCATATTAACAATTTGAAGTAGCAAAACTATATGATCATCTCTACAGATGCAGAGAAAGCTTTCAACAAAATTCAACACCCATTTATGATAAAAACCCTGAAGAAAGTAGGCATAGAGGGAACTTTCCTCAACATAATAAAGGCCATATATGACAAACCCACAGCCAACATGGTCCTCAATGGTGAAAAACTGAAACCGTTTCCACTAAGATCAGGAACAAGACAAGGCTGCCCACTCTCACCACTCTTATTCAACCAAGTTTTGGAAGTTTTAGCCACAGCAATCAGAGAAGAAAAGGAAATAAAAGGAATCCAAATTGGAAAAGAAGAAGTAAAGCTGTCACTGTTTGCAGATGACATGATACTATACATAGAGAATCCTAAAGATGCTACCAGAAAACTACTAGAGCTAATCAATGAATTTGGTAAAGTAGCAGGATACAAAATTAATGCACAGAAATTTCTGGTATTCCTATACACTAATGATGAAAAATCTAAAATTGAAATTAAAGAAACACTCCCATTTATCATTACAACAAGAAGAATAAAATAACTAGGAATAAACCTACCTAAGCAGACAAAATACCTGTATGCAGAAAATGATAAGACACTGATGAAAGAAATTAAAGATAATACAGTTAGATGGAGAGATATACCATGTTCTTGGATTGGAAGAATCAACAGTGTGAAAACGACTCTACTACCCAAAGCAATGTACAGATTCAATGCAATGCCTATCAAACTACCACTGGCGTTTTTCAAAGAACTACAACAAAAAATATCACATTTTGTATGGAAAAACAAAAGACCCCAAAGAGCCAAAGCAATCTTGAGAACAAAAAATGGAGCTGGAGGAATCAGGCTCCCTGACGTCAGATTATACTACAAAGCTACAGTAATCAAGACAGTATGGTACTGGCACAAAAACAGAAATATAGATCAATGAAACAGGATAGAAAGCCCAGAGATAAACCCACACACATATGGTCACCTTATCTTTGATAAAGGATGCAGGAATGTACAGTGGAGAAAGGTCAGCCTGTTCAATAAATGGTGCTGGGAAAACTGGACAGGGACATGTAAAAGTATGAGATTAGATCAATCCCTAACACCCTACACAAAAATAAGCTCAAAGTGGATTAAAGACCTAAATATAAGGCCAGAAACTGTCAATCTCTAGAGGAAAACATAGACAGAACTGTCTATGACATACATCACAGCAAGATCTTTTTTGACCCACCTCCTAGAGAAACGGAAATTAAAAAAAGTTAAACAAATGGGACATAATGAAACATAAAAGCTTTTGCACAGCAAAGGAAACCATAAACAAGACCAAAAGACAACCCTCAGAATGGGAGAAAATATTTGCAAATGAAGCAACCGACAAAGGATTAATCTCCAAAATTTATAAGCAGCTCATGCAGCTCAATAACAAAAAAACAAAAAGCCAATCCAAAAAATGGGCAGAAGATGCAAATAGACATTTCTCCAAAGAAGATTTATAGATTGCCAACAAACACATGAAAGAATGCTCAACATCATTAATCATTAGAGAAAAGCAAATCAAACCTACACCGAGACATCGTCTCACACCAGTCAGAATGGCCATCATCAAAAAATTTAGAAACAATAAATGCTGGAGAGGGTGTGGAGAAAAGGGAACACTCTTGCACTGCTGGTGGGAATGTGAATTGGTACAGCCACTATGGAGAACAGTATGGAGGTTCCTTAAAAGCTATAAATAGAACTACCATATGACCCAGCAATGCCACTACTGGACATATACCCTGAGAAAACCATAATTCAAACAGAGTCATGTACCAAAATGTTCATTGCATCTCTATTTACAATAGCCAGGAGGTGGAAGCAACCTAATTTTCCATCTTCAGATGAATGGATAAAGAAGATGTGACACATATATACAATGGAATATTACTCAGCCATAAAAAGAAATGAAATTGAGTTATTTGTAGGGAGGTGGATGGACCTAGAGTCTGTCATACAGAGTGAAGTAAGTCAGAAAGAGAAAGACATATACCGTATGCCAACACATATATATGGAATCTAAGAAAAAAAAAAGTCATGAAAAACCTATGGATAAGACAGGAATAAAGATGCAGACCTACTAGAGAATGGATTTGAGGATATGGGGAAGGGGAAGGGTAGGCTGTGAGAAAGTGAGAGAGTGGCATGGACATATATACACTACCAAACGTAAAATAGATAACTAGTGGGAAGCAGCTGCATAGCACAGGACGATCAGCTCGGTGCTTTGTGACCACCTAGAGGGGTGGGATAGGGAGGGTGGGAGGGAGGGACATGCAAGAGGGAAGAGATATGGGAACATATGTATATGTATAACTGATTCACTTTGTTATAAACAGAAACTAACACACCATTGTAATGCAATTATACTCCAATAAAGATATACAAAAAATAAATGGTAAAAGCAAAGCTGTACAGACACAATCACGGAAAGAAGCATACACATACACACTCACAAAAAGTGAAAAAGGAAAAAAAATGCATGTTAAGAAAAAAGGAAGAGAGCAACCAAATCTATAAACAAATTTATCAATGATAATAAGCTCTAAATACTAAAATAAAATAAACATAAAACCAGAAACAAATTAGATGCAGAAAGCAAACCCCATGTCTACAGTTACTTCCAAGGTCCACCACCTCAAGTTTGGGATGATTCGTGGTCTATTCAGGTATTCCAGATATGCAGTGTACATCACGTTGATTGTGGATATTTAATCTGCTCCTCCTGAGGCTGCATGGAGAAATTTCCCTTTCTCTTCTTTGTTTACACAGCTCCTGGGGTTCAGCTTTGGATTTGGCCCTGCCTCTGCGTGTAGGTCACTTGAGAGTATCTGTTCCTACCCAGATAAGACAGGGTTAAAGTAGGAACTGATTAGGGGGCTCTGGCTCACTCATGCTGTGGGAAGTAGGGGTACAGAATGTGGAGCAAGCCTGTGGCAGCAGAGGCCATCATGATATTACACCAGCCTGAGATGCACTGTGTGTTCTCCCAGCGAAGTTGTCCCTGGATCATGGGACACTGGCAGTGTCAGGCTGCACAGGCTCCCAGGAGGGGAGGTGTTGATAGTGACCTGTGTTTGCACACAGGCTTCTTGGTGGCTGCATCAACAGCCTTAGTATTTCATGCCCGTCCGTGTTGTCCGTGCTGATAGTCACGGCTCTCGCCTGTCTCTAGAGCTCGTTTAGGTTGTGCTGTGAACCCCCTCTCCTTGTGCATACTGAAACAATGGTCTCTTGCCTCTTACGCAGTTCCAGACTTTTTCCCAGGCTCCCTCCCATCTAGATGTGGCTCACTAGCCCCCTCCAGGCTGTGTTCATGCAGCCATCCTCAGTCCTCTCCCTGTGATCTGACCTCCGAAACTGGATCCTCAGCTCCCAGCCCCCATCCGCCCTGGCAGGTGAGCAGACAAGCCACTCAGGCTGGTGGGCTCTGGTCAACACTGATCCTCTATGTGGGAATCTCTCTGCTTAGCCTTCTGCATCCCTATTGCTGTGCTCTCCTCCATGGCTCTGAAGCTTCCACCCACCATCTCCACCAGTGAAGGGGCTTCCTAGTGTGTGGAAACTTTTCCTCCTTCACAGTTCCCTCTCAGAGGTGCAGGTCTTGTCCCTTTTCTTTTGCCTCTGTTTTTTCTTTTTACTTTTGCCCTACCCAGGTATGCGGGGAGTATTTTGCACTTTGGGAAGTGTGAGGTCTTCTGTCAGCATTCACTATGTGTTCTCTAGGAGTTGTTCCACATGTTGATGTATTTTTGATATATTTGTGGGGAGGAAGGTGATCTCCACATCTTAATCTCCGCCATCTTGAAGATCTCTCCTAAGTTTTTCAAATAGTAATCATATGATAGGAAGACGTGTGCTATAGAAATTGTTCATATGTAGTATAATGAGACACTAGAGAACACCAAGTTTATATTTGATTTACACAGAAAGATGGACAGCACAGAAGATAATTCAAGAAGATAAGGTGTTTGAGCTTCATCTTGTGGAACTGAGGACTGGGAAGAAGAAAATTCAAATAGAAGGAATGGTATATGATGAATTTCAGAAGAAAGAAACGGTCCAGCATTTGAAACCATGAAATTATTTCACATGTGGAACAAGAGTGGAACATGTGGAACAAGAGTGTGACTTAATGGCTGGGTGTGATTGACAGCATGTTGAACAGAGTGGCATCATGACAGGATAGTGGTTTGGGAACAGTGGAGGAGGGGGAGTACAGCTGAAGTAAATTCCATGGAGGAGAAAAGCATCTGTGTGTTGATTGTGGGGGAGAGTGTGATGGTTCTGAGGCAGGAATACTGAGGACCTTGTCCCAAGAATGGAAAGAGGGAGCATGTGGTTAGAAGATTTGCAAAACAAAATGATTTAATTGCTTTCTGGGTTTTTTTTTGTGTGTGTCTTTTTAAATACTTAATCATGGGGCAGAAACTTCTCCTCAGACTCTGAAGGTTCAAAGCAACAGTCAAATATAATTTGGGTAGTGTGGTATTTCAATTTATTTTATACTTCAGCCACATAATTTCCCACAACATACTAGCCTATAAAACTAGAGCTGCTAAATTAGTACCCATCATAAGAAATTATTTTTAATTTTCAATCCTAAATTCCTGTATATAATTAATATACCTGGCTCCAGTGAACTTCTTCACCTACATACTTATCCTATTTTATTCTGTCAGTGTCTCATTGTCAAAAGCTATTTCTGCATTCCCAGACCTATTAGTAAGATTATGATGTGAGAAAATAAAAAATAAAAAGTAGTTTATTGTCTTTTTAAAACTATTTGATGCCAATATCTCTATCTATATTTACCCATAAATCTATAAAAAAATAAGTATTAAAAAGTCATTGAAGATCTACTAGGCACAGTGCTAGGTACTAGATGTGTGCTAGGTACATTATTTAAACTATGTCTACTTTTTATAAAAACTACATAAAGGAAATACTTTAAAACCCTCTTTCCGACTAAGGAAACTGATGTTCTGTAAAGTTAAGTATCCAAGGACCACACAAATAAGTGATAGGGTTTGCATTTGCCCCAAGATTTTCCTGATTCTGAAGCCTGTGCACTTTCCTTTCCATCAAAATGTCTTAACTGATCTAGAACAGTGTTTATTAAATATTTTGGTGTCTAGATATCTTTTACATTCTTAAAAACATATTGAGGACCCTAACCAGCTTCTGTTAATATTGGTTACATGTATTGATACTTACTGTAATAAAAATTAAGACTAAGAAAAATTTAAAATTTTAATTTATTCATTTAAAAATAACAAGCCATTATATAACATAAGTACCTTGTTTTGTGTAGAGAGTAAGTATATTTTATATAACAAGAAAAAGTTAATGATAAGAATGGCATTGTTTTACATTTTTGTAAGTATATTTACTCTCTGTCTATAGAATATGCCTGGGTTCTCCTACCTAATTCTATAATCGGGATGTAGGACATGTATCTTTGATGAGGTATATGAACAAAAGCCAGCTTCACTTCAAATATGTGTGAGGGTAAATAACTATGAATTAGATAAGGAAGGACTGTTTTAATAGCCTTTTCTTTACAGATGTGGATATTTTTGATAGTATACCAAAACTCATCAAATTGTTTCTCATATGTTCATTGCAATGTGGATTATGAAACCATACCAATAAGCTTTGCACACTGTTACATTAAATTATTTTATATATCTTGTTTCTTTGAATTACTCTTTTGTTTGTGCTTAATTTTATAATATTGTGCTTTAGTCATTTGGCAAATATCAATTGCAGGTTTTCAAATGTTGATAAAGTCATTGATTAATGTCACCATCCATCTTATCAGAAAATTAAGTATCAGGAAGATGTTCATCTTAAGGGAGCAGATACAAGTTTTTCGAAATTTAAGGTTTGCTTGAAAACTCAACTTTGAGACATGGAAAAAATGTTGTCAATTGACTGCCTTGAAATGACAGGCTCACATAGTTCATTTTCAAGAAAATATCTCCTCAATACCCAAGTCTGAATAGCCAGTTGTTTTTCAATGTCTTTCAAAAATAACATTCCATTCTTTTTAAAGTGGCTAGTTCAGTTTACAACTAAAGCAATAGCACACATGTGGTTTTGCTTGAGACAATTATAGTGCTTGGTATGTAGAAGTGCTTTGTCCACTCTTTGTATTTTCACAGACAGAATAGTAAAAAGCTATATACTCAAGAGTTGAGATTTAATAAAATTAGTATTTTAGCTACTTATTTAAGGGCACTTTTAAATAAAATGCCTTTTGCTTTCCCTAAAAGTATGTGGCAGTGAATATACAATGACTTCTACAGGATACTGCTGCTGGATTTATTCATACTAAGGCATGGCCAGTTACACTCACTATTGTTTTTGCACCATTGGTGCCATTGTCAACACAGTGAAAAAGGTAAATATCATCTTTAAATTTACTACAAGAGTAGTTTTGATTCTGCACTCCCCCTGGAGAGGCTCTTGGGTACCCAGAGGCATTCACAGACTCAACTTTGAGAACCCCTGATCTAGAAGATCAGTGTTAAGTCAGCTGTGCAGAATGTATAAATATCTGAACTGTGCATATTGTTGTATCTTCCATTTCAGCCTTATATAAATGTCTCTTGAACTTGACTCTCATTTCTGATGGACTGTGAAATTACATAAAACAAATTCACAGAGTATGGAGACATAAATGCTGCCCTAGCTGAGGCCTTTTAACAGTGTGAAAACTTCAGAGCTAGTTTTTCCTCTAAAACCACTTTTTCATTTCTATTAAAAAGGTACAAGCTTTTACCCACAAGCCCTTTCCTTCTGAAGTCCTTCCATGCTTGCCCAGATGTCATAAATAATTTATATTTCTAACTACTGAAATAATAGTTTTCAAAACACCTGCTTAGAAAGTGCTTGAGTAAATTTTTCCGATGACTCGTTTAACAATGTTTTGTTTATATTTTTCTCTAAAATTTTTGACAAACATAGAACCAGCATTAAAATGATCAGAACAAAAAGGCTGACATATATGATACAATAGATAGCTATAGCTTTTCTGTTGGCAGAGAAGGCAGTTTACATGATTATGTAGACAACAAGAACCAGCGTCCATAGAGTCTCCAAAACTATTGTCAGAAGAGATAAAAAAAAAAAAAAGTAATGGGAACCTCTGTTTGCCTGTCATAACACAGGACCTTACATTCCCAAAAGAACTATAATTCTGTGGTTAACAAAAATTTGCTTATGTTTCTTATTCTCTATGCATCACAACTCAAAACTACTCTAAAGTATTTGAGATTCATTCACCCTAAGTTCTTCCTTTCCCCCTTATCTCATAAATACAAGGGATAAACAAGGAGTATGTCATGTCCTTCCTACACACCTCTCCTCTCCATCCTTTAGTTTCTTTCTTGATTCCAATGTGCAAACCAGCTCCAAAGAGTGTGCTCCCTATTAAAAATAACCAGACCAACTTCTTGCCATTCTCCTGGCTTCACACTCCACATCATGCTCATCCTTTCTCTTCTCTTTCCTCTCTATCTCTCACTCCCTCTCTTCTCACTCCATTTCTCTTTATTTATTCCTAAATGATTATTAAGCGCTCCTCTTTCCATTGTAAACTTAAAGCTTGTCTCTTTATCATGAAAAATAAAGTTCTCTCTAATTCTTCCCTAGGATAGCAGAAGAAACACAAAGGACTTATACCTCTGGGATTAGTTTTGTATCAGAGATGAGGAAATACTGATTATTTTTTATTGGTTTAAGGAAACAGTATAATCCAGGAGTTCATGCAATGTAGAGGAAGCTGCCTCACCTTCATACATAGAGTCAACATTTACTTTTCTGCACAATTTTCATACTAACATGGAAGAATAAATAGTATTTAATACTATTAATAGTATTTAATACTGTTAAAATATGATTATTACTATTATTACAATAATATTATAGTTTATTGTAATAGTATTTTTAACAGGTTTATTGGAGCATAATTGCTTTACAATGGTGTGTTAGTTTCTGCTGTATGACAAAATAAATCAGCTATACTATGCACATATCCCCATATCGCCTCCCTCTTGCATCTCCCTCCCACCCTCCCTATCCCACCATTCTACGTGAACACAAAGCACCGAGCTGATCTCTCTGTGCTATGCTGCTGCTTCCCACTAGCTATCTATCTTACATTTGGTAGTGAATATATGTCCATGCCACTCTCTCACTTCGTCCCAGCTTACTCTTCCCCATCCCGATGTGCTCAAGTCCATTCTCTACATCTGCATCTTTATTCCTGTCTTGCCCCTAGGTTTTTCAGAACCATTTTTGTTTTATAGATTCCATATATATATGTTAGCATACGGTATTTGTTTTTCTCTTTCTTACTTACTTCACTCTGTATGAGAGACTCTAGGTCCATCCACCTCACTAAAAATAACTCAATTTCATTTTTTTTAATGGTTGAGTAATATTCCATTGTATATATGTGCCACATCTTCTTTATCCATTCATCTGTCAATGGTCACTTAGGTGGTTTCCATGTCCTGGCTATTGTAAATAATGCTACAATGAACATTGTGGTACATGACTCTTTTTAAATTATTGTTTTCTTGGGTTATATGCCCAGTAGTGGGATTTCTGGGCCATATGGTTGTTCTATTTTTAGTTTTATAAGGAACCTCCATACAGTTCTCCCTAGTGGCTGTATCAATTTATATTCCCACCAGCAGTGCAAAAGTTTCCCTTTTCTCCATGCCTTCTCCAGCATTTATTTTATGTAGATTTTTTGATGATGGCCATTCTGACTGGTGTGAGGTGATGACTCATTGTAGTTTTCTTTTAATTTTTTTTTTTTAGTTTCTGCTTTATAAAAAAGAGAATCAGTCATACATATACATCTGTTCCCACATCCCTTCCCTCTTGTGTCTCCCTCCCTCCCACCCTCCCCATCCCACCCCTCCAGGCGGTCACAAAGCAACGAGCTGATCTCCCTGTGCTCTGCGGCTGCTTCCCACTATCAATCTACCCTATGTTTGGTAGTGTATATATATCCATGCCTCTCTTTCACTTTGTCACAGCTTACTCTTCCCCCTCCCCATATCCTCAAGTCCATTCTCAAGTAGGTTTGTGTCTTCATTCCTGCTTCACCCCTAGGTTCTTCATGATTTTTTTTTAATTCCATATATATGTGTTAGCATACGGTATTTGTCTTTCTCTTTCTGACTTACTTCACTCTGTATGACAGACTCTAGATCTATCCACCTCATTACAAATAGCTCAGTTTCATTTCTTTTTATGGCTGAGTAATATTCCATTGTATATATGTGCCACATCTTCTTTATCCATTCATCCGATGATGGACACTTAGGTTGTTTCCAGCTCCGGGCTATTGTGAATAGAGCTGCAATGAACATTTTGGTACATGTCTCTTTTTGAATTATGGTTTTCTCAGGGTATATGCCTAGTAGTGGGATTGCTGGGTCATATGGTAGTCCTATTTGTAGTTTTTTAAGGAACCTCCATAATGTTCTCCATAGTGGCTGTACCAATTCACATTCCCACCAGCAGTGCAAGAGTGTTCCCTTTTCTCCACACCCTCTCCAGCATTTATTGTTTCTAGATTTTTTGATGATGGCCATTCTGACTGGTGTGAGATGATATCTCATTGTAGTTTTGATTTGCATTTCTCTAATGATTAATGATGTTGAGCATTCTTTCATGTGTTTGTTGGCAGTCTGTATATCTTCTTTGGAGAAATGCCTATTTAAGTCTTCTGCCCATTTTTGGATTGGGTTGTTTGTTTTTTTGCTATTGAGCTGCATGAGCTGCTTATAAATTTTGGAGATTAATCCTTTGTCAGTTGCTTCATTTGCAAATATTTTGTCCCATTCTGAGGGTTGTCTTATGGTTTCCTTTGCTGTGCAAAAGATTTGAAGTTTCATTAGGTCCCATTTGTTTACCGTTGTTTTTATCTCCATTTCTCTAGGAGGTGGGTCCAAAAGGATCTTGCTGTGATTTATGTCATAGAGTGTTCTGCCTATGTTTTCCTCTAAGAGTTTGATAGTTTCTGGCCTTACATTTAGGTCTTTAATCCATTTTGAGCTTATTTTTGTGTATGGTGTTAGGGAATGATCTAATCTCATATTTTTACACGTCCCTATCCAGTTTTCCCAGCACCACTTATTGAAGAGGCTGTCCTTTGTCCACTGTACATTCCTGCCTCCTTTATCAAAGATAAGTTGACCATATGTGCGTGGGTTTATCTCTGGGCTTTCTATCCTGTAACATTGATCTATATTTCTGTTTTTGTGCCAGTACCACACTGTCTTGATTACTGTAGCTTTGTAGTATAGTCTGAAGTCAGAGAGCCTGATTCCTCCAGCACCGTTTTTTGTCCTCAAGATTGCTTTGGCTATTCGGGGTCTTTTGTTTTTCCAAACAAATTTTGAAATTTTTGGTTCTAGTTCTGTGAAAAACGCCAGTGGTAGTTTGATAAGGATTGCATTGAAACTGTAGATTGCTTTGGGTAGTAGAGTCATTTTCACAATATTGATTCTTCCAATCCAGGAGCATGGTATATCTCTCCATCTATTTGTATCATCTTTAATTTCTTTCATCAGTGTCTTATAATTTTCTGCATACAGGTCTTTTGTCTCCTTAGGTAGGTTTATTCCTAGATATTTTATTCTTTTTCTTGCAATGGTAAATGGGAGTGTTTTCTTGATTTCATTTTCAGATTTTTCATCATTAGTGTATAGGAATAACAGAAATTTCTGTGCATTAATTTTGTATCCTGCTACTTTACCAAATTCATTGGTTAGCTCTAGTAGGTTTCTGGTAGCATCTTTAGGATTCTCTATGTATAGAATCATGTCATCTGCAAACAGTGACAGCTTTACTTCTTCTTTTCCAATTTGGATTCCTTTTATTTCCTTTTCTTCTCTGATTGCTGTGGCTAAAACTTCCAAAACTAGGTTGAATAAGAGTGGTGAGAGTGGGCAGCCTTGTCTTGTTCCTGATCTTAGTGGAAACGGTTTCAGTTTTTCACCATTGAGGACAATGTTGGCTGTGGGTTTGTCATATATGGCCTTTATTATGTTGAGGAAAGTTCCCTCTATGCCTACTTTCTGCAGGGTTTTTATCATAAATGGGTGTTGAATTTTGTCGAAAGCTTTCTCTGCATCTATTGAGATGATCATATGTTTTTTCTCCTTCAACTTGTTAATATGGTGTATCACATTGATTGTTTTGTGTATATTGAAGAATCCTTGCATTCCTGGAATAAACCCCACTTGATCATGGTGTATGATCCTTTTAATGTGCTGTTGAATTCTGTTTGCTAGTATTTTGTTGAGGATTTTTGCATCTATGTTCATCAGTGATATTGGCCTGTAGTTTTCTTTCTTTGTGACATTCTTGCCTGGTTTTGGTATCAAGGTGATGGTGGCCTCGTAGAATGAGTTTGGCAGTGTTCCTTCCTCTGAAATTGTTTGGAAGAGTTTGAGAAGAATGGGTGTTACCTCTTCTCTAAATGTTTGATAGAATTCGCCTGTGAAGCCATGTGATCCTGGGCTTTTGTTTGTTGGAAGATTTTTAATCACAGTTTCAATTTCAGTGCTTGTTATTGGTCTATTCATATTTTCTATTTCTTCCTGATTCACTCTTGGCAGGTTGTACGTTTCTAAGAATGTGTCCATTTCTTCCAGGTTGTCCATTTTATTGGCATAGAGTTTCTTGTAGTAATCTCTCATGACCTTTTGTATTTCTGCAGTGTCAGTTGTTACTTCTCCTTTTTCATTTCTAATTCTACTGATTTGAGTCTTCTCCCTTTTTTCTTGATAAGTCTGGCTAATGGTTTGTCAATTTTGTTTATCTTCTCAAAGAACCAGCTTTTAGTTTGTTTGATCTTTGCTATCGTTTCCTTCATTTCTTTTTCATTTATTTCTGATCTGATCTTTATGATTTCTTTCCTTCTGCTAGCTTTGGGGTTTTTTTGTTCTTTTTTCTCTAATTGCTTTAGGTACAGGGTCAGGTTGTTTACTCGAGATGTTTCCTGTTTCTTAAGGTAGGATTGTATTGCTATAAAATTCCCTCTTAGAACTGCTTTTGCTGCGTCCCATAGGTTTTGGGTCATCGTGTCTCCATTGTCATCTGTTTCTAGGTATTTTTTTTATTTCCTCTTTAATTTCTTCAGTGATCACTTCATTATTGAGTAGTGTATTGTTTAGCCTCCATGTGTTTGTATTTTTTACATATCTTTTCCTGTAATTGATGTCTAGTCTCATAGCATTGTGGTCGGAAAAGATACTTGATACAATTTCAATTTTCTTAAATTTACCAAGGCTTGATTTGTGACCCAAGATATGATCTATCCCTGAGAATGTTCCATGAGCACTTGAGAAAAATGTGTATTCTGTTGTTTTTGGATGGAATGTCCTATAAATATCAATTATGTCCCTCTTGTTTAATGTATCATTTAAAGCTTGTGTTTCCTTATTTATTTTCATTTTGGATGATCTGTCCATTGGTGAAAGTGGGGTGTTTAAGTCCCCTATGATGTGTGTGTTACTGTCGATTTCCCCTTTTATCGCTCTTAGTATTTGCCTTATGTATTGAGGTGCTCCTATGTTGGGTGCATAAATATTTACAATTGTTACATCTTCTTGTTGGATAGATCCCTTCATCATTATATAGTGTTCTTTTTTGTCTCTTCTAATAGTCTTTATTTTAAAGTCTATTTTGTCTGATATAAGAATTGCTCCTCCAGCTTTCTTTTGATTTCCATTTGCATGGAATATCTTTTTCCATCCCCTTACTTTCAATCTGTATGTGTCTCTAGGTCTGAAGTGGGTCTCTTGTAGACAGCATATATATGGGTCTTGTTTTTGTATCCATTCAGCCAATCTGTGTCTTTTGGTGGGAGCATTTAGTCCTTTTACCTTTAAGGTAATTATTGATATGTATGTTCCTATTCCCATTTCCTTAATTGTTTTGGGTTCGTTATTGTAGGTATATTCTTTCTGTTGTGTTTCTTGCCTAGAGAAGTTCCTTTAGCATTTTTTGTAAAGCTGGTTTGGTGGTGCTGAACTCTCTCAGCTTTTCCTTGTCTGTAAATGTTTTAATTTCTCCATCAAATCTGAATGAGATCCTTGCTGGGTAGAGTAATCTTGGTTGCAGGTTTCTCTCCTTCATCACTTTAAATATGTCCTGCCACTCCCTTCTGGCTTGTAGAGTTTCTGCTGAAAGATCAGCTGTTAACCTGATGGGGATTCCCTTGTGTGTTATTTGTTGTTTTTCCCTTGCTGCTTTTAATATGATTTCTTTGTGTTTAATTTTTGACACTTTGATTAATATGTGTCTTGGCGTATTTCTCCTTGGTTTTATTCTGTATGGGACTCTCTGTGCCTCCTGGACTTGATTAACTATTTCCTTTCCCATATTAGGGAAGTTTTCAACTATAATCTCTTCAAATATTTTCTCAGTCCCTTTCTTTTTCTCTTCTTCTTCTGGTACACCTATAATTCGAATGTTGGTGCATTTAATGTTTTCCCAGAGGTGTCTGAGGCTGTCCTCAGTTCTTTTCATTCTTTTTTCTTTATTTTGCTGTGCAGCAGTTATTTCCACTATTTTATCTTCCACCTCAGTTATCCGTTCTTCTGCCTCAGTTATTCTGCTATTGATCCCATCTAGAGTATTTTTCATTTCATTTATTGTGCTTTTAATCAATGCTTGATTCATCTTTATTTCTTCTAGGTCCTTGTTAACTGTTTCTTGCATTTTGTTTATTCTGTTTCCAAGATTTTGGATCTTGGAAATAGAATCTTGGATCATCTTTACTATCATTATTCTGAATTATTTTTCAAGTAGACTGCCTATTACCTCTTCATTTGTTAGGTCTGGTAGGTTTTTATCTTGCTCCTTCACCTGCTGTGTGTTTTTCTGTCTTCTCATTTTGCTTTTCTTACTGTGTTTGGGGTCTCCTTTTTGAAGGCTGTAGATTCGTAGTTCCCGTTGTTTTTTGTGTCTGTCCCCATTGGATAAGGTTGTTTCAGTAGGTTGTGTAGGTTTCCTGGTGGGGGGGACTAGTGACTGTGTTCTTGTGGTTGAGGCTCAATCTTGTCTTTCTGGTGGACAGGTCCACGTCTGGTGGTGTGTTTTGGGGTGTCTGTGGCCTTATTATGTTTTTAGGCAGCCTCTCTGCTAATGGGTGGGGTTGTGTTCCTGCCTTGCTAGTTGTTTGGCATAGGGTGATCAGCACTGTAGTTTGTTGGTTGTTGACAGAAGCTTGGTGCTGGTGTTGAGATGTAGATCTTTGGGAGATTTTCACTGCTTGATATTATGTGGAGCTGGGAAGTCTCTTGTGGACCCATGTCCTGAAGTTGGCTCTTCCACTTCAGAGGCACAGCACTGACTCCTGGCTGCAGCACCAAGAGTCTTCCATCTACCTGGCTCAGAATAAAAGGGAGAAAAAGTAGAAAGAAATAATTAGTAGAAGAAAGAAAGAGAGAGAGAAAGAAAGGAAGAAGGAAAGGAAGGAAGGAAGAAAGAAAGAAAGAAGGAAAGAAAGGAGGGAGGGAGGAAAGATGGAAAGAAAGAAAGAAAGAAAGAAAGGAGGGAGGGTGGGAGGGAGGAAGGAAAGAAAAAGAAAGTGAAAGGAGGAAGGGTGGGAGGGAGGGAGGAAGTAAGGAAAGACAGGAGGGAGGGAGGGAGGAAGGAAAGAAAAAGAAAGAGTGAAAGGAAGAAGGGTGGGAGGGAGGGAGGAAGGAAAGAAAGAGAGAAAGAAGGAAAGGAGGGGCGGAGGGATGGAGGGAAGGAGGGACGTTAGGAACAAAGAAAGAGCAAGTAAATTAAAATAGAATAAAGTATGAAATATAGTAGTGTTATTAAAATTAAAAAGTAATTATTGAAAAAAAACGGACCGATAGAACCCTGGGACATATGGTGGAAGCAAAGCTATACAGAGAGAATCTTACACAGAAGAATACACACACACATTCACAAAAAGAGTGCAGGGGGAAAAATCAAAAATCTTGCTCTCCAAGTCCACCTCCTCAATTTGGGATAATTCGTTGTAAAAAGAGGATAAGGGCGAGAAGTCTGAAATCTTGCTCTCTAAGTCCACCTCCTTAATTTGGGATATTTCGTTGTAAAAAGAGGAAAAGAGGGGAAAATCTTAAATCTTGTCCTCAAAGTCCACTTCCTCAATTTGGGATGATTTGCTGTCCATTCATGCACTCCACAGACGCAGGGCACAACAAGTGGACCATGGAGCTTTAATCTGCTGCCTCTGAGGCTGCACAGAGAGATTTCCCTGTCTCTTCTCTGCTCTCACAGCTCCCGGGTCTCAGCCTTGGACCTGGCCCCACCTCTGCACGTAGGTCGCCGGAGGGCGTCCGTTCTTCACTCAGACAGGACGGGTTTAAAGGAGCCGCTGATTCGGGGGCTCTGGCTCACTCAGGCAGAGGGGAGGGAGGGGCGCGCAGTGTGGGGCGGGCCTGCGGCGGCAGAGGCCGGCGTGACGTTGCAACAGCCCGAGGTGCTCCGTGCGCTTTCTCGGGAAAGCCGTCCCCGGGTCCCTGGACCCCAGCAGTGGTGGGGTGCACAGGCCCGCCGGAAGGCTGGGCGGACAGTGACCCACGCTCGCACACAGGCCCCACGGCAGCGGCAGCAGCAGCCCCAGCATCCCACGCCCATCTCCGGGGTCCACGCCTTTGGCCGCGGCTCGAGCCCCTCTCCAGCACTTCCCCAAGCAGCCCTCTTAATGCCCTCTCCTCGTGCACCAGGAAACAAAAGGGTAGAAAAAGTCTCTTGCCTTTTCGGCAGCTCCAGACCCTTTCCCCGGACTCCCTCCATGCTAGCCGTGGTGCACTAACCCCTTCAGGCTCTCTTCCTGCCGCCAGCCCCAGTCCTCTCCCTGCGCTCCGACTGAAAGCCGATACCCGAGCCTCAGCTCCCAGCCCCGTTCGCCCCGGCGGCCGAGCCGACAAGTCTCTTGGGCTGGTGTGTGCCTGAGGGCACTGATCCTCTGTGCCGGAATCTCTCCGCTTTGCCCTCCACACCCCTGTTGCTGTGCTCTCCTCCACTACTCTGAAGCTTTCCCCCTCCGCCACCTGCAGTCTCCGCCCGTGTAGGGGCTTGTAGTGTGTGGAAACCTTTCCTCCTTCACGGCTCCCTCCCACTGGTGCAGGTCCTGTCCCTATCCTTTTGTCTCTGTTTATTCTTTTTTCTTTTGCCCTACCCAGGTATGTGGAGACCTTCTTGCCTTTTGGGGGGTCTGAGGTCTTCTGTCAGCGTTCAGTAGGTGTACTGTAGGAGTTGTTCCACGTGTAGATGAATTTCTGATGTATCTGTGGGGAGGAAGGTGATCTCCGCATCTTACTCTTCCACCATCTTCCTCCTGGAGCCTCATTGTAGTTTTGATTTGCATTTCTCTAATGATTATTGATGTTGAGCATCCTTTCATGTGTTTGATAGCAATCTGTATATCTTTTGTGGAGAAATGTCTATTTATCTCTTCTGCCCATTTTTTGTTTGGGTTATTTGTTTTTCTGTTATTGAGCTACATGTGTTGCTTGTATATCTTGGAGATTAATCTTTGTCAGTTGCTTCATTTGCAAATATTTTCTCCCATTCTGAGGGTTGTCTTTTCAACTTGTTCATGGTTTCCTTTGCTGTGCAAAAGGTTTTAAGTTTTATTAGGTCCCATTTGTTTATTTTTTGTTTTTATTTCCATTACTCAAGGAGGTGGATCAAAAGCGATCTCGCTGTGATTTATGTCAAAGAGTTTTCTTCCTATGTTTTCCTCTAAGAGTTTTATAGTGCTTGGCATTACATTTAGGTTTTTAATCCATTTTGAGTTTATTTTTGTTTATGGTGTTATGGAGTGTTCTAATTTCATTCTTTTACATGTAGCTGTCCAGTTTTCCCAGCACCACTTATTGAAGAGGATGTCTTTTCTCCATTGTATATTCTTGCCTCCTTGATCAAATATAAGGTTGCCATATGTGCATGGGTTTATCTCTAGGCTTTCTATCCTGTTCCACTGATCTATATTTCTGTTTTTGTGTCAGTATCATACTGTCTAGATTATTGTAGCTTTGTAATATAGTCTGAAGTCAGGGAGCCTAATTCCTCCAACTCCATTTTTCTTTCTTAAGATTGCTTTGGCTATTCGGGTTCTTTTGTGCTTCCATACAAACTGTACAGTGTTTTGTTCTAGTTCTGTGAAAAATGCTATTGATAGTTTGATAGGGATTGCATTGAGTCTGTAGATTGTTTTGGGTAGTATAATCATTTTCACAATGTTGATTCTTCCAATCCAAGATATAAACACTGTTGCATTCTGTATATGAGTCTGTATCAGTCAAAGTATCCATTAGGGTAATCATCCCAATTCATACATATGTGTGTGTATGTATGTGTATATACATATATACTTATGTATGTATATAAAATTATATGTAGTCTTGGATATATTTATATAGGCTAATATTTCACATGGACTTTCTCTTTTTCACTTTTTCCTCAAATATTTCTATATATGACAAACTTTTTAATACATATTCACATATCACAGCTGTTATAAAACCTCTTGCAAACCCTACCCTGGGAAGATCAATTATCCTCTATGATCAATTAATTATAAATTAAACATTTATACCTTTTCAATTTGTATGTCCTTATGGACATACAAAAGTATATGCTATTTGTATATCTATGTAGGACAAAGCATTTTGGAGGAAATAAAACATCAGCATATGTCTCTAAGGATATGAATAATTGCATATACATTTTATACACACAATAAAATATAATATTTGTGTATACATAAAAACAAACAATACGTTTTACTTGTCTCTAAAATAGTAATTACTCATTTTACACATCAATTTTTATGATATATAAACCCTGATTGTAAGTTCCTTGATGTGAAGTAAAATGATTTATTTCTATAGCCCCAGTTCCTAGAATAGTTTCCCAAACTAAGTAGGTACCAAAAAATGTGTATTGCATGAAGTTGCTGACTTTACTTTGCAAATCAAACATCTGTCTCTCATCCTTTTAGGAAAAAAAAAAACATTTAATTCTCAAAACCTGAAATTTGGTGCTAAGTCTGTCACCCACAGTATTTCTTTATAGTGGTATGTATACCAAGTTCTGTGTATGGTATTCATCTATTTCTTTTTATCAAGTTCAGTTTAGTTTTTATTCATTGATCTATGAGTAAGTATAAAAGGAAAATTTAATTTATTTCTCTGAATCTAGATGGCTTGTCCCTACATGTCCAGATGAATATGTCTCCTGTCCTCAATGGAATTTGGTGATATATAATGTCTTCTTGGCCCCATGACCTGCCTGAACTTTTAACACTGTTCACTTTCCCGACTCACAGTTAGTCTCTCTACTGTCATATATTTCTTATTTGTTCTTTCACAATCACCTCTCCCTTTCCTGAACCCTTAAATATTGGTCAAACCAAATACTTTAGCTTTTCTTCTCATATCCTCCCATAAATTCATTGATTCTCTGTAAACCAGTTATTCCAAGGCCTGAAGTTTTGCATTACAGAAGCTCCTTCAACAGCACCTGCTTCCATTTCATTAGATGGAAATATGCCATATTGCCACCATTGTCTGTAAGGGGACTGAGAAATGTAATATTTTTAGCTGTGTATATTTGCTATCCCCAACAGATTTGGAAATATCTTAAAAAGAAAGGAGAGAATGAATACTAGGTAAACAACTATAGTCACCATCTTTTATCATGCAAAACAAACCCTCTTCTTCTTCATGAGCACCCTCGATAGCTCCCTATTGCCAGCCCCATCAAGTTCTGCTTCTGTGTCTTATGGTTTAAACCACTTCATAAAATGGCTGCATCTATAACACAAGACCTTATTTATCACTATTCCCAGCATATTATAAGATCTGTGCTTACAGGTTTATTCAGGGCCCATATGTTGCCTGAAAACTGGAATTGCCTCTTTGTAGGTGTCCAGCCAAATGACTCAACCAAGCCAAAGAGTGGAAGAAGAAAGGATTTTAATACTTGCAACAAGTAAGGAGAATGCTGGGGATATCTTCCAAAGCAGTGTCTTTCTAAATATCAGGATTGGGAAGTTTAAGTTAAGGGTATGTGCATATATAAGAAGAGGGGTTAGAGTCTTCCAGGTAGAGGTGGAGTCCTAGGTGCACTTGCATGATGGACAGGAGATTTCATCATATAATTGGGACAAAGGTCATTCTAGGTTAACAGAGTTCAGGCTCTATTTGATTTAAGTCACGAGCCCCAGCAAGGGTTAGTATCATCAATTCTCAGGCTTCAATCTGGTGGTTGGGTGCTCAAGGGGTTGAGATCCTGTAAAACAGCTCAAGAATGTGCACCAGGGTAGTATTTACCTTTGAAAGTGATCTGGGGGTCTTTACAACTGATTATCTGCAATATGGTTAAGTTATTTTCCTGGTCTGGTAATAGCCTTTTGTTCTTACATTCTTTTGTTCCCTTAAAATCATTATCTATTGAGACCTGAACTTCTGCAGGGCTAAGCATTGCCATCAGGCTTAGATCATAGAATAGCATAGGGCCTAAAATGACTTCTCTTATGTCCAGAATGCTATGTCTTGTTCTTCTTTCTCCTGGGATCCCTGACCCTCTCTGCCTACACATATACTCCTTCTTTTGCTCTTGATATCTTTTTCTCTTTTATAATGTCTTCTTTCTTCATCTTTACTTATCGAATCTTACTCAGGATCCAGCTAAGGTCTCATCACTTAAAGGAAGATTTCACGTCTGAATTGGTTTCTCTTAGGAGGTTTATTAGACGTAGACACTTTTTTTTTTTTCCTATTTCATGTCTTTTATTTTTACTTCAACAACTAGAAAGCTGCTAAGGGCAATGACAATGTTTTATACTTCTTTGTGTCTGCTGTAATTCCAGTGGACTTTTGAGAACAACATAGGTGGTGCTTAAGAAATATTTCATGGTTACTACACTGGAGAATGAAAATGTGAACCTAGTGTACTTTTTTAATGTTACAAATATGATTTATGAGATTTTTTTCAGTAGTTAGATATAACAGTTTTCAGGGTTTTTATATTTTTACTAAATGCTGAAACTGAGTTTCTGATATGCAGAAACTCATGGAAACTCAACAGTAATAAGGTTTGAGTAGGAAGATTTACATAATATTAAATATTATTGTGAATTTTATTTATTTGCTCTGGATTTTCTAGGGTAGATATATCTTGAAAATGCCCTTCAACAGTCCTTGTGATAACAATAAAACACTCATTGAGAAACTAAATAGCATTGTTTTTGTGTATAGAAAATAAAAAGTAATGGAGGAATGGACATCTTTTTTTTTACTTATACCTTTACTTATATCTTTACAATCTGATAAATAGTTTTAATTCAACATGATTTAGTGAATAGACCTTGAAAACCCTAACAGTATATCAATTCTTTTACTACTTGAGAGAAAAGACTCGGTAAATGACATTAAGAACATTTATACTATGGTTAGGAGATAAGATGAAAAGTAAAAAATAATCAAAGAATTATTATGGAATGCCAACATATTTATCATGTTAATAACATTTTGGAAGTTTATAATAGATACCTAATTTAGTTGAGAATACTTAGAACCAATTAATCCACCACAGGGCCTTGTACATACTTAGTGTGCAATCTGTAATTTTTTAACAAATATATGAAAAGTAGTTTTAATTTTCTTTGTCTTTTTTGTTAAGCATTTCGGATGTTATTTTGTGATCAGAAAATTTGGTTTGATATTAAACTCTGGTAAACTTTTAGACTTCTTGTATGTCTTTTGTGTTAAATTCTTACATACATTATGTATGTTTTAAATAAGTGTGTATTTTTAATTTGATGAATGCTTCATCTTATGTGAAAGTTGTCAGATTTTTAATCTGTCTTGATCAAATAATCTATATTCTTATCATTTTTGTAAAGTTATATTTAGTTATAATTAAAACACAGTAAAATTCATATCATGTGTACAATTTGATGTCTTGACACGTATACACCATACTACAATCAGGATAATGAATATCTGTTATCCCTAAATATTTCCTTATATTACTTGGTAATCCAACCTTGCCTTTCCCTTCTAGGCAACCACTAATCTGCTTTCTGTCACTATTGAAAAATTGACTTTTCTGAGACTATTATATAAATAAAGTCATACTATACATACTCTTTTTTAGTCTGGCTTCTTTTGATCAACAGAGTTATTTTGAGATTCATCCATGATGTTGAGTATATCAATAGTTCATTCCTTTTTATTACTGATTAATGTCCCACAGTTTGTTTATCCATTCACCTATTAATGGGCATTTGGTATTTTCTAGATTTTTCATTATTAAAATAATGCTACTATGAACATTAATGTGCACGTCTGGAATAAATGTATACTCTTGTTTCTCTTGGGTAAATATATAGGAGTGGAATGGCAGGATCATATAGAATGCGTATGTGCAACATTTTCATAAATTGCCAAACAGTTTTTCAATGTGATGTATCATTGTACATCCCCCCGCAACAGTGTAAAACAGCTCCAATTGTACACGTATTTGCCCATTGACGCTATTGCCACTTTTTACAATGTTAGCCATTCTATGGGTGAATAGCATAGTTCACTGTGGTTTTACTTTGTATTTCCCTAATGACTAATGATGTTGAATATCTTCTCATGCACTTATTTGCAAGGTGTATATCTTATTTAGTAAACATTTTCTTATTTTTATTGGGCTTTTGTTTCCTTACTGACTTTTGACAGTTCTTTATGTATTATTTATACAAGTATTATAAAGATATATGGTTTGCAAATATCTTTTTCAGACTCTGGATTGTTTTATTCTTTTGTTATTTTAGTGAATATCAAAGATCATAATTTAATTTAGATGAAGTCAGTTTATCAATCTTTTTGCTTTATGATATATTCAGGGCACTGTTGCCTAAATCAGGTTTACAAAAGTTTTCTGTATGTATTCTTCCGGATGTTTAAATCATCTATTTAGTGCTAGGATCTAATTTAAATTAATTTTTATATATGGTTGAGGTATGGATTTAAGTTCAATGTGTCCATCCACAGAAGAATGGATAAATACACAAACACACACACACACATACACGTACACACACAATGGAATAATACTCAGCCATAAAAAAGAATAAATTTTGCCATTTGCAGCAACACAGATAGCCTTGTAGGGCATTATGCTGAGTGAAATAAGGCAGTCAGGGAAAGACAAATACTGTATGATATCACTTATATGTGGAATCTCAAAAATACAACAAACTAATGAATATAACAAAAAAGAAGCAGACTTATAGAGGACAAACTATTGGTAACCAGTCGGGGGGGCGGTTAGGGATAGGGTCAATATAGGGGTAGTAAGAGGTACAAACTATTAGGTATAAAATAAGCTACAAAGATATATTGTACAACATGGGTCATATGGCCAATATTTTATAATAACTATAAATGCAGTATAACCTTTAAAAATTGTGACTCACTATATTGTACACCTGTAACTTACATAATATATATATTTTTAAAACTAGATATATCATATGATCCAGCAATTCCAGTTCTGGATATTTATGTGAAGAAAATGAAAGCACTAATTCAAAAAGTTCTTTCAGGTCCCCTGAAATTGTCCCACAGTACAGTGATGCTCTGCTCAACTTTTAAACTTTCTTTTCTCACTGTGTTTCATTTTGTCTTCAAATTCCAATTCACTAATGTTTTCTTTGCCATGTCTACTCTACTGTTAATCATATCCAGTGTATTTTTCATTTCACACATTATAAATAAAATTTCTACAAGTTTAGTTTGAGTCTTCTAATAAATGTCTTATCTTGCTCCATTTAACTTTCTGCATGTATGGGATATAGTTGTAATGTCCTTGTCTATCAGTTCTAATATCTATAACAGTTCTGGGTTGATGTTGATTGGTAAATTTTGTCCTTGCTACATGATATATTTTCTTGCTTCTTTGCATATTTAGTAAGTTCTGAATGGATGTAAGACATCATGAATTTTAGCTTATAGATGCTAGATTCCATAACTATTACTCTGTTGAGCTTTGGTTTGGGACACATGTAAGTTATCTGAAAATAATTTGATTTTTCTTTGGTCTTGCTTTTAATATTTGTTAGGTTGGATCAGAGTAGTGCTTAGTCTAGGGCTAATTATTTTCCACTACTTATGAAAACCCTTTCTGTGTACTCTATTCCTTTTCATGTGAATCAACAGTCTGGCTGTTGCAGGCAGGTACCATTCCTGGCTCTATGTGAGTTCTGGGAAATCTATCCCTACTCCTGGCTGGAGTAAGTGAACAACGGGGGAAGCATTAGAAAGTGAGTTCAGAAATTTAATGAAGGGCAAGTTCAGGTAAGACTTTGTGGGTCATATATGAAAGTCAGATTTTATTTTAAGAGAAATAAGGAGATAAATACTATGGTGATAATCATTTTGCAATTTATAAATATCAAATCAACATTGTATAACTTAAACTTACACAGTTCTGTGTGTCAATTATATCTCAGTAAAGCTGAAAAAATACAGTGAGCTATTGAAAAGCTTTAAGCAAAGAAGTACATTATTTGCCCTTCCTGTTTTACTGAACTACTCTGAATGCTACATTGTGAACAGTATGTAGATGGCAAGATGAAAGTAAGGAACCACTTATAGGTCTTTCAGCAGATGGCATTACATGTGGGGAAAAAAAGTTTGAAACTGCTTACCCAACAAAAGTTCTTCAAAAAACAGGGGTAATTTGGGACTACTCTGGCAGTCCAGTGGTTAAGACCCTGCACGTTCATTGCAGAGGGCATGGGTTCAGTCATGATTCCTGGTCGGGTATCTAAGATCCCGCATCCTGATGTGTTCATTCAAAAGAAGTAAACATCAATCTCTGCCTTCAAAAAGATTTATGATTTATTGGGGAAGATGCTGGGTTGAGTAGGAAGAGATGATATCTTGATAATGAAATCATTCAGTAGGTGACTTTTGGGATAAGCACTAAACACTCCTGATATTTCTAGAGGTGGAAATTTGATGAGAAGAGGGCTCTGTCTGTAGAAAGCATAGCAAGAACAAGACCATGGACACCAAAAAATTCATGGTATGTTCAGAGGACATTAGGTAAATGAATTCGATTATAACATTGGATGCATCAAAGTGGAAGTAAAAAAATAGAAAATGGAACCTGGTGCCACACTGGGGATGGCATTCAAGAATAAGCTAAATTACTTAAACTTTATTCTATAAGCAGTGGAGAATTAAAACAGATTTTTAAATAAAAGGGAGAGTGGGATCAGTGTAGGACATGATTTGAGCAGTACTTCAGGAAGAAAATTCCAACCTACAAAGTTCAAGATGAGAGAGAACTGGGATGGTATGGGCACAGAGAGCAAGGGAATGGAAAGGCTGAAAAAGTTCACACATGACAGAGTTCATTGTAATATATTATGGGAAATGTAATGAGGGAATGAACCAGAATGGGTGGTGGTGTGAACTGAAAAGATAAAGTAATTTATTATGAATTTACTACATGTCAGTCTCAATGATACATGCTTTCCATGTATTTTCTTACTTATTCTTCTTAATATCCTTTTGATATAGTCATTATTTTTCTGAAAATTAGAAATGAGGCTATAAAGGTTAAGTGACTTGCTTAAAGCTCCAAAGCTGAAACATGTCAAACTAGGACTTGAACCAGACCGTCTTTCATATCCATGCAAAACTTTTTTGTTTCACCACCTTTCAAGAAACAGAATCTATTAGAAGTGTTATCATAAGAACAGGATATAGAAAGAGTAGAAAAAGGAGACAAAGGGACTAGAAGAAAAGTGCTAAACTTAATCTAGCATTTGACCATGGAGACTGCATTTGTTTAAAAGATAAGAGAAGGGAAGGAAATATTGGAAAGGTAGGAGACAGGGGCATAACGCTGAGAGGCAAGGAAGATGAGAAAATAATGCTAACACTGATTGTTAAGGAGTTATTTATCTTCTTGAAAAGACAAAATATGTATTTCTGTCTTCTAAGTTAGGTGGGGGAGGAAGTCAGACAAAAAAGATCTGATAGATAAGAAAGATGATGCCAGAGACTTCACTTCTCATTCACCAAGTTAGGTCATAAAAAGTTAGGAAGATTAAAAGAGGCAAAATGAATGAGAATTGGGTCAAAAAGAGGTTTTGTGGGGTTTTTTTCTGCTACTATTAAGAGATTAGTGAATAGATATTTATGAATACATGGGAGACTATTGATGAGAACAAAAAAAAGACAAAGATCATAAAATGGTATAGAAGTTTTTGATAGAACAGATAAGGTATTAGTAAAATTATATCAGTGATATGAGTGAATTAGTTACCATTGGTGAAAAGAAAAGTGGCATGGCTTCATATGAATTACATGGAAAGGAGTCAGAAAGGTGAAAAAAATATAGAATATAAGTAAAAGGTTCAGAACATGACTTAAGAAGCAGACAAGGTCACTAGAAGAGGGAAAGAGCGCTGTCTCTTCATAAAAAGAGTATATTGAAAAAAATTCTACTTAAATTTATGGTAGACAATATTCCTTCAGTTTCATAAGCAGTCCAATCCAAGATGCTGCATCTTTGAGGGACACTACAAATAATTATAAAGGTTGCCACAGTTTTTGGTGTTTTGTTTTTCCTGAACCTCACAGAATTCATGAACTCTCCAAAACATTACTGCCATCCTTCCTATCACCTCATGGGATAGGACCTGGCAGCCACGTGGCCTTTGATAGACATTCTTTCATTACAGTTTAGAAGACATTGTTCCTTGACTTGTGGTTTCTTCCCCCATTGACTTTTTCTTTCTTTCTTTTTTTTTTTTTTTTTTTAACGAATTGAAATGTTCAAAATTCCGACCAGGCCATGAGGAATTCTATTTTTCAGCCAAACTCTCTCTTTTTTTTTTCCCAGGCAGGACACATAAAATTTAATTTCCTGACCTCTTTTGCTGATGTATAGCAGGCATTTTTCCACAACATTAGACTAGGTAACCTATTCTTAGGGGAACCTTGTCAAGCCTCACTGATATTCTGCATTTTTCTTTCTTTTCCCTAATATATATATATATATATTTTGCTCTTTCTCCCCCTTCATATTTTCTACTGTGGAAATATGATAATAATAATAAAATATCTAGGGAAAGACAGAATGTATTTACCAATCCATGTTGCTAAAATTACATGAGAGGTAGAAAGGTCATGTTTTCCATTCCTGAAAATAAAGTGAAATAATAAATTTGCAGGTTGAGAAAAATCCATGAACTCAGCTAGAAATATCCCATTTGTAGACTGTTTTGATACTGATTTCATATTGAAAGAAGAATTTCAGTGTCAATGAAAAGTGCTGGTACAATGACAGCTGTGGAGACCAATATAGTCTATTAATGCAAAGAAGGAGCAAAAATACCATTAGGTTTTCTGCTATTCTGTCAGAATTAGTCACCACACTTGTTTTCAGGGGACTGTCAGCATGCCACCTTGTTGCCTTGACAAGGCTGAGTGCAGGCCCAAGCTCAGAGTGGGCACACTCTTGATTGTCATGATGATGTTAGGCTCTTCCTATTTTTCCTCTCTCTTTATCCTGCGGCCCATCAGAATAAGGAACTCAGTCCACATGTTCTCATTTTTTCTCTCCACAAACAAGACACTGGACAGCTGTCAGACTGGAATAACTTCTACTCACAATCAATTTGTATCTGATTGAAACAACTGAGCCAGAAATGCAATGAGAAAGCCCATTCCCATTACCTACAGGTTCAGGCCAGATCTGGCCAGATGGTGAGAAATGAATGGGTGCAGTTGGTTGGTACAGGCATTCTATCCTGTAATGATATGATGAGTAGCATTAAGCATTTATTGGGAACTTTCTGTGATTGTGACATTGTACCAAATGCAGTGCCCAGTAGAAAAACCAAGGGGGGAAAGTTTACAGTTTAATTGGGGATCAACTTATGTAAAGAAAACATAAAGCCATATATTCTCAGCATAAAATGGGTGATACCAACAAGTAAAAGCTATAGTAGGTTTAGAGAATGGAGAGCCCAGCATGCACCCTGAGGTAGTTAGGAGAGGCCTCAGTGCCTTGAAGAATGGCTAAGGATTAGACAGGTGGGATTCAGGAGGAAAGGCATGCCTGGGTTAATGAAGTGGCACAAGTGAGAGCAAACAGACCAGCAGTACAATGGAGACAATGGAGACACATGACCAATCTGACTAGACATAACACTATAGTCCTACATCGTCAAAGTGCTCCCACCCATTCCCCTACTCTATGTATTTCCACGTTCAGTTAAGCTATATGACAATCATGTATATCATAAAGCATCACTTACAATGAAAGTGAGTTTTTAAACATCAGTTACTTGAAATTGAGATCTACCCTGTTGAATTTCACTCAAATATTTATTTTATTTGGCTATGTAAGCCAGGTGCTATATTGTATTTTTGTGTCTTTTTTTTTCTAAGAATATGTCTGTAAATTTGAATAAATATGTAAAGCTAAATATTCTAATTTTATGAACTTTTAAAAAGACATTTAATATTTCATGAGATAAAACAGAATTATAGCTTTAAATAATATTAATGGAGATAAAGTGCACTGAAATCTATGTAGACCACTGGCAATATGTGAATAGTCCCAATGGTATAAATAGTTTTGCTTAAGGGATTTGGGTCTTAGGGAAAAGTTTAGCAATGCAGTATATAAAAATTCCAATAATAAAATAATAACAGTATGTTGGATATATCAAACAAATCTGACAAATTCTCACACTTCTATTTTTCATGTTTCACCTACCTTCAGTGTGGTTGTAATGCAGTGAAATTAATGCACTGTCATAGCAAACAATTATCCAAGACCACCTTCCCCTTCTTTAACACAGTGTACTACTAGCAGTAATAGTCATGTTGAATGAATTAGTCACCACATTTGTTTAAGTGTTTAAGTTTTCAAGACAGTGCTTTATACCATTTAATTGGTTTTAATTTATTTTATTGAAGTATAGTTGGTTTACAATGTTGTGTTAATTTCTGCTGTACAACAAAATGATTCAGTTTTATATATATATATAATATATATATAAAATATATATTATATATATATAATATATATATACTATATATAAAATATATATAGTATATATATATTATATATATATATTATATATAAATATATATAGTATATATATATAATATATATATATATAATATATATATATTATATATATATACTATATATATTTATATATAATATATATTATATATATATAACTGAATCATTATATATATATTATATATTAATATATATTATATATATTTTATATATATATATTATATTATATATATATAAAATAAGCATAAATATAAAATATGTTTTTATTCCAAACTGTTTCTCTTCTCTCTACTATTCCACATTCTGGTCTATGCCATTCAAGGATGCATTTTTGGACAGGGTAGTTTGAGCTGAGAAATATTTAATTGAATAGTGAAGAATATAAATTATTTTTCTTTGAGATAGGCTAATTTAAATATGATTGCTGCAGCAGCAAATGGGTATATGGTCTAACTACAAAGGGTAAAACCAGAATAAACAGTGCCTTGTATGTTATAGATACTCAAAAAATATTTGTTGAGTAGTTGATTGTATAAATAAAATTCATGGATAGTCCAATTCCAATTAGTTTTCCCTGCCTCATGGGCCTAAATAACTTCAGAGCTTTTCCAAAGAAATGTGACTTCAGCATTTTTTATAACTTCAGTCAGTATCTAGAGTTGTAAACCAAGGCAGTCTCTAAAGGGACAAATGGAGAAACTGAAGCTGAAAGAAGAAATGGTTTGACAAAAATTACCTGTCTTTACTCCCATAGAAAGAACATCACATACTCAGTTGTACCAAACTCCCATCTACTGGATACAATAAACCAACCAAAGGAAAGAGCAGAACCATCAGAATGATGTTCTGATAAGGAACAAGAAAGGTTCACTTAAAAAAAAAGCCCATTTCTGGGACAAGACATTTTGTTCAGGTAGGGTGGAAAAGGAGAAATTGCCACATGAAAAGACTGAGTTCTGAGTTTAGATTTGCAAGTCCCCACCGTTAGAAGCATTGGGGACTTCAACTGGCAACGCATTCCGAAGAGTTCTCTGCTGGCTTTGATGAATGTGTGGAATTGTCTCCTTGTCTACTTGTTACCACTTAGAAAAAAAAAAAAGAGAGAGATCTGACAATTCCAGCAATTGTCTTTAGCTTCTGTTGTTTTCCATTAGCAAGGGGAGCATATTCTTCTAGTGAAACGCAAAAGCTGGTATCCCAGGCTACCGCTGTGCCTTGCAGCATGTGGAACGATTCACTCATTTGGAGAGACACTCTTGGAAAGGTGGTTAGAGACTGTTTTACCACTTTATTTGTCCCAATTATCTGCTCCTGCCTATTAGGGTGAATGGAACATCATGGCATTGTTTATCACAGGCTTTATATTCGCTAATAACACTGTTGTTTATTACTGCAAACATGCTGTATGCAGTCAGCTCCGCTTCTGTTCATTCCCACTGCTCCAAGTTCTGTTTTTTTGTTTGTTTGTTTTGTTTTGTTTTGTTTTCCTTTTTTTTAATTCCTACCCAAAGCAATTTCGATGAACTTAACAAATTTCTCACATTTTGTGACTGTGAAGATGTATTCTTCAATTAGGCTTCAGGTTGATTGGTTTCAGGTTGAAAACCCTAAAGAAAATAGCAGGGTGATACTTACATGCTGGATTGCTCTCCAACCATATTTCAATGGCAAGTGCCTGCAGGGCCTTTTCCTTCCAGTTGCTCACAGCCTGAATACACTAGTTTGAGCAAGCATCAGAGGAAAGAATGCAGCAACTTGTTGCCATTATATCATTTAATCTTCCCCAAATTCCTCGTCTTCCATACACTGTTTTACACAAACATATCCAGGGACACTTCTTTGCCTGAGGCCTGCTGAACACACTTTAAAAAACACCCCTCATGGGGCTTCCCTGGTGGCGCAGTGGTTGAGAGTCCGCCTGCCAATGCAGGGGACATGGGTTCGTGTCCCAGTCCGGGGGGATCCCACATGCCATGGAGTGGCTGGGCCCGTGAGCCATGGCCGCTGAGCCTGTGTGTCCGGAGCCTGGGCTCTGCAATGGGAGAGGCCACAACAGTGAGAGGACTGTGTACCACAAAAACAAAACAAAACATAAAAACACCCCTCATTTGGGCCTGTAGGAAAGATACCATCAGTATAGTTTATTATTCTGGTGACCACACTGAATTGTGAGAACTCTGCAGTATTCTCTCTCTCTCTGCATATGCTTGCCACATCCCCATAACTAGGACCTTATTTAATAAACAATTAAGATAGATGATCAATACCTAAACCGGATGAAAGATTCCTTAACTGTGCTGTAGTAAACTGCTGTTTCTCTCCCTCTTTCTTCCTCTTGGAGAGTGTTTGTAACCTAGGCTACATAGAGATGTGCCTGTCAGCACTAGAATATGGCAATGGGGAAGATAGATCTTGTTCAAACTAAATAGATGGATTAGGAAGTGAGGCCAAATAGAGCATCTTGATTAAAAGATACATGTTAATTCACAGCTGATAATTAGGGACGCCTAAGTTTCAAACTGATACTAAAACTCAACTTTACATGATTGGGAAATACAGTTTCTTTTGGAAAGTAGCCACAGAAACAGATATATTTATAGTTTATAAAAGATGTAGGTAGAGCATTGTAATCATGGAAAAAAGCTGTTTTTCAGACTCAGGCCCTCTGCCTGAATCCTCTGAGTGAGGACTTTTTCACTCTAAGACCTTCATTTACTTTTGAGCTTTACTTTTTGAGCTTCAGTTTCCTCATTATAAAATGGAGACTATAATCATTTTATAATCTTGTTTAAAAGTAAAATATAAGTGTAAATGCCTCTGTTATAGTAGGAGCCCTCAGTGGACTTCATCTTGGAGATATGGAAACAGAATGGAGATATGGAAATGGAGGTATGGAAACAAGAAATAGTACCACTAAACCAGTTATTCATTTTAACAGCAAGAGATAAGTCCAGTGTATTTGAATGTAATCTGCTCTACCTGCCAAAGAAGGTGAAACAGCAAGGATACTTTTTTAAAAATGTATTTTATTGAAGTATAGTTGATTTGCAATGTTGTGTTAGAAGAATACTTTTTAAAGGTCAAGTTTTTGAAGGCTAATAAGGAGGTCTTAATAGGTAGAAAAATAAAAAGACAAAAAATGCTCCCCCAAAACAAGAAGGAAACAAGAGAGAAAAGTAAAATTCCAAAGACTGAGGCACAAGACAACGACAGTTTTAAAAGTTAGGGACTGTTCCAACTTCAGGTAATGATGGAGTAACCTGGTCAGACAACTCCACCACCCATAGATGACAATTATAAAATCTGAAAAAAAATATTTAAGAAAACTGTTTGAATGCAGAACTTTGAAGTATTATTTACTCATGCAAGAGTGATTGCAGCAGGTTAAAAGTTGTGAATTTGCAGCACTGGGCCTGAGGACACTCCTCAGTCAGCAAGTACCTCAAGCTACATAAAGCTATAACCTGACAGATTGGAGGTATCAGAGGGCAGATGCTGTGGCTGGCAGAACACTCAGAAAGGTAGGAGTAGAATCCTTCAATGCAAGTAGCTGAAGAGATGAGTCCCAAAATATGAATATAAAAATCTATCCAAATCCTTGGTTCACCATTAAACTCTACATGTAGTCGAGGAGGGGAATTTCCAGGGTGCTTAAGGATAAAGCACAAGGTGAAAGGTAAGACAACCAAGCACAGATTCAGTATACAGAGTTTGGCATTTAAATCTAGATAGGTTAACTTTTTTCTAACACAGAAGTCATTATTCAGAGGAACATTACAGAATTCAGAGCCTCTACATCCAGGATCCAATAATAAAATCAAACAAAACACACACACTCACAAAATTAGACATGTAAAGAAAATAGGAAAATGTGAAACATATTCAAGAAAAAAAAATGTTATCAATGGAAATTGAGTCCAATATCACCCAGATGCTAAAATTAACAGAAAAGTACATTAAATCAGCTATTATAAATATGTTTAAAAGCTTAATAAACTAAATGCATAATGAAAGAAAGAATGAAAATTCTCAGAATGGAAATAAAAAGTACAATAAAGAATCAAATAGAAAATCTTGCATTTAAAATATAATAACTAAAATGTAAAATTAACTGGATGACATTGAGAGCAGATTTGAAATGAAAAAAGAAGAAAATACATCTACTTGAAAATAGATTATTAAAGCATACATTTTAAAAAAGAAAGAGAAAAAGATTTAAGAAAAAAATCAGATGTGCAGAAACTTGCTGAACAATAAATATTAAGTGGTCTAAAATATGTGCAATTGAGGCTCTAAAAGAAGAGAGCCCAAAAGGGGCAGCAAAAAACATTTCAATAGATAACGGCTAAAATCTTACAAACTTGGTGAAATTTAAAACTCCCAGATTTAAGATGCTTAATAAATTCCTAGTAAGAGAACTACAAAATAGTCACTCTTAGTTACATCAAAGTCAAATTTGTGAAATCCAAAAGTAAACAGAAAAATCTTGAAATCAGTAATAGAAAATGAAGGAAATTACAAATAGCTTTAAAGTATTGTAGCAGAGGAAAGGGGAAAGCTCTCAATCCAGATTTAGAGAGAAATCAACCTTCTAAAATTAGGGTGAAATAAAAAGAGTTTCAAATAAAAGTGAAACTAGCCCTGATAACCAAAAGTGAAATCAGGGCCATTCTAAATAAGCAAAACTTCTTATTAAGAGAATTCTTTATCAGCTGTTGTGAACATACATGCAGAAAAATGCTAAACGTGATTCTGCAAGATAAAGGAAAAATGGCACCAAATGTAAAGGAAGCAATAGTGATCACAAGAAATGACAAGTAAGGGGTAAACGTAGTAGAATATTTTCAAATATTTTTCTGAATTTTTCAAAAGAATATGACTACATGAAGCAAAAGTATATAGAGTTTTGTATAATTATACTTTAATTAGAGAATTTAAATAATATAGATTAATTATATATGATAACAGCAACATAAAGAATAGAAGTGATAAATAGAACAAAAAACACTAATTTGAAAAGACATATGTACCTCAATGTTTATAGCATCATTATTTACAATTGCCAAGATATGGCAGCAATCTAACTGTCCATCAACAAAAAAATGGATAAAGAAGAAGTGGTGTATATATATAACCAAACACTACTAAGCCATAAAAAAGAGTGAAATTTTGCCATTTGTAACAATGTGGATGGGCTTGGAGGGTATTATGCTGAGTGAAATAAGTTAGACAGAGAAAGACAAATACTGTATGATATCACTTATATGTGGAATCTAAAAACTAAAACAAACTAGTCAAGAAAGAAACAGACTCACATATATAAAGAACAAACTAGTGGTAACCAGTGGGGAGAGGGGAATACAGAGGGGCAAGGTAGGGGTAGGGGATTAAGAGGTACAAACTATTATGTATAAAATAAATAAGCTACAAGGATGAATTGTACAAGTCAGGGTATATAGACAGTATTTTGTAGTAACTATGAATGGAATATAAACTTTAAAAATTGTGAATCACTATGTTGTACACTTGTAACTTGTGTAATATTTTACATCAATTATACTTCAATTAAAAAATGAGAAATGAAATAATTAATTTAAAAGACCCAACTTTATGCTGTCTGTAAAAGGAACATTTTAAGGTCCCAAACAAAAGTGAGGTGAAAAGAAATGGGTGGAAATGTAAAACAGTCAAACACTCATCAAGAAAAACAAAAGAAAGGAGTTTTAAATAAAGAGGGATGCATCATAATGAAAAATACCAGTTCATCAGAAAGTATAATGATGCCAAATATGTACATACTCAATATCAGAACTTCATATTTCAAGGAGAAATAATTGATGATTCAAAAGGTAAAAACAGATAAATCAACAATCATAGTTGGAGATTTTAAAATTCAATCACAAGTATTGGTAGAACAACTAAACAAAAATCAGTTAAGATCAACTCTCAACTCAACTGTTGATCAAGTCTACACTTGTAGACCTCTACACTCAACAACACAGAATACAATTTTTATCCAAGAAGTAATGTGAAGGAAAATTAGAGAATATTTCTAACTTCAAAATAATGAAAAATACAACATATTGAAAAGTACAGGATACAACTAAATTAGCAGATAAAGGAAAATTATACCTTTGAAAAAATTCATTAGAAAGGAAAAAAATATTTAAAATCAATGACTAAAAGATGAGTAAATTAAACTGAAAGTTGATACAGAAGATAATAAAGGTAAATACATAAATCACTGGAGTAGAAAACATAGAGAAAATTAAAACAAAGTTCTTTGAAAATACTAATACAATTAATAACTCACTATTAAAACTAATTCAGACAAAAAGGATATAAAAACAAATTATGAATATGAAGAATAAAAAAGATGATCACTATAAATACTCCAAATGTCAAGGAGATCAATTAGGAACCACTATGAACAATTTTATGCCATGAAATTCAATAATTTAGATGAAATAAACAAATTTTGTGATTATAATTTTTTTCTGCTTTTGGTATTAGAGTAGTGCTGGCCTCATAGAGTGAGACAATATTCACTCTGCCTCTAGTTTCCTTAAGATAGTATAAGAGCTGGCATCATATCTTCCTCAAATGTTTTGTGGAATTCACCAGTGAAACCATCTGCACCTGATTGCTTTTGTTTTAGAAGGTTATTGGTTATTAATTCAATTTCTGTAATAAGTATGGACCTATTCATGCTCTATATTTCTCCTTTTATAAATTTTGATAGATATTGTCCAAAGGAATTGGTGTATTTCATAAAAACTACCAAATTTGTGAGCATAGAGTTCTTAATATTTCTTTATTTTTCTTTAAATGTCCATGAGTTCAGTAGTGATAGTCCTATTTTTTTTTTTATTTCTGATATTAGTAAATAGTGTGTTCTCTCTTTTTCTCCTGGCTAGCCTACCTAGAGGTTTATCAATTTCACTGATCTTTGCAAATGACCAGATTTTGGTTTCATTTAATTTTTTCCATTGATTTCATGTTTTTAACTGCAGTGATGTTTTTTTCTAATTCTTATTTCTTTTCTCCTGCTTATTTTATGCTTAAGTTGTTTTTCATTCTTTAGTTTCCTAAGAAAGAATCATATACCACTGAATTTAGATCTCTTTCTGATATGTGAATCCAATGCCATAAATTTGTCTCTATAAATCCTATGTTGCAACTCACAAATTTTGCTAAGTTGTTTTCATTTTGCTAACATAAATTTTTATTGAATTATAGCCGATTTACAATATTATATTAGTTTCAGATGTACAACAAAATAATCCAATATTTTTACAGATTATACTCCATTTAAAGTTATTATAATGTATTGGATTTATTCCCTATGCTGCAGAGTATATCCTTGTAGCTTATTTATTTTATACATAGGAATTTGTACCTCTTACTCCCTTACCCCTATGTGACCCTTCCCCCTTTCACTCTTCCCAATAATAACCACTAGTTTTTTCTCTATATCTGTAAAAACCTGATTCTGTTTTGTTATATTCATTCTTCTTTTTTATTTTTTAGATTCCACATATAAGGAATAATATATAGTATTTGTCCTTCTCTGTCATGTTTATTTAACTAAGCATAATACTCTCCAAGTCCATCCATGTTGTAAATGCCAAAATTTCCTGTTTTTATGGCAGAGTAACATTCTATTTTGTGTGTGTGTGTGTGTGTATATATATATATATATATATATACACACACATATATATCTCACATTTTTCACATCTTCTTTATTCATTCATCTCTTGAAGGACACTTAGGTTGCTTATATAGCTTGCCTATTGCAAATAATGCCACTCTGAAAATCAGGGTGCATGTACCTTTTCAAATTAGTATTTTTGTTTTCTTTGGATATATACCCAGCAGTAAAATTGATGGATCATATAGTGGTTCTACATTTAGTTTATTGAGAAACTTCCATACTGTTTTCTATAGTGGCTACACCAGTTTCCATTTCCATCAACAGTATACAAATGTTCCCTTTTCTCTGCATCCTCACCAACATTTATTATTTGTGGTCTTTTTTGATGATAGCCATTCTTTTAAGCATGAGGTAATATCTCATTATGGTTTTGATTTGAATTTCTATGATGGCTAGCAATGTTGAGTATCTTTTTGTGTCTCTGTTAGCCATTGGTATGTCTTTGGAAAAATGTCCATTCATGTCGTGCCTAATTTTTAATCAGGCTGTTTATTTTTTTGATATTCTGTTTTATAAGTTGTTTATATATTTTGGATATTAAACCCTTATTGGCCATATCATTTGCAAGTACTTTCTCCCATTCAGTTGTTTGCCTTTTTGTTTTGTCAGCGGTTTCCTTTGTTGTGTAAAAGCTTTTATATTTAATTAGTTTGTTTATTTATGCTTTTATTTCTTTTGCCTTAGGAGACAGATCCGAGAAAATATTGCTATGATTTATGTCAAAAAATGTTGTGTCTATGTTCTCTTCTAGGTGTTTTATGGTTTCCAGTCTTATATTTAGGTTTTTAATTCAATTTGAGTTTATTTTTCTGTATGGTGTGGTAAAGTGTTCTAAGTTCATTCTTCTACATGTAGCTGTCCAGTTTTCTCAACACCACTTATTGAAGAAGACTGTCTTTTCTCCATGGTATATTCTTGCCTCCTTTGCTGTAGGTTAATTGACCATAACTTTGTGAGTTTATTTGGGGGCTCTCTATTCTGTTCCATTGATTTATTTGTCTGTTTTTGTGCCAGGACCATGCTGTTTTGATTACTGTAGCTTTGGATTATAGTCAGAAGTCAGAGTACATGATACCTTTAGCTTTGTTCTTTTTTCTCAAGATTGTTTTGGCAATTTGGGGTATTTTGGGGTTCCATATAGATTTTAGGATTATTTGTTCTAGTTCTTTGAAAATGTTATGGGTATTTTGATAGGGTTTGATTAAATCTGTAGATTTCTTTGGAGAATATGGACAATTTAACAATATTAATTTTTCCAATTCATGAACACAGATATATTTCCATTTGTTTGTATAATCTTCAGTTGTTCAGTTTCCTTCATCAGTGATTCATAGTTTTCAGAATATAGATTTTTTTTCATCTCTTTGGTTAAGTTTATTCCTAGGTATTTTATTCTTTCTGATGTAATTTTAAATGGGATTGTTTTCTTGCTTTCACTTTCTGATAGCTTGTTATTATTGTATAGAAAAACAACAGATATTTTATGTCAATCTTGTATCCTGCAACTTTACTGAATTCATTTATTAATTCTAATAGTTTTTTGATGGAGACAGTGGTTTTCTATATATAATGTCATGTAATCTGCAAATAGGTATAGTTTTACTTCTTCCCTTATAATTTGGATACTTTTTATTTCTTTTTCTTGTCTGTTGTGGCTAGGACTTCCAATACTATGCTAAATAGAAGTGGTGAGAATGGGCATGCTTGTCATTTTCCTGATTTTAGATGAAAATATTTCAATTTTTCACCATTGAATATGATATTAGCTGTGGGTTTGTCATAAATGGCCTTCTAATGTTGAGATAGGTTCCCTCTATAACAACTTTGATGACAGTTTTTATCATGAATGAATGCTGAATTTTGTCAAATGCTTTGTCTGCATCTATTGAGACGATCATGTGATTTTAATCATTTGTTGTTGTTGTTGTTAATGTGGTATATCATATTGATTTTCTTTCTGATATTGAACCATCCCTGGAGCAAATCCCACTTGAACATGATGTATGGTCCCTTTTATATATTGTTGAATTCTATTTGTTAATATTTTGTTGAGGATTTTTACCTGTATATTCATCAGAAATATTGATCTCTATTTTTTTGGTACTGTTTTTTGTGGTGTTTGTGTCAGGGTAGTGTTGCCACAAAGAATAAATTTTGGATGTTTTTCTCTTTTTCAGTGTTTTTGAATAGTTTTCAAAGGATAGGTTTTAGCTCTGCTTTATGTTTGGTAGAATTCCCCTGTGAAGCTATCTGACTCTGAACTTCTAATTTCTGATTACTAATTCAATTTCACCACTAGTGATTCATCTGTTCATATTGTCTATTTCTTCCTGACTCAGTTTTCGAATATTTGTAGAAATGTATCCGTTTCTTTAGGTTGTGAAATTTGTTAGCATGAAACTGCTCATAGTATTCTCTTATTTTTTTTTCTGTTTCTATGATATTAGTTGCAATTTCTCCTTTTTAAGTTCTTATTTTATTTGTTTTCTCTCTCATTTTTTAAAAAGTGAACCTGGCTAATGGCTTATCAGTCTTGTTTACCTTTTAAAAAACATTTGGTTTCATTGATCTTTTTTTATTTTGTCTCTATTTTACATATTTCCTTTCTGAGCTTTATTATTTCCTTCTTTCTGCTGACTTTGGGCTTTATTTGTTCTTTTGCTAATTAATTTAGATGACAGTTTAGGATGTTTATTTGAGATTTTTTCTTGTTTCTTGAGGAAGACATCTTTCATTATAAACCACTATTCAGACTATTTTTTGCTGCATTCCATAGATTTTGGAAATTTGTGTTTTTATTTTCATTTGTCAAGAGGTATTTTCTGCTTTTCTCCTTGATTTCTTCAATGACCTACTAGTTTTTAGTAGCATGTTTTTTTAGTCTCCATATGTGTGTGTTTTTCCATTTTTCTTCCTCTAATTGATTTCTAGTTTTATACTGTGCTTGGGGCAAATTCTTGACATGCTTTCTATTCTCTTAAATTTGTTGAGATTTTTGTGGCCTATCATCATGTGATCTGTCCTGTAGAATGTTCCATGTGCACTTGAAAAGAATGTGTATTCAGTTGTTTTTGGCTGGAATGTCCTATAGATACCTAATAAGTCCAGTTTGTGTAATGTGTTATTTACAACCACAGTTTCCTTATTTATTTTCTGTCTGGATTATAGGTTCATTGATTCCATTGATGTAAGGGGAGTGTAAATTATTCTAATATTATTGAATTATTGTCAAATTCTCCCTCTATGTCTATTATTATTTGCTTTATATATTTAGGTGCTTCTATATTAGGTACATATGTTAACAAATGTTATATCTTATTCTTGTGTAGATTCCTATATCATTATATTATGCCCTTATTTGTCTTTTGTTATAGACTTTGTTTTAAAGTCAACTTGGTCTGCTGTAAGTATTGATACCCCAGCTTTCTTGTCTTTTCTATTTGCATAAAACATATTTTTCATTCTCTCACTTTCAGTCTGGTTATATCTCTTGGTATAAAGTCGGCCTTTTGTAAGCAACATATAGATGGTTCTTGCTTTTTTATCCAATCAGCTATCCTATGTCTTTTGATTGGGACATTTAGTCCATTAACATGTAAAGTGATTATTGATAGGTATATATATATATTGCCATCCTTTAAATTATTTTCTGGTCATTTTTGTAGTATTTTTCTGTTTCATTCTTTTTTAGTTCCTTCTCTTGAGGTTTGATGCTTTCTGTGTGTGTGTGTGTGTGTGTGTGTGTGTGTGTGTGTGTGTGTGGTATGCTTGTGTTCATTTCCCTCCAGTTTTTGTGTATCTATTTATTAGGTTTTTGCTTTTTGGTTACCATAGGGTTTATATATGTTGACCTATAACTATATCTACTTTTTAAAAACTGATAGTCATTTAAGTTCTAGCACATTCTAAAAACTTTTCTTTTTTTACCTTCCTCCACCATGTTTTGTGTTTTTGATGTCATATTTTACAACTTCACATTTATCTCTTCACTGTTTATTGTATTATAGTTCATTTTACAATTTTTTGTCTTTTGATCTTCATGCTAGATTATTTAAGTGGTTGATCCACAGACTTTACAATATATTTTCCTTTATTAGTGGGATTCCTTTCCTATAGATTCTTACTTCTTATTATAGCCTTTTCTTTTCCACATAGAGAAGACTCTTTTTAGGGTAAGTTTAGTATTAATGAACTGTCTTAGTTTTTGCTTATCAGAGAACTTGTTTGTTTCTCCTTCAATTCTGAATGATAGCCTTTTTTTAAAATAATATCTCCACTTTTAGAGTTTTCTCTTTCAGCACTTTAAATATATCACACCTCTCCCTTCTGGCCTGAAAAGTTTCTACTAAAAACTCAGCTGATAGCCTTTTGGGGATTCCCTTATATGTGACTGTTATTCTCTTTCTGTGTTTAGAATTGTCTCTTTATCTTTAACTTTTACCATTTTAATTATGATACATCTTGGTGTGGGTCTCTTTGAGTTCTCTTGTTTGGGACTCTGTGATTCCTGTACCTGTATATCTGCTTCTTTATTCAAGCTCAGGAATTTTTCTGCATAGTTTCATCAAATTCATTTTTGACTCTTTTCTCTCTCTCTTCTTTTTCTGGCTTATAATGTGAATGTTAGTACACTTGATGTTGTCCCAGAGGTCCCTTAAATGGTTCTCAATTTTTAAAATGTTTTTATTTTTGCTGTTCTGATTGCATATTTTCATTTTCTATCTTCCAGATCACTTATGTGCTCTTCTCTATCACTTTGTGTGTCGTTAGTTCCTTCTAGTGTGTTTTTCATTTCAGTTATTGTATTTTTCATCTCTGACTGGTTGTTTGCGATATATTTTAGTTCCCTGTTAAAATTCTCACTGAGTTCATCTAGTCTTTTCCCAAGTTCAGTCAGTTAGCTTTCTTATTACTAATGCTTTGAAATCTTTTTCTAGTAGATTATTTATCTCTGTTTTCTTTAGTTTTATTTTCTTTTTTGAGTTTTTTTTTTTGTTGTTGTTGTTCTTTGATTCAAAACAAATTGTCATGTCTTCTCATTTTAACTTTCTTTGTTTCAATGAAATAAGGTGAAACAGTTACCTATTTTGGTCCTGAAAGGGTGTCTTTGTGTGGGAGTACCTCTATGCAGTATGCATGTGTCCACCAGCTTTGACAGGAGAACTAGATCTGAATTGAGCACAAGTCACATCTTCCTCCAGTGTTTACTGGCAATTATCACCTTGACATGAGGTGAATTTGGAGACAGAGTGGCTAGAGACAGAGCCAAATGTAAGCTAGGACGTGTCCTATGCTTAGTAGCCATCAGCACCCTATTTGGGGTGGGGTTAGGTAGCAAGGTACTGAAACAGAAGCCCTGAGTGCCAGATTTGAGCCAGTTTCATTCCCTCTAAGTATGTGCTCTCCCCCCTACTGACAATGGCACCTTTGTCCCAGAGGAGACATATTTTGCTAAACAAAATTTTAAAAAATATTTTTTTTCTTGAGACTCATATGAACTGAGTTATACTGATATTTCCCTTCATCATAACTGTTCAGTTAAAAATTTGTGTAAACATATGTAAATTTTACATAAAAATAACTTAAAAATATAAAGTGAGGACATGAGGTAGATTTCACATTTTCCAAAATTAAAGATTAGGAGAAATGTTTTCATGAAAAAATATCACACATAAAAAAAAAAAAAACAGAATAAGAAAAAGTACCAAAACCAGTGGAGATCTATAACTGAAATAAGCCTTTTCTGAAGGAAGGTTAAACTGTAGTAACATCTTATATTCTATTCTACCTTCAATGAAGGTAATCCATGTTTTTGAAAGATTTAAGAGAAATTTTTATAGGTTCTGAGGAAATGAGTAACTAATTTTATATACATAGTAATAAAATAATGAGAGTCCCTCCCCAAACTATTTTTTCAGGTGATAAATAAAGTGGAGGGTGGAGTAGTTTTCAAAGGATGGAGAATTATGTTTCCCAGTGTTATGAAAGAAATTTGGAATCAAACTTTAATTAAGTCTCCCTTAATTAAAGGACTGTGACTGTGGTAAGTTGCTCCATTTATCTTAACCTCCCTTATTTCATATAAAAAAGAAATGATATTTCTAGGTTAAAGAGTTGTTAGCAGGAAGAGTGTATGTGAAAGCAACTAGTTTAAGGCCTAGCAGCAGGGGAGAGCTCAAGATTTTATGTATCAGGTTCTACTGAAGCATGAAGAAGTGAAAAAAGAATTTAAAAAGGTCTCAGTTAAAGCTATAAAAGCAGTTGTTTATTTTATGTTAGTTTAGCCCCCAGAGAGGAAGAATTTAAGAAAAGTATGGGGTGGGGATAATCATGGAAATAGAATTAATTATAATTAATTTTATTATTTATTAGGAATTTATTATATACTAAACAGTATTCTAGGTTCTTCAGTTACACTGATGAACAAAAAAAATCCTGAGTTATGGAACTTGTACTCTATTGGATAAAATATAGTACTCAAACCTTCAGATAGTTCTACACTAACATTAAATGTATAGATAAGATGCAATGATTTTTTTTTTCAAAAGAGAAGGGAGTAACCATGGCAACTGCTATACTATTCTTGGTTTTTACATTGATGAAATGGAAGTCTTATTTCCTATTATTTTTCCAATACCCAGCACAGTTTCTATTCAATAAATATCAGTTTAATGCAAGACTTGGGAAAATACCTCCTTAGATTTCCATGCAACTAAGAAGGGAGAGATTTTACATAATTGAATGAGCATGTTTGCATTGGAGAGATATATTCCAAATATCCACCTCTTCCCATGTCAGTTCTTCTAAGCTAGAATGATTGAGTCCAGCTGAAAACAATTATACCTGCTTTGGCTGTGGGACATGTCCCAATCAAATACTGCCTTTCATTCTCTGTATGCTTTTAGTCCAGGTTGAAAGATTAGACTTCTGTCTTAATTTATGTCACATGTTCTACTCCCTTTTCTCACTCTAAGCTTTGCCTGAATCCCAGATTTTTACTCTAAGTCTTGAAAGTCTTGGGAGCTTGTTTTACACAGGAGTACTCATCTATGGCTGTTCCACCCACATTGTGAGATCTGGTTCCAGTCTTAATTGAATGCTCAGATTCCAGATAGCAACACACATATCCTTGAGGGTTACAAATATAGACTTCTGTATGACTGACCCTTCAGAACATAAAATCTTCTGGTCATGATTAAACATTTTCTGCTTGAGTCTACAATTCTTTTGATCTCTAAACACTGTAATATGAACTGTTTTCCCTTCAAATGACCCACACGCCACATAGTGCCCTCAGTGTTTCATGATGAAGCTCCTTAGCTCTGGTTCTCAACAGTCAAACTTCACTCTCTCTTTATGCTGAATGAACTGCAGGGACTCCACCATCTGGAACACTGTGACAGATAGGTTTATACCCCAGAAAAGCATGGGCAATCTTTTCTAAAATGTGTGGTCAAAGCAAGTCACATGGGAGCCAAAGAAAGAGAACTGAACATATTAAGTGATCAGAGCTAGTGATTTCCACGATGGAAAGGTGTTCTTCATTTGTAAAGTAAAAGATGCATGAGTATTTGTTCTTAATGACAAAAAAACAAATAAATAACAGAAAACAAACAAACAAATAAAACCAAATAATTTTGACTCTGGTAAGATGCCACAGTGTAGAACGGGTTGGAAATCATCTGAGGAAGAATGAGGATGATTTCTTTTCCATACTGATTATTATTTTTCTCTAAATTTTGTATAAATAAATTCATTTTGAGTAAACTATTATTTTTAATAAGAAACACACACATTATTTTTCCTCCCCCTTCATAACAGCTCTAATGGAGAGATAATATTTTTTAAGTGTATTAACTTGGAATAATTACTTAGATATGAAGGAAGATCCCAACACAGGATTAATATAAAATGATAGATGCTTAGTGCTATAATGGAATAACCAAAAAAATAAAATAACACGTACAATAAAGACTTATTAGGGAAACATAAAGACCTTTTATAGTTGTGCCTGGAATGGGTGGCTTAACTTAATATTAAGAGAAAACAACATTATAGAAAACTAGTCACATTCTGTATTGATTCATTATTTTCAATAAGGAAAATTATTTTTAAATATGAAAGGACAAAAGATATTTGCAAGAAAATCTTAAAACCAAAAAATTCCAAATTTGCCAAACTAACATAAGCATTTTTGCCATTAATAATTGCACTTCAGAGTACTGAGAGAATTTGCAGATAGGGCTATAGAGTCAATATTGGTCATCTACTAAGAGTTTTGGAGGATGAAGAGGAACAGAGGAATTAATATGATCACATCAATCTAATTTTCACAAAAGGAAGCAAACAACATGACTAAGGTGGTTTGTGGGTAGGGCAAAATATCACAGAGGAATGGTGGATCTCATAACATTTATTGATTTTTTGTTAGTTTGCTTCTCTAAATTTTGAGAAAAAGCTTATGACTGCAAAATTGGCTATGTCAATTCCATGTGCTATAATATTTTTTGTTCTATTATCATTGTATGTGTTTTGGGATATCAGGATCTTATAAATGGACATGAGGGGAGTGAGACTCAATCTTCTCCTATCCAACATTATAATTATAAAAAAGATTTTGAATTTACAAGCTATAAATAAGTGAGTCTGATGTTGATCTCAATTAACATTTATTACCATCATCATATTTTTAATTTTTAGGCACACTTATTAAAATAAATCATTGAGCTTAATAAAAAACAACTAGCTACAGATTTACTCTACTTCCTTAAATGCTACTTTTACTTGATGAACAGATCAGGGAAATGGTAGATGACTTTTGTATATACTTTAAGATGGTATTTATCAGCTCCAGGCCCCAAGTGACATCATTTTAGACAAATATAAGAGTGTGAATTGGATTATTTTGAAACTCAATTAAAACTAGTTGACTTCATGTTGATTAAAGTGGTAATTCCAAATTGGTAGAGAATCTTTCCCAGTATATTCTAGATCTCAATGCTCAGTTTTCACCTTTTGTGCATTTATATTAATGCACTGAAGAAGGCCAGTTCACAGGTTGCTAAAAGCTAAACATAGGTAGAGAATATTATATGGCAAAATCCAATCCAAATATGATTGGTGGGATTTGATTAGGTGTATTTAATGAAAATGAATGTCTTTATGGCCAAATCCCATGCCATATCCATCCTTGGCACTATCTTGAAACCTGTACAGTTTTGAAAATGTCATAACATTCTAATGGAAGAAAGTCAAATATGAGGTGGCAACATAGTACATGGTGATTTAAAAAAATTTGGTGCTGTAATTTCATAAAAATGATCACTTAGTTCATACTTCACAGTTTTTGTTATTGGTCAGCTGGAACCAGAATTTTCTGTTTTTAAGTACTACACTTCTGGGCAAGAAGGTCTAAATATCATGAAGATGGGGAGTATCTCAGCCTCATATTCTATGATAATATATTAGAGGAAAGAGAGGTGCTTACACTGGAGAATCAGAGTTTCTGATGAGAGCACCAAAATGGTGATCTAAAATTATTTGACGAACTATAATGTACATGAAATGTAGCTTCTATGGGCATATCTAAGATCAATGAGTTAGAATCACAAAAGGAATATGATTCTGATTCAGGCAAAGGAGAAATATTCAATAATTAATGTCTAAAATGGAATCAAGTTTCTTAAAAGACAATACTATTTTTAAGGTCTTCATGTTTTATGAAGTCTTAATGCAGTTTGTCAATGATGTTGAAGAGGAACTTATATTACTAAGGATGTAATTTACAACATGGTGACTATAGTTAATAATACTGTGTTGCATATTTGAAAATTGCTAACAGAATACATCTTAAAATTTCTCATAATGAGAAAAAAAATTGTAGCTCTATATGTGGACGAATGTTATGTAGACTTATTCTGGTGATCATTTCACAATATAACATTGTCTAATCACTATGTTGTACACCTGAGAACAATATAATGTTACACATCAATTATACCTCCATACATAATAATTAAATTTTTAAAAAGATAATTTTTCTCAGAAACCTGCTACTACAGAGAACAGATTATCCATAATAAAACAAGGAATGTGATAGGAAAAAAAACTGCTGATAAAACTAACTTCTAGGAAATAAAGCAAGTTTCATTCCTCTGGCTTATTTTTCTTTTTTCATGTTCTTTATATTGCTGTTTGATTTATGCTTACTGGTTTACTCAATAATACATGATTATAATTGTATTTTAAAAGTAAAATAAAGAAAAGGGGAACCTTACACATTTAATATGGTAGAAGTAATAGGGTAGGGACATAACTTGGCACAGATAGCTTCTGAAATATCCCCCAATCCTGTGACACACTTATTAGAAGTTTTACAGTTTTTCTCCCAAGGAGCTCAGTTAGCAAAATTTGAGAAAAGCTGTAGAGGCTTAGTATTATTGTTTCATAACTGTAATAAGAGAATTGTAAAGATTGAGTGATAGATAGCAAAGGGCAGATTATGCAAGTGTAAGACAAAAATTGGATTTGATGCCTTTGAATAACAAATTGTTAACTTAAGGAATATGGCTGTGACTTGGACTCTACAAAGGAAACTTCTGAACTGTTGAACCAATACATCTGATTTCTCTTTGAAATATAAACCTTTTTTTCCCTATAAAATCTAATAAACTAGGAAGTAAACAGTGACTCTCACACTGTACTTTAATTCTCCAACTAGTCTTCTAGGTTGGTGGGATTTTCTGTATACTTGGATTCTATTTCCAATAAAACAGATTTCTCTGTAAAATAACTGGAAACTTGTCAGTGTTCTAGGGGTGGTGAAACTTCTGAATATGAAATTATAAAATTGTATGGGCATAAATGGGGATATTCTAGTCTAGAACAAACCTGCAGTGCTTTAGCAATCTGGAGAAGTTCAGTCTTGCCTTCGGCCAATAACAAAAAAATTGAAGTCTCATGAAGAATAATAGGTCATTTTCAAACTTCTTCATCCATATTTTATAGTTTTCATAGTATAGGTCTTTCACTTCCTTGGATAAGTTTATTCCTAGGTTTTTGGTTCTTTTTGATGCAATTTCAAATGGGATTGTTTTCTTGTTTTCTCTCCTGATATGGAACCACAAAATACCTTGAATTGACAAATAAATCTTGAGAAAAAAACAAAATGAAACAACAACAACAAAAAACATAGCTGAAAGCATCATGCTCCCTGACTTCATCATATACTATGAAGCTACAGTAATCAAGACAGCATTGTACTAGTACAAAAACGGATGCATTGATCAATGGAATTGAATTGAGAGCCCAGAAATGAATCCATGCTCTTATGCTCAATTAACCTATGACAAAGTAGGCAAGAATATACTATGGAGTGAAGACAGTCTTTTTCAGTAATTAGTGCTAGGAAAACTGGACAGCTACATGTAAAAGAATGAAGTTAGAACATTCTCTGACACAGTATACAAAAATAAGCACAAAATGGATTAGGAAATTAAACATAAGACCCCAAACCATAAAACTACTTACATTCTTTTTTTAGCTGTACACGGGCCTCTCACTGTTGTGGCCTCTCCTGTTGCGGAGCACAGGCTCCGGATGTTCAGGCTCAGCAGCCATGGCTCACAGGCCCAGCCTCTCCACGGCATGTGGGATCTTCCTGGACCAGGGCACCAACCCATGTCCCCTGCATTGGCAGGCAGACTCTCAACCACTGCGCCACCAGGGAAGGCCTACTTACATCCTTTGACATAAATTGCAGGAATAATTCTTGACTCTGCCTCAGGCAAAAGAAATAAAAGAAAAAATAAACAAATGGGGCCTAATTAAACTTAAGAGCTTTTGCACAGCAAAGGAAATTATCAAAAGACAAAATAAAAAGATAACATACTGAATAGGGGAAAATATTTGCAAATAATATAACTGATAAAGGGTTTTTATCCAACATATATAAACAGCTTATACAACTCAATTTAAAAAATATCCTCATTAAAAATAGAAGACCTGAATAGACATTTTTCCAAAGAAGATATACAGATGGCTAATGGGCATATGGAAATATCCTCAACATCACTAATCCTCAGGTAAATGCAAATCAAGATTATAATGTGATATCACCTCACACTTGTCAAAATGGCTATGATCAAAAAGATCACAAATAGCAAATGTTGGTCAAGATGCAGAGAAAAGGGAACACTTGTACACTGTTTTTGGGAATCTAAATTGTTGCAGTCAATGTGGAAAACAGATTCCTTAAAAAACTAAAATAGAAATGCCATATCATCCAACAATTCCACTCCTGAGTATATACACAAAGAAAAGAAAAACATTAATTTGGAAAAAATATAAGCACCCAAATGTTCATATCAGCATTATTTACAATAGCTAAGATATGGAAGCATCCTAAGTGTCCCTCAACAGATAAATGAATAAAGAAGATATAGTACACATTTATACAATGGAATATTACTCAGCCATAAAAAAGAATGAAACTCTGCCATTTGCAGCAACATGGATGGACATAGAGTGTGTTATGCTTAGTAAAATAAGTCAGACAGAGAAAGACAAATACTGTATGCTATCACTTACCTGTGGAATCTAAACAAATAAATTTATAATGCAGAAAAGAATCAGATTCACAGACAGAGAGAACAAAATAGTGTTTATCAGAGGGGAGAGGAAAGTGAGGAGGGGAACGAGAGAGATATGGAATTAAGAGAAACAAAGTACTATGTATAAAATAGGTAAACAACAAGGATGCATGTTCAGCAAAGGGAACTATAGGCATTATTTTTTCTAGCTTTAAATGAAGTAGAATCTATAAAATATTGAATGACTATGCTGTACACCTGAAATTAATATAATATTGTAAATCAACTATACTTCAATTAAAAAAATAAATCTAAGGTAATTATCCATATGTATGTTCCTATTACCATATTCTTAGTTACCTCAACATAATAAAGACCATATATAAAAAACCCAGAGCAAACATTATTCTTAATGATGAAAAACAGAAAGCATTTCCTCTAAGATCAGGAAGAAGACAAGAGTGCCCATTCTCACCACTATTATTCAACACAATTTTGGAAGTCCTAGCCACAGCAATCAGAGAAGAAAAAGAAATAAAAGGAATACAAATTGGAAAAGAAGAAGTAAAACTGTCACTGTTTGCAGATGACACAATACTATACATAGAAAGTCTTAAAGATTCCACCAGAAAACTACTAGAGCTAATCAATGAATTTGGTAAAGTTGCAGAATATAAAATTAATGCACAGAAATCTCTTGCATTCTTCTACACTAACAATGAAGAATCAGAAAGAGAAATTAAGGAAACACTCCCATTCACCACTGCAACAAAAAGAATAAAATACCTAGGAAAAAACCTACCTAAGGAGGCAAAAGACCTGTATGCAGAAAACTATAAGACACTGATGAAAGAAATCAAAGATGACACCAACAGATGGAGAGATATACAATGTTCTTGGATTGGAAGAATCAACATTGTGAAAATGACTCTACTCCCCAAAGCAATCTACAGATTCAGTACAATCCCAATCAAACTACCAATGACATTTCTCACAGAATTAGTACAAAAAACTTTACAATTTGTATGGAAACACAAAAAAACACCAAATAGCTAAAGTAATCTTGAGAAAGAAAAACAGAGCTGGAGGAATCAGGCTCCCTGACTTCAGACTATACTACAAGGCTACAGTAATCAAGACAGTATGGTACTGGAACAAAAACAGAAATATGGATAAATGGAACAGGATAAACCAACACACCTGTGGTCACCTTATCTTTGACAAAGGAGGCAAAAATATACAATGGAGAAAAAACAGCCTATTCAATAAGTGGTGCTGGGAAAACTGGACAGCTACATGGAAAAGAATGAAATTAGAACACTTCCTAACACCATACACAAAAATAAACTCAAAATGGATTAAAGACCTAAATGTAAGGTCTAGACATTATCAAACTCTTAAAAGAAAATATAGGCAGAATACTCTTTGACACAAATCACAGCAAGATCCATTCTGACCCACCTGTTAGAGTAATGAAAATAAAAACAAAAATAAACAAATGGGACTGAATGAAACTTAAAAGCTTCTGCACAGCAAAGGAAACCATGAACAAGATGAAAAGACAGCCCTCAGAATGGGAGAAGATATTTGCAAATGAAAAAATGGACAAAGGACCAATAACCAAAATATACAAGCAGATCATGCAGTTCAATAAAAAAAAGATCCAATCAAAAATTGGGCAGAAGAACTAAATAGACATTTCTCCAAAGAAGACATACAGATGGCCAAGAAACAGATGAAAAGGTGCTCAACATCACTAATTATTAGAGAAATGTAAATCAAAACCACAATGAGGTATCACCTCACACTTGTCAAAATGGCTATCATCAAAAAATCTACCTCCCAGCTCCACACAATATCAAACGGCGAAAATCTTCCAGAGATCTCCATCTCAACAGCAGCACCCAGCTTCACTCAACGACCAGCAAGCTATAGTGCTGGACACTCTATGCGAAACAACTAGCAAGACAGGAACACAATGCCACCCATTAGCAGAGAGGTGGCCTAAAATCATAAAAAGTCTGCAGACACCCCAAAACACACCACCAGACGTGGACCTGCCCACCAGAAAGACAAGATCCAGCCTCATCCACCAGAACACAGGCAGTAGTCCCCTCCACCAAGAAGCCTACACAACCCACTAAACCAACCTTAGCCACTGGGGACAGACACCAAAAACAACGGGAACTACGAACCTGCAGCCTGCAAAAAGGAGACCCCAAACACAGTAACATAAGCAAAATGAGAAGACAGAAAAACACACAGCAGAAGGAGCAAGATAAAAACCCACCAGACCTAACAAATGAAGAGGTAATAGGCAGTCTACCTGAAAAAGAATTCAGAATAATGTTGGTAAAGATGATCCAAAATCTTAGAAATAGAATAGACAAAATGCAAGAAACAGTTAACAAGGACCTAGAAGAACTAAAGATGAATCAAGCATCGATTAAAAACACAATACATGAAATAAAAAATACTCTAGATGGGATCAATAGCAGAATAACTGAGGCAGAAGAACGGATAAGTGAGGTGGAAGATAAAATAGTGGAAATAACTGCTGCACAGCAAAATAAAGAAAAAAGAATGAAAAGAACAGAGGACAGTCTCAGAAACCTCTGGGACAACATTAAACGCACCAACATTCGAATTATAGGGGTTCCAGAAGAAGAAGAGAAAAAGAAAGGGACTGAGAAAATATTTGAAGAGATTATAGTTGAAAACTTTCCTAATATGGGAAAGGAAATAGTTAATCAAGTCCAGGAGGCACAGAGAGTCCCATACAGAATAAATCCAAGGAGAAATACACCAAGACACATATTAATCAAACTGTCAAAAATTAAACACAAAGAAATCATATTAAAAGCAGCAAGGCAAAAACAACAAATAACACACAAGGGAATCCCCATCAGGATAACAGCTGATCTCTCAGCAGAAATTCTACAAGCCAGAAGGGAGTGGCAGGACATAATTAAAGTGATGAAGGAGAAAAACCTGCAACCAAGATTACTCTACCCAGCAAGGATCTCATTCAGATTTGATGGAGAAATTAAAACCTTTACAGACAAGCAAAAGCTGAGAGAGTTCAGCACCACCAAACCAGCTTTACAACAAATGCTAAAGGAACTTCTCTAGGCAAGAAACACAACAGAAGGAAAAGAACTACAATAACGAACCCAAAACAATTAAGAAAATGGGAATAGGAACATACATATCAATAATTACCTTAAATGTAAATGGACTAAATGCTCCCACCAAAAGACACAGACTGGCTGAATGGATACAAAAACAAGACCCATATATATGCTGTCTACAAGAGACCCACTTCAGACCTAGAGACACATACAGACTGAAAGTAAGGGGATGGAAAAAGATATTCCATGCAAATGGAAACCAAAAGAAAGCTGGAGTAGCAATTCTCATATCAGACAAAATAGACTTTAAAATAAAGACTACTAGAAGAGACAAAGAAGGACACTACATAATGATCAAGGGATCAATCCAAGAAGAAGATATAACGATTGTAAATATTTATGCACCAAACATAGGAGCACCTCAATACATAAGGCAATTATTAACAGCCATAAAAGGAGAAATCGACAGTAACACAATCATAGTAGGGGACTTTAACACCCCACTTTCACCAATGGACAGGTCATCCAAAATGAAAATAAATAAGGAAACACAAGCTTTAAATGATACATTAAACAAGATGGACTTAATTGATATTTACAGGACATTTCATCCAAAAACAACAGAATACACATTTTTCTCAAGTGCTCATGGAACATTCTCCAGGATAGATCATATCTTGGGTCACAAATCAAGCCTTGGTAAATTTAAGAAAATTGAAATTGTATCAAGTATCTTTTCTGACCACAATGCTGTGAGACTAGATATCAATTACAGGAAAAGAGCTGTAAAACATACAAACACATGGAGGCTAAACAATACACTACTTAATAACGAAGTGATCACTGAAGAAATCAAAGAGGAAATTAAAAAATACCTAGAAACAAATGACAATGGAGACACGACGACCCAAAACCTATGGGATGCAGCAAAAGCAGTTCTAAGAGGGAAGTTTATGGCAATACAATCCCACCTTAAGAAACAGGAAACATCTCGAATAAACAACCTAACCTTGCACCTAAAGCAATTAGAGAAAGAAGAACAAAAACATCCCAAAGTTAGCAGAAGGAAAGAAATCATAAAAATCAGATCAGAAATAAATGAAAAAGAAATGAAGGAAACGATAGCAAAGATCAATAAAACTAAAAGCTGGTTCTTTGAGAAGATAAACAAAATTGATAAACCATTAGCCAGACTCATCAAGAAAAAAAGGGAGAAGACTCAAATCAATAGAATTACAAATGAAAAAGGAGAAGTAACAACTGACACGGCAGAAATACAAAAGATCATGAGAGATTACTATAAGCAACTCTATGCCAATAAAATGGACAATCTGGAAGAAATGGACAAATTCTTAGAAATGAACAACCTGCCAAGACTGAATCAGGAAGAAATAGAAAATATGAACAGACCAATCACAAGCACTGAAATTGAAACTGTGATCAAAAATCTTCCGACAAACAAAAGCCCAGGACCAGATGGCTTCACAGGCGAATTCTATCAAGCATTTAGAGAAGAGCTAACACCTATCCTTCTCAAACTCTTCCAAAATATAGCAGAGGGAGGAACACTCCCAAACTCATTCTATGAGGCCACCATCACCTTGATACCAAAACCAGACAAGGATGTCACAAAGAAAGAAAACTACAGGCCAATATCACTGATGAACAAAGATGCAAAAATCCTCAACAAAATACTAGCAAACAGAATCCAACAGCACATTAAAAGGATCATACACCATGATCAAGTGGGGTTTATTCCAGGAATGCAAGGATTCTTCAATATACGCAAATCAATCAACGTGATACACCATATTAACAAACTGAAGGAGAAAAACCATATGATCATCTCAATAGATGCAGAGAAAGCTTTTGACAAAATTCAACACCCATTTATGATAAAAACCCTGCAGAAAGTAGGCATAGAGGGAACTTTCCTCAACATAATAAAGGCCATATATGACAAACCCACAGCCAGCATCGTCCTCAATGGTGAAAAATTGAAACCATTTCCACTAAGATCAGGAACAAGACAAGGTTGCCCACTCTCACCACTCTTATTCAACATAGTTTTGGAAGTTTTAGCCACAGCAATCAGAGAAGAAAAGGAAATAAAAGGAATCCAAATGGGAAAAGAAGAAGTAAAGCTGTCACTGTTTGCAGATGTCATGATACTATACATAGAGAATCCTAAAGATGCTACCAGAAAACTACTAGAGCTAATCAATGAATTTGGTAAAGTTGCAAATACAAAATTAATGCACAGAAATCTCTGGCATTCCTATATACTAATGATGAAAAATCTGAAAGTGAAATCAAGGAAACACTCCCATTTACCATTGCAACAAAAAGAATAAAATATCTAGGAATAAACCTACCTAAGGAGACAAAAGACCTGTATGCAGAAAATTATAAGACACTGATGAAAGAAATTAAAGATGATACAAATAGATGGAGAGATGTACCATGTTCTTGGATTGGAAGAATCAACATTGTGAAAATGACTCTACTACCCAAAGCAATCTACAGATTCAATGCAATCCCTATCAAACTACCAATGGCAATTTTCACAGAACTAGAACAAAAAATTTCACAATTTGTATGGAAACACAAAAGACCCCGAATAGCCAAAGCAATCTTGAGAACGAAAAATGGAGCTGGAGGAATCAGGCTCCCTGACTTCAGACTATACTACAAGGCTACAGTAATCAAGACAGTATGGTACTGGCACAAAAACAGAAAGATAGATCAATGGAACAGGATAGAAAGCCCAGAGATAAACCCACGGACATATGGTCACCTTATCTTTGATAAAGGAGGCAGGAATGTACAGTGGAGAAAGGACAGTCTCTTCAATAAGTGGTGCTGGGAAAACTGGACAGGGACATGTAAAAGTATGAGATTAGATCACTCCCTAACACCATACACAAAAATTAGCTCAAAATGGATTAAAGACCTAAATGTAAGGCCAGACACTATCAAACTCCTAGAGGAAAACATAGGCAGAACACTCTATGACATAAATCACAGCAAGATCCTTTTTGACCCACCTCCTAGAGAAATGGAAATAAAGACAAAAATAAACACATGGGACCTAATGAAACTTAAAAGCTTTTGCACAGCAAAGGAAACCATAAACAAGACGAAAAGACAACCCTCAGAATGGGAGAAAATATTTGCAAATGAAGCAACTGACAAAGGATTAATCTCCAAAATTTATAAGCAGCTCATGCAGCTCAATAACAAAAAAACAAACAACCCAATCCAAAAATGGGCAGAAGACCTAAATAGACATTTCTCCACAGAAGATATACAGACTGCCAACAAACACATGAAAGGATGCTCAACATCTTTACTCATTAGAGAAATGCAAATCAAAACTACAATGAGATATCATCTCACACCAGTCAGAATGGCCATCATCAAAAAATCTAGAAACAATAAATGCTGGAGAGGGTGTGGAAAAAAGGGAACACTCTTGCACTGCTGGTGGGAATGTGAATTGGTACAGCCACTATGGAGAACGGTATGGAGGTTCCTTAAAAAACTACAAATAGAACTACCATATGACCCAGCAATCCCACTACTGGGCATATACCCTGAGAAAACCATAATTCAAAAAGAGACATGTACCAAAATGTTCATTGCAGCTCTATTCACAATAGCCCGGAGATGGAAACAACCTAAGTGTCCATCATCGGATGAATGGATAAAGAAGATGTGGCACATATATACAATGGAATATTACTCAGCCATAAAAAGAAATGAAATTGAGCTATTTGTAATGAGGTGGATAGACCTAGAGTCTGTCATACAGAGTGAAGTAAGTCAGAAAGAGAAAGACAAATACTGTATGCTGACACATATATATGGAATTTAAGAAAAAAAAATGTCATCAAGAACATAGGAGTAAGACAGGAATAAAGACACAGACCTACTAGAGCATGGACTTGAGGATATGGGGAGGGGGAAGGGTAAGCTGTGACAAAATGAAAGAGCGGCATGGACATATATACACTACCAAACGTAAGGTAGATAGCTAGTGGGAAGCAGCCGCATAGCACAGGGAGATCAGCTCGGTGCTTTGTGACTGCCTGGAGGGGTGGGATAGGGAGGGTGGGAGGGAGATGCAAAAGGGAGGGGATATGGGAACATATGTATATGTATAACTGATTAAATTTGTAAAATAAAAAAAATCTACAAACAATAAATGCTGGAGAGGGGGTGGAGAAAAGGTAACCCTCTGGAACTGTTGGTGGGAATGTATATTGATACAGAAACTATGGAGAACAGTATGGAGGTTCCTTAAAAAACTAAACATACAACTACCCTATGACCGAGTAATCCCACTACTGGACATATACCCTGAGAAAACCATAATTCAAAAATATACATGCACCTCAATGTTCATTGCAGCACTATTTACAATAGTCAGGATATGGAAACAACCTAAATGCACATTGGCAGATGAATAGATAAAGAAGATGTTGCACATATGTACAATGGAATACTACTCAGTCATAAAAAAGAACAAAATTGGGTCATTTGTAGAGACGTGGATGGATCCAGAGACTGTCATACAGAGTGAAGTAAATCAAAAAGAGAAAAACAAATATTGTATATTAACGCATATATGTGGAACCTAGAAAAATGGTACAGATGAACTGGTTTGCAGGGAAGAAATTGTGACACAGTTGTAGAGAACAAACGTATGGACACCAAGGGGGAAAGTGGTGGGGGAGGGTGGTGTTGTGATGAATTGGGAGATTGGGATTGACATACATACACTAATATGTATAAAATGGATAACTAATAAGAACCTGCTGTATAAAAAGATAAATAAAATAAAATTCAGAAATTCAAAAAAAAAAAGATACATGTATCCCAATGTTCATGGCAACATTATTTACAATAACCAAGACATGGAAGCAACCTATGTGTCCATCGACAGATGAATGGATAAAGAAGATGTGGCACATATATACTATGGAATATTACTCGGCCATAAAAATAAATGAAATCGAGTTATTTGTAGTGAGGTGGATGGAATTAGAGTCTGTCATACAGAGTGAAGTAAGTCGGAAAGAGAAAAACAAATAGCATATATTAACACATATATATGGAATCTAGAAAAATAGTGCTGATGAACCTATTTGCAGGGCAGGAAAAGAGACACAGATGTAGAGAACAGACTTATGGACAGAGCGGTGGAACATGAAGGTAGGACAGATTGAGAGAGTAGCATTGACATATATACATTAACATGTGTAAGATAGTTAGTTAGTGGGAAGCTGCTGTATAGAAAAGGGAGCTCATCTCGGTGCTCTGTAATGACCTAGAGGTGTGGGATGGAGGGACTGGGAGGGAGGCTCAAGAGCATGGGGATGTATGTATACATATAGATGATTTGTTTTGTTGTACAGGAAAAACTAACAACATTGTAAAGCAATTATACTCCAATAAAAAAAAGAGAAATCATGTGACTTCTATAAGAATATGGGATTATAATGATCAATAATTCTGACAACTCTAATACTTTATTGTTTTGCATAAATTTTTTGACTATCAGGATCTGAGTCAAAAATCACAAACAGATAGCCTGTGGAAGAGATGTGCTTCAGAAATGTGCTTTGTCTGCCCTTTTACCCCCTACACTATTTTCAAGCAATTTGAATTATTTGACAACAATGACAAAATTAACAAATTAGGACTGTTCTATGAACTTTTTTGATATAATATGACTTCATCAAAGAAGTGGCTATACCATCATATTCCTAAGTCACACCACACTCAATTGGAGATGATTATATGGGACATTTATTTATACCAGGACATGGAATCTAGAATCTATCTTGGTATGGAAAAGAACATTTAATTTTGAAGATTCTGAAGGTATTTCAGTGTTTCAATTCTAGATCCTTCTGTGAGAGTCAGTTTCATCTGTAAAATGGAGATAGAGTGCCAAGCCCTACAGCTTAGGAAGAGAGAGCAAGAGAGAGCCCACTTCAGATATAAGGCCTTCTAAAATGTTTGTTACAATTGCTATTATGTGTGGTTTAGATTATTAGAGATTGACTATCAGGCCTTTTCATTCTAAAATTATAAAAGACAATCTCATATTAAACCTTTTCTAAGATGGAAGCCAGTCAATTTTGGTTCCTATTCTGACTGTCATGAAATGGGTTGTCTTTGAGACTTATTTGCAGAAGGAGTCTCACAAGTTTGCCTCACAAGAAGCCTACAAGAAGAATAAAATAAGGTAATTGATGGAGGCCTCTTAGCATGTTATGGTTTTATTTATGTATGAATTTCCTGAACCTAATTATATATATATAATTATAGAGAGACTGGATTCATTACTGTTTGTAGCTTAACAATTTAGGCTTTCACAGTGAACTATTAAGAAGCCTTTAGGCCAGAAATCCTGATGTTGTAACCATTCTGATTTGGGGACTGGAGATCTTTTTCTTCCTTATTTACCATTCTTTGTAAAGATAGTCCTGAGCAACTGTTCAGGTCATTAGATAATTAGAATCTTAGTGTTGAAAAGCATATTCAAGCTGATGAAATCTGCCCTCCTATTGGAAGGTATACTTTAAGAATAATGAGTATCAAATAGAAGTTAATTGAGCCTTGAAATGCGTATTCTTTTCCATTTCACTTTCTAGCATGCACGGTTGGGATTCCACCCTTGGTCTTCAGGCAGGGACAGTTGGTTGTCCACTGTAGGGAACAAGACTCTCGTGAGACTGTGCAGCATCCCTTCTATCCGTTCTCCTTAGAACATCTTTGTTGGGCCTATCTGAACATAGGGGATGCTTGGAGTCCTTCTGTGCCTAGTTCTTTCAGGACAAGAGGCGATCTTAGATGGAAAATGATTTGGCAATTGCTCTGTGACAGTTTCTTACTTTGTTTTAAGCATTGTAGCCTACTTGAGAGCAAGGACTCTTCATCTATGTTCCTTCATAGAAATTAGTTTTGTGTCTTCTGCAGCAAAGGATCCCTATATGTCTTTCAAGAGAGTTTTACCATGATGAATTTGTTGGATCCACACAACAATTCTGTGTATAGTCAAGATCATTCCCATTTTACAGAGAAGTAAATAAGGTGGAATGACTTGTTTAAAATTGATAGAACAAATAAGCAACAAAACTGGAACTGAAATTAAGTTTTCCCTGATTGGTTCTGTGCAGTTTCTACTATTCCACTTTTGGATGTATTACCTGTCTTAAAGCTATTACTTTACAATTGTCTATGTAGACCAAAATGATAAAGCAACTTCTCAAAACTTCTCAAAACTTGTATTCTGTCGACTAGTTGTGTCTTTATTTGTATACTAGAAAACACATTTTCCCAAGTTACCTATATGAATTCCTTAATTCAACACAATTATCAGTTAATTTACTAAAAAGGTAGTTTACATGATCCTTTGCATTAAATGCAACTACATTCAAACTTATATTGTATGCAATACTGAAAAGAAAATCACCCAGATAACACTGATTATTCATCAAGTTATCATGAAATATGGAGTAGATCCTACAATTAGTGTAACTCCATTTATTTACATAGTAATTCTCAACAATTCTAAGTTCTATTGGCCATTTGCAGGTTGATATTATTATATAGTACAAACAGATGTTAAATTAGTTTATAAAAACACCTAGGAACAACTGTAGCAGCAGATTGCTTGTAAGTAATAGGCAAGATTATAAAATTCAGATAATGTGAAATGCAATAGGTTTATACTGAGACAAAGAAAAATACATATAAATATTAGAGGCAAGATGTTGAATAGACTAAATTAAGATAAAACCAAAACAAATGGATTCAATATAAGTTAATATCATTAATAATAAAGATAATTCAGTAGGTACCTTCCTGTCAGGGAACTTCCACGCTCCTCTCATCCATTTTTGAGATGTTTGCTATTATATGTTCCTTTGAAATTCGTGATAGTGTTTTCTACATATAAATGCATTTATCATATATAGAAAATTAGCAATTCATAAAAAATGATGAATAAAATTTACCTAGAATATAGGGGGTTATAAAAAGTTCCATATTCCCTCTAATTTATGAATAAGCTGGATATTGCAGTCAGTGAAACTAAGAGTTTTCAATCATATTCTAATGGAAACAGGAGTGCCACCTTCATACAAGTGACATGTCCATATAATGAGGCTGGATTTGATTCCATTTGATTTCTCTTCAGAGATGTTTTATGCAATAAAAACAGCAACAATAATACAATGGCTGCTTGAAAACAAAACAAAATAAAAACAACAAAATAAGCATTTCTACCCTTCAGAAGTTTTTGTTGCCCACATTAATTTAAATAAGATCGAAATTTCTCAACCACAGTTGCAGATTATCTGAGATAAACATTGGTGTAAGGGAGGACATTTTTGAGAGGTGGTATTAATGGTATTTCTCTGTAAAAATATGCCAGAATCTTTGATGAAAATATGTACTCTTGCTGAAAACTGTTAATTAATAAGAATTTTTGATATCTGAATTTGTAGGGGAAGAGAGATAGAGGTCCTTTTGGTGAGAAATTTGAAAGATGTATACAGGTTAGATTGTAAAGAGCATTTTAATTCTGTTCAATAAAATCATTTATTACTCCTGCTACAAAAGAGACAGCCCTGTTGATTCTCAATGTTTTTTAATGCATTGTGACTAGCATTACAATGACTGATGCAACACAATGTGTAGAGGAAAAAGTTCTGTCTTCCTATCCCTCTCTCTCACCAATCAATATGTTGGAAGAAAATGTCACAGACTCCATTGAAGGTAATAGGTTTAGATCACCATTACACTTTCTATTCAATGAGCTGAGGCTGTTTGGGCCATTTCTGTTGGAAAATTCACCTGTTTGAAAGATTCATTTTATTCAATGCAGTAGAACAAATCAGCAGAGCAGTGAGTCGGCTCCACTTCCGGCTTGTACTCTTCCTTCTCTCTGTTGCAGATGCATTCCAGTCCCCACTATACAACCTGGTCTAATTGAAATATATGGAAACCTCAGAAGCAGGACCGTTTAAAAAATGTAGCAGAAAAAGCAAGCATAAGTTTTTCTTTGTAACCTTCCTTCTACTTCTCAGCACTACTTCTCCCATTCCATCCTAGATGTCGTGCCTTCCTAGTCTCTCCCCCCAAGCTTCTTCAAACCCTCTGTCATAATATGCTCCATGCTAGTCTTCCCTTTGTAAGAAGCCCTGACCTCGGGTCATCCCATTCCTTCTGCTGTCCTTGTCCTGGTACCAGTCCCATGATCCATCCTAGGTAATTAAAATCATATCACACCTAGGCTCAGATGTTCTTGCAAATACTGGGGTAATGGCTTATTCCTTCCAGATACTCCTGAACATTAGAAGATCATCATCTTATTCTTAATGAGTACCTCCTACAAAAGGCTTAGGAAAAGGGAACAATCTCTTCCATCCTATAAGCCTGATTCAAAGATGTTTGGCAATGGAATTTTGGTTCATTGTTTCATCTATAAGTGGCATTGAGAAGGGGTATTGTGGGTGGGCAGGTGGGGGTTCAGTAAATTCACAAACTACATCACCTCTGAACTTCCATTTTTTATCTGGCATTCCTCAATTTTTTTATGTAAAGTAATGTGCAAATGCAGCATCAAATCCTCCATCCAAACAGATTGGTGTCCTTAAGTCTGATCTAAATAAAGTTGAAACCAACACTGGGTATGTCCAGATGTCTCCCTTCGAGAACCTGAAAATACACAATTGTCAGAATTGGTTATGACCTTTTTTTTTTAAGGCCGTGTTACCTGAGGTCAGGTCAGTCAGCATGTAAGTTTAGAGGCCATTTGGTGACTTATCAGAAGTGTGACCATGGCTAGTTGACATTATGGCTTAGTTGTTTCATTTACCAAGTCTCTAGGTACTTTATGGTTTTTAGGGATAAATGCTTACTTCAGAGTTGCTGTAGAGCTGGGGGGAAAATGATGTATGTAAAGCAATTAAAGTACTTAGCAAATATCTCACCTTGTTAATACCTATTTTAAAAAATTATTTAACTCTTTTTATAAATGAAATAATTCAAATGATCAAACCCATAAGATGTTTAAATGAATGAGTTGATCAGAGTTCTTTCATCTGATGAACAATCAACACTTTGGAGTTTGGAGCATTTACATGGAAGAGAGAATAAATGGGGTGCTGGGGAAAGTAGAGAAATGGTGAGAGACTCAGTAGGGCCCCATTTTCTTCCAAGATAAACATTGATAGAATACATGGACCATATTTCAACTAATCAAATGGTGCATGCAACTTAGTTATCAAATCAAAAGTCTTTGGTATTATTACCCTATGAGTAATATTTATACTGGGTCATTAAAAATTCAGATTCCAAAATTCTGGATGTTCTTAGGCCCTCAAATCACTTAACCAAGCAAAGAGAATTCTCATGTTAATGAGGGCAAAAAATTGGATTCCCCAGTTTACAGAGTATACCGAACTGAACAAAATTGTCAGCATAACACTTAAATTACTTTTTTGATAAGCTTGGCCATTTACAAATCATCAGACAATTACATCTTCCAAAAACTATTTAGCATCAATTCACTCTGCCTTTTCAACAATGCACTTGACTAATTCCAAATAAATTGAATAAAATTACCTAGCAGATTGCAAGAAACTGACCTAAAACAATTGCTAGGGTTTTAAGTTATATATTGTTAAGCAAAAAAGTTTTCCTTTGCTTCATCATCCATGTTCCTGACATTAACCCTTTAGAACAAAGAGAAAGACAACAATGAACACAGGACCTAAGACCAAGTTCCATCATAAGAATTCCTGTTAAAGATTTTTTATTAGTTTGTATGCTACATTTGATGGAATAGTGTGAGGTCATTTTTTACACCTCTTTCTACATGTAAGGTCATGCCTTTGGCCTTGCAATTTCTGATTATTAACTATAAGTTTCTTAATAGAAGAGAAATTAGAACTTACAGAATGATGTTAGCATTGAGGGAATCCAAATCGAGGCCCTAATAGTCATAGCATTCTCCCACAAACCAGTGAAATCATTAGAATCTATCCCTCTCCACAGTCACTCTCCTAGGTCCTTAGGACTCCACTTCCTGAAACACCTAGTGAGCTCTCCTCTAAAGTGTTTGGAGGAAAATATCTAAAATCATAGGGCTTGGACAGTAACTGTATCTAAAAATCCCTGAGGTCAGAGAACATTACTGTCTTCTGGGAATCAAGTTTGACAAATGCTGTTTCAATATACCCATATCTCAAGTGTGTATGTATGAATGGGGTATGGAATATTCTGTATTCAAATATGGGGTACTCCTTTAATTCAAAATATGTCTTAGTTACCCCCACAATCAGTTGGCATTTCATCAGAGGTTATTTTTTTAAATTATATTAACTTTAGCATTGCTTAATGAGAAAAATAAGACTTTTCACTTAAAAGTGAATAAATAACGTGTAATATAAATGCAAATGTCAGTAGTAAATAACCCCATGATTTATTCTTTGTCTGGGCCCTCTTCTGGCATTCTCCAATTGCCTTCAGAAATGATGGACTTGTAACGAGAAGACTGAGAAGGCTGCACTGTCGAGTTATAACAAGAAAATTCCCCTGACTCAGTGCATGGTCTTCCACATGGCCTTGCCCTTGAACGTGCATGTCCTTGTGAGCTGGACTCATCTGGTGTGGTGTTTGGTGTAAACCATCAAGGCGATGAATTCGTCTTGGTTAAAGAGATGGGAATGTCAAAAGTCTTGATAGTTATAAAGTCCATCAAAGATGTTTCAAAATCCAGTCAGAGAAAGAAATTCACAAGGTATTAAAAACAGAGGTACAGCTGTGAGACAGAGAGGAAGATAAAAAGCCACATCCCACATCAACTTCTCCAGGTTCTATTCTGCTCCCAAAGGAAAGAGGGGCTTCTGAGGAGTCGGCAGTCTTTGGCTAAATGATATATAATACTTTCCTCCTGTAAATCAGGGTCTTGTGGGGACTTGAGAAAGGTGAAAAGACTGCCGTTGCTCCAGTTCACCCCTTCTGTCAGGGGGATGACATTATAGGACAGTGATCAAGTAAAGAGGTTTTAAAAGACCAGTGACCAATAATCCTCCATTGAGGACAGTTTTGGACAAAAGTAATGAATTTGATTTACAACAGCCACTGGTCCTAGAATAGACTTGAGCCTCCTGTCTCTCTGTAATTGTTAAAAAGAAAGAGAGAGCAAGAGAGAGAACACAGAGGAACATTTTAACCCTTTGTATAGTACTGTTGTCATTCTTATCTTATTAGTTATTTTATCCACTATATGGTCCTAAATTTAATTTCATTTAAAATTCATAATAATCTCAGCTGAAGTGCATACAACTGATTATTAATTTAGTTTCAGGGAATGAATACTAAAGAAAAAAAAGATACCAATTAAATTTCAATTGGCTATTTTTTAAAGCTGCAAACAGCAGAATCCCCATTTCAATTTAATTAACTGGGAGAGGGAGTCAGAGAAACAAAAACCTTGTACTTTCATATATTGTACTTGTATTTCCATATTTTTAAAAAGACATTTCTTTTCTAGATGAACAAGAATTGAACATCAAAAACCAATAACAAAACAGATACCACTGGCATGGGATCATTACCATTGCCATTATTACAAATTTGTATTATATTTTGCTACAAACCCAAACAAAAGCCTCTGTGAGAATGGTTCTCACTCTATTTTCTTTCTTGCTCAAGTTTGAAACCACCAGGACAGATACAGATCAAAATTTGTCAAACTACCCCAGAGAGAAACTCAAAAATGACATTTTTCAGTGCATGAAAGAGAGACCGTTCCTTGTAGAAGAAAGAATATTCCTCTGTTGATAGAAAGTCAAGTGCAAGAAAGGAGAAGAAAACAAATTCAGAAAATTATTTTCCTTTAAGCCATACAGCTCATTTTCTTCCTTCTTTTAACATTTGTTTTCCCTCTGGGCCAAAGCCAGCTTTATGTTTAGGTAGAGAATTCAGACCAACCAAATACATGAGCATTCCAGATATCTTCTTTGGCTTAAAACAAACCATAATTTCTACCATTCCTATTGTCTTTTTAGAAGATTTCTAAATGAAAAAGTCTTCCCAGAAATGTGAAGTAGTAATAATTTAACTTTGATTTGACTTTTTGGGTACCTAGAGTATAATGCATAGCTGAGGAAAGAGTTTTATTTTTCAGGATTTAAATTGGATAAATACCTGGAAGGTATGTTGCTGTTTTTAGGCTACTGGAAGGGGGCATGGGACAGAAGTGTTTGCAGTTAGAGGTAAGGAAACCAGAAAGAGCATATTTGAAAGTTTCTATCTACTTGCCTATCTATCTATTGATCAATGGATCACTTAATCATGTATCTACCTTTCTCCCTGAAAAAAGAAAGAAGAAAAAAGAAACGTTGTCTACAATGCTGGGCACAGAGCACATAAAGAAACCATGGTGGATGAATTGATGTAATTAGAGATTAATAATAAAGAAAAAAATGTGGACCCACTCTCAAAAACCTCATACCTTCTTTTACATTTGTCAGAATTTCATAAAGACAGAACTCAACATCTCTAAGTTCTGTTATGGGAAGTTGTGTTTTCAGAGCCCACAGCCTGTGGTGGTCTCTCTTCCCCCAAGACCAACCAGAAAGGTAGTATTCAAAGATGGGGATTCTGCTCCATTTCCGCCATGGAGCTGTAACTGGGTATTACCTAAGCTCTCCAAGCCTTACTTACCTTAGTTAGATGACTCCACAAATATTTATGGAGCCCTTTTAGACCTAGTACCACCCCAGACACTCGGACTATACCAGTGAACAAAGGAAGCCTCAGCTGATCAGGGAGAGACAACAAATGGATCAACATGTAAAGATATGTCAACATGAGAAGGTTTTGGAGAAAAGAAAAGCTACGTGGAGGGTTTGGTTGCTAGGGTGGGGCCTAAAGTTTCCTTTAGGGAAGTATACAAAGGTCTTTCTAATAAGGTTTGGTCTGGGAAGAGAACTGAAGACTTGGAAGAAATCCAGTGTGGGTGAGCCCTGCAGTGGGAACGAGCTATATATTCTCTGAGTGTACTCAGGAAACAGTCATATCCAGATCACAGGAGTGAGGCGAGGGATGGGAGGAGAAGAGGACCAGGAGGTAGGGGCTTAGGAAGGATGTGGAAGAGGAAGATTGGATCCCATCCAATGAGCTTCATAACCATTGTAAGAATTCTGCTGTTACTGTGCCTGAGGAGAGAAACTATCATATCCAGAGCACAAGAGTGAGGCGAGGGGTGGGAGGAGAAGAGGACCAGGAGGTAGGGGCCTAGGAAGGATATGGAAGAAGATTGGATCCCATCCAATGGGCTTTGTAGCCATTGTAAGAATTCTGCTGTTACTGTGCCTGAGGAGAGAAACTATTGGTGAGTTTTGAGCTGAAGATGGACTTGATAATATTCACATCTGATGTGAATGTGAATGATTATCATATTGATATCTTGTACTATTATGAAAATAAAATGAGATAATGCCTGAAAAGCCAGCACACAAAAGTTGCTATCGGGCTTGAGTAGTGCCTGCTAAGTATAAATATACAAATTTTAGAGCCTATTCCATGGGCTCATCTGCCTCATCATCAATGTTCTCTCTTGTGTGGGCTTTGCCACCCAACTAGCCTGTTAACTCCTTGAAAACAGGACCATTTTGTACCTTTCTTTCTGTCAAAGAGTCTAGATTTGCACATAGTGGCTGACTTAAGTTTTTGTGGATTGATTGGTTGTTATTAGTATTAGTAAAACTGTCTGGTAGGCATCAACTTCCAGTGCAAGCAAATCTTATGTTCGGTTGGAAGGAATGTACAAGGCAAGGCTGGGAAAATTCTCCTTGTGAAGAATGAGAGCAGTCTATCCTCCAGTAATTATTCACTCAGACCCTTGTTCCTGAAAGTCTTTCTTTCCAAATTTCCCTCAAAATATCTAGCAAAGAGTTGGGTATAATTTTGAACAATATGTTTTAAGATTGTTTAATGAGACTGTGAATGAAAAGAAATAATGCCACAGTACATATTTACATTTTATAAGATTAGTGAAAATGTACCTTCTCCTGTCCCATTTCAAAACTACAGTCTGATTTGAAGTTACTCTTTCTGTATTAGAGTAAAATATGTGTTAACCATCCATAATGTGTAAAAATCCCTCAGGGGATGCAGCAGGCAAATTTGTACCTCTGCCTGGGGCCACATGTGATCGTGGACAAAACACTGAATCCTTGTCAGAGGACACAGATCCTTGGCTGACCTTTGCTACTTGGGGCAATAGGACCTAGGCTGGGCTTTATTGCCCAGTTTCTTCAATTACAAATGCAGGTGCAGACATATGTTGTGCAAAAAATCTCAGGGATGTGGTGATAACCAAGCATGAAAATATATATAAAATCACTTCTTAAATTGCTTTAAGGAGTCAGGGTGCAGCATCCCCCAAATAAAGCCTATAGGGGCATTTAGGATTAGGCAAACAAATGTGCAGATAGTAAATATCATAGTAATAGAGTGATTAATATGCACCGTAGCAATCAGAGAAAGCTACTTGAAGCAGGTGAGCTTTAAGATGGATTGAAAAGTTACAATTTTCCAATTTTACCTTGTAATTCAATGTCAGGCTTCTGGTGAAGTCACTATTTAGCTTCATTTAACTTGCTCACTTTGCCTTCTTTCTTGGTCTTTATCTTTTAAAATTCCAGGTGTACATTACGTTCTATTTTAAAATTAATTTAGACAAGAAGGTCCTATTTGTTTTTGTTTTTTTTTTACTTACCTCTCATATTTCTTCTTTTTTTTTCCCTAAACAATCTTGAATTTTCTTTATTTTTCTACTCTTCAACTGGATTTCTGAGATCCTGCAAATTCAAGGATGTACCACCTACCACACTTTCCCTTAGAAATTCTGCGAGGAGTCTTGGATTATATAAGCACTGTCTACCTCTGGCAGCCATTTTGCACTTCATGCTTCCCTCATTAATGTCTCGAAATGTAGCTGATTGCCTCTGTGACCCCTTAATTAAAGACAATTAAAAGTTACTGGGTTACCATGGGGATGACTGATTACCCAGTGGAGTTCACATTTGAGAAGATGAACCCTCAACAATCCTCTTGCATGAAAAACAAGGACTTAGCCCTCAGGCCCTATTATTTCATTCCCACAATATTAGGAAGTCACCTAAGCTCTTATTAAGGTCAGAACTCCAGCCCCTTTTTGAAGAGTTATCCTGCAAAACAATTTCTCAAGTGTCCTTTTATTCCCCTTTCTCAGGCCCCTTCTTTAATCTGCTACCACACAATGGTAGAGATAAAAATGTACTTAAAAAGCTAAACAAGTTATGCAAGTTAACTAACTAGATACCATTGCCGTCTATTGCATATCTTAGATTCAGGGAGGGAGCCTTCCAGACTGTTCTCTGTCCCCTTGATCCCAGCACAGTTTTTATTAAGTTGTGAGCAGAATAGTATGCACTGTCCCTGACTCTTTGCTGAAGTCCTGGGTTGACAAAGGCAGGCACAAGCTGCTCTCTAATTGCTATGTCTACCCCATTGTCTAGTTATTTTTGCCTGGACCACTACCTTCTTCTTCTTTTTTTTTTAAATTAACAACAGAAAGAAGATGGAAAAGCAGAAAAGTTAATTTTTCCATTTAGTCTGATATTTTAAAATACCATTAACTGACCTGATCCTTCCTCCTAGTTTCTATATATTTTCCCTTATTTTGTGTTAGTGAACTCCCTAACCCTGTGCTTGGTTGGATACGCTTCAAGATTTCTGTGGAAGCCAATCTTCTTTAAAATGTCAAGATTATCTCAGAAATCAATAATACACAGTAGCCTCAATTCCTACTTGGATGGCCTTGTCAGTGCCATCTGACAGGCTGGGTTTTCTGCCCCCTACAGCTGCTTCTGTCCAATGAGTGGCTGTTCCACTCCTCAATCTGGTTCTCATCCACGCCCAGCATACGGAACCCCTGAAGGAGAATCTTAACATACCCAGACACCTCCCAAAATGTTTTGCCTTCATTAAGTCACTCAAAAGATGTTTAACTGCTTTTGCCTCAAAAGACTAATAGAGCCCCTATGGGCCCCTCTTATGTCTATGTATAAAAACCCACAACTTTTTCACATTTATTTGACATGTCATCCAAGATGTTTGTCTTCACTAATTTCAGTGGATTCTACCCTCAGGAGTTCAGTGAATTCTATCCTCCAGAGTCCCAGGAGTTCTAGGTAGTTTCTTATTATCTTATTATAATCATGGTTTTCTAGACCATTAATTGACCAATGTGTCTTCTTAATTACAATATTTGTCTTCCACTCTTGCAGTACGAGTCCCCATGTTCAGGACAGAAATCAATCTTTCTAGAGGCTCCTAGGTCTAACATTGGGATCAGAGGAAGATCAGTACACATACAGAAAGATCTTATATTATCTAAACTGACTCCATGCAATACTTCATTTGGTAAATTGAATGACAGAATAAAGCACTTTTTAATAAACCTCACCCTCTTCAGTAGTTAAGACTGTTTTTTTTCCATTTTTGATTAGAATTTTGAATTTCTATTTAATCCCAGTCATCTAAAATGCCTAGTTTGAAAGGGGGTGAGAATGGTAACCCGCAAATATACTCAACCCAAGGGAAATAATAGTACAATGCATTCCCTATGTTTCTTCCAATTCTTTCTACAACTGTGTAAGTTCTTCAAAAAAAAAAAAAAAAACACTGTATTTGGATTCTAAAAAAAATGTGATTACTATTACAGTGAGCTTCTTTAATGCACCCTGCATGTAACGCCTCAGCAATCCTTGACTGATTTGCTACCTTCAGTATAAAATAATCTTAATAGTTTTTAAAGCCAATAAGCAGAAACTAATTTCAAGAGCCTGCTTTGTGCACGTTAGATCCTGGCCATGGCACTTAGTATTTTCCACAGATAATTGAAGCATAATAGGTGTGAAAGGCTGACAATTTGGACTTTGTAGGTGGTGAGGAAAGGGTCACTGGTGAGGCCACCTATCCTTTGTTCGTGTGCAGCACAGCCATGTTTCAAGTAGTCCTGGGGTAAGGTTCCCTCGCACTGTGCTCTCAGCAGGACGCTAGCCTGACCTGTAGAGACCACCTCGGAGAGCATGTGTAGTTCACTTTCCGGGACCAGCTCCGTCCTTGATCTCCGTGCTGTAACTGACATCAAGGTGACCAATTAGTGGGCACCATGATGGTGTTTTCTGTGATGTTCGAAGGGCGCAGAGGTCACGGAGATTCAAGCCTTGCTCACTCCTAGGAAGCTGCACAAAGCCATGTCTCTGAAGTCTGACTTCAACACAGCATCCCACAAATGAAGGTATGGCTCCTTTTTTGAACTTGACCAGAAACCTGCTTGTGGAGCAGGGGACTGAAGTGCAGCTGCTCCAGCAATTTTGAATAGTAAAGACATTTGCTGATTGCCAAAACTGAGCTTTACCCTGTGACAAGGTAAACCAGGTCATTCTCAAGGGGAGATGAAAGCAAGACAACCAGGAATGAAAAGACAGCTTTCAAGGTTTTAGGGACTGGGGGACTAAAACTCTATGGTAAGTGAATAGGTGCATACCATTGTTTGTTTTTGTTTTTTTTAACTTCCTATTCCACTAAACATTTTGCCAATATTTGTTTTACATCATGGGTAATAGCCATGGAATCTTATTTTATGTCTCTTTAAAATTTGTAAAGTGTTTTGCCATTCTAGCAACCTTGGTGAGTTAAGGAGATTAATTGTCTGCAAGTATCTGATGAAGCAAAACGAGACTGTTAGAAGCTCGTAGACCTGTGTATTCTTTGCTTTGGTTAGTTGGCAAGAGGACAGGGCCAGTCCAGTGAGTTCATGATGAGGAGATGGATGATCCTGATTGGGAAGACAGGGTACCAGAAGGTAGGTAGCCCTGAGAGAATCAGGCAGGAGGCTGCTCTGATGATCAGAGTCTTGCATACAGAAGATCAGAGACCTTCAGCTCATACAAGTCAAGGAGCAGTCCAAAGGTGAATGGTTAACCTGTAAACAGACTATTTCTGTGATCTGTTTTATCCTACTGGGTTGTAGTTCTGGTAGGATTGACAGACTTAGCAAATAAAAATATAGGCCATCAGTTAAGTTTGAATGTCAGACAACAAAATAATTTAGTATGCCCCGAATACTGCATGAGACATATATATATATATATATATATATATGTGAGTGTGTGTATATATATATATATATATATATATATATATATATATATATATATATATTCTTTACCTGAAATGCAAATTTAGTTTGGTGTCCTGTATTTTAGGCCCACACTGGGGTAGGTGCCAGAGCTGGAAGGGTTCTGGAACCAACCAGTAAAAGTGTCAGTCAATGGTTGAGAGTGAGTGGAAACCAGGATCTGGATAAATGGAGACTCTGAAACTTCCAACTCTGCTTAATCACACAGTATTTTATTTTTTGCCTATTCTGTTTTCTTCTTAGTAAAAAGTGTATAGAAAAATACAACCAAACTAGTATTGATATGGAAGCCAGTTGAATTCATAGGTGGTCCAAGCAGTTTACAGCATCTTTCTACTTCCTGTTTACTTCACTTCTTCTTCTCAGGTCCAGAGCCCTCATAGTTCCTTTGGCTCCCACTCCCACAAACACATTTTGGGCATTCCTCTACACACACACACACACACACACACACACACACACTTTTGAAATCTGTTCAGTGTTCCCTATAATGTGGCTGAAGCAAATTCTGTAGAATAGACTAAGTTGTGCTGTCTTAACGGATGATGATAGTTTAAATTGCCAACACACAGGAATGCGGCCACCCAGAGGCTGATCTTGAAGTGACGGGCAAAGTGTCAATCACTAGTAGCCAGTGAGATGATGCTTTCAGATTAGGGAGACTTTCATTTTTTCTCAAATCAGGCCATATTGGATACTGCTTGGAAGCAGGGATGGCTCTGCCTACGGGAAATAGGAAAATCTTCGGAATCTGGAATTAAATTTAGGCTAACTTCCAAACAGGAGTTTCTGTTTTCCTAAAGATATAACACATAGCCATGTTACTGTGATCCTTTGACCTGTTTTAAAGCTCTTGTCTCACACATTTTCTCAAATTCTGTTACTGCCTATCCAGATGACAATATTACAAATAGCTCTCTCCCTGCCCCCTGAAAAAAAGGAAAGAAAGGAAGAAAGGAAGGAAGGGAGAAGGAAAGAAGGATAGAGAGAAAAGAAACATTTTACTGGTATGGACCCCAAAGGGACAACACACTTGAATATAGTTATAATATAAAAATAACTCCATGATTTTCCGATGAGAAAGGCTACAAAATGTGCAAATGCCAAGTGTCATTATAATCACAGAGTTCATTTTGCCAAAGAACCTCACAATTTCTCAGACATTTACCACAGCTCTCTCTGCCCCCATGGAGATGAGTTATAATCAGATGCAACCACAGGCCAATGTCTCTGAGCCAAACTCAAAGGGACTCTCCATTAAAAACTACTAACATTATTCATTTGTCTTTATTTTGTGTAGTGATTATATCTGGATAACGACACAGCAGACAGCACGTTACTCTTTGAGGCAGGGCTGCTGCCTCATTTTTACCTAACAGCCCACTGCTGCTATGATTGGCATTTGTGTGAGGAAGGAAGAATAACTGTTTACAGCTGAAAATCTTGTCCTTACCCCTCTTGGCTATTTATCCTTTCTCTTTTCTCTTCATTTCTTACTGTTCATCTTCTCTTCCTGCGTCTTTCTTCCCTATGTTATTCTCCCTTTCCTCCCAGTCCCCTCTTCCCTCTTCTCTTCCCTTTCTCCTCCCTTCACCCTTTCCTTCAGGGTGCTAGTGCTGTGGCCTCATCCGTAATGCCAGGGGACTGTCCTTTAACTGACAACTGAATTGCTCATGTGAGTTTCCAGAGCTCCAGTTTATTTTCAATCTGGGTTGTTTTGGGTAGGATTTCAAACTGTATTTACAAAAAGGAGGAAAATGAGCCCCTTAATCTCCTTTGCTTTCTCATTCCAGCTTTCTCTCTTTCTTCAAACTTTTTTCCCCCTTTCTCTGAAATAGACTGAAAAAACGCTTTGGTATCAATAAAATTAATCTGATCAAGTTGTGTCAACTGAAATCCTAAGATGTGCAGAGTCCAATTTTCACCCCATCCCTGTTAAGAGACCACTCTGGCATTTCTCTTACAGGTGAGGACCTCTGGGAAGATGAGAGGGGAACTTTGCAGGGACAGTCCTTGGAGAGGTAGACCTCCACCCTAGCTATTTCTACCCCTATGTTTCTGTGACTTCATATTTACCCTTCCCCTTGTCACTAGATCTCTTTCACTAATTCAAAGGTTCCATTCCTTTATCACCAATTTTTTCCTTGCTTTTAGATCATTTCCATCAGTCTCAAGACACGTGATATGTGGTAATCTTAAAAGAAAACAAACAGTAAGAGGAACAACAGCAAAACAAGCCTTCTGTTTACCTATTAACCACCTTAGCTATAGTCCTATTTCTCTTCCCCCTTCTGAAAGCATTGTCTGTATTGCCACTTTTATGTCCTTTATGAATGCACTTTTATGATATTCTAAGTAGATTGTCATCCAACACACCCAAAACTATTCTTGTCAAAGTTGCAGATGACTGTCAAGTTGCTAAGTCCCAAGGTCAATACATAAGTCTTTGACTATCTGTAGAAATGTGGTACAGGGTGGACAACTGTAGACTGATGACATAAAGAATAAAAATTTTCTTGGGAAAGAAGATTTAATTCAACAATAATTTGTCAGCACTTGTGGCATGAGGTGAGTTGTTGACACCAGAGCTGCAGATCATAAAGTTGAAAGAATCAGAAGCCAAAAGAACCATTTATCTGACATTACAATGGGATATTAGGGATACAATGTGGAGAAGTGGCATTAGAAACATTTTATAATACTAATGATGGCATCAAGATGGCATCATTTTATGGGTGATGGTTGAACATGGTCACAGAAGTGCTGGTAGAATTGGATTGGGGATATTGGTGATCTACCTACAGCAATTTTACAATTATTTTATATATGCTTTTCAAATAGTATATATGACCTATTTCTCACTCAAAGCTGACTGAATAACATATAAACTAATTTCTTGAAAAATCAGGTATTGGCACATGGAGAATGTGGCTTGCAGGGCCACTGGGTTGTGAGGTGTGTTGCCCCACGAGGATGGTACTAGGCTGCAAAACTCTGTCATCTCTCTGCTCTTTGTTTCCTCTCTACCACCCTTATCAGGCTGTCACTTCATGTTGTCAACTTTCCTACTGCTTCTAATCTGCTGTGAACTGAGAAAACAAAAACAAGTGTGCTGAAATTGTATCTAAAGTAAGACCAGAGAGGGTCTGATTGAAGACCGTGAGGATGACATGAGAAATTTTGCATATTTAAAACCTCTAAATTTCTCAGTCTGTATCACTAGAATCACACCCCCTTCCTCATTTATGTCATGTGTACCTTCATGCCTAGGTGTTCCTGTTCCACTCAGTATCGTATAACTCACTGGATATCCAGTATTTAGATTCCCTCCTAACTATTAGTTTCCCCTGAGTCCTACAACCCAGTTATTCTCCCATCCTCTCAGGTACTATTGTTTTAACTGTCTCCAATATATTTGTACTTAGTATAGGACCCCTTATAACTTTATCATTCTCTAAATCTATACAGTCTCCCACACACACACACCCAGTAATTCATGGGCTCCTTGAGGTCAGATACAAGTTGTCTTTCATTTGTTTGACTTTATTTATTTTTATTTATATCTACCTTGTTCCAAAAAAGATTTTAAGTGACTAACAAAATTACACAAGATAAATTGATAAAGAAGTGAAAAATTAAGACATGAAATCTTAGTAGAAAATAAGATGAATTCAAGGATGATATTAATGCACAAATATGTTTGCTGTGATGTTCTCTACAGATTGTTTTGTGTCTTATCTTTCTAATAGTGAACCCAAAGATAGAATCATGATCAAGTACTTAATTTATAGTAGATATAACATAGACAAGCAAATAACCAAACAAACATAAAGTCCAGTTACTCAAGAAAAGCCTACTTCTTGGAAAAAAAAAACATTTCCAGGGGTCTTTATAATCCTGAGGCTGTTTCAAGTAGTAAACAAAGTTTTTAATTTATTATGTAGCATCTACACAATAAATATGAGCAAAAGAGTTTCATCTGACAATTTGGTATAATGTCCAACAGCTCACTGAGGCCGCATGATCAGGAATTAGATTTTCTACATTGCTACACTCACATTGATTCAAACCATTGATACAAACAATATTCAAAGGACAAACAAGCTGCCTTCTACCCCTGGAAGAAGCCAGTATCAGTTGAACACACACATACACACACCCTGCAAATGTTCATTTTAGATTAGTTGTGCTTTTTATTTGGCTCTGAGAGTAAATGGGACATTTCTAATGAGTGCTCACCATTTTGGCAGCCAGACTACACAGAGATGATATGAACTGCTAACCACCAGGGACAATGTTTGCCCAGATGTGACTCTATCTTATGCTACAAAGCATTGTAAATGTTAAACCCCTGGTTGATATGCAATTCTCCATTTACCATACACAAAGCCTGCTGGAGAACAAAAGGGGCCAGATAGAGATGTGTAAATCATTATAATGGGACCAACAGATCAACAACATCATCCCTGAGAAATAAGATGGCTTGAGGTCATGCTTCTTAGATCAGTAGCCCCTTTTCAAAATGTCCTTTTTTTTGTTTGTCTTGTTTTTCAAGAGGCACCACGGGCTTTTTGTAATTAAAGTTGTATTGATTTTGTATTTTTAAAAAAGGATTATAAAAAGACTAGCATGGACCAGAACAAAGGCAGATAATGGATGGTAAACAAGAGGAAAGGTAACAGTCCATAAATGTGCTCATAATAATTCTCATATACCTGCTCCCTAAAGTTGATTCAAATATCATTTGTTTCAAATGCCAGCCTATGTACCAACAGTTTCCAAGAGTGATCCTAGTCAGTGACTTACATTTACTATAGCAGTTATGATTATAGGCTTTCTGTCTGCAACATCTTTAATTCATCTTAAGGAAATATTTGTTCCAGGATCACGAATATAGTGGTTGAGGCCTGGGGCATGATGATAGAAGGACACTTTAGAACTTCAGGTATCTCATTCATTTTAACACCACTGCACACCCTCAGAATGGTCAGGCTAACATATCCTCAGGAGGCATATTCAGTTAATGATTAATTTTGCCATAAGAGCAACAAATGTAATTGGGATCACTTAAGAGGAAAAACCTGACCACTTCTGTAGCTCTGTTCACAATGTCTAGTACACTCTTTAGTACTTTTTGAATATTAATTATAGGGTGTACTGCAAATTCCCTAAGTACATAGAAAATAGTCACATAGAAAATAGTCATCAGAATAGATGTATCAGAAATTTCCCCAACTCCAAACCCCTGAAAATGTCTCCTTAGTTACATCTGCAGTTCTGCTTAGGATATTTCACTGGTCACTCAGGCTACTGTGTGTTGTCTGCCATGTTCTTTCTGCCTTTCTTAGTGTATCTCACCTGAGTTATGTTGCATGTCTGAAGAAGACTTAATAGCTTTACTCTTGCCAACAATGACAACACCATTGTGATGGTAGGGCTAGCCCCTGCCACTTCCAAAGTCACTAAATTGTATGGTTCTTCATCTGGACTACTTTTCAAGAGAATGAAGAGATTGTCCTTCTCTACCACACTTTACCAACATTTCTCATTTTGACCCCCACAGGATTGCTGGTTCCTCATGTGACATCAATAGCTTTATTAGCTTCACTCAGGCCTCAGGTCATGGAGCTAAACCAAGTTCAGAGTCATGCTGCCCTGTTTTCCCTTTCCCCTGCTCCTTTATTGCAATCCCTTCCCTTACTCCTCAGGGGACCATGTGCAAATTATCTCCGTTTCAGACAAAACCTAAATCATTTTGCAAATAAATTCAGATAAATGAATTGTTGTTATTTGAATCTCAGTTTGTGTAGGAGATTGAAACTAAAGAGAAAATGAGTTGTTAGATTGGCAGTGGTTTCCATATAGCTATTTGTTGCTTACCAGCTAGGATGCATAATGAGGATTTGACTAAGACAATCAGGTGGATACCTGGAATAGTTAAACGAAAGTGATTGATGCTATACTTGTGAAAATTACAAAGGAAAATATTACCTTTAGAGTCAGGAAACCTATGATCTAGCTGTAGGTCTGTTACTAACTGGGAAACATCATTTAATTTTCTGGGAATGTGTTTATTCTTTCCATTAAATGTAGGGAAGTGTAATCTCTAAGTCAGTTCCGACTTTCTCCTCCTAGGAGAATGAACTTCTATTTTGGTTCTTTGGTACCAAGTAAGGGTATATTTTCTAGATGTATCTTTGAAATTTTGCTAGGTCCTAATGGGGGGTCCATAAGCAATCACTAACTCGATATTTAAGGAATATCTGTTTTAAGCAAGACCTTATGTAAAACACCATGAAATAACCAAAGGCTTTTAAGGCATGGTCTTCTCTGTAAACGGATTTTAAGAGATAAAAATGTTGAGAATGTAAATGAAGTTAACATATGATTTCTGAAACCAAATGTGGGGTGCACAGTCACCTGTACTCAGATGTGATGTGTCAGGAGGGTTTCCAGGATCGGCAATGGGACACAATGGGATTCTGGGTAGAGGGAGAGAATGAGCACATATATTTGTTGGAAAATATCAATAGAAAACGTTTGTGGTTTGTTAACTGGAGGTGATTTTTTAGGAGAAGTGAGTGCCGTTGGCTTGTGACAATCATGGAATCCCAAGGGGAGACACTTGGAATTTATCCCACTCCACCTAATGAGCAATTGGAGGTTTCTTCTTTTACCAGAGAGAGTGAACAACTGTATTCTCGAGATAAAGATTTCTCTGTGAAGATAGAATGTTGACTCCTTATTAACCTTTAAAATCTCAGGTAAAGCTGAAAAAAAAATCTGACTTAAAAAATAAAGGAATGGCATCACCAGAATATTTTAAAAACATCTGTGAATGTCTGTAGTTTGAAAAAGCTCATGAGGGGCATCTTCTTGGGAAGGGAGAGATGAAGAAATAAACATGAATATAAACTCTACATTTGGTTTGTGCCTTGAAGCCATTGGCATTAATTAAGATTCTATGGCTTCCGAACAATTATGACATAATTAAAGTAAGATTCTTTCTACAGTAAAACGTTAAGAAATGGCTTTTAGAAACCATGGGAACCATTAAAACAGCACATCAGTATCAAAATGAGCAATATTTACTAGTATTAGCACTATTAAAATGCCCTTTGAAGACAAACTTGGGCAATTATTACTCAGAAAAACTCACATTTGGAGATATAGAGCAGTGATAATTAAATCCCACACTCTATATATCTCTCTTTTTTTGTGTTTGACAGAAGAGTCTTTAAGAGAATCTATTTTAATGGCACTGAATTAATAAGAAATTCAAACAGAGAAAGGGTACTTAGCAGGAGGTTAGTATTCAAGGAGATGCAACTGTCATTATTATTATTGTTATTATTATTCTTACTCTTTTGGAGGTGCTAAAGCTCCGTTTGTGGGATTGGTACACACTCAAACAAGTTCAGCCTCTGGCTCATAAACTTTCTCTAATGGGTATAGCACAACCTTAATTAAAATTGACAATGTGCAGCTAAGCTGGATGATTATGCAGGTCTAATAGATGGCGTATTTGAGACTTGGGTCATTGGTTTGAACCAAATGGTGAGCCTGTGTCCAGCTGATCAAAAGCATCTGCAAAATAAAGTCAGGGTTTCCAGGGAATTTTGAAGTTTTGAATGCTGGACAGGCAAACTCATCATTCTGATTAAAGACAAATTTAGTAAAAGTCAAGCATGGTTTACTTTCTTTCTTGCTCATGGGAATTTGGACACATGCACAGGAGACATATATGCTGGGGTAGGGAGTAATCATAGTGAGAAATAAAAGAGAGACAGTCAGTAGTCAATTCCTTTCACTCTGTTGGAAAATATGATTAAATCATGGTGGCCCTTAGGAGACACTGACTTAAGAAAGAAAGAGAACTCAAATGCCCCCAAACACTATTTCCACCATTTTTTAAAAGACCATGCATAGTGGGGATGTTTCTGAAAGAGGAAATGAATGAATTTCCTCTAAAAATATTAATGTCCCAAAATAAATGTGAAACATATACGATATGAGAAGAAACGATGAGAAGGGACCAATGTCATTCTTTAAAAAAATGTACATGGAAGTAATGAGATAAGATACATAAACTACCTTCAGTGTCAAGTGGTGAAGTTTGTGCTCAAACTTTTCTGATTTTTAATTTTTTTTATTCTGAATTAACCAGTCCAAACCGTTATGTATAAAATTACAATTTCCATTATGCTATGCAACATGAGAAAGAAAATGCACTTCTAGAGCCACCTTCTATAGTTTTGAAGAGAAATAGGAACTTTTCAACTAAGACTCCCAAAGCTATAACTCTGGTAGATTTTAGGTAATTGTTTTCTGCACTTTAAATGTTGTTAACAGTTATCAAAAAGATGAATAGGTTGAAGAGGAAACAGTCTTAGATTTCAAGAGGAAAGAATCCAAGTCAAGGAGGTGTTGTGTCTCATTCTCAGTGCTCAGTCAGGATGGCTGGGAAGGGGTCAGTGCATAGCAGGTGGGATGGGAAAGTGGGGTGCCCTCACTGGTTCATCCTTAGCATACCACCTGCATGTGTGTTTTTCTGCTTAGATCATGTCAAAGATAAATAAAGCCTGACACTAGTTAAGTGGTAAGGGCAAATTTTAATCAGTAATACTGTAATAGGGAGAAAGGTCCTATGTGAACTGTGCTCAACTTCAGATTGGACAGAGGTAATTGGATGGTTTAAAGAGTGAGGGGATAGGGAAAGGCTGAACTCAGGCTCCCTGGAATGAGGGAGGCGAAACATTACAAAAAAGCAGTAAGCAGGGTTGGTGCATGTGAAACCCATCTGGGTTTTCAAACTGGCACTTATTCAAGTTAGGCTCCTGCCCTCTCACTGAGGCTGGAGACTGAGCCCTATCTTCAGATGTTGGCTGAAAAGAACAGTAAATTCTTTTGGCCGCCTTGAGTTTACTCAGGCAGGCATTTTAAGTGGCAGGGGTATCTTGAGTCATCCTAGGAATGTGGCCTTGAGCTGTTAGGAACTATGTCAGTGTTTGTTCAAGTCTTTATAGGCCAAGCTTGAGGCCTAGTTGAGAAAAGGGTTCAGAGGAGCTTGGCTAGAGTTTGGTCCAGGAGAGACTTTGTCAATCACAAGTTCTTAGGAGGCAGAGGCATATCTATGGAGTTGTTTTTGTGCAGTGCTTAGGTACATCCCTTGAATACTTGCAGGAGCCTCAGGCATTGCACCATGTCTGGCTCTATATGCAGACATACCTTATGTTATTGTACTTCATTTTACTGTGCTTCACGGATATTGCGATTTTTACAAACTAAAGTTTGGTGGCAATTGTGCATCATTAGATGATGGTTAACGTTTCTTTTCTTTTTTTTTATTCAAAAATCAAGTATATTTTTTGGGCTTCCCTGGTGGCGCAGTGGTTGAGAGTCTGCCTGCCAATTCAGGGGACATGGGTTCATGCCCCGGTCCAGGAAGATCCCACATGCTGTGGAACGGCTGGGCCCGTGAGCCATGGCTGCTGAGCCTGAGCGTCCAGAGCCTGTGCCCCACAATGGGAGAGGCCACAACAGTGAGAGGCCCGCATACCACAAAAAAAAAAAAAAAAAAAATCAAGTATTTTTGAATAAAAGTGTGTACATTGTTTTCAGACATAATGGTATTGCACACTTAACAGACTACAGGAAAATGTAAACACAACTTTTATATGCACGGGGAAACCAAAAAAAAAAAAAACATTGTGTGACTCAATTTATTGTAGTATTTTCTTTACTGCAGTGGATGGAACTGAACCCGCAATGTCTCTGAGGTATGCCTGTAAAATGAACCATTTTCTTACAGAGAACTCTCACTACTACTGGTAGTGGACTGAAGAAAACCCATTCCTTGATCTGAAATTATTCAGTTTATTTGAGGGGAAAAGATACCTGAAAGAAATGGAGAGCAATGAAGATGGGGTAGAAGCCTTTGTCCATTCACTTGGACTCTCTCCTTCACCAAGCCTCACTGAAAATCCTTCTCACCATGTATCTTGCCTATTGTCTTATTTGCGTTTAGCCTTGCCTTTTCCATACCCCTGAATTCTTTATTTTCTACTCTCTTCTGGTCCATTTCATCCTACTGGGAAGTCTTGATTTCTTGAAGCTTCTGTAGCACTTAGAATTCATATGTCACGACTAAGCATTTTAGTCAAACATTTGCCTTGCTTGCCTTCAATTTCTTTTGCGTCTGTCATCTCATCTCCCTGATGAGGTTAAAATCTCATTTATGGTAGAGTTTCTTTTATAATTCCCTTGTATTGGGCATTCAATGCTTATGACTGACAGAGTGTCACTGACTAAATACTTTTGCAGAATAATTGCAAATAAAGAGTATCAATTAGGTTATGCTAGGCTATGCTGAAACAGCAAACAGCTCCCTAAGTGTTAAAGACTAAAAATTATAGGGGCTTCCTTGGTGGCGCAGTGGTTAAGAATCCACCTGACAATGCAGGAGACATGGGTTTGATTCCTGGTCCGAGAAGAGCCCACATGCCACAGAGCAACTAAGCCCGTGTGCCACAACTACTGAGCATGCATGCCACAACTAGTGAAGCTTGTGCACCTAGAACCCGTGCTCTGCAGCAAGAAAAGCCACTGCAATGAGAAGCCCACGTACCACAAAGAAGAGTAGCCCTCGCTCGCCACAACTAGAGAAAGCCTGCGTGCAGTAACGAAGACCTAATGCAGCCAAAAATAAATAAATAAATAAATAAATAAATTTATTTTAAAAAATTGCAAAGATGTATTTTTCACTCACCCTAGGTTTCTGCCAAATTCTGCTGCCCCCAGGGCAGCTGTCCTCCAGGATTAGCTCAGCTTTGCACTGTCTCCAGGACCACTGAGGCAGGGGAAAGAACTACACAGTAGAGTTTCACTAAAGCAAATATATATTTCTGCCACTACTGCTTCTATTTCATTGGTCAAGGCAAGTCACTGGGAGATGCCAAGACCTAGGGTTAGGGAGTGGCTGAGCCCTTGAAAACTCAGACAAAAGAGAACCAGAAATATTGAGAAGCAGCTGCAATATTTATATCGGTAAGAACCACTATCAGACCCCAAGTAGCAGAAAAAGCACAGTATTCTATAAAGAACACTAAAAGCCAGGAAAGCTGATGAAAATATACCAGAGAAAGAATTCAGAGACAAAAATATACATCATCTGATTTCAGAAAGCACAGTTGAGGAATAATATTTTTAGTACAAATGTTTTATTTCTATTTTAGAAAGCAAACTCAAATGGATTATTACACTGAGGGTGAATCAAAAATGGGGGAATACATATCAAAGATATGAATAAAAAACTAAAAAAATGTGTTAACAAATGAAGTAAGTGTGACTTTTGATAAAAAGCAAGGCTGGTTGCAAATTAAATTCATGGGAAAAAAAAGAAAGGCTTTATGTGGAAAAGCAAAGTTAAAAAAATGGCTAATTTGATGGTAACATAGACTTGGGATGAGCAGCATCTGACAAGGAAAGATAAGCAAACACCTTGAATTATTGAGTATATACAAATCAGCATGTCTCCACTCATTCCTGTCAAGGTTACCAGGAGCCAGACAAAGAGATGAATGACACACACCTTCATTATTTAGGTCAATTCTCCACTCTGGCTGGAGGTGATTGGGTTGCCCAGATAAAGTATTTAAAGTTTATCCCCAGGCAATGGGTCAGATAGCAATTTATCTCATTTGGTCTCTAAAGAAACTTAGAGAGAGAGACAAAGAGAGACACCATGAAATTGCCAGCTTTGTTATCCAAACATCTGAATTCTGATCCCTCACCATTAGCTTGATTGAACATGTTTTGTCTGTTTTAAATGTTAAAGACATTTCTATATATGTAAATTTGGCATGAAAGAATATCTGGAGAGGAATGAAGACCATTCATAGGCTATTGTGTCACAATATATTGTCCTTGGAATAGCTTACATATAGAGTATTAAAAACAGAAGTTTGTGTCCCTAGGAAGCAAACTTGACAAAGTGATTAATCTAAACATACAGACTATTTCTATGGCCAAGTCAAGCATTAATGGTGTTGCTTATAGGTCACCAAATTGTGGAATAAAAACAAATGAGACTTTAGGATACTTCAAAACATACAGATTTTTGGCACCATTTAATCTAATCATCCTAGTTGTTGCCTGCATTCCCCCTCCTCTTTTTAACCAGATATGTTGGCTTCCACTTTGTAGAAATTGGGTTTGCCTAATAATGTTTGACTGTCTTGATAAAATTACATTCTTCTGCATTTTTGTCTTCCTCTGTTTAGAGCTATAACAATTTATTGTGTTTGGATACTAATCATAGCTTCCTTTGAATTTAAGGGTATTTTGTGATAGCTTGTTTTAGTGAATGGCTCTTTCTCAATGGAGCAGAAAAACCTGGTTTGTAAGAAACATGTTTTCTTCATGTTTGTGCCCTATCCCAGATACAGTACCTAACACAATGCCTTCTACATCATAGGCACTCCATAAAAGCTGGTTGTAAAAGTTGAAAAATTGAGCTTTTTGTGCACAAAGCCACATTCTAATATTTTCATATCATATACACACCACCTTCTAACCTCCTTCTCCCCATAAGAGAGATCATTTTCTCCTTCTACGAACACCTGAAGCAACTGTTTTAGGCTCATTTCTAAAATAGAGCCCACAGAGAAACAAATGAGGAAATCTCAGCCCCTGCTCTGTAGGTTGAACAGGAAAGTTTTCACATGCAGAAAAAATTACAAACAGGAAAGATGAAATTTTAAAAGCAGCAAAATGTGTGGTTCATACCATATCACAAACATTATGTAAGGTCACTCAAGGAAGAAATCCCAGCGATCTGAACAGGAAACTAGAATTCTTTGCAGTAAAACCCCCAATTAGAAACTGATCTCAGACACATGTTCATAGTTGAATGTCAATGTCTAGCCACACCCACATATGTCAAAAATAACATCCGTGATAGTGATAGTATTCAACTATGAAGGAAGAAAATTACTTGTTTTGTTAAGATTGTATCTTTAGTAGTGGCATCGAGAGAAGAAAGCAGAGGTTTGTTCCATAATTTCATGTGCTACTTCATGCCACATGGTTGCTTATAACAAGTTTTTGCCAGGAATTCAGACTCTAAATGATATGTAAATGTATGCAAAGGAGTTCAAGAAATCTCTGCTCTGGCCAAGAAGGCTAGAGAAGGAAAACTGTTAGAAATGGTTATCACAGTCTAAACCACATATCCTATATCAGTTGAATCTTCTTATTCCATGATGTGACCTAGTGAACTGTAAATGTAGAAGTTCTAACCTTCTGTGATGCATCATCTCAGATCTTTGAAAATAAACATTTTTCACTTTTGCTGTAACATTTTTCTTTCTTTTTTTCTTTTACCACTGTATTTTGTTTGTTTGGCTTATAGACAATGGAAATTTATTTCTCACAGTTCTGGAGACTAGAAGTCCAAAGTCAGGGTGCCAGCCTGGTCCAGTTCCAGTGAAGACCCTCTTTCTAGTCCTAGGTTGTTGACTTCTCATCAAAGTGTCACATGGCTAACAGAGTGCTAACATTGCATTTTGAGGCAGTATTACCATAGTTTATAGAATACATTTTAGAATGATTGGAATGATAAATATTGTACTCCATGCCCCAAATTTTCAAAAAATGAACAAAATCTATTTAAATCACAATTTCTCTTTATAATTAGGAAAAAATGCTTGTGCTTACAATAACATATATTTACAAATTAAGTCTGATTTTCAAGTAGAATAGATACAGGCTGCATTACTTTTCAGATAATCAGATAAAAACAAAATTGTATTTTAAGTAAAATTAATATGTCTTCCTCTTACAAATGGTTGTCATGTTTTGCATCCCTGTCACTGGCACTGCTTTTAAGACATGTCTATCCTCCTTCCTTGATTGTAAGTGCTTTAAGGTGAGGACTGTGGATTCCCTATAACATTTTATGCAATGCCATCACCATAGCAGTACTAGGTAAACCCTAGCTAGCTGAATGAACTGATCCAAGGTGGACTGTGGCCTTGACTGATAAAGTCCTTGATCTAATTTGGTTTTTCTTCAAACACAAACAAGCAGAATGAAGGAAGCTGAAAGCATTGCTTTGAGCTGAAGAATGCCTAGAGCAGAGAAGACAAATTAAAAAACGAAATTATCACCTCCTTCCAGCTGTTTCTTCCTTACCTGTTATGAACCTTGGCTTAGAGAAGAAAAGTTAAATGGAAGCTTTTCTGTGCATAAGGTCTCAGCCATATTATTTTCTCCTTCCAGTTCGTATGCTCAAGTAGAATGGACAAACTAGTGTCTCACTGAATTGCTCTCTGGCTCTGCATTTGTTTTCTTCCAGACAGGCTTGCTAACGTGTTTCCAAGTGGCTCTTACAGTAATCCCCCAGTCTGTGGCAGCTGGTTGTAGTCCCACCAGACTTGTGAGGCCTGTTTTCTCTGTGGTCTTCACTTCAGCAGCACAGCTGCCACTGGCCTCACTGGGTGAGCTGGTGCTCAGACGTGAGATTTGTGGAATCCTGGAGGAAGTCCAGTGGGTGTCTGATGTGTGGTGAAAATGCTCTTGTATCCCATTGACTGTGTGTTGAGCAGGTGCAGAATGTCAGTCTCTGAGTCCTCTCCATCTTTCAGCTAAGCTCCAAAGCTTCAGGGATGAAGGCAGTAAAAGACCACACTGGCTGCAGGGGAGTGAGTGAAAATCCCTTTTCCTTTTAGCCAGCCTTTGTGGGTTGTTGCCCCTTGCTTTGTTAAAGTCCAAGTTCTCTGTAACTTAGGTTAGACATGCTGTGCCTCAGCCAGCTCCAGGATCTGTTTTCATCCTTCATCTACACCTTGGGTGGTTTTATTTTTTCTTAACCTGAAAACTCCAAGAAATAAACCTTACTTTATTTTGTGTAACTTAATTGTGTAACTTTTAATGAATCCAGTTCTGCATGAAAAAATGTAAAAAGAGCTGGAAGAAAAAAAATGGAAATAAACAAAACAAAATACAGCACCTTCTTTTTTCCAATTAGAGCCAAAAGTTTACTTGCATTGGAGCACATTCCTGGCAACAGCCAGGCTGTGTTTGTTTTTAATACTATTGTGCCTTGTCATATAATATAACAGCTTTTTATTTTCGACGATATTAACTGTCTGCAGGTAGAAAGAGGCAGAAGACCTCTATAGGGCCTGAGAGTCTTATAAATAAATGAGTTTTTTAACCTCTGCTGTAGTACAGATATATTTTCAATAGAATATTAAGACCCTTTGTGACAGGATCTGACATTTTAAATACAAAAAACACTATGCCCATGGAATAAAAATACTTACTTGGCAGATGAAAAATATTCATGTTCCACTTTTACTTCCTGTGGCTGATAGTACAGAATTCTTTGTTGTTCTGTCCTGCCATAACCACAGGGAATAAAGGAGAAGGTAAGACATAGCTAAATCATACTTACGTGGGGACAAGTCCATTGATGGTAAATCTCAGGGCCAGAAGCTTTTGGTGTACCTCAAATCTTTAGTCTTGAGTCATCTCCATTGATGAGCGTAACATAGCTGGATTCTCCTGGAAATACTAAGGTTGTCCAGGAAGTTCCAAGTAATCATGAAAATCATAAGGAACATCAGTAGGATTATGACTTAACTCACTTTGTCTTTTAGAATATTTCTAGTTAGGAACAGAATCCTTCTTACAAAATGCAGAAGACTCCTGAAAAAGGTAATAAATTTCTACTGACTACAGCCTTTGCTGGGTTTGGAATTGTAAACTTTGGGTAATTTCGCCACTATTAAGAACTAGATATTTTTTGTTTTTTAACATTTTTATTGGAGTATAATTGCTTAACAATTCTGTGTTAGTTTCTGCTTTATAACAAAGTGAATCAGTTATACATATACGTATGTTCCCATATCTCTTCCCTCTTGTATCTCCCTCCCTCCCAACCTCCCTATCCCACCCTTCTGGCTGCTCACAAAGCACCGAACTGGTCTTCCTGTGCTATGTGACTGCTTCCCACTAGCTAACTATTTTACACTTGGTAGTTATATATGTCCATATATACACTACCACTCTCTCACTTTGTCCCAGCTTACACTTCCCCCTCCCCATGTCCTCAAGTCCATTCTCTAGTAAGTCTGCGTCTTTATTCCCGTCTTGCCCCTAGGTTCTTCATGACCATTTTTCTTTTTTTAGATTCCATATATATGTGTTAGCATACGGTATATATATATATATATATATATATATATATATATATATATATATATATATTTGGTACACGGGACTCTCACTGTTGTGGCCTCTCCTGTTGCAGAGCACAGGCTCCAGATGTGCAGGCTCAGCGGCCATGACTCACAGGCCTAGCCGTTCCACGGCATGTGGGATCTTCCCTGACCGGGGCACAAACCCGCATCACCTGCATCAGCAGGCAGACTCTCAACCACAGTGTCACCAGGGAAACCCCCGGTATTTGTTTTTCTCTTTCTGACTTACTTCACTCTGTATGACGGACTCTAGGTCCACCCACTTCACTACACATAACTCAATTTCGTTTCTTTTTATGGCTGAGTAATAATCCATTGTATATATGTGCCACATCTTCTTTATCCATTAATCTGTTGATAGACAATTAGGTGGCTTCCATGTCCTGGTTATTTTAAATAGAACTGCAATGAAATTTTTGGTACATGACTCTTTGAATTATGGTTTTCTCAGGGTAAATACCCAGTAGTGGGATTGCTGGATCGTATGGAAGTTCTATTTTTAGTTTTCTAAGGAACCTCCATACTGTTCTCCATACTGGCTATATCAGTTAACATTCACACCAACAGTGCAAGAGGGTTCCCTTTTCTCTGCACCCTCTTCAGCATTTATTGATTGTAGATTTTTTGAAAATGGCCATTCTGACCCGTGTGAGAGGATATCCCATTGTAGTTTTGACTTGCATTTCTCTAACGATTAATGAGGTTGAGCATTCTTTCATGTGTTCGTTGACAATCTTTATAACTTCTTTGGAGAAATGTCTATTTAGCTCTTCTGCCAATTTTTGGATTGGGTTTCTTGTTTTTTTAATATTGAGCTGGATGAGCTGTTTGTAAATTTTAGAGATTAGTCCTTTGTCAGTAGCTTCATTTGTAAATATTTTCTCCCATTCTGAGGGTTAACTTTTCATCTTTTCTATGGTTTCCTTTGCTGTACAAAGCTTTTAAGTTTCATTAGGTCCCATTTGTTTATTTTTGTTTTTATTTCCATTTCTCTAAGAGGTGGGTCAAAAGGGATCTTGCTGTGATTTATGTCATAGAGTGTTCTGTCTATATTTTCCTCTAAGAGTTTGATAGTGTCTGGCCTTACATTTAGGTCTTTAATCCATTTTGAGTTTATTTTTGTGTATGGTGTTAGGAAGTGTTCTAATTTCATTATTTTCCATGTAGCTGTCCAGTTTTCCCAGCACCACTTAATGAAGAGGCCGTCTTTTCTCCATTGTATATTCTTGCCTCCTTTAGCAAAGATAAGGTGACCATATGTGAGTGGGTTTATCTCTGGGCTTTCTATCCTGTTACATTGATCTATATTTCTAGTTTTGTACCAGTACCATACTCTCTGGATGACTGTAGCTTTGTAGTATAATCTGAAGACCGGAGCCTGATTCCTCCAGCTCCGTTTTTCTGTCTCAAGATTGTTTTGGCTATTCGGGGTCTTTTGTGTTTCAATACAAATTGTGAAATTTTTTGTTCTAATTCTGTGAAAAATGCCAGTGGTAGTTTAATAGGGTTGAGTTGAATCTGTAGATTGCTTTGGGAAGTATAGTCATTTTCACAGTGTTGATTATTCCAATCCAAGAACATGGTATATCTCTCCATCTATTTGTATCATCTTTAGTATCTTTCTTTGTGTCATAATTTTCTGCATAGAGGTCTTTTGTCTCTTTAGGTAGTTTTATTCCTAGGTATTTTATTCTTTTACTTGCAGTGGTAAATGGGAGTGTTTCCTTAATTTCTCTTTCAGATTTTTCATCATTAGTGTATAAGAATGCAAGAGAGTTCTGTGCATTAATTTTGTATCCTGCTACTTTACCAAATTCATTGATTAGCTCTTGTAGTTTTCTGGTAGCTTCTGTAGGATTCTCTATGTATAGTATCAGGCCATCTGCAAACAGTGACAGCTTTACTTCTTCTTTTCCGATTTGGATTCCTTTTATTTCTTTTTCTTCTCTGATTGCTGTGGCTAAAACATCCAAAACTATGTTGAATAATAATGGTGAGAGTGGGCAACCTTTTCTTGTTCCTCATCTTAGGGGAAATGGCTTGTTTTTCACCACTGAGGACAATGTTGGCTGTGGGTTTATTTTATAGCCTTTATTATGTTTAGGTAAGTTCCCTCTATGCCTACTTTCTGGATGGTTTTTATCATAAATGGGTGTTGAATTTTGATGAAAGCTTTCTCTGCATCTATTGAGACGATCATATGGTTTTTCTCCTGCAATTTGCTAATACGGTGTATTACATTGATTGATTTGCATATATTGAAGAATCCTTGCATTCCTGGGGTAAACCCTACTTGATCATGGTGTATGATCCTTTTAATGTGCTGTTGGATTCTGTTTGCTAGTATTTTGTTGAGGACTTTTGCATGTATGTTCATCAGTGATATTGGTCTGTAGTTTTCTCTTTTTTTTTTGACATCTTTGTCTGGTTTTGGTATCAGGGTGATGGTGGCCCTGTAGAATAAGTTTGTGAGTGTTCCTCCCTCTGCTATATTTTGGAAGAGTTTGAGAAGAATAGGTGTTAGCTCTTCTCTAAATGTATGGTAGAATTCGCCTGTGAAGCAATCTCTTCCTTGGCTTTTTTTTGCTGGAAGATTTTTAATCACACTTTCAATTTCAGTGCTTGTGATTGGTCTGTTCATATTATCTTTTTTTTCCTGGTTCAGTCTCAGAAAGTTGTGCATTTCTAAGAATTTTTCCATTTCTTCCAGGTTGTCCATTTTATTGGCATAGACTTGCTTGTAGTAGTCTCTCATGATCCTTTAGATTTCTGCTGTGACAGTTGTTACTTCTCCTTTTTCATTTCTAATTCAATTGATTTGAGTCTTCTCCCTTCTTTTCTTGATGAGTCTGACAGATGATTTATCAATTTTGTTTATCTTCTCAAAGAAACATCTTTTAGTTTTATTGATCTTTGCTATGTTTACTTCATTTCTTTTTCATTTATTTCTGATCTGATCTTTATGATTTCTTTCCTTCTGCTAACTTTGGGGTTTCTTTGTTCTTCTTTCTCTAAGATGTAAGTTTGCATTGTTTATTTGAGATGTTTCTTGTTTCTTAAGGTAGGATTGTATTACTATAAACTTCCCTCTTAACACTGTTTTTGCTGCATCCCATAGGTTTTAGATCATCGTGTTTTCATTGTCATTTGTTTCTAGGTATTTTTTGATTTCCTCTTTAATTCTTTCAGTGATCTCTTTGTTATTAAGTAGTGTAATGTTTAGCCTCCATGTGTTTGTATTTTTTAGAGATTTTTCCTCTAATTTATATCTAGTATCATATTTTTGTGGTCAGAAAAGGTACCTGATATGATTTCAATTTTCTTAAATTTAACAAGGCTTGATTTGTGACCCAAGATATGATCTAACCTAGAGAATGTTCCAAGGGCACTTGAGAAGAAAATGTATTCTGTTGTTTTTGGTTGGAATGTCCTATAAATATCAACTAAATCCTTTTTGTTTAATGTATCATTTAAGCTTGTGTTTCCTTATTTATTTTCATTTTGGATGATCTGTCCATTGGTGAAAGTGGGGTGTTAAATCCCCTACTATGATTGTGTTACTGTCAATTTAGCCTTTTATGGCTGTTAGTATTTGCCTTATATATTGAGGTGCTCCTATGTTGGGTGCATAAATATTTACAATTGTTATATCTTCTTCTTGGATTGATACCTTGATCATTATGTAGTGTCCTGCTTTGTTTCTTGTAAAAGTCTGTCTTTTAAAGTCTATTTTGTCTGATATGAGAATTGTTACTCCAGCTTTCTTTTGATTTCCATTTGCAGAGAATATCTTTTTCCATCCCCTCACTTTCAGTCTGTATGTGTCTCTAGGTCTGCAGTAGGTCTCTTGTACGTAGCATATATATGGGTCTTGTTTTTGTATCCATTCTTCCAGTCTATGTCTTTTGGTTGGAACATTTAATCCATTTACATTTAAGGTAATTATCAATATGTATTTTCCTTTTACCATTTTCTTAATTGTTTGCAGTTTGTGTAGGTCTTTTCCTTCTCTTGTGTTTCCTGACTAGAGAAGTTCCTTTAGCATTTGTTGTAAAGCTGGTTTGGTTGTGCTGAGTTCTCTTAGTTTTGCTTTTCTCTAAAGGTTTTAATTTCTCTGTCAAATGTGAATGAGATCCTTGCTGGATAGAGTAATCTTGGTTGTAGCCTTTTTTCTTTCATCACTTTAAATATGTTCTGCCACTCCCTTCTGCCTTGCAGAGTTTCTGCTGAAAGATCAGCTGTTAATCTTATGGGGATTCCCTTGTATGTTACTTGTTATTTTTCCCTTGCTGCCTTTAATATTTTTTCTTTGTATTTAATTTTTGATAGTTTGATTAATATGTGTCTTGGCCTGTTTCTCCTTGGATGTATCCTCTATGGGACTCTCTGTGCTTCCTGGGCTTGATTAACTATTTCATTCCCCATATTAGCGAAATTTTCAACTATAATGTCTTCAAAAATTTTCTCAGTCCCTTTCTTTTACTCTTATTCTTCTGGGACCCCTATAATTCAAATGTTGGTGCATTTAATATTGTCCTAAAAGTCTCTGAGACTGACCTGAATTCTTTTCATTGTTTTTTCTTTATTCTGTTCCTCAGTAGTTAGTTGCACCCTTTTATATTCCAGGTCCCTTATCCATTCTTGTGCCTCAGTTATTCTGCTATTGAGTCTTTCTAGAGAATTTTTTTATTTCATTTATTGTGCTGTTCATGATTATTTGTTTGCTCTTTAGTTCTCCTAGGTCCTTGTTAAACGTTTCTTGTGTTTTCTCCATTCTATTTCCAAGATTTTGGATTTTCTTACTCTCATTATTCTGAATTATTTTTTCAGGTAGACTGCTTATTTCCTCTTCATTTGTTAGGTCTGGTGGGTTTTGACCTTGCTCCTTCATCTGCTCTGTGTTTCTTTGTCTTCTCATTTTGCTTAACTTACTGTGTCTGGGGTCTCCTTTTCACAGGCTATAAGTTGGTAGTTCCCTTTTTTTGTGTGTGTGTCTGTCTCCAGTGGCTAAGTTTGTTTCAGTTGGTTGGTGTAGCCTTCCTGGTGGAAGGGACTAGTGTCTGTGTTTTGGTGGATGAGGCTGGATCTTGTCTTTCTGGTGAGCAGGTCCACATCTGGTAATTTGGTTTGGGGAGTCTGTGACCTTATTATGATTTTAGGCAGCCTTTCTGCTAATGGGTTGGGTTGTGTTCCTCTCTTGCTAGTTATTTGGCATAGGGTGTCCACCACTATAGCTTGTTGGTCATTGAGTGGATTTGGGTCTTGGCATTGAGATGGAGATCTCTGGGAGATTTTTGCCGTTTGATATTACATGGTGCCTGGAGACCTCTGGTGGACCAATGTCCTGAACTTGGCTCTCCCACCTCAGAGGCATAGCCCTGCTGCCTGGCTGGAGCACCAAGAGCCTGTCATCCATATGGCTCAGACTAAAAGGGAGAAAGAAAGAAAGAAGAAAGAAAGAAAGAAAGAAAGAAAGAAAGAAAGAAAGAAAGAAAGAAAGAAAAGAAAAGAAAAGAAAATTTATTAAACTAAAAGAATGATAATTATAAAAAAAAATGTTGTTTGAAAGAAAGAAAGAAAGAAGAGAGCAACCAAACCAAAAAACAAATCCACAAATGATAGCAAAGGCTGAAAACTGTACCAAAAAATAAAAGGAAAAAAATAAAAAACGCCCAAAAAACGGACAGACAGAGCCCTAGGACAAATGCTGTAGAGACAAAATCACACATAGAAGTATATGCACACACATTGGCTTAAAGAGAAAAAGGGAAAAAAAGTTTATATATATATAGTCGCTCCCAAATTCCACCTCCTTGATTTTGGATGATTTGTTATCTATTCAGGTATTCCACAGATGCAGGGTACATCAAGTTGACTGTGGAGATTTAATCCACTGCTCCTGAGGCTGCTGGGAGAGATTTGCCTTTCTCTTCTTTGTTTGCACAGCTCCTGGGATTCAGCTTTGTATTTGGCCCCGCCTCTGCACGTAGGTCACCTGAGGGCATGTGTTGTTCGCTCAGACAGGACAGGGTTAAAGGAGAAGCTGATTAGGGGGCTCTGGCTCACTCAGGCCAGGGGCAGGGAGGGGTACGGATGTGGGGTGAGCCTGAGACACCAGAGGACGGTGTGACATTGCACCAGCCTGAGGCACATCTTGTGTTCTCCCAGGGAAGTTGTTCCTGGATCATGGGACCTTGGGAGTGGCAGGCTGCACAGTGTCCTGAGAAGGGAGGTGTGAATTGTGACCTATGCTTGCTCACAGGATTCTTGGTGGCTGCAGCTGCAGTCTTAGTGTCTCAAGCCCATCTCTGGGGTCCGTTCTGATAGCCGCAGCTTATGCCCATCTCTGGAGCTCCTTTAAGCGGCGTTTTTAATCCCCTCTGCACCAGGAAATAAAGAGGCAAGAAAACGTCTCTTGCCTCTTCGGCAGTTCCAGAACTTTTTCTGGACTCCCTCCTGGCTAGCCGCGGTGCACTAGCCCCCTTCAGGCTGTGTTCACGCAGCCAACGCAAGTCTTCTCCCTGGGATCCTACTGAAGCCCGACCCTCAGCTCCCAGCCCCCACCCATCCCGGCGGGTGAGCAGACTAGCCTCTCGGGCTGGTGAATGATGGTTGACACTGCTCCTCTGTGTGGGAATCTCTCTGCTTTGCCCTCTGCACACCTGTTGCTGCTCTCTCCTCCGTGGCTCCAAAGCTTCCCCACTCTGCCACCTGAAGTCTCCACCTGCGAAGGGGTTTCCTAGTGTGTGGAAACCTTTCCTCCTTCACAGCTTCCTCCCACTGGTGCAGGTCCCATCCCTATTCTTTTATTTTTAACATCTTTATTGGAGTATAATTGTTTTACAATGGTGTTTTAGTTTCTGCTTTATAACAAAGTGAATCAGTTATACATATACATATGTTCCCATATCTCTTCCATCTTGCATCTCCCTCCCTCCCACCCTCCCTATCCCACCCCTCTAGTTGGTCACAAAGCACCTAGCTGATCTCCCTGTGCTATGCAGCTGCTTCCCACTAGCTATCTATTTTATGTTTGGTAATGTATATATGTCCATGCCACTTTCTCACTTTGTTACATCTTACCCTTCCCCCTCCCCATATCCTCAAGTCCATGCTCTAGTTGGTCTGACACAGACTCATCCCTATTTTTTTGCCTCTGTTTTTTCTTTTTTCTTTTGCCCTACCAAGGTACGTGGGGAGTTTCTTGCCTTTTGGGAGGTTTGAGGTCTTCTGCCAGCGTTCAGTGTGTGTTCTGTAGGAGGTGTTCCACATGTAGATGTATTTCTGATGTATTTGCGGGGAGGAAGGGGATCTCCATGTCTTACTCTTCCTCCATCTTGAAGCTCCTTGAACTAGATATTTTTGGACAACTATTATGTTCAAATCCCAGTGAAGGACACTACTGTGGATGTAAAAAAAGACATCCCTGCTTTGAGGAAGCTGAGACCAAAAAAAAAATTAAATAAAATTTAATACACCAAAAATGTATATACATTTCAAAATTGTATAACAATTCAAAACAGAATATTAAATGTGTTACACACTGCCAAATGGATTGTATAAATGTGCTCTGTGAGTCTGGTGTTAAGTAAGATGGCTGTGTCCTATAATTTATCTGTGGAAGTCTGATGACTTAAAAAAAAAGAATAGTTAAATTACAAGATTTGAAGATTATATGTATGTATGTGTATATATATATGAGGTGACCATTCCAGATGAGTCATTGAGGATACCCAAAGCATAGGAAAGCATAACAGTACAGTGATCAGCTTGAGATGACAAAAATTGTGACAGCTAATATCATTTTTTCACTAAAACTAAAGTATATATAAATTCAATGTCTTTTAAAATTATTGTTATTATTCATGATATCCATGGAGACTGAATAGGACTGATTTAAACATCATCAATTTAATTATCATTAGCTGGAAACCTGAGTCTAAGATAATTTAAGGAAATTTGCCAATAATACAAATGGTGGTAACTCTTGCTCTAGAAGACATAATATTGTTTTTCTTTGTACCTAATGCAGAGCTGTTCTATATTAAGAACAAATTATGATAATAATAACAGCAGGAGGAAGAGGATGAAGAGGAAGGAGACAAATAAGAAGAAGGAGGAGAAGGGGAAGAAGAAAAATGGGATGGGGAAGGTGAGGGGGACGGGGAGGAAGAGTCCAATTTGTGGACACCAAATAATGTCAAAATTCATTAGCTACAGTGAAATTTCAGAGGAGAACACAGTAAAAAAAAGAACCAAGCAGAATATATCTATTAGTTTGTTTGTTTGTTTTTTCCTTTTTTTCTGGTTTCAAAGACTTGTACTGCTGGTGTTAGCCCTTTTGACTAGATGTGATGTCAGAATGTCTTTGGTCCACTGTCTTTCATTACCTTGGCTAGGAATAAACAAGAAGTAGCTCTCAGTCATTGTTGCTGAGGGGTCACACTTATAATGTGACTAACAAGATGATAATTTAGCTCTTTTGGCCAGGACCCCAAATCAGCAACAGGTACGTCAACTGCTATTTCATATCAACTTTTCAGGCTCCTGCGTTCTTGTGCAAAGTGGTCCTCTGCTTATTGCAAATGGACAGATCTCTTCCAAAGTCCCTGGATGATTTCAATTCCTACATAGAAACACTGAAAATAAAACAAAATCAAAAGCAGGAGGCACATAGCACAGATTGTATATGATTCTCACTTCTGCCCTTTCTTCATGTTGATCAGCTCCCCATAAGGCCTAAGTCTTTTAGTGAAGTGAAACTTCCTGTTATGTAGAGCCTGTGGTGTATGCTGGGTATACATTCAGAGTCAGAATTATGTTAGCTGAGTTCTAATCCTGGCATCACCACCTATCTAAGTGGTGACATTGGAAAAATTATTTTACATCTCTGTGCTTCAATTTTCTCAGCAGTTAATTGGGAATAATTACAATGCTCATGTTGTAGGGATGTTTAAGGATATAAAGGATGTGATACATGCACAACCATAACAGTGCTATGTATTTCATGCTCTTTCTATTAGATTGCTCTTTTGAAGACACCTGTTGCAACAAGAAGAGAATGGGATTGGAGTAAAGAAAACTGAGACCTTCTAAGTCTCTTTTTCCTCATCCATTACCAAAATAGCATTCATATTTATTTTCTTGGTCTATTAGTCAAGGTAGACAATGCAAATATTGTGTTAATCCCCAAGCCTCAGGGGTTTAACACAATACATGTTAATTTCTTGCTCCTATGAGTTCAGTGAAGGTGTGTGATGGGAAGCTTCCCTTGCTGTGATCCCTGGCCCAAGGTCCCTCCATCCTCTGGTTCTGCCTGGCTTCATGGTTTCCAAATCCTTTCAGTTCTGTCCATGGCAGCAACAAGGAACTGTACAGATAGATTTGTTGGGGAAGTTTGTAGCATAGGTTGTGAACAAACAGAACTCAGAAAACAAGGGTTCCACAGCTTCTCCATATGGCTGAGACACAAACTCAACCCAACATCCATATTGGTCTCTATGGCTCTAGGGTTCTTAGGGCCACAATAAAAATAAGGGGGAACAGATAAACTCTGGAAAGCTTTATGTTAGCTTTTCCTTAGCCCAGTCATGCTAGACAAGGCATGCTAGACATTCTTCTTGGAGGAAGAATTATTTTTAACCACTTCTAAGAATTCTTTAAGGTAATGTTTAATTAAATCACTACAGTTGGAAGGACATATAAACCAAACACCCTGCTACAGCCACCATGACAGATAGGCATTCAGGTTTGCCCTTTCATTTTGCAACAGCTTTCATCACTAGGCCATCTTTTCACATGGGTATGGTGATAGTGATTCATATGTACTGCACATACTCTAAGTAGTTTAGAAGTATTAGCCCAGTCAATGCTCAGGACAGCAGTTTAAGGTGGTACTATCACATGCATACCTATTTTACAGAAAATAATGGCTAGAGAGATATATTAATGTATCCAGAGCTACAGAGAACTTAGGGAATAAGGCAGTCCAGGCTCTTGATTACCCTACCACATACTGCCTCATGGTAATGTCAGCTATTTATCCTCGTTAGGATCTTAGAATATAGACAGAAAAAAAAAGAGGCTTTTTTTATTGCTTGCTCCCTTAAGTTATTTCAAAATCCATGTCAAGTAGAAGTAAATAGAGAGTTTTTCACGTGATAGTTCTCTTGAATCCCTATTCCTTGTCTTTCTCCTCCCAGTCTTCTCTCCTCCAGCTCAAATTCCCCAAGTCTTTCAACCACACTTCAAAGGAGATCACCATCATGCTCTCTCCATACTCTAACTCCCTAGTTGTGAATGCCTCTTGAAAGGTTGTGCCAAAAATGGAAGAAGAAAAAGAAAATTCTGTAGTCTAGTCAGACCATAATGATATGAGACTCTTGTTTTTATAGATCTGTTCACTAAATCCCTTTCTCTTCATCTTCAGAGTGTATTTCTTTCCAGCAACTAAGGGAGACTGAATTTGCGGTTTCTTTTATAGTCTGAGAACTTTCTGGAGGCATCATTCTTATCCTCTCCCCTTCCAGTCCTCTCTTACCCACTTTTATTTCAAACGTTTATTTCACTGAAGAAACACATCAGATTTAAAATTTTAACTTTGGAAAGAAGACCTTCCATGCCAGGCTCGATTTTACACCTTATGCTTAAATAAATGCCTAAATGTTTCTTTTACTGCAAAGACCTTTCTAAGCTTTTAGTTTATTAAAATTGGTTTAAATAACCTTCTTTTAATTATTGTACTCAAATACAATGTTAAGCCCAAGCTTATTTTCAACAACCAAAATTAGAAAGATGTTTTAAACATGTTAAATTTGGCCTTTAAAAAAAAAAAAAGACAATCTGCCAATTTTCCATTATTCAGAGCCTCAGACTAAACTGGCATTTTAAATTAAGTGTCCTGAAATGCCATCACAGAGAGAGGCTAGAACATCTGGTTCCATGGTACCCTGGCTTACTCCTTTGTCACCCAGGTGGGAGGTAATGTGGGTTCTAAAATGTGTTAAACTATTATAATGTTCATCAATGAAAAAAGCCCTTGTAGATGGAGCCAATTGGAGCTCTGTGAAACCCTGTATAATTACTATCTACACTTTGTCTTGATTGGATTACAGTTTCAAAGTTGAATTCCTGCCTGGGGAAACAAAATCCCTCTATTTATAAAACACAAACAAATAAGCAAAAACACTGGAAAGTTTTGCCGAATGAGTTTTGTTGGCAGTCCCTGTAAGATATCAGAAATTTGACACTCCACCTTCATTTCATTCCCCTGTTTGGCATCATCACACCCAGGTGGACTTCTATTTTAATGATGTAACTCTGTCTTGAGAATTATCTCTTCTTGTAAGGATGGAGAGTGAAGTCTCATGTAAAGTCATCATCAGGTATACGCATGCCTGTTTGCCACCTAATTGTCAATGCCTTCTTAAAATGTACCTGTGCCTCTCAAAAAGAAAGAAAAGTATTCTGGAAGTATCTAATTCAACTAAAATAGCATGTGGTTATTGTTCACATTGGTCTGTTCACTGAATTTCTCTCATTTCAGCGAAAAAGTACATTTCATTTTTAGCACTTGCCTAACCCTGAGTTTGTGGCTTATATTATAAATTGGGAACTTTCTGGAAGTATCACTCTTCATCCTCTTCCCCTCCCCTCCATGTTGTTACTAGAAAGATTAGGTTTCCAAATCAATAAAGAAGCTTTATTTGTTCTCGTATCTCCAGTCTACTCTAAGCAGGCCTGGGTCTATGCTCAGCTCTGAATATGAACTTTTGAGCCCAGTACATGGGGAACTTTCCATTCACAAATTAGAATGGAAATTCTGCCAATCATGTTTTCCACTTTGTCCAATGGATTCCTAACCTCCCAACGTTTTGAACTCAAACAGTGTTGGATTTAAAAAACCCTGCCTCTCAACGGATCAAAACTGCTCTTGGCACAGATAACATCAGTGGGGCCATCCCTAACCACCAGTACTCACCAAGACTGTGGGTTGCTTTATGGACATTACCTCCTGTGACTGGCAGGCGGTTCCCCTCTTCCCACTTTCTCACCCACCAGAACAAAGAGTGCATGCAACAAGCCCCAGTGTTTCCACATCACTTCCAGAGTTTCCATAACACAAGCTCCCTGCTTTCATTTGCAGTAATGAGAAAAGCTCACAACAGTTATCGCCACTTCCCTCCTTATTGTTCTTGTTTGGAAATGGGCTATAAAACTTTACCACCTCATCATTATAGATCACTTTACAAAAATAAAATAAAATAAATAAAATCTAATTTACATTTTGTTCCAACTGGTTTTCTTGACTGACAGTTGTCCACAGCTCAGTGGCTGCTCTGTTCAGTGTACTTTAATTTTGAGCTTTCAAGTATTTCCGAAGCCCATTCAGAAGTAAATTCTCAAAGAAAATTGAGCTCTGTCATGGATGGATTAGTACTATAATAGTTGGTCACATATCTTGCATGAAACCTTTCAGAAGCAAGGCAAATGAGAAGGAAATGAAATTCATTTCATACTTCTTCAAGCACGCTAAGAGACTTTCTCTCCAAGTAATCTGTGAAGTAGCACTGGTTTATTGGAGGTTCGCATAACTACCATTACATTATACCTTGTCACAATCTCATGTATTGGGTGACTGCTTTTTCTGAATGGATGGTACCTGCAAAGTGCTCTCTGAAGGCACTGAACAGCGAGTGTCATTTCTTTGATCAAAATGTATAGGTCTAAGGAGTAGCATAAATAAAAGTACTTTAGCTAAATTGGAACATTACAGGTCAGAGGTGAATGAAATCTGAAAAGCAGATATATGGAGGAGTCATCACATTTGCTTTATGATATATTGATGAGCCAAAAGATCAAAAAGGGAGGGTGACTGGAGGAAGTGGGGTGGGGGATGGAGAGAGAGAGAATTGCTATTAGATATACCTTATGGGAAAACCAAAAGCTTTATTCATTTTAGCAATACCACAATGTGGTATTTATTTATTTTGCAAATTGCAATAATGCCAGCATTTCACTGGAAACTGTGTGTGTGTGTGTCTGTGTGTGCGTGTGTCTGTTGCATATCCTTTTATAATAGCATGTGATAAACTCTTTGTGGTATCTAACAAAAACATATGTAACATATTAGTAGGAAGGTACAGTGAAAGCCTGCATGTAAATTTTATTTTGATTGATCACTTTTTGCTTTTCAACAACATTATTTCCTTAAGGACAATGAAACTATAGAAAAAGTGAAAAAAGGTCAATTACTAGTTTTTGTTTGTTTGTTTTGTTTTGTTTATTTTTTTGTAAACAATGACAAAAACAGGGTATGATTGATTTTTTTCCCCCTGCAGGAATCGATTGGCTCTTTAGGTTCTCTGCAACTTGCTGCCATACTGTGGTGAACAACAGAGAACTGAAAAGTTTGACTCGGCAGCTCCTAAGGGACACATTCACTCAAAGTATAGAGAGAAAGGACCAGAGATGAGGATTGTTCCAATCCTGTCCCGGCCTGGATGTATAGATGAGTTGCAGTGAAACACAGGGCAATCTGAGTTGAAGTAAGCTGGAATATAAACAGAATTGGTTTGGCCACCAATCTCAGGATCAGGATGTTGTCTTCCCAGCAGAGCGGGAGGCGCCATCTGTGTTGAGTGATTTGGGAGCGTTGGAGATCTGATATGTAATCCTTCAGCGACCATTGCTGGGTTCACACTCCTTCATTAAAGACCCTATCATTTGGGTTTTTAAAGGCTGTCAGAGAAATTGGAAAGTGTTTGGGACTGGAGTGTACAGGTATGGAAAGAAGAAGGGTTTTGAAAGGAGAATGGGAGGACATTAAAAGTAAATCTTATTTTCTAAAACAAACTTATGGTTACCAAAAGGGAAATGTGGTAGGGGAAGGATAAAGCAGGAGCTCAGGATTAACATACACATACTATTATGTATAAGATAGATAACTAACAAGGATCGACTGTATAGCACCAAGAACTCTACTCAGAGTTCTGTGATAACCTATATGAGAAAAGAATCTGAAAAAGAATGAATATATGTGTATGTATAACTGAATCACTTTGCTGTACACCTGAAACTAACACAACATTATAAATCAACTATACTCCAATAAAATTTAAAGAAAATGTAAATCTTATTACTCACATTTCGAGTATCTGCCCCTGTGAGAACCAGTTACTAATTAAATAGTTAATTAATTAATTTAAAAAATCTACCCATTTTTATTCCACTAACCGTTGCTTAATTTCAAATTCTTTGGTAATAGTGTTTTATGCAGCTGGGAGAAAGATGAGATCTGGATTGTGCACACCTGGTTGCCCCCTACAGTGGCCACTCTGTTGCAGTGTTTACTTTCTAACTTCCCATTTCTGTCAGGCACAGAGGCCTTTCTGTGAAGTGGTACCCCTTGCCATCATCTTTTTCTTTAATTTGGGCTTTCTGACAGGATCTCTGCTTCTGTTGTCATTGTTCCAGATTAAAAGCACGCTTATGCAGGTACCAGGTAATATTGATGACACCAACAAATAAATAACAGAATAAATAACAAATAATAACAAATAAATAACTGTGATATTTAGGGAAGAAGTTACTAGAAGCAGGTCATTTGAGGTGCCTGTTAAATGTAATTATAAGGTCCTGATATTCTGATTCTGTAGAGCTTTCCTGTGTTAGAGCTTTAGACTGTACCTTGTTCATAAGCCCTCAATGATGCTGACACCAAGAATCTGTATACTTCCTCTTGAGTGACAATTAATTATGATTCATGGTAGGAGGCAGAAACCTAGAATTCTAATGTAAAAACTCTATAATTCTCAGTTTATCCACAGAAAAATTAGGGTAAACTATCCTTGTCTTGCCATTTTTCAGGGTTGTGTGATTAATTAAATGGCACGAAAAAGCTTTAAAATATATAGTCACTATATATGTGTTGAATGAATGTTATATGAATTAATGTCACAGGAAGCTATTATTACTGATGTACCTATTATAGCTAATATGCAAAAAATCAAATTGTTTATATCAACTATTCACTGCAGTGTTAAGATATTTAGGGTGCAATAATGATTTTATGTGTCTGTGTGTTCCGAGAAAATCATCAATATAAAGAAGGATGTTGGGTAACGTATATTTTCTGCTTATTCTCCCACATGCCTCAAGTACTTGGACAATTGGTATATTTGATTTAACATAAATCATTTAACATAGCTGGTCAGGAATGGAAACCAATCTGGTCATAGTTATATTTTTAAAAAATAACAACTGTAAAAACATAAAATAAGGAAACCAAAAGTCACTAGGAAAAAAGAAGACATTTCTCTAAGCTTAATTTATTTGAATCTTTATGTTTGAAAATGCCAGTGAAAACAGAGCAGGTAGGCTTCACATATTCTCTTAGACTTTAGTGGGTACCTCGTTTTCAGTTGTGACTTATTCGTTGGCCAGAATATCTAATAGTCAAGTCTGTATTGTAATTGTAGGCATTTATATGACTTTTGCTACTCTTCAGGCAGGAAGTTGCTGTCACATGTCTCTTTACTATAGAAAAATTATCCCTAGCAACGCAAAGTCCCTTCTGGAGGAAATGTTGCAAAAGTCTATTCAGAGAACAAGCTTCCACTAAGAAATATTTTATTCATGTTTGAGAATATAAGCACAGGATAGTTTTTAAAAAACACATTAGAATGTACTAGTATCCTCCACTAAAAAAAGTTATTTTTTTGCAAATACTTGGGAATTTGTGCAAGTATTCTTTCCAGCTAGGAAATGTCACTGCAGCTGAATTTTAAATCAAGTGTTCATATTTCTTTGGGGATTTTCAGATCAGCAAAAGAAATGGAATATTTACAATTTGGTGCATAATTCATTTTCCGTGTGTAACTTCATTTTTTTTTCTTTTTTTAGGCTGAATTGTGCTGAATTTTAGACAAAAATGGAGATCATAAATTATTAAGAATCATTCCAGAAGCTGGAATAAGTAGATTATTATTAGCATCATTATCATGGTGGCTAATAAAAGAACTTAGCAGGAAAGAAAAAAAAATTGGATCTAAGATTGCTGACAAAGGTAGCTTAATGTTTTAGTGCTTGCATATTTATCAGAATCCATGTGGGACAGAATTTTCTTGAATCACCACTCTGATCTATGTGCTTATATTCTGTACTTATATTCTCCAGCTGCAAAACCCAAGGCACATTTCAGGGCTGTCAGCCTACTCTCCTTCTGGCCTATCTCCTTTTGAGAGCTGGCAGGGTGATAACATCTTTTAGCAGGTGGTTGTGAACTCAAGGCAGGTTTTCATTCAATGGGGATTGGAATCCACCAGCAGGCACTGGACTCCCATAATCCCTCAGGAAGGTCAGTTCGGTGTGCTGACTTGTGAGGCAACAAAGGATTAAATAGCTCTGTAGTTGGCTTTACCTTAATATCCTCATTCATTTTCCATCTGCTCTAAAACTTTTCCAGTACTAATGTATATCCCCATCTGAAATCCAATCATTAGTCATTCATTCCTTTAAGTGGAACTATATTCTCTATAAAACCGTTAAACTCCTTGCCAGGGAGTACTCACTGATTTACTTTTTCTGATAACCAGGAACTAGTTGCTGGCAGTGGTCTGAATTCATGAAGTCTGGTTTCAGTTTGTCTCCGCTGAGCCTGCTATAAAGAATGTCCCCTGGTGAGTGGTGAAGAGGTGAGGCAGGACTCATTTCCCCGTGTGACAACACCTGCCTTCCTCCTGCCCCTGCCGCTCCACACCACCTCCCACATTTTCCTTTATAGACTCCATATAAAACTGTATGGGTATAGCAGCCTTTAATGAAAGATAAAGACGTTGCAACTACAAGAAACTAAAATCTGTGAGGAAGATAATTAATTAATTATTATTTTTTTAAATTGAAGTGTAGTGAATTTACAATGTTTTATTACTTTCCGGTGGACATCAAAGTAATTCAGTTATATATATATATAATTTTTCAAATTATTTTCCATTATGGTTTATTGCAGGATATTCAATATAGTTCCTTGTGCTATACAGTAGGAACTTGTTGTTTACCTATTTAATATATAGAAGTTTTTTTTGGGGGGGGGTTTCTTGGACTCTTTTTTTTTTTTTTTTTTTAGTTTCTGCTTTATAACAAGGTGCATCAGTCATACATATACATCTGTTCCCACATCCCTTCCCTCTTGCATCTCCCTCCCTCCCACCGTCCCTATACCACCACTCCAGGCGGTCACAAAGCACCGAGCTGATCTCCCTGTGCTATGCAGCTGCTTCCCACTAGCTACCTACCTTACGTTTGGTAGTGTATATATGTCCATGCCTCTCTTTCGCTTTGTCACAGCTTACTCTTCCCCCTCCCCATACCCTCAAGTCCATTCTCAAGTAGGTCTGTGTCTTCATTCCCGCTGCATCCCTAGGTTCTTCATGACATTTTTTTAATTCCATATATATGTGTTAGCATATGGTATTTGTCTTTCTCTTTCTGACTTACTTCACTCTGTAAGACAGACTCTAGGTTTATCCACCTCATTACAAATAGCTCAGTTTCGTTTCTTTTTATGGCTGAGTAATATTCCATTGTATATATGTGCCACATCTTCTTTATCCATTCATCCGATGATGGACACTTAGGTTGTTTCCAGCTCTGGGCTATTGTGAATAGAGCTGCAATAAACATTTTGGTACATGTCTCTTTTTGAATTATGGTTTTCTCAGGGTATATGCCTAGTAGTGGGATTGCTGGGTCATATGGTAGTTCTACTTTTAGTTTTTTAAGGAACCTCCATACTGTTCTCCATAGTGGCTGTACCAATTCACATTGCCACCAGCAGTACAAGAGTGTTCCCTTTTCTCCACACCCTCTCCAGCATTTATTGTTTCTAGATTTCTTGATGATGGCCATTCTGACTGGTGTGAGATGATATCTCATTGTAGTTCTGATTTGCATTTCTTTAATGATTAATGATGTTGAGCATTCTTTCATGTGTTTGTTGGCAGTCTGTATATCTTTTTTGGAGAAATGCCTATTTAAGTCTTCTGCCCATTTTTGGATTGGGTTGTTTGTTTTTTTGCTATTGAGCTGCATGAGCTGCTTATAAATTTTGGAGATTAATCCTTTGTCAGTTGCTTCATTTGCAAATATTTTCTCCCAATCTGAGGGTTGTCTTTTGGTCTTGTTTATGGTTTCCTTTGCTGTGCAAAAGATTTGAAGTTTAATTAGGTCCCATTTGTTTACATTTGTTTTTATCTCCATTTCTCTAGGAGGTGGGTCCAAAAGGATCTTGCTGTGATTTATGTCATAGAGTGTTCTGCCTATGTTTTCCTCTAAGAGTTTGATAGTTTCTGGCCTTACATTTAGGTTTTTAAACCATTTTGGGATTATTTTTTGTGTATGGTGATAGGGAATGATCTAATCTCATATTTTACATGTCCCTATCCAGTTTTCCCAGCACCACTTATTGAAGAAGCTGTCCTTTCTCCACTGTACATTCCTGCCTCCTTTACCAAAGATAAGTTGACCATATGTGTGTGGGTTAATCTCTGGGCTTTCTATCCTGATCCATTGATCTATCTTTCTGTTTTTGTGCCAGTACCACAATTTCTTGATTACTGTAGCTTTGTAGTATAGTCTGAAGTCAGGGAGCCTGATTCCTCCAGCTCCATTTTTCGTTCTCAAGATTGCTTTGACTATTCGGGGTCTTTTGTTTTTCCAAACAAATTTTGAAATTTTTTGTTCTAGTTCTGTGAAAAATGCCAGGGGTAGTTTGATAGGGATTGCATTGAATCTGTAGATTGCTTTGGGTAGTAGAGTCATTTTCACAATATTGATTCTTCCAATTGAGGAGCATGGTATATCTCTCCATCTATTTGTATCATCTTTCATTTCTTTCATCAGTGTCTTATAATCTTCTGCATACAGGTCTTTTGTCTCCTTAGGTAGGTTTATTCCTAGATATTTTATTATTTTTGTTGCAATGGTAAATGGGAGTGTTTTCTTGATTTCACTTTCAGATTATTCATCATTAATGTACAGGAATGCCAGAGATTTCCGTGCATTAACTTTGTATCCTGCTACTTGACCAAATTCATTGATTAGATCTAGTAGTTTTCTAGTAGCATCTTTAGGATTCTCTATGTATAGTATCATGTCATCTGCAAACAGTGACAGCTTTACTTCTTATTTTCCAATTTGGATTCCTTTTATTTCCTTTTCTTCTCTGATTGCTGTGGCTAAAACTTCCAAAACTAAGTTGAATAAGAGTGGTGAGAGTGGGCAGCCCTGTCTTGTTCCTGATCTTAGTGGAAAAGATTTCAGTTTTTCACCATTGAGGACGATGTTGCCTGTGGGTTTGTCATATATGGCCTTTATTATGTTGAGGAAAGTTCCCTCTATGCCTACTTTCTGCAGGGTTTTTATCATAAATGGGTGTTGAATTTTGCAAAAGCTTTCTCTTCATCTATTGAGATGATCATATGGTTTTTCTCCTTCAATTTGTTAATATAGTGTATCACATTGATTGATCTGTGTATATTGAAGAATCCTTGCATTCCTGGAATACACCCCACTTCATCATGGTGTATGATCCTTTTAATGTGCTGTTGGATTCTGTTTGCTAGTATTTTGTTGAGGATTTTTGCATCTATGTTCATCAGTGATATTCGCCTGTAGTTTTCTTTCTTTGTGACATCCTTGCCTGGTTTTGGTATCAAGGTGATGGTGGCCTCGTAGAATGAGTTTGGGAGTGCTCCTCCCTCTACTATATTTTGGAAGAGTTTGAGAAGCATAGGTGTTAGCTCTTCTCTAAATGTTTGATAGAATTCGCCTGAGAAGCCATCTGGTCCTGGGCTTTTGTTTGTTGGAAGATTTTTAACCACAGTTTCAATTTCAGTGCTTATGATTGGTTTATTCATATTTTCTATTTCTTCCTGATTCAGTCTTGGCAGGTTGTGCATTTCTACGAATTTGTCCATTTCTTCCAGGTTGTCCAATTTATTGGCATAGAGATGCTTGTAGTAATCTCTCATGATCTTTTGTATTTCTGCCGTGTCAGTTGTTACTTCTCCTTTTTGATTTCTAATTCTATTGATTTGAGTCTTCTCCCTTTTTTTCTTGATGAGTCTGGTTAATGGTTTATCAATTTTGTTTATCTTCTCAAAGAACCAGCTTTTAGTTTTATTGATCTTTGCTATCATTTCCTTCATTTCTTTTTCATTTATTTCTGATCTGATCTTTATGATTTCTTTCCTTCTGCTAACTTTGTGGGTTTTTTGTTTTTCTTTCTCTAATTGCTTTAGGTGCAGGGTCAGGTTGTTTACTCGAGATGTTTCCTGTTTCTTAAGGTGGGATTGTATTGCTATAAACTTCCCCCTTAGAACTGCTTTTGCTGCATCCCATAGGTTTTGTGTCGTCATGTCTCCATTTTCATTTGTTTCTATGTATTTTTTTCTCTTTGATTTCTTCAGTAATCACTTCGTTATTGAGTAGTGTATTGTTTAGCCTCCATGTGTTTGTATTTTTTACAGATCTTTTCCTGTAATTGATGTCTAGTCTCATAGCATTGTGGTCGGAAAAAATACTTGATACAATTTCAATTTTCTTAAATTTACCAGCACTTGATTTGTGACCCAAGATATGATCTATCCTGGAACATGTTCCATGAGCACTTGAGAAAAATGTGTATTCTGTTGTTTTTGGATGGAATGTCCTATAAATATCAATTAAGTCCATCTTGTTTAGTGTATCATTTAAAGCTTGTGTTTCCTTATTCATTTTCATTTTGGATGATCTGTCCATTAGTGAAAGCGTGGTGATAATGTCCCCTACTATGAGTGTGTTACTGTCGATTTCCCCTTTTATGGCTGTGAGTATTTGCCTTATGTATTGAGGTGCTCCTATGTTGGATGCATAAATATTTACAATTGTTATATCTTCTTCTTGGATCAATCCCTTGATCATTATGTAGTGACCTTCATTGTCTGTTCTAATAGTCTTTATTTTAAAGTCTATTTTGTCTGATATAAGAATTGCTACTCCAGCTTTCTTTTGATTTCCATTTGCATGGAATATCTTTTTCCATCCACTTACTTTCAATCTGTATGTGTCTCTAGGTCTGAAGTGGGTCTCTTGTAGACAGCATATATATGGGTCTTGTTTTTGTATCCATTCAGCCAATCTGTGGCTTTTGGTGGGAGCATTTAGTCCATTTACATTTAAGGTAGTTATCAATATGTATGTTCCTATTCCCATTTTCTTAATTGCTTTGGGTTCGTTATTGTAGGTATTTTCCTTCTGTTGTGTTTCTTGCCTAGAGAAGTTCCTTTAGTATTTGTTGTAAAGCTGGTTTGGTGCTGCTGAACTCTCTCAGCTTTTGCTTGTTTGTAAAGATTTTAATTTATCCATCAAATCTGAATGCGATCCTTGCTGGGTAGAGTAATCTTGGTTGCAGGTTTCTCTCCTTCATCACTTTAATTATGTCCTGCCACTCCCTTCTGGCTTGTAGAGTTTCTGCTGAAAGATCAGCTGTTAACCTGATTGGGATTCCCTTGTGTGTTATTTGTTGTTTTTCCCTTGCTGCTTTTAATATGATTTCTTTGTGTTTAATTTTTGACAGTTTGAGTAATATGTGTCTGCGTATTTCTCATTGGATTTGTTCTGTATGCGACTCTCTGTGCCTCCTGGACTTGATTAACTATTTCCTTTCCCATATTAGGGAAGTTTTCAACTATAATCTCTTCAAATATTTTCTCAGTCCCTTTCTTTTTCTCTTCTTCTTCTGGAACCCCTATAATTCGAATGTTGGTGCGTTTAATGTTGTCCCAGAGGTTTCTGAGACTGTCCTCTGTTCTTTTCATTCTTTTTTTTAAAATTTGCTCTGCAGTAGTTATTTCCACTATTTTATCTTCCACCTCACTTATCCGTTCTTCTGCCTCAGTTATTCTGCTATTGATCCCATCTAGACTATTTTTTATTTCATTTATTGTGTTTTTAATCGATGCTTGATTCATCTTTAGTTCTTCTAGGTCCTTGTTAACTGTTTCTTGCATTTTGTCTATTCTATTTCCAAGATTTTGGATCTGGGAAATAGAATCTTGGATCATCTTTACCATCATTATTCTGAATTCTTTTTCAGGTAGACTGCCTATTACCTCTTCATTTGTTAGTTCTGGTAGGTTTTTATCTTGCTCCTTCACCTGCTGTGTGTTTTTCTGTCTTCTCATTTTGCTTATGTTACTGTGTTTGGGGTCTCCTTTTTGCAGGCTGCAGGTTCGTAGTTCCCGTTGTTTTTGGTGTCTGTCCCCAGTGGCTAAGGTTGTTTCAGTAGGTTGTGTAGGCTTCCTGGTGGGGGGGACTAGTGCCTGTGTTCTGGTGGTTGAGGCTCGATCTTGTCTTTCTGGTGGACAGGTCCACGTCTGGTGGTGTGTTTTGGGGTGCCTATGGACTTATTATGTTTTTAGGCAGCCTCTCTGCTAATGGGTGGGGTTGTGTTCCTGTCTTGCTAGTTGCTTGGCATAAGGTGACCAGCACTGTAGCTTGCTGGTTGTTCACTGAAGCTGGGTGCTGGTGTTGAGATGGAGATATCTCGGAGATTTTCACCACTTATGTGGAGCTGGGAGGTCTCTTGTGGATCTGTGTCCTGAAGTTGGCTCTCCCACTTCAGAGGCACAGCACTTACTCCTGGCTGCAGCATGAAGAGCCTTTTATCTTCCCGGCTCTGATTAAAAGGGAGAAAAAGTAGAAAGAAAGAATTAGTAGAAGAATGAAAGAAAGGAAGGAAGGAGGGAAGGAAGAAAGAAAGGAGGGAGGTAGGGAGGGAGGAAAGAAATAGAAAGAGTGAAAGGAAGAAAGAAGGGAGGGAGGAAGGAAGGAAAGAAAGAAAGAAAGAAAGAGAGAAAGACAGGAGGGTGGGAGGGATGGAGGGAGGAAGGAATGAAAGTAAGGAGGGGTAGAGGGAGGGAGGGATGAATGGAAGGTATGAAAAAAAGAAAGAGAAGATAAAGTAAAATAGAATAAAGTATAAAATATTTAGCGTTATTAATATAAAAATGTAATTATTGAAAACAAGCAAACAAACAAAAACCGGATGGCTATAACCCTGGGATATATGGTGGAAGCAAAGCTATACAAAGAAAATCTCACACAGTAGCTTACGCTTACACATTCACAAAGGGAGAACAGGGGGAAAAAATCGAAAATCTTGCTCTCAAAGTCCACCTCCTCAATTTGGGATAATTCGTTGTAAAAAGAGGAAAAGAGGGAAGAATCTTAAATGTTGTCCTCAAAGTCCACCTCCTCAATTTGGGATGATTCGCTGTCCATTCATGCACCCCACAGACGAAGGGCACATCAAGTGGACCGTGGAGCTTTAGTTCGCTGCCTCCGAGGCTGCACAGAGAGATTTCCCTGTCTCTTCTCTGCTCTCACAGCTCCCGGGTCTCAGCCTTGCAGCTGGCCCTGCCTCTGCACGTAGGTCACTGGAGGGCATCCGTTCTTCACTCAGACAGGACAGGTTTAAAGGAGCCGCTGATTCGGGGGCTCTGGCTCACTCAGGCTGAGGGGAGGGAGGGGCACACAGTGCGGGTCGAGCCTGCGTGGCAGAGGCCGGCGTGACGTTGCACCAGCCCGAAGTGCTCCGTATGCTTTCCTGGGGAAGCTGTCCCTGGATCCCAGGACCCCAGCAGTGGCGGGCTGCACAGGCTCCCCGGAAGGCGTTGTGGACAGTGACCTGCGCTCACACACGCCTTGTGGCGGTGGCAGCAGCAGCCCCAGCGTCCCCCGCCCGTCTCCCAGTCTGCTCCTTTAGCCACAGTTCCCGCCTGTCTCTGGAGCTTCTTTAAGCAGTGTTCTTAATGCCCTCTCCTCACGCATCAGGAAACAAAGAGGGAAGAAAAAGTCTCTTGCCTCTTCGGCAGCTCCCGACTTTTTCCCCGGACTCCCTCCGGGCAAGCCATGGTGCACTAACCCCTTCAGGCTCTCTTCCCACTGCCAGCCCCAGTCCTCTCCCTGTGCTCCGACTGAAATCCGATACCCGAGCCTCTGTTCCCATCCCCACCTGCCCCGGTGGCCGAGAAGACAAGCCTCTCGGGCTGGTGAGTGCCTGAGGGCACAGATCCTCTGTGCTGGAATCTCTCCGCTTTGCCCTCCACACTCCTGTTGCTGTGCTCTCCTCAACTACTCCAAAGCTTCCCCCTCTGCCACCCGCAGTCTCTGCCCACGAAGGGACTTCTATTGTGTGGAAACGTTTCCTCCTTCACGGCTCCCTCCCACTGGTGCAAGTCCCATCCCTATTCTTTTGTCTGTTTTTTTCTTTTTTATTTTGCCCTACCCTGGTATGTGGGGAGTTTCTTGTCTTTTGGGGGGTCTGAGTTCTTCTGTCAGCGTTCAGTAGGTGTTCTGTAGGAGTTGATCCACGTGTAGATGAATTTCTGATGTATCTGTGGGGAGGAAGGTGATCTCCACATCTTACTCTTCCACCAAATTCCTCAGGATCTCCTATGTATAGTAGTTTGTAACTACTAATCCCAAACCCTTAATTTATCCCTCCCCCAACCCCCACCTTGGTAACATAAGTTTGCTTTCTCTGTTTGTGAGCCTGTTTCTGTTTTGTAAATAAGTTCATTTGTGTCATATTTTAGCTTCCACATATAAGTGATATCATATGGTATTTGTCTTTCTTTTTCTGACTTAGGAAGAGACTTCTAAAATGTCTACTGACAGATAAAAGTTCTCCAAGATTTAGAAATGGATGGAAGAACTTCTTACTGTATTTTATTTCAATGGGTTGCTGGACATTGTTTAGCAGAGGCTTCAGGTGTTCAGATGAAACTATAGGAGCATGCACTTTTTATTGTCATTTTGTTGAAGATGTTATTTTACAATTCTGTAGGGGAAGAATGTGGAATATATACAGTCCATTTTTTTAATGATATTTTTAGCATAAGCTCCATATGTTTTAAAATTTTGCCTCCTTGGGCTCATCAGGAGTAAGAAATAGGACCATTAGTGGCTTATATGCATTTTGACTCCTCTCTTAGCTATACAAAGTCTAGACAAAATTTGTGAGATGACACTAAATCAAGTTTGGAATCAAGTCAACATTTTTTCTTTAATCTCTGAGTATGGAAGTCAGGCAATTTTATTATTTCATCTACATAACAAAAGACCCGGGCAGAAATGCTTTAAAGACAGGGCATGGAAGACAAGTTGATAATAAACATTTTTATATTTGAATTATGGAGGATAGTAGAGAAAAAGTGGAGATATGTCACCATATTTTGTGGCTGTGAGTATTGTAGATAATAGGTTAATTCAGTGTTACTCAATGTGTGGTCCTTGGACAATAGCATCAGAAGCATCTGGGAGCTTGTTAGAAGTACACATTTTCCAGCTTCATCCCAGATCTGCTTAACCAGAATCTCTGGAGGTGAGGTCCAGGAATTTGGATTTTAACAAGTACTCCAGTTGGTGGTGATGCATGCTCAGGCAGAACTCTAGAGTGAGTAGGGCTCCAGATTACATACATTCCCTTACCTACCACTTGACTTGTAAGCTTGGGTGCTTGTCTATGCTACACAAGTAATCTCTAAATAGGATTTGCTTTGAATGTGAGCTCCTATGCTAAAAAGGAAAAAAATAAAATAAATAAAATGACCTTCCCATTTTGTGGATGGTTTTAGTGATTACAGGGTCTTCTGTCTTTTCAGATTTATTTTTGAACCAGTCATATTGTTTACATATGGAAAGAAAACAGGTACTATGGTAGAAAACAGGAAGAGTTGACCAAGAGGAGGTCTTCTTGCTTAGTTCACATTAAACCCTCATGGTCACTCTCTTTCTGTGTGATTTTTTGTTTGTTTTGTTTCATATTTATAGAAATATATTAAAAATGTATTAAGAAAAAACAAGTAACAAACAAGTAACATTTACTTGAGAAAACATTATAAAAAGACAAGAAAAAGATAAAGAAAGGAGTAAAAATAAATAAGATTAATTGGAAAAAGTGAAAATGAAAAGTAAATAAGATACATTAAGAGACAAGGTAAGACAATAAAAATAAAAAGGAAAATAATTAAGTGAGATAATCATACTACAATAAATAAATAAAGCAGAATTGTTAACCTGCATTAATTTAGCAAAATCACACATTTAAAATAGGAAAACATATTATTTTTCTTTTATAGTATCAATATAAAAACCAAGAGTTAAAAACTACAGGCAGAGAAGCATTATAGCTTATAGTTAAGAACATGTTTTGGTATTAGATAAGTACGTGTTCAAATACTGCCTTCAAGACTTATACTCTGATAATAGGAGAGTTTTTTTCAATGTATCTTAGATCATTTACATAATTGATATGGCAGCAATAATTGTGGTACACATTCTAGAGGAACATTTCTTGATATGAATGTGGTAACATGGCAAAACATTTAGCACAGAGCCAGACTTTACTAAACACCTAAGTATTATTACTTTCTTTTTTATAAAAAAGAGATATTTTCTTCTTTCTCACTCCTCTCCCTTCCCCTCCCCTTCCCTTTCCCTCCCTTCCCTTCTCTTCCCTTCCCTTCCCTTCCCTTCCCTTCCCTTCCCTTCCAACAACTCAGTCCTAAAGCCATTAGGTGGACAGAATGAAGTAAACATAAATATGGGGACTGAGAAAAGCCATTGATGGGTCAAATAGAGTGAGTAGTACATCCACGAAGGAGGAAAGTTCACTATGGGGAGTCGGAGCCCCATTGAAGAGAGAAGGATTTCAGCATGTGCTGGTGCCCTGATGTGGGTGTCAGAGAATTAGCCAGTGGGAAGGGCACCCACACAGAGGAGAGGAACATCCCAGAAAGTTTGTCAGAGCCCAAGTGTGGTGATGAAACAATTTTCAGTGTTGGAGTCCAAGCAGGGCTCAGTCTGGCCCAGGTTTTGAAGCCCAAACAGGAGAAACCATGGAGGTAGGTCCATATAAGGTTTCAGAGCCTGAATGGGATGAGGTGGGCTTCAGTACAAGGTGGGGAGAATGGCAGTGTTGAAAAGATATACAACCAGGTCTCTCAGAGACACAGAAGTATATTTATTTATGTGAAGAACAGTTTGATATACTAGTTAGTAAAAAAGGTTTACAAAGCTCTTTCCATAATATGATGTAATATTAAAAGTACATAAAGTATGCATTGAACCATTTCTGGAAGAATGTACCAAAATATCCTAGTGGTTATCTTAGTGTCATGAGATTAGTAATCTCATTACCATATTTCTTTCCTTGTTGTTATTTTTCTCTATAATATTCATGTTTATTCAATCAGTTATTGAATATCTACTATGCTTCAGAAAGGTTCTTGTGATACATACATGAATATTATCTTCTTTATCTTTGAAGAATGCAGTAGTCATGTATTATGAGTTCTAAAGGAAGGGATGTCTGAATGATTACTTTTAACAGTATATGCTTAGATTGATTTAACATTTTTGCCATCAGATTCTCATAGCTAAGACAAGATCAAGTGTAAATCACTTTTCATTGACAAGTAGAGGTATCTATATATAAGTGGCCAGGTGGACCCTGACTGAGATATTTAAACCAATCTTAGAGTTCATACTATACAAAACAAAGATAATGGTAATACCAAGGAAATGTATATTCTGGTTGATTTAAGGAGAATACATGTAATGATAATCCATGAGCAGCTATTCTGACACTTCCAGACTTCAGGAACTTTTCTGTAAATATGTGATAACTTTGAAAGTTGAATCTACTTTTCTACAAATAGATAGGTTGGCACGCATGGGCTATAACAGGTAGAATCACCTTTGGTTATGTCTATAGGACATAAAGTAAAGTGGAGATTTGGGAGTTATTAGGGTCTAATTTGATCTATGTAGATAACCAGTCCAGATAATAAGTCCTTTGGGTGAGTTATTTGTACTGAATTATCTGGTTTGACTGTCTACCTGTAAACATAGATCAAATTAATAGGATAATTGTCAAACTTATTCTTTAGCTTGTGGTGTGTGGACTTGCTCTCAGGACGTAATTGGCACTCTGGGAGAGTCTAGCTCAAAAATGAGTAAAGAGTAACAATAACTAATGGAGACTCTGCTGACTCTAGTAGAAAATACAACTTGTTGTGGCTATACCCAGAAATTGGGTTTTGGGAACCAGATATTCAGAATTCTTAAGGGTAGTCTGTGTCCAGTGATATATACTCTGAAAAAGTTGACTAATTCTACTTATGTTTTTCAAAATCAAACATGGAAATGCCAACTTTAACTCTGATTTATAGAGGGAAGGGATAATAAAAACAATTTTAAAATGCACTAGTGAAAAAGAAATGGACACTAGAGAGAGGTCAGTTAAAACAATTTTAAATAGCATTAGTTAAAATTTATTTTTATTAGATAATTGGCCTTCTGAAGGTTGACTGACAAAAATAGGTTTATGAAGAGAGTAATACATGAATACAATAATTATGTCCTCAAAAATGACATTTATCAGCATTCAGATCTCATTATGTATTTTCAGAAAAATACAGAAATGAGGGAGATTGTGTAAATGATAAGGCAAAGGTAATATTTTCCATTATAGAAAATGTAAAATATTCAGTGTTTCTGAGGAAACTGTCAATGTATTACCCTGCAAGTAAGCATGAAGAAAAGTTATAAGTATCATTATTTGAGAGATCTATTTTGTTAGATACAAGAATACAAATATCTATATATGCTTACCTCCATTTCCACATAGTACTCTGAGTTCACACATACTAGCTACTCTGGGTGGAGTTGCCATAAGAGGTGGAAGTGATGGAGAGGATCAGCCACTGAGTCATCAGTAAAGCAGTCTACCAATCAATGAGGTAAGTAAAACACATTTTCTAGATGTATACTATTGACTGTCATAATGTGCTACTAGCTGTGAGTAGGTGCAAAGAATAACAAGAAATATCCCTTGGATTCAAGGGACAAAATGACTAAGTAGGGAACTGAGCATATGAAGTGAGAATGTTAGCTAAGACCAGGGGACTATGTTTGCCAAGTTCTGAAAGAGTGCTGTGGGGTGGCCAGAGGTGCCCAGTAAGGTCCCTGGATCGGCAGTGTTGGGATCATCTAGGAACTTGGTAAAGTACAAATTCCCAGGACCCAACTGAGATACTAAGTCTTAAACTTTGGGAATGGGTCTTTGTACTATGTCTCTCAACAGGCTCTTCAAGAATAGCTTATAAATCATGGAAATATCTAAATAAGAGGGGGTCACTGTGCATGTAGAGTTATGGAGGAGAAGGATAAATTTGACTTGAAGTTTGAAAGATGGATATCAGGATCTAGGAACCTGGAAATGAAGAGAAAGCATTCCAAACAGAGGTAGAAGTGAGAAACAATAGAACTTCACTCATATTCCTGTTGGAGAAGTCATCTGTTAAGTTTTATGCATATTTTCATATATTTTTGTACTCAAGTGGACTCTGAAATTTCTAAGGGTAGAGACCTAATTTTAATTATCCTCTCATTACAGTGTTTCACATTTAAGAAGTGCTCAGAAAACACAGAAGGAGAAGGAGAAAGTGGATCAGAATGAGGAGAGACAAGGAAGAAGAAAAAAACGATATATGTAGACTCTGTGATAGGGTGAAAAGCACACTAGATTTAGAGCCAAAGATAATGTATTTAAATAATATGTTTGGGGCTTCCCTGGGGGCGCAGTGGTTGGGAGTCCACCTGCCGATGCAGGGGACGTGGGTTCATGCCCCGGTCCGGGAGGATCCCACATGCCGTGGAGTGGCTGGGCCCGTGAGCCATGGCCAATGAGCCTGCGTGTCTGGAGCCTGTGCTCTGCAATGGGAGAGGCCACGGCAGTGAGAGGCCCGTGTACAGCAAAATAATAATAATAATAATAATAATAATAATAATAATAATAATAATAATAATATGTTTGAATCTTACCATATTGCTTACAGTATTCCTTTACTCTAGGTTTTGTTTTTCTCATCTACACAATGGCAATGACAAATTCCACCTCAGTGATGTTGGTGCAAAATAGATTATCTGATGTAATTTAATTTTTCTGGCATCATGTCTAGTCTGTGATATTGTGTGATAAATATTTATTAATACTGAAATAGTGATTTTTTCTGTGAATGTTCAAGAGCATGGTGTCCCCTGGATTCTCTTCATTTACTCCTTTCTTCATTCCTATAGTTTTTGCAATCTTTTTTCTTCCTTTTACAGTCTTTTTCATGCTTATCATTTGTATCTGCATTGTCAGATTCTTATTTAATCAATTTTCTCATCCTTTTCTTACATAAATTGCTAACATTTATAGAATGCTTAATAAGTGTCAATGAAAGGGCTAAATATTTTTTGTATGAATGATCTTATTTAAAAATCACAAGTAATATAAGGATCCTAACGATTTTTAATTTGTGGACAGAATCCAAGATTTCAGAAAGATTCAGATAAGATTTCCATCAACATATGGATATTAAGTGTGGGGTAAGTTTAAGCTTCACAACAAAGACGTGACCACTACATCAGGCTGCTTCTTCAATCCCACAATCATCCCGCTATGCTCAACTCTCTAGAAAGACAAAAACAAAAGTTCATAAAAAATGACATCTAACTATTTAAACCATCTACAACTGTATACCATTTAATTTTAGGAATGCCATTTTGTTTATGTTGCTTTGCATCTGTGGTGTTTATGTAAGAACCTGATAAGTCTTTCAATTGATGGATTACAGTATATTTAGGTGTCCCCTGTCATATTTATGCAGAAAACCAGGAAGTGTTACCTGAATGTAGTTGACAGCCCAGGTAGTGTTTTCTGGGTCACCTTTCCTTAGCCAAATATTCACTTGTTTGTTTGCTTAATGAAGAGAGATATCAAAATATAATCACATTTACACACTTTGTATATATATACCTATACAAATACACACACACACACACACACACACACACACACATATATATATATATATATACACCAATAAAGAAATTAGTAACATATTTTAAGTAAGATATCCATTCACAATGAATGCATTTTAAAAATGAAACATTTTATGCTTAAATGGTAAGTTTCAATATTCTGGAAAATTCACTTATTTGCAACCCTTCCTTCCCAAACAATACTCAATAAATAACAAGTTATGCACATCCCTTTATTGTGGGGCTATTGCCTCAATTATGTGTACAATCGCTTCATTTTGCAACTTCACTTTGCCTGTGTAGGGCATTGCCCTGGTTGGTAATTGTGTGGCCTATTGTTTGCAGCACATGGATAATTATTATGCTGTGAACATCAATTTGTTGTATTGTGCCGAATGACGCTACTTCCCGAGGGACGTGATGATAGCTGTGATTCTCCTCAGTAGGGGGTGGGATGTTGCTCAGGGCTAGAGCTCTGCCCAGTAATTCCCTCTTTACAAGTAAGACTATACATAGTACATCCTAGAAGTCCTTCATTATAGCATTTTTTTCTGCTTGTTAACATCATTTCACGCTGGATAGGTACTAGTGTAATTTTCCATTTTGTTTCATCAAATTAAGGGAAGAAAGGAGACTGTCTTACAAGTCTTTTATAGACAGTTGGTCATTTCATTAACACTTTTCATATTCTTGCTTGTCATGATGACTGACGATAGTAAAAAGATTTTCTTCCCATTAACTTATGAGAAAACAGTGCTTTTACTTATTTATTTATTTGGGGGCTGAGAAGTATTGATCTACCAAAGAGGACATTTATTAAAATGTAACCAGCATCTTGACACTTGCAAGTGGTGCACACTTTAACCGATTAAATAGTCATGAAGAAAGAAATCAATACATCTTGGATTACTCTACTCTGATCTCTGCCAGCAAAGTGGCCTCACAAATTAAGAAAGAAATAAACAAATGTGTTTACACTGAATGTTTAAAGCACTTTACATTTTAATCAGGAAGTAAAAGGACATTACTAATATTGGTTGGGTAGGTGGTTTGGATGTGGTTACTTTTGAACAAACCTTGTGATAAATAAGAAATTGACTACTGAAGTTCCCAACCACAACAGGACTAAAGCCTGTCTGTGGGACTAAGGCAACTGTGGCTGGTTGTCCTAGGAAATGGAGGGGGAAGTTCATTGGAAATTCACTGGGGAGAGTTCTTATTAAACTTTCGTTTGTTTTCATTTGTGTGTGTGTTTTTTTTTTAAATCTCAGTTTGCATAGCCAAAGTGTTCTAAATTTTTCAGCCCCAGTGTTGGGTAGTTTGGTGACCTGGAAGAGATGCAGGTCACATCTCTGTGTACGTGGGCACAAAATAAATATTAGTGATGTTAATGGATTCAGTAGTCAGTCATAGTTGATTTCCCACCAAATTCTAGATTCTAGCACAAAAGCCGTTAAGTATCTTCCAACATGTTTGGATATTCTCAGAGATGTGGAGCTCATAATTAACAATTTTTGATATCATAGATTTTTTGAAACTTTGTGACTATTTTGAGCCATAATTTTAGACCTGTTAAGAAGCCACTAACTTTTTATAGCTATGCTTGCCAGATTTCATCTTCTTGGTTTTCATTTATCATTTTAGGCTACTGTGATGGTCAATATCCCTGCCAGGCTTGTGACACTTGAGCATTTGAAGAGTATTGCCATACATCAATAAGAGCAGCTTCACTGAATCCCAGTGCAGGGGCTCACTGACAATTAGCTTTTGCTCAAAGTTTTTCCAACATTATTATATAATTTCATTATCCTTGATATAGAAATGCATTTCTCCAAGGTAATGCCATGATTTCTAGCTTTTAAAAAAAATAAAAACCTTTACTTTATAATTCAAATTCATATACACAAATGAATAGAGCACTTGATCCAGCACTCAATGTATTTATTTATACTTATTTATATTATTCTTAATCTGAGGAGAAGATTATGAAGATGTTTTATTGGAGTGGGTGGATATTAGAAACATACATTTTTAAAATATCACATTATCAATTAAACAGTGTGTCAATGGAGCCTTTATTCTATATGGGTAGTCTAGATAATCCATGTGCCTACAAAAGTGGCTGCTCTATTCCTCCGGGATGAAGTGGTCTGTATCAGGTAAGAAGAGATTATATTTATATTAGCATAGATGAAATAGACATGATGTATATTTGTTTGATCTTATCTACCTAACCTTTTAAAAAAACAACATTAATTGTGATTTCAATGTGTTTAATTGTAAGAGAATTTATGAGGGTTAAGTTTCTTGATTTTGACCTTATATGGGTATTGAAGTACAGTGTTATAGTTTAGCTGTAACTATTAATTTTTTCCCTACCAATTATGTCTACAAAAGGAATTTCCATGCAAGAGGTATCCATAGAATATCTTCTCCATAGAATCATGCTCCACACGCCTCCTTAACTTTCCACAATGCCTTTCCTGGCAGTGCTGCCCCATGAGATAATCTCTGTCCTCCCTCACTTCCATAACATAAATAGCTCCACTGCACATTTCCAACTTAATTACATTCCTTTGAGATTACTTCTCTTCTTGATTCATGTTTTAAATCTTGGTTCTCTACCTTGAATATAAGATCTTTTAAGGGCAAGGATAATAAATGTTGATTATATTTTATCCTTTGATATATTTAGCACATTTCTGGGCATATGGTATATGTTCTGCATGTTTTTGCATTTGGATTCATTTTATTCATAGCATCATGTTTAAGAGTTGATTCTTCATTCAAATTCTTATCTAGGCAAGGTCTTTGATTTTAAAAAAATTACACAGTGACTTCATATATGTTGGTCTTCACTTCAGTTATCTTCTAACCTTGGTATTATAATCCATCCTTGTACTTATTTCCCTTTATTGTTATTTTCCTGGTTGATGGTAATATTGTTAGGACTGGCCTTAGAGATGTGGCTGACTCACTAACTTGTGATATGGAAAGAGTTTCAAATTCTGAAACAGATAAGTCAACTTTATTCCAAAAAATCATCTCTTTATATGAAGTAGTAACACTTGTGATATTAAACAAGGATAAACAAGGATGAAGGATGTATAATCTTACAGGTGAGGAAACAAGATGTAAGGCAGTTACAGGCACATCACATGCTGCCAGATTAATTGAAAACTATCTTATACAAAAGAGACTTATCAATTAGTCTTTGTTGAAAGAAGCTGCATTTTGGAAGGAGAATGAATGTAAGGATATCACTAAATGGCCAAAACACACTATGAATATAAATTTCAACTGTTCTTAGTTTCTAAAGGAAAGTTGAACTAACAAAGAAAATTTCCACATGTTTTTGACACATTTTTTTAAGTCAACCAGTTAACAGTGAACAAAAAAGGACTCGAAGAAAAAAAGGACCATCTCCTAAAATCAGTAAAGATCTCATAACCCAAAGAGATATGAAGAAGCAAAACAAAGCAAAAAATAAAGTCATTAAACTCAAAGAACAAGCTAAGACACAAGGACTGTGGAGATAAAGGGAAAATATGTACGAAGTGTAAGTACAGGATCTTATCTCACTTAAACAGAAGAACAATGGAAGCAGGCTGCCTTCCCTTTTCCACTACATACAGTTGAGGTTGAACTTCAGAGATAGTTGGGGGTGGAGCAAAGGCTGCAGAAAGGTTTTCACTGTTAGGGTCTCCACGAAAGTTTTTTCAGCCTAAGATAGTGAGGGTGTGTGTGTGTGTGCTTGTGTATATATGTGAGCTTATATTATATTGACTAGCATTTAGTATTACATTTTCTAGAAAGTCATGCAAACCAAATGTATATCACAGCGTCCCTCACAGGAATGTACAGAGCAGAAAACAGCAGTCTGGGTTTGGCTGGGCTCAGGCTGTTAATTTTTATTTTTATTCTATAGTTTATTTATTTTACAGCACAACTTTTTCCATTTGAATGACTATATATACTATCATTATTTTATGTAATATAATATGGAATAGTATATATAATATAATCATTTTACATAATATATACTATATATAATTTAACTACATATAGTTAAATAGTTTTATATATATATATATATATATATATATATATATATATATATATATGATTCTTCATCAATGAGGTTGGTTCTCATTGCTTTATTTCTTTCTGAGATGCTTCTATAGGAACAATAATCTCATCTTAAGGTGCACAAGACTCTGGTTTATTTAGGACATTCCAAGTGTTGAATGACCTTGGTTCTTTTATACAAAATTCCATGCCAATAAATTTATAGTATTTTAGAAATTCAAGAATATTACTATTTATTTAGTGACAGAAAAGACTGTTGAAGACACACAATTTATTCCTAGTACATCAGGTGAATAGGTTAAAAAGAGTCCTGTGAAATGGACCCAGGTTATTTCTTGTGCTAATTCTCCTTCCTGGTGTAGATGGAGGCTTTTATCACATCTGGGACTGGGAGCCAACTCATTTGTAGATTCAATCCCACCCATGCACACTTATTCAGACACTGTTACCAATGGTGTGATGACTAATCAGCAACTAAATTATTATTTCCAACGTTTTTCTTTAGTTATATTTGAGTGCATCTACTTAATCAGCAAACACTCCAATGAAGTAACATTTCCTATGTTTGTTATTATGTCTTTTGTGTTGGTTGCTGAGGGAGTAACAAAGAGGTGTTGGAAATGTTTCCTGCAAAAATGAGACTATATTATCAGGAAGGAAATAAGTCATATCTAAATTACATGTAGATGATTGTGCAATAGAGTTTAGGGAAGGAAAAAAGAATCCTGCTTAGAGTGGCTTAACAGTCTTCTGAAACACCTTAGTCATGGACACACACTACCCTTGCTTTCTTTTTTTTTTTAATTTAACTTCCTCTCTTTCATCTTTCCAATAATTCAGTCTTTTTAAAGTGTAGGATGTGTAACACTAACACTATACAAGGTGACTTCCATGCAAGATTCATACTCATTCCAATAGCTTGTGCATGAAGCATTAAATATCACTGAAGCACATAATGAGAGATTTATTCTCTTTTCAGTTCTATTTCAATGCTACTGATTGTATGAAGATGAAAGTCTCATTTGGGGGTTAGTAGGTCCCTATATCTGAGCTAATATCAAATATTCAACAAAATTGGAGTAGACATTAGATTCAGGGCCTTAAGCTGGCAATAGGTAAGAGCTCCACTTTCAAAATATTGCTTCAATTTTGTTGTCTTTGTCTTAGCTTTTGTTGCTTTAATGACTTAAATTCAGGAAAAAAGTATATATATATATATATATATATATATATATATATATATATATATATATATATAATATGTAATATATATATATTATATATATAATATGTAATATATATATATTATATATATATAATATGTAATATATATATATTATATATATATATATTTGTATATATATATGACTTATTTATAAAAATATATATATGTATATGATTTATTTCAGGGATATGAAGTTTCCTAAATAAATTGACTTAACTTAAAAATATTGTTTTTATTAATAGAAAACAAATAGACCTGTAGGTGGTAGTTGAAATTTGGAAAACCTCACACCAACCCAAATCCCCTACAACTCAAGTCACACCTGTTCTGGAGGTTTCCTTTGATAATATGGAGCCTCAGTTGGCCTCCTTACCGCTAGCATTCTTCTTAGTCTTTTAATATATCCTCCTAATAGTGCCTAGCAAATGAGATCGATGTTCATTTGATATATATTGACTGACTGAGGTAACAATTAACCTAGGTAGTCAAAGTGACAAGGACTTAGATGTTGGGGAGTAGAGAGCAGAGCATTGCAGATCAGTGAAAGGGGAGCATCCAAGGTCCAGATAGCATTCTGAGTTGAGTGTGGTACAACAACCACAAATAACCTGGTGCAGCATGTTCTTAAAAGAATGGCAGGAAATAAATCTAAATATCTGACTAACAGCTCTGAATAACTTGCTCCATGCATGTTGCTTTCCATTGGACTTCCCCTTAACCTCATCACACATATTCTGCCCAGTCATGATCCACCGAGACTACCATTGACAGCAGGCCTCACTTGACCACCACTTACATTTTAATATAATTTTAGTGCTTCTGCTGAAGCAGGCTTTTCTGCCTTTCTTTCTTTCTTTTTTTTTGGGGGGGTAAGCCTACAGATTCACAGAAAGACCATGTCTCATATTAAATCTAAACTGTAATATGTTCTAAAGTTCTATTCATCAATTTTCCTTAAAATATATCTTATTATTTTCCATGATCTGACCTCATGCTCAGAGCAGCAAGTAAAGATAATGCAAGGAGTACCTTTGGTAATGGTTAGCATCCTATTTTGTATCACCATGATCTGCCCAATGTTCAGCATAATGTGAAAGTCTTAACAAAACAGCTGATAAAGGGAAAAACCATAACACTAATAAAAGCCCCATGCTTGGAGGATATGTTTAATAGTTCTAACATGTATAACATTAAAATTTTATCAACAAATCAGGGAAAGGACATTTTGTACACAGAAATCAATTTACCCAGCAACTATCTGCGAGACTTGCTTGCAAGTTATTTTGCCTCAAAGAATACACTGTTTTTAAACCTAATTCTACTGCATTTTAGATTGTATAAAGAGAAAGGAATGTGAACATTTTTGCTCAAAGCATAAGTGAAAGAGACAGAACACTTCCAAGTACTACAGACAAAAATAAGTACTTTGGTTAAATAAAATGAAATTTTGTAGCACCAACTTTCCTGAGTGTTTAAGCCTTTGTTTAAAAATTTTCTCCACATATATGAACTGCTCTGTTTCTTTGACTAATGGGTCAATCTATTTATCAAAGGAAAGCAAGCAGGCCACAGGCTAAACCAGCTTTTAGAAAATGAAATGCAGTGGCTAAGATTATGAACCATGAGTTCAAAATCAGAATACAAGTTTGCAAGTCACATAAACCTGAGTTTGGGTGTCAGTTTTAATGCTTATTGGCTGACTTTGACTAAGTTAATTCTAAATAAGCTTCTGTTTTATTATCCATAAAATATGGATAATTTGTTATACGTAATATTGTAGTTGTTGTGAGGCTTATGTTACATAATAATTAAAAGCTTCTAGCATAGTGTCCCAACCACAGGGGGCACTTAATAATTGCTAGTTGCCTTCCTGACCTTGCCCCATAATGGAAGAGCTTCAGACCAGATGAAATCCAGAAACCCCACTGCCAATGAGATCTGTGCCATTGCTGTGTCCTTACAGCAGTGCTGGTGCTCTCACTATTAGAGCAGTTTTACCCAAAGAATAGCAACTCCTTCAAGGAGGTTTGACACCTGAATATAACACATCTGAACATAGCAAGTCCACGTGCTGCAGTCCAACCAGCCATCCTGATGCTTCCTCTGCTTTGCCATCACTTGCTCTGTACTCCAAACACAGCCCCTCAGAGCTGTCCAGGCTTCTAGTTTTGCTCTTTCATTTTCCAGAGGAGATCAACAAAGCTATGATAGAAAAGCAAGTAGCGGACTTGCTTAAAGTGTTACAATAGGGAAGTGGAAGATCAGAAATAAGCTCACAGTTTACTGACAGCCTTTTATTTGTATGATGTCTGTTGTAGCTTTCGGGATGAAGAAAGTGTCTCAGTCCTCAAGCAACTCAGGATTTGAAAGAGAACCAAGCTGTAAAGAGTTAGGCATGTTAGGTAAGTGCACTTAAAAATGCAAACCAATGGGGTTTCAGTCCAGGAAATCTCTGGAGGAAGGGAGTCCAGAGGCTGGAGTCGACCACAGGGATAGACAGGAGGTTTCAGATGCTGAGTGGACACTGGATTACCTCCCTTAATTTGGTCAAAGGGGCCTGAGGACCCTGGTGCACACTCACCGAGGAGAAAGCAGTTAGTCAGCTGTGCATGTGAGGAACAGACGTGAGGGCTAAGAAGAAAATAACTTAAGAAAGGACATTTTTGGGCTTCCCTGGTGGCGCAGTGGTTGAGAGTCCGTCTGCCGATGCAGGGGACACGGGTTCGTGCCCCGGTTTGGGAAGATCCCACATGCCGCGGAGCAGCTGGGCCCGTGCGCCATGGCTGCTGAGCCTGCGCATCCGGAGCCTGTGCTCCGCAACGGGAGAGGCCACAGCAGTGAGAAGCCCACGTACCACAAAAAAAAAAAAAAAAAAGAAAGGACATTTTGATGTAATTATTTATTTCAGTTAGAATTTAGGTTATTTTTAAAAGTTAAATAGTTCCATTAATTTAATTAAAATATTCAAATTTGTATAATCCTGTAGTATCTTACCTCAATATAAAATGATTCTATTTTAGACTAATAATAGATCATTCAGCCTTATTGCTCTTTTCCTGAAGTTACACAAATACACACGTATACAGACATACACACATATAGACAACCCTTATGCATGCATGTGTGTGCATATACACATGTATGCAAATATATGAATATGTGTATATATACACACACACAAACACACATGGGATGCTTTGCACTGCATTTGATTATACATGTCAAAAACATATTTATGAAGTGAATTACTTTTTCCAAAGTGCTTTACTTCTTCCCATGATTATTCCTCAATAAAGAAGCTGTATGAATGGAGTGGCAAAGTGTGGGCGATGGAGCAGACAGCCTGAGTATGAATTCTAACTTAGCTATTAATACTGTGACCTTGGGCAAGTGACTTGACATTTGTCCCTCAGTTTCCTAACTGTGAAGCAGCAATAATAAAAGTAGCCATGTAATTAGCTAATGTGTATAAAGTGCTCAAAATAGGGTTGCCTATAAAGATCTAAGTAAGCATTAATTCAATAAACATTGACTATTAGCTGCTATTCCTTGCTATGATAGATAGGTATGATATTATTGTTCTGGTTTTATTAATAAAAAGCTGGTTGGAAGCCAGTTATTAAGTTTTTGGTCACTTGACAATATATGACTATATGGGTTAGGAATGGAAAAGTGAGCAACTTATTATAAGAAAGCATTTGAAATGCAAAAAGGAAGAAGCTAAGGCATCTCCATTTATGTTGAAGTTATAATATCTACAGATAAATCAAGTTGCTGACTCATTGGATTTAAAAATCAAGCCACCTACTCTACATCTTAGAATTGTTAGCCTCCACTTGTCTAGTGAGAGCTGTCACAGCTGGAATGTTGAGGCTAAGCACAGCCCCAAGCTCAGCACAGCTCCACAGAATGCCCCTCAGCCCAGCTCACTGCTACCTGGGAGGCAGGATGGGTTTTCAGGACAATGAGCATTGGCTCTGGATAGTGTAGGTGTGATATGTGTGTGTGTCCTGAACCCTCCTGAAGGGTTACTGTTTTTTGGGTAAAACTGCACTAATAAAAAGAGAGCTTCACCACTGGCTGGCATGCACAGGCCAGCCTAGAGGGCAATCCACAGTGGAGAGCCAGCTGAGATCCCCTTCTCAGTCATGCCCTGTTCTGCCCTGGGGTCTGCACTCAGGAATTAGAATTTGGAAGCATAACTGGGAAAGCTAAAAAATGTGCTGTTATCTCTATTTTTTCTTTTAGGTATGGCTGGAAATCAGAAAGCACTGGAAGTACACACTTTCAGCTGAACAATTTGGTCATACTCAGAAATAGTTGAATTTAGAGACACAAGCAGGTTTCGTTTTTATTTTGTTGTCCCTTTGTTTAATTTTACAAAAGATAATACACTTTCTGGGTGTTCCCATTGATTGTTTTGCTATTTTGTAAATTAAAATTTCCAAAATTTCATTTCATGTAATATAAATTGGTTATGAAATATTTCTATAACAAATTTGTATGATTAACACCACATTAAACAAAAATAAGTAGATCTGTTTACTAAAGGGTTTCTGTGGTATAATAAAAATATATGGGGTCTTTGTCCCCAATTTTTGGCACAGAGTTTCAAAAGCCCTTGGAATTTTCTCAGTGATAGGAGTGTCATTATGCTAATGAGATGACTCTTGAGGTCCCTAGATGGCTGCAGTATGAGGGCTGTTTGCAGAAAAAAACAACTACTTGATTAGATGGTTAGAACTTTCAGCCCTACCCCAGATCTGTAGGGAGGGAAAAAGGACTGGAGACCGAGCCCAGTCACCAATAGCCAATGATTTAATCAATCATGCCGACATAATAAAGCCTCAATAAAAACTCTTGAACAACAAGGTTTGGGGAACTTCTGCATTGGTGAATATCAATGTCCTGGGATGATGGAACTTGTGGAGAGGGCTCCGTGCCCTTCTCCCTTACATTGTACTATTTATTTCTTCCATTTGGCTGTTTAAGAGCTGAATCATTTAGAATAAAATTAAAATTTAATTATAGCACCTTCCTGAATTCTGTGAGTGGCTATAGAGAATTATTGAACTTGAGTGTGGAGTGTCATGGGAACCCCCAAATTTGTAGCCTGTTGGGCAGAAGTACAAGTAACCTGAGGGTACCCAAGACTTGTGGCTAGTTTCTGAAGTAAGGAAAGTCTTGTGGGACTGAGCCCTTAACTCACGGGGTCTACACTCACTCCAGGTGCTTAGTATTAGAACTGAGTTGAAGTGTAGGACGCCCAGTTGGTGTAAGATAATTGACTATTGTTGGAAAAGGTGTAACTTTTAAGATATGTTAAAATGTATTCAAAATCATCATGAGAAGGACACTCAATTTCCAAAATTATTGTTTTGCTCTAAGATTCTTTACTTGGGGAGAACATCACCGGGCCTTATAATGCTTGAAACATACTTAGAAAATAATTTTATAGGTACAGCTTTAACATATCCAGTATTGTATTCTGTGTCTACCTTTGTGTCAGAGACTGTAAGTAGAGCAGAGTGAGAGGAATAAAAAAATTAAATGCAAGTGATTTTTATTGTTCTAATTTACCATCCAAGAAGAGCCCTTCTGCCTGCTTCAATTTCTATTTTTAAAGTGAGGTCTTGGCACTTCTTTAGAAAATCAACTTCACAATACCTGGACTGGCGAAAATTATGATGAATCTCAGCAAGAATGAATGGTTTCTAAGCAGATATAAGAGGATTTTGGAGCCAGATGGAAAGAAATGTGGGTGATCCTGAAATGAACCCAGGGCCTCGATCAAGTTTGGCAAACACAAAGTCAATAGTGACCAGTCAGTTAACATAAAAGAAAGAAGCAGTTTGGGGAGTAAACATGTGCATGTCAAGAAGAGAACTGTTTTTCAGCTTCTATCAATTCTTGCCATCCAGCAATCCATGCCCAATATTGACAGCTCTCCTGATTTTTCAAAAAAGGCAGAAATCTGAATCTTATGTGAAACCTCAATTTTTTTGCAACAAATTTTAATTTAAAAAAATACTATGTGGGCAATAAAAAATACATCTGTTATCTGAATTTGGACCACTATGTGTGGTTTGCAAAGATATTCTCTTGGAATATAAGACTCTTCATGATCTAGCCCCAGACTACCATATTGCTAATAGTCCTACTTGTTTATACTCTTAATCATAGTGAATTACATACACTTCCTCCTAATTTTTAAAATTTCTTTCTTTGCCTAGGATTCTTGTTGTATTCTCATAACATCAACTAGCCTACTCCCTTTTTTGAAAAAGAATTTTCTCAGGCATTATTTCCTTTGTGAATCTCTTCCTAAAACATTACTCTTTTGCCTACATGGTAGATTTGCCACTTTCTCCTCTGTATACCAGTTATGCATTAAAGTGCTTCTAACACAGCTGCATGGCTTGTATTGAAAGCACAGTCTTACATACCTATCTTGTATCACATATTTAATATGCAATGTTTACACATCCTGCAAATCTGCCTGTCAGATGGATCCAGACTGGTAGCTGTTTTGCTGCCTGTAACTCCTCTATTCCCTGAAGATCATTGTATAATCATCTTTTACTTGGTTTCTTCATTCTGTTTACTTGGCTCACTTCTCCCAAAATCTGTTTCTATATTACGTGAACATTCCAAGACAAAATTAAGACCAGGTCATCAAAGACAAGAAAATTCAAGGCAGTTTCACTGATGACCTGAGGATGATGGAAGAAAATTAGAAGGCAAGAAATCAAACCTACTATCAATAGTTACTACTAGATATAACTATTACTAGAGTCACAACCGTACTCCAAACAAAAATGTCCCTTACCAGCTACTTATTTGCTTTGCCTAGTTGTTTTCATGTCTGGCAGGGTGGTATGCCTTCTCCTAACATGTGTGCCTCCAACTATGTTCCCTTTCCCAGAGTTTGAGCTTCCCCTCTCCCACTTCTCTGAGGATCATTGAGAAGGGAGAAAAATACATTTTGACCCCCGTTTTTTCTCTCAGTCTCTTTCTCAGTCTCTCACAAGGACAAGCAAATCTTTTACATTTTTATGCTTACTATCATTGATATACTCTGCTTTATTCTGTTCTCTCTTTTGTTTTTCTTCCAGGTTTATTCAGATATAATTGGCATACAGCACTGTATAAGTCTAAGGTATACTGCATAATGATTTGACTTACCTACATCATGAAATGATTACCACAATAAGTTTAGTGAACATCCATCATCTCAAATAGGTACAAAATTTAAAAAAAAAACATTTTCTTATGATGAGAACTCTTAGGGTTTACTTTCTTAACAACTTTCACATATAGCATACAGCTATGTTAATTGTATTTAACATGTTATACATTACATGCCTCATACTTATTTACCTTATAACTGGAGATTTGTACATTTTGACTACCTTCATCCAATTCTCTGTATATTTTTTACAGAGAAATTTTACTACTTATTTTCTAGAATTTCCCAATTTGAAAAAGAAGTTCCTTCTTCCTTGCATACATAAAGGATTCATTTAAGTTACTTACCGTTCACCTTATCAGGGGAATAACTCAAGTTCACAGATGACTCTAAACTCTTATATAGAGGAACTAAAAATTGCTACAGTTTTAAATAGCAATTTTAGCCCCACCTTAACTGACCACCACTCTGCCAGTTCAGATCATAAGCTTTCCAAAACATCAGAGTTCAGATTTAGTTATAAGGTCCCATTAAAATCATATAACCTGTGTTTAACAGGGAGAAACAATCAACTACTGATCTGAAACACTGAGAAAAAGAGAACATAGAACTGTCAGCCTAATGTTTAACACTATGTGAAAATAAGATTTCCGATTTTGCTAGAGGTGGGAGAAAGTTGAAAATAATATTTTGTTTTATTTTAAGTTACTTTCAAGTGTTCGCTACAGTGATTTTAGGTATTATTCCTGAAGATGATCTCCAAGGAGACTATGATTTCAAATACACCACCAATGATTTCCCCATTTCACAGCCACCATTGACATGGTATTATTCCAAGAACCCACTTGCAAATTAACAATAAGGTACTGACCAGAGCTGAATCCTCAAATGTTCCAGGAAGAAACCTTATCTTAGACTACATTTGAAGTATCAAACTATTTAAAAGTAATTGACGTAGGCAGTGAACCGTGGAGCCACAGGCTCATGAATAACACAGATAGGGAAATGAATGTGCAGGTGAGTTTTCTCCAAGGCAAGCACTGTAGGTCAAATGCTGCTCTGTAGTTTCTAGTTACAATTCATAATTTTTGGAGGTTCAAACTCTGTTAACATCCTATTTCTAGACAATGGGCTAAATGGCTCTGGAAATGGTATTATAATGACACTGGAAACAGTAACTATTTATATATATTTGCATGTTATTCATGGAAAAACTCATAGTAACATGATGAGCAGTTACAAATAATCATAATACAATGTGACATTATTACTATATCATAAAATTTTATCAGACTGTTGATTTGTATGTCTTATCTTTGACAATGAATACTAAACTTTGCATGATTTACAATCAGTAGCACAGCTAACTGTCACTTGTATATTAAAATAGAGGACTTGTAGCAAAATTAAAAAAAAAACAACACCTGTTTTTTCTCACATCATTTCTCCAGAATAGTTATGTAATCTTTACCACTAAAATACAAATATGGTAGTCACGAGATCACACATAAAACTAACTAGGAGGAAGTATACAGAAATTGCATTCCTCTTCTTATTATAAAAATAATCTCTTTTCCTAGGAAACCTGGAAAAATTTACAAATGAAGAAAGAAAAAAAAAAATCCAGAAGCAATGAATGTTAAAAAATTGGTACACTTCATTACAATAACATTTATGCTTTATTGTTTGCACTTGAGAGTAAACTGACTATTTTGTTTGATAACAAGGAATTTATAGATAAGACTTTGAATGAGACATCATCTATGGTTATTATTCTATAATTTTTTTAAATCATAGAATGTCTTAGGTCATTCAGTATTCATTTTGAAAACCTCTAAATAATTTCTTAAGTTCCTCAGCATGTGTGGAGATAAAAAATATGTTTTTTTCTTTGGAATTTTCCTGCTAAAAGAAACACATTTCTTATTCTGGGAAAGTATCAAAAGGATTAACCTGAAGTTTCACACTTTTCCCTGTGGCTATGGAAACTACCTTATAATCTATAGTATAATTCAAGTGAAATTCCAAGTTGAGAATCACAAAGATTACAAATAGACATGCAGAGTTTTATACCTCAAGAGCCTTGATCTTGAGCTCTCCATCTTGTTTCATTTTCAGTCAATTTAATAATTACTGAGTTAAGTTTAAAAAACATTCTATTATTAGCCTTTAATTATCTTACAATATTTATCTATTATCTTATAATTTTGAAATATAAAGTTGTCATGAATTGATGAAGTGTAATCTTTATTCTGCTGTATTCCAGAATTTGAGATTGAAGAGGAGAAGTCTGAGGCAAAGCCATTATCCCCTTTGGTATTCCTTTTTTTTTAAATTCTACATGTCTATTTGTACAAATATTTTTATATTTTTTCAACTAAAACCATTGTCAGAATCTATGAAAGAGAGGTTTCTTGTCATTGATTTCTTGGAGCTATGGTTAAAACTCTTTGATCTAAATCTAAAAAATAACCCCTTTCCTCTGATTCAGGGAAATTTCTTTCACTTGAAAAAAATGATTTTTTTACCTATTTACATCTTTATTTTATATTTTATTGTACATTGTGAGATTTTCTAGTTCATCCTATTCATGAATTATATTAGTATCTTCTATGAATGTTCTTATTTTTTCTTGAATTATTTGTTTACTTTACATCTTTAAAACACCTTTTTCTTACTTTTAATTTTATTCCAGTTTTTTTAACCTCAAGAATTATTTTCTTATACATTTTGTTTACATTTCATGGAGTCCAAGTAATCCTTACAATCTTTTGAAATTTTCAGAGTTTTCTACATTTTTTTCTGATTCCTGTAATAGATCAGTTTAGGGGTCTGCTTTAGTTAACAACTGTATATTCAAACTACCTCAAAACTTAATGGGGGCCTCCCTGGTGGCGCAGTGGTTAAGAGTCCGCCTGCCGATGCAGGGGATACGGGTTCATGCCCCGGTCTGGGAGGATCCCATATGCCGCGGAGCGGCTGGGCCCGTGAGCCATGGCCGCTGGGCCTGCGCATCCAGAGCCTGTGCTCCGCAACGGGAGAGGCCACAACAGAGAGAGGCCCACATACCGCAAAACAAACAAACAAACAAACAAACAAACAAAACTTAATGAATCAAACAAAAATGTTTCATCATCACTCATGTGTCTGTGGGTTGCCTGTGGGTATTGGATGATCTAGACTAGGTTCAACTGGGTTAGAGTGGACAGAGAGGCTCTATCCTACTTGTCCTTTATCCTATTTCTGACCAACTGGCTAGCTCAGACATTCTTTTCACCTGATGATGATGGATATGCACAAGGGTAAGCCAAAGCATGCAAGCCCTTATAGGTGTAGGCTCAGAACTAGCACACCATCATGTTTACCTCATTCTACTAGCCAAATCAAAGGATGGGGAAATATACTTTGACCCAGACCAAAGTCAAGGAGTGGGGAAGTATATTCTGCCTTAGTGAAAGGAATTCTAAAATCATACGGCAAAGGACATGTATAAAAGTAGAGGTGAAAAACTGGGGTCAATAATACAATCCACCAAGGGTCTACTATTTTCTAAGTGTTTGTATGTGGTTCCTCTATCCTTATAGTACAGCACATCTTCTATTACTCTTTTTTTTCTTATTTAACTCATATTTGAGCAAATTACAATGTAAAGAGTGTCAGTGATTTTCAACAGGTAGATTGTATGAATTTGCCTTAACTATGGTTATGTCAATTTGCTTGTTGGTATAATACCCTTCTTTTACCTACTGAAGGATTTCAGATTGCATGCTACAGTCTCTAAGTCAATTCCTGGTGTCTATCAGGCATGTATGTAATGCGGTTTTGTGGAAATGAATAGCAATGATCCCCATCCTTCTAATTACCTGGCTCTTTGTCTTTTAGGGTAGATGGGGTTCATGAGATATTGCAGTACTCAGAATACTCTGACTCAGGGACTTTCTCTGTTGCTCTCCTCCTAAACTGTGTTTAAGGACACATCTTCCAGAATGTAATATACCTCTATCACTTCTCTATGCTTCATGCTCATCACATTATCACTTGCTCTTTTGTTTTCCATGACTTGCACTTTTAAACCAGTAAGTCCTCATGGTCTTAGATTTGGTAATGTATTGTTAGATATGATGCCAAAACCATAAGCAACAAAAGAAAAATAGATAAATTGAACTTCATCATTTGGACTTCATTAAAGCCAAAATTTTATTCACCAAATACATTATCAAGAAAAGGAAAAGGACAACTAACAGAATGGGAGAAAATAGCTGCAGATCATATATTTGATAAGGATTTAGTGTTCAAAATATATAAAGAAATCTTACAACTGAACAACAAAATAAACTGACAGTACAATTAAAAAATAGAAAAATGACTTGAGTAGGTATTTCTCCAAATAAAATATACAAATTACAAAGATGCTCAAGATCACTAATTACCAGAGAAATGCAGATTAAAAGTGTAATGAGATACCATTTTACACTTACTAAGATGACTATAATAAAGGAACTAAAAAGGAAAATAACAAGTGTTGCCAAGGATATGGAGATATTGGAATATATGTGCATTGCTGATGGGAATGTAAAATGATACCACCACTGAATAAAAGTTTGGTAGTTCCTGAAAAAAAGAATCATAGAATTCTCATGTGAGCCAACAGTTTCACTCTATATATACCCCAAATAATTGTAAACAGAGATTCAAACAGATACTTGTACACCAGTGTCCATTGCACAATAGTCAAAAAATCAAAACAACCTAAAGGTTCATCAACAGATGAATGGATAAACAAAATGTAGTATATAAAATATTATTCATTCATAGAAAGAAATTAAATTTGGATACATGCTACAACATTGATGAACTTTAAAAATATTTTGCTATTATACTATGTGAAAAAAAGCAGACACAAAGGAAAAATGATGTATGATTCCACTTATATAGCCAAATTCATAGACACAAAAATGGGATTAGAGGTTACCAGGGATGGGGTGTGGGGAAGGGAAATAGCTTTTGTTTGGGGGGATGAAAAAGTCTGGAAATAGATATTATTAGTGCTGGATTAACATTACGAATGTAATTAATGGCACTGAATTAAACATTTAAAATAGTTAAAAAATTTTTTTCTTATATATGTTTCATCACCATTTAAAAAGTAAGAGATAGGGGGAGCATGATAGCCTCTCAAATTCTGCCCAGGCTTAGACTTGAAGAATAACCATGAATGTTTCTAAATCTGTCTCTCCATTTTAAGTGGTGCTAAAAATAGAAATGTCTCTTCCTTTACTTCACTCTGTTTCCATTGTTTTATATGTGTATTTAAATGAAATTACTTATTAGATTTAATTGTAATAATTTTCTACTTTACAGACTAGATACTCCTGGATAACAAGAACTTTACAAAGTAGCTGGTTCCAGGAATGTCCTGAATTGGGTAAATGTAAATTAGTGACTGTCTAGTTGTTAAATAAATGAATGACTCTCTATGTGTGGAAATGAAGACATTTCTACTGAAGCAAAGTGGGTCGGACTATATGGATGGCTGGTATCTATCATTCCAAGGACTGAATCTGACACCATGTGTTTTGTATATTTCCTTACCTAACATATTTGCAAGTTAAATTATACTGTGATAATTTGCAATATTATGTAATATGTATATTCTACAACAAAACAATAGAGGTATTAATATATAAAGATTCTTAATCTGATAATACTAATCATAAGACCCTATACTAGTGTATTTTCTATACCTTGCTATAAGAAACTTTCACATATTTATCTAATTCAATCCTACAAATAACTCCATTGGATTAGTAGATTATGAGTTATTATTACATCCATCCATAAAAGGAGTGACCTAAAGTCAAAATAAATTTAGTGATTTATCAAATTCATCCAGTGAATTAACGGCAGAGGTAGGGCAAGAACTCATATAGTTGACATTAAGATAACGTGCTGAGACTTTCTGTACTTCAACAGACGTGTTGGAGCGTTTCTGACGAGAAAGTTGCTGTGAGAGGGAAGATGTTGCTGTGCACGTGGACCCTCTCTCTGTGGAGATACCTTATGAATGACCTGTGCAGCCATCAGCAAAGAGGATGATCAAGGGATGGCCATGGCACACAGCACATATGGAGCATAGACACAGCAGGCTTCTCTGCAGCTAGCATCAATTACAGTGAAAAGTGAGGTATTAATTGGTGTCCCCTGGGCAGTCTAACTCTCCTCTTTGAGATCTGAGGCATATCTAGGAATAGGGGAAATAAAAGAGTGATGTGAATATAACCCCCATTGGGGAAATCAAAGAACGCTTATGCAAATGGTTTTCAGTTTCGTGGGTTTAAGGCAGGGAAATCTGTCAAATCACTTAAAGCTAGGTACCAGGGCTCGAATTCCAGGATGGAGGTTTAGGAACCTCATCTTTATCTCTTACTCTATTCACTAAGGTAAGGAACAGAGACAATAATGAAATCACAACACTTCCAGAACCCAACTGGATAGGATTCCATGTTGCCCCAAATGATTGACAATGGTAGGAACAGCTGCTCTTTTCCAATGTCATTGATATTTGACTCCTTCCTCTTTTTGTTTTTCTCTCCCAAATCTTCTCTTACAACCATGCAGCCCCAGCAGTAATCTTCTCCCACTCTGTTTTATTTCGTTCCTTTATTCTTCTCCCTTCCAGACACTAATCCATGCAACCCTATCTTGCCTAGGTTGCACTTTCAGCATTAACTCTAATCTGTCATTCAGTGTCTCATGACAATCCATCTTTTTTCACCTTTGCATACCAGTGTGGTTGCATAGGCTCTGAGCATTTACACTGGGATTATACACCAATGAATATGGTTCTCTCCACATGGTCAGGAGCATTTGGAACTACAAGTGAAAACGAAAAAACAAAACATTTGTATGTCTTGTGTATATCATGTCCTAGTATGGAATTGTTCCTAACCTGATGCTCATTGCCGTTTAGTCACAGACAAAATCTCATAGGACTCCAGGTTAAATTATCATGTGCTTCTCTCTCCAGGGTGTTGCCTGCTATAAGCTAACTATTCTAATATTTATGTCAAATTAGGGAAAGTATTGTCTAAGCCTGGGCCAATAGGAAGAAAGCGTTACTGGAAGATGAAGCTGGAAGACGCTGAGTTAATGACACTGAAATACCCCTCTGATGCTGTTGTCCTCAAATAAGAAGTAGAAGGTATATGGCTAAGAAGAGCACACCTGAGCAAAGGGACATTTTCTTTAGTCAGTTTCCTCACAATTTAATGATATAAGTTATAGCAAGTAGCTGCCTCTCTCTAGGTTTTGATTTTAGCATCTGTAAAATGAAATAACTAGATCAGGGGTCTTTGCACTGTGTTCTGTAGGGTGCCAGAGTTCCTCAGGGGTGACTCAAGGTGCCAGAGTGAGTGAAGGAAGGGAGACAGGGTGCGGGGACACAGCTAAAAACCAAGTTGCACTGCAGCGTCACTACAGCAGGTTTTATATATTCTAGTCCCCAATAAAATCTCCTTTGAGAAGGATTGCTATAAAGCAAATTTTGTACACCTAAGGCAAAATAGTTCATGGGGTCTTGCCAAAGTTTATGAACTGAAATAAATTATTTTATATAAAAATGTTAATTTATATATATATTTTTCAAAAGGTGCTTCCAGGTGTCTCTTTTGTCTGCAGTATTCCAGAGCATTAAACCTTTACTTAACTTCCCTCTCTTGCCTATGTTCAGGTTTATTATGAAGGAGAAAGATAAACCAATTCCAGCTCATCTATCCCAATCTTATTCATGGCCAAGCAATAACAATTATCTCTGTCTTTACGTTTTATCCCATCTCTTGCTATTTCTTGTACAGTAATGAATTGTAACAGCTGCTTCTTGCTGACTTCTCTCCCATATAATTAATGTCCTAAGATATTCTATTTACTGGTGAAGCAGTTTGAATCAAGAAGTGATTACCTTTAGAGTAAACAGAGCTGCTAAACCCTCTCCACAAACAAAGCTGACAGCAGTTTTATTTTTAAAGTAATCAAATTGAAATCCCCAAAAGCTTCAAGTTTGGGACTTCTTATTTATTATGGGTATGTAGGTATTTTGCATGTGAAAACTATATTAATATTTAGAGCAGAAGATAGGAAAGTACATAGATCAAAAAGAATTGCTTAAATTAAAAAAAAAACTGATAACAATGTCACCAGCCCTTGTTTCCTTGTTTGGTCTAAACTATAAGCCTTCATATCAGCTGAAAATAACAGAGAAGAGAAACTGTTTATTTAAGAGCATAGATTCAATTCCAGAAAACATTAAAATTAGATAGTGAACTTTCTGAGTACAAAATCCCAATAATGACTGAATAGAAAGGAAGAAAAAGAAAAATGTTATTGCCACTAATGTCACAGTGTGGATTTTTCAGTTTCAGTGTTTGCGGTGGTTCTTGCATTTTTGTAATATTTTGAAATGTTGTGGTGTGGACTCAGGCTTCCCTCTACATTGAAAGGAGTATTACTCACTGTTATCAATCGATCCATACATATTAACTAAGTGACAGGTTGATTAACCTGATGACCTTCACATCTTAAAGTCTGGCCCTTACCTATATAAGCACTATAGGGTCCCAACCCCAGCCACCTCCTCAATCTACCACCACAGCTTCAACACATTTCCCTGAGTGCATCCTCTTTTAAGATTTCAGGCGTCTGCCTCCAGCCACTACTTGTGACTCATTCCTTCGTATATCTGCTTCCTTAGGAATCTCTTCATGGTGTCAATTTAATTCTTCAAACTTAAAAACTAATTGTGTATTTCTTCCTTTCTTGCTCTCTTCTTCTCCAATAGCTAATTCATGTGGATTCTTTAACATATTTTTTTCCATTTCCAATCTATCTGCCCGTATTCATCTTTTCATTACCTCAAATGTGGATATGGAAATAACCTTCTAAATGGTCTCTCTGTCACTCTGCATTGCCCTCTTCACTTCATGCAATTCCTCACTGCTAAATTAATCTTAAATGTTCTTTAATCAAGCATCATAACTAGTGACATTCAGATAATCAAGAGATCATTGAGGGTCGAGCAGGTAGGGATGGTGATGCTGAGGAGATGGGCCTTAAAGTATGAGCAGAGAGGATGTAGATAATCAGAGCAGAGGTTGGAAACAATTCCCCAAAAAAGAAAGAGCATCAAGAAAGCCATGGATGGCGAGCTTCAATCGCATGCATTGGATTGTTTCCAAGTCTCCTGTCTGCCTAGACTTAACATGAATTCAACTAATTTACAACTCTCTGACAGACATGCTCTTTTGCAAGGACAGAGAAATGGTTTGACAGCTTGGCTTTTTTGAATGCCATCATTGCCTCCACATATGACCTTGTCATATTTGCATATTGTTTCACAGGGAATCTGAACTTATCTTCTAAGCTGTATCAGTTACACTAGTTTATTCACACTCCCCAAAACATAATTCTAACCTTTGGAGCATGCTTTTTCTTTATCTAGAAGTCCCCCTTTTCCAAATTCTAATCTCTATCTTATAAAATTCTATCCTAAGCTGTAACCTCCTTTGCCTTAGCTATACTTCATATTGCTTTCAACACTCATCAGGCACACTGCCTGAGTTTCTTTGTATTATTAGTATCTTTTTAATGTGGTTTTATACCATATAATTTTAAAAAATATATAAGACCTCTTAGTTCATTGGCTTTTGTAGTATTTAAAATGAAGTACAAACTTTCATATTCTATAACGTGTGTTGCTAAAAACTAAAAGTCTCCAAAGCCTGTCCTTAAAGCAAAAGGTTAATCGTTGAATTAATCAGGATGGAATACTGTTGTGTCTGGAATACTGTATATGGGTGACAAAGAATTCTGGCATTTCAATTGTCCCGATCAGTTGACACAAACAAACATTTTCCTACCAGAAACGTCACTGTCTGTCACAGATTTGAATCAATTTATATCTATTAATACTGTAGCCTAGGTCACTAATCCTGACCCAACATGGCGGTGGGGTCCGGGCCGGATTCCAGAGGCGGCGCAGGCTGAAGGGGCGTGAGGAGGAGGCGCTTCTCCACACGGAAAGCAGGCCCACAGCGCCCCCTCCCCACGCACGGAACCTGCGGCTCGGCTGCCACAGAAGATAGGGTGCCTCGGCTTTTCTCCTTTTCCCTCGCCCCACTCTCTGTAGTGCCGAGGGCTTTGTTTTCGTGAGGGAGTACAGGAGTTTGGGGGGTTGGTTGTTTGCTCTTCAGTACTATGCTTCTGAATCCTTTGCTGTGGATAGTAAAATCTCAGCCCAGCCAGGGGGGTGTTACTAACATCCTCATCACCAGCCTGATCGTCGTACAGAAATGCTCGCGTCTGGCCTCCTTCCGATCCAGGGATCCTGTCTCAGCCCCAGGAGCTTCCTGTTGACTGTAAGTCGAACCAGCCTTGCTGGGAGAGGGAACATAAGCCGAGTTTTGTTGGCTACTTTCCCAGTAATGGTGACTTTGGCTTGTCTTGGGACAGCGTGTTCTTAGAAGATGCTGACAACATCCCAGCAGAGGAACTGGGACAGGTATTATTGTCCCGTTTGACAGCTGTGGAAACTGAGGCTGCCACCCCAACGAACGTGGAGCAGCCACAACTAGAATCCTGCTCATCTGAATCCAAGCACCTTTCCTACTGGCCTTGCAGCCAGTCACTGAAGCAGAAGGAAGAGGGTCCAGAAGGTCCAGAAGGAACTGAGAAATGATGAGGGTCAGTCAGTGTCCAGAAGGGCTGAATATTGAGTGTCTTCTGCTGAAATCACTTCTGCCCTGACAAACTCACAGATTAACTTCCTCTTCGTATTTCCTCTTTGGTGGGGTTATCAGAACTATTAATGTTGGGACTGTTGGTTTCCTTTGTGGTTTTTAGCGAAATTCAGAATCATCTTTGACAAATATGAAATGGTACAATCATATGTGTCAGTATTCTGGTAATCTAGAAACTTAGGAAATGCATATAAGGGTTTGAAAAAAATTTTTTTTTCAGCTCACTAAATGAGCCAAAGTTAGGAATAAGCATTCACATTAACTAAAATGTAACATCTTGCTTTATATGATTTAGCTGCTAAAACTTCATTTGCTCTTGACTGTCCTGGGCATTAAAATTTTCATGTAAATTTATATTTAGCTTTTTTTTTTAAACTAGAAAATAAATTCCTTGAGCTGCTACTTTTCTAAACTTCTATGTAAAATAAAGACAGTATTTTTTTGTACTAAACTCTCACCCTCAAAAAAATCAACTCAAAAATACTAGTTTACTCCAATTCAAGGGATGAAGTAGCTTTGAAGATGTTCTGTATGGAGTTTTAAAGATGAGAGAGGGTGTCAAAATCCTACATGTTTTGTTATACTCACTTCACTTTCCTTCCCTTAACCCTCATTTTAATTCTTTTTATTACTTCATTCCCTGTTTTCTCTTTTGGAATATTTATCTAACAACATCAAGCTTCAGTCTGTAAATATTCTGGAGACTTTTCAATCTGGAGTCTCACTTATCTCCAGGCGTATTTAAAACAAATGGGACAAAGAGAATCTCTAAAGCCTCACTGAGTTTGGTATAATAGAAATAGCTTTCAAGTGAAAATCTGTTTATTTGTGAAAAGGACAAATGAAGAAGCACACCCATGTGTCCCTCCCACACAGCAGGAAGGTCTGGTATGTATGGGTTAAGGAGGGATAAGGAACCTAAATCATGGAATCCCTGGGTGAGTCTGCTGGATGAAAAAGCTAGGGGAAAACTTGAACTAAATTAATGAAATAGGTTAAGTCCCTCCAAAAGTGAAGCACATTGTTTATTTAAGTTTATTAATGCTTACAATTGTTTGACGGAAAGTCTGAAGGATTTGGAGTTTTGTTGGGGCCCACTCCCTCTCACCCTGGAACATGTGATTTTGCCAGGAAGTGGTTGTGTGTGGAATAAACCTCTCCTGCCTGTGTCAAAAAAAAAAAAAAAAAAAAAAGACTGTAGCCTAACTAGAAGTCAAACTTTTATTAAAAAAACAAAAAGAAAATAGTGACAAAGACACCAAAAATACACAATGGGGAAAGGATAGTCTCTCTATTAAAGCTCTCTTAAAATTGTTACTTGGTACTACTATTATTGGAAATAGTATGGAAAGTCCTCAAAAAATTGAAAATAGAACTATCATATAATTTAGCAGTCCCACTTCTGGGTGTATATCTAAAGGAAATGAAATCAAGATCTCTAAGAGATATCTGCACTTCTATGTTTATTGCAGCAGTATTCACAAAACTAAGATATGGAAACATCCTATAATGCTCACCAACAGATGAATGAAAAAAATAATGTGGTATATATACACAATGGGATATTATTCAGATATAAGTAAGAAGGAAATCTTGCCATTTGCAACCACATTGATGAAGCTTGAGGGAATTATGCTGAGTGAAATAAACCACACACAGAAAGACAATTACTGTGTGATCTCACTTATATGTGGAATCTAAAAAAAAAAAAAAAAAAAAAAAATATTGAATTCATAGAAACAGAGAGTAGAATGGTAGTTACAGGGTTTGTTGTTGACTGAGGTAAATTAGGAGATGCTGGTGAAGAGGTTCATACTTTCATTTATAAGATTAATAAGTTCTGGAGGTCTAACATAAAGCATGGTGACTCTAGCTAATAGAGTATTGTATAATTAAAATTTGTGAGGAAGGTAAATCTTAAATGTTCTTACCACAAAAAAAGAAAAAAATAAATAAAAAGGTAACTATGTGAGGTGGTGGATACATTAATTAGCTTGATGGGGTAATTTCACAATGTATAAGGATATCAAAACATCACGTCATGTACCTTAAATATATGTAATTTTTAGTTGTCAACTATACCTCATTATAGCTGGGAAAGTTTTTAAAATGAGTACCAAAATGAAATTATTTCTGAAAAAAATGTTCTGCAGGTAAAATTTTATAGCCTTTATAAGAGTGGGGCAGCTAGTAGGATCAGTCGTTGGCTGATCTCTACACGTATGCAATTGCTCCTCCAAGTCTTAGCAAATTGTAGGGAACAGGATGAAAAAAATTGATGGCCTAAACTTTGGGCAGTATCTACAAGTGGGTATAGCAATTATCAGTGATGGTTGCGACAGGAATTGACATATAAAGAGAAATGAAAATATGTAGAGGCTAGAGACAAGACTTCATGAAGAAAGACAAGAAATGGACTTTAGTCTTTCTCTTAGGCTATATGTCTTTAATCTTGAGAATAGAATTGTTTCTCTGGTTATAGTGTTTCCCTTCCTGGGTTGGAGGAAGCATATAATCATTGTGAGTGTCTAGAAGACAAGTTGTGAGCTTGGTTGTAGATACGTGTGTGTGTGCCTGTGTAGTAAGCTGAATCAGGGTGATTACACACACTAGGATGTATGAGGGACTTGTCTTTTATCCTTCTTCGTTTCTTCTCTTATTCTGATGACTAACATGGTATCTTTTCCATAGACATAAAGATAAATACATAAATTGTTTTTATTGTCACACCATGATATCTTTTGCTAAGCTCTTCTTAATTATCATATCCATCCCTGATAAAGGAAAGAGTTCAGGAGTCATCTGTGTGGTTTGTGTTGGGCTTATGAAACTATCACTGGCTTTAATAAACTCCATCAAATGATCAGGACTGGGGAATATTGACCTGGACTATAAAACATAAAATGTGGGTTGTGGTCCCTACTCTGTCACTTGGCCAGTGTGTGAATCTTCATGAAATCATTGAACTTTTTTGAACCGCAGTTTCCTTATTGTGTTTGGAATGACTTGATCCAAGAAATTTCTCCCAATTCCTTCCATTTCAGCAATTCCATTAATCCATAAAAAATATGTGTGGTTTCAGGAGCCCTTTTTCTCATGAGGAAATAATATGGGCAGTTTTGTAGCATGTTATGCCACCTTTGTTTTCCATATTGATCTTTTGTGTGCTGAATCTACATAACACAATTAAACTCTTTAGTATTGAAATCAATTCACAGTTCTTCACAATCTGGTTCTAGCCTATTTTTACCTCTTCTTAGAATCCCTAGTCTTCATTGTAAATTCTGTTTCCAGGCAATCTGGTTCTATTACCATCTTTAAGTTAAATACCTATAGTACTTCATTACACCCAAGCCTTAACAAGTGCTAGGTCAGTCCCCTGAAACAGTCATCACACATATCACCTAGCTTACCTGTAAGAATGGTTACATAATAGCCATTAAAGTGGTTAAATAAATAACATTATTTTAAATTTTTGAATTAATTATTTTATTTTTCAAACACTTATATAGTGCTTACTCTCTATCAAGTAACTGTTATGAGCTCTTTGTGAATATTTCAGATATTAATTTCTTCATTTTATTTCTCAACACACTGACTACATGATTCCTCAACTAAGGAGATTCTCTTTTGAGAATGATGGACACCTCTGATTTGTTAGGTAACTGGTAAATTCCATAACCTTAATTCTTCATTTGTACTTACCTAATGATTAGTTATGTGGAACCATAAAACTACGGAATATTCCCTTTACTAGCTTTTCCTTCATGTTTTCTCACTGAGTATCCATATAAAGAGGACCTCCATAGCACACAGTGCAGAACTTGCCTCATATCTTGGAAGAGCAAGAAGTCACTCATAATATGACTTTCTCAAATCCAAAATGGAAAAACATAAATAGTCCCAAAATATTTCCCTTACCTAAAACATATGAAATTCTATTATTAGGATTTTATTTATCAAATAAGTGTTGACTACTCTAAGATAAAATTTAAATAATTCTGAATTCTCACTAAAATTTAGTCAAGCTCTAACTATGGTCAAGCCACTATATTAATCTTCAAGTACATACAAATAAGTAGTACCATCTTCTGTAAATTTAAAATATAGTGGGTTTATATATCTACATAACTATAACTCAAGTCAATAAATTAAGAGTGTCATATAGAAAAGTGCTTTGGGAGAGAAGAAAAGGGAACCATTCTATGATCCTAAGGAAAGAGGAGGGAAGCCTATTAAAAGGTGCAAGCATTTGTGCTGAATTTAGAAGTATTAATTCTGAGGAAAGACTGAGGGTAGAAATGTGAGTACTGATGGAATAAAACATCAAAACATGTGGCCATGAGGTAACCATCTCTTTCAAGGAATGAGAATTGCACAGGGTGCTTGGTCAGTAGAGTTGTAAAAGAGGCATTTTGGGATATAAGACTGAAGAACTTTCCTTTGGCCAATTTATTGAGTGCTCTGGGCTTTATTCCTTGAGCAAAAGGATGTCATTCTGCATTTGGATTAGAAACTGAGTCAGAGGTTATCCTTGGACTAGGAGCTTCAGGGCACAGGAAAGAATGTGCCCACAAGGTTAGAACTTTAAGCGTTGCTTGCTCACTAATTCTCAAATGTGTACGAATTTCTCATCACATGGCAGGCTGAGATCAGGCCCTATAAGTAGAATGGGAGATAATTTTGGAAAGGAAGGCACCGCATACATTGATCATATCTGAAACGGGGCAGCATGGGGCTCCCGGAGAGGCCCAGGAAAGGAACAATTCAGTGAAAGATGACAGAGGCAGGGAGAGGCAGGGAAGCTGGTGGGACTCTGCTTATAACACTGACCATTTTGACTGGTCGCAATACTGTGCATGTGAGCTAAAAGAGCATTTGCAAAAGACTTGAGTGAACTATTAGTGCTCTCTCAGAATTGATGTTCATTAAATTATATAAAAGATCAAACATCAAGCCACAAGGAATAATTAAAATAGGACTTGCAATTGCATTAGTATATTCAAGTTTTTGTGTGTTTTTGACTCACTGTGTGGGTGACTGAGATAGAGGGAACTTCTGGAGGATCGTTCATTCCATGAAGGAGAAAGTTCTGTATTTTCATTTTCAAATTGAATTTGCATGCAGAGACTGATTGAAGGCAAAGGAATATGCCTAAATCTTTCCCATTGAGGGTCAGCTTTCCAATGCTCTCATTTGGATTGTTGCTAGTAAACAAGCTGAAAGAACTTCACCTGTATGACACATGGAAGAATCTATTTAGCATCCAAAAATTAAACTTTTTTATGTAAGTAGATTTGTAATTTCATTGAATAATAAAAAAGCATGCATTCATCATCCTCCCTAAAAGATCTCCATCTGTGGATTATGTATCTCCTAGACTGTATACACATAATGCCTGCAAGAGAGAAAAGCAAGTAGCAGACCCACTGACATTTCCAAACTGACTGCATTTTTGATTATACTTGATGCTTTTTCTTAATTATGGCTGTAAAAGGGAAAACTGTTTATATCACTACAGATATTTTTTTTCTTAATTTTTAACTTTCTTTTCTCTGATTTAACAGAATAATATATGTTCCTTTTAGAAAATTTGGAAAACACAGAATGACAGTAATCAGGAGAAACAAAGAAAATTGCATAAAATCATATCAGCCAAAGGAAAAATAAATACATTTTGGAAAAACTTCCACAGACCTATTTAACTGTCTCACTTTCACTAAAGTAATTCTTGGTCAATATTTTATGCATTTACTAAATATTTATTGCTCACATTATATGTGCCAAACATTGTACAAAGATGGTTATGACAAAGTCACTTAGATGTCTAGATAGAAAGATATCTAAATATCAATTATTATACAACATAGTAAGTGTTATAAGGATGCCCATTTTCAGGACACTATGTGCATTATGGAGTATAGGTCTTGCAGATGCCATGTGGGTTGTGATCCAGTCTCAGAAATGATGACATGTAAGTGATTAATGCCAATTTATAAATCCTAACCATGTTTTAAAAAGTAAACTCAGTTTTTGACTCAGAATTACATTATTTCACTAGATTCTTTATACCAGGCTTGACCATACATAATTATTTAACAGTTCTAAAGGTGAAATTCAGACTATTGTAGGATATTCAAAAGAACATTCTGCATGCCCTGTACACCATGTGTCCTTTGCAGTGGTACAATCAGGACAGGGATTGCTTTACTTACATATAACCAGACATTTAAGAACAATTCAGAGCATAGCTATAATATCTTCACTTCTTTAAGGATAGGTCAGAGAGAAATTTTAAAAGCACTCTACAAAGAACCAAATTTTTGGAGATTTAGAAACAAGCTTTCCCAGGGGAATGGCACTTTCAGAAGTTGCCTTTGCTGAAGAGAAAGAGGGGGCTTGGCAGTAGGTGGGGGAGAAACCAGGTGTTTGGTGATGGGCTTGCCTTGGTAATAGGAAGAGGGAGAGAAGCATCCATTTTCCTCAGGGTTTCTTAGGCCTCCTCCATCAGACCAGTAATAATTCCACATCACCTACTGCCAACTGAAGAAGATCTGATTAGAGATTAGATTGGCCTAATGAAGACCCCTTCCATCTCCCAGCTTCAGCAGTTCTGCAGGTCACATTGATTTCTTCATGGGCATGTCAAGCAAAGAGATATCACCTCAATAGGGAAGAGGCCAACTCACCTTGAAAGACTTGCATCTGAGGTCAAAGAGAGAGATTCCTCTCTCAACTCTAAAACGTTCTATTAGTTTTCAAATCCAATTAAGTGATATTCACAAATGTGGTTACAATAGTATTTGATTTATAAGGAATCAACTTGCATACAACCCCTGAATAAAGCCCCTGTTTCAGGGCAAGATTAATAGACAAGGGCAAAGTCCTAAATAGTCAGCCAAACCCACAGCCATGAGTAGAGAAAGTGAAATCAAAGGCCAAGGGAACTCACATTCAGCTGAGTTAAGGGTAGAAGGTGTTTCAGGGCAAGGCAATCTAAACACAATCTGGAGACACAGGCACAGACTGAAATCATGGCCCATGTGATGGCTGCCAAACTTTGCACCACAAGTCCTGCTTGTAAAACAGAGGGAATGATGCCAATGCACAAATAAACTCAAGAGAATTGTAAACACTGAGTGCTCATTGGAGCTATATATCCCACTGTAGCAAAGGTGCTATCCAGGGATAAGGGGAAAACAAATAAACGAGGGAGAAATTGTAGAAAACACAGACAGCACTTAGTAGTTATTCATATATTATCAAGCTACTGAAGTCAGCTACAATGACAAATTGAATTTTCCTAATAGTATTAGAAATATCTTCCACAGTGTGGAGTCATTATATATTTCCAATCTGATTTTCCATAATTTCCTCTACAGACCACATGGTGACCTAATAAACCCTCCATAAGGTCTAACTAGTTCTCTTCAGAAACACTAAATTTCTCTCCAGGTTCCAAATGGTTTAGATCCAACCCAATCCCTGCCCCCTCTGTGAAGCCTTCTTTATTAAACCAGCCAATAATAGCCCTCTTTCTTGAATATCTTTGATATGTATTATTTGAACAAGTCACTTGATGATTATTAAATTAATATATATTTTGCTCTACCCAATTATATGTCCCTTGGTGGCCAGATCCATGTCGTATGTAAGCCCTTGTAAAATCTATGACACAGAAACAGTGTATTAAAAAGAGAAAATGTGATTTATTAGCAACTTACCACAGTATTTTAATTTTGTTCTATATTCTTCAAATAAATTATATTCAGATGTGAATGTATATGAAATTTTACGTTAAATGCTATTTAAGAATTTGCTTTATGTATTAATCTCATTTAATTATTACTGATGTGAAGTAGAATTATAAATCTTAAGATTGGATGTAACTTCAAGAGATTTCCTGGCTGACCAATTTTCTTGTTAACTTGGAACCTGTGATGTACTTAGCGTAATGCCTTGCTCAAAGTGTGTGCTCAGGAAACATCAGTAAGGGAAGTGTTGGTTCAGTGAGGTGTAGCTCCTTCAATGAGCAATCCTTGCTTGCTCTGATTGCATTTGAAGGGTCCAATTTGCTCCTTGTCCTTTGAGCAGGATTTAGTTACCTGAACAGTCTCCTCTCCATCCTTGGCTGGACCTCTCTGAACCTATCTCTACGTTGCATTCTTTCCTTATACCTTACCTCTTTAGCTCATGTCCTATATTATGGTTTCCAACTTCAATCTTGGTTTTCTTCACCACCCTGATTCCCAGTGCTGCTTCTGTTCATCAGCCCTCCATCCAGAGTGGAGGACCTAGAACTGAGGGAGGTCTGTGAGAGAGTGATCACTGGTCCAGGCAAGGTTGCTGAGAAACTACTCCTTCCAAGTCCATGGTCATGGCAGAGGACCATAGGCTGTCCTCACACCTACACAGTTGACCAAACTTAGTCTGCCAAAAATCCACAGCAGAGCCCTTTTCTCCTTCAATAGTCCTCTAGCACCTGCTCAGGAGAAAGTTTAACATTGTCCTACTGTAAAGGAGAAATTCTTGAGGCACTCCATTCATTGTTGCAGAGCATGTATTGAAGAGTGAATTTGGAGCTAAGAGAAAATATTTTCATAACTGGAACATTCTTGCATAGGATGTTAAAATAGGTGTCTGTCCCAAATGCAAGAGGGGTTTTACTCAGGAGTTGTATGCCAGTTGATTTCTTATAAATCAAATACTATTGTAACCACATTTGTGAATATCTATCACTTAATTGGATTCAAAAACTAATACAATGTTTTAGAGTTGAGAGAGGGATCTCTCCATCTTCTCTCTATCATACTATGTATTATCAAATTATATATTATATATAATTATACATATTCTAGTATGTGAATCAAATATATATATATATATGTACAACCATATTTACAAAGTATATATAAATATATAATATATGAGAGAGGAGGGGGAGTGAGAAAAAAGAGAGATTCTGACTGAATAACTATTTTCCTGTCTCCAGAAATATACTTTTTTTTCAAATTAAGTTAATAATTAAATTTGTCTGATTACAAATTAGCTGGATATATTACCCTTTAAATGATTTTATTTGTACAATATAAGATATATGGGTAATGAGAATAATTTCCATTGTTTATCAACACAAATGTTTTATTATTTGAAGAGAGTGTAAACATTTTAGCATAACATAAGATTTGAGATTTAGTATATTAAATGTAAAAACCAAAACATTTTTTCAAAATACAAGTGACTATACTAGAACTATGAGAAGCATAAATGCTCAGATCTAGAAAGACCCTCCTTTATGAGGAAGTCAGTGTACAAAAATGTAATATTGGAGAATACATAAAGAAATACAATTCTTTAAGCAGTACTAATATATATGCAATGAGAAAGTAGACTGATTCCATCTTGGCCAATAGTTTTTTACCCACAAGTCTTGGCTCTTTGATCAGGGCTAATCTAACTCACAATGCTTTGTCCTCAACTCAGAACATACTTGCGGAAGCCTAGCACAGCTTCCCCTGGGTTTTAGGTAATTATGGACTTTGTCTTAGGAATCAGAATTTTTGGCTTTCTCCAAATTTCTCTTATCCAAGGAAACCTTAGAATAAACAACCAATATTGCTTCTTTCTATGTACAATTGTGAAATAACATGGTGATTTGGGATCTCTCTTATTGTTCTAGAATTGTAAGTAGGCCCCAAAGCTGGGGACAAATAGGGGTGATTAGCCAATACTAATCTCACAAGAGCTGCAGCAAAAATTCAGGGCCAAGTGTTCTCTGGAGCTCATTAAAAGGTGGCAGAGTGTATTCTGCTACCACCAACCCTCTCAGCAAGTCTCCTGATTTCCTGTTAACATCAGAAGATTGTGGAAGTAAGTTAAGGAAGTAGGAGGGGCTGGAAGTACAATATTTGTGGTGAGGTTATATGCCCCACTCTTGGTGAAGAGATTCTAAGTGAAGGGGTACCTCAGAAGTATTATTTGTAAAGAAATACTGACATTTTAATTAGAAATGGCCCTTCTGAGCTAAGGAAACTGCAGCCCAAATGCCTAGTGCAGAGCAGTGTGATGACCCCCAGGGTTTGGAGGTCTATGAGCGTATAGAGGCGGATGCTAGATTCTCGTTTGCAGATTTCTGAAGGCAGTGGTTTACTAGAGCAATTTCAATGGCAGTATGACTCGAAACTGTGGCATAGTTTTCCCTGAAACCACTGAAGTTACAGAAGAGAACCCCAGAGCATACAGGGTTTCATGTGAAGGATCACAGAGCTTAGAGGAGAACACAGAGTCATCATGACAAGAGTAAAGTGTGCCAAGGCTGCCCCTCTTTAATGGGTGTCCTTGGTGACAAAGGGGGCCAGGATGAGGCTTAGCACAATTCCAAAACTCAAGCAGACCACCCACATTTACATGGAGTCCATAGCTGTAGGCTAGGAGCTATTGATAGAACCATTTCTGGCTGAAGCTAGACACAAATGGCTTTCTTCCTTTCTAGGAGGATGAAAAATCAAATTGTATACAAAAAAAAATCTCTACTTAATTCTCACTTACAGCATCCAAGCACAATAAAATTTTGTTCCTAAAATGGAGGGAGAAGGGTGTCCCAAATTAAGATCATGCCCCCACTCCACAGACTCCATCTGGAGTGAGAAGAGTGTAAAGACAGACACCAACCTCCACTGCTACTCCCTTGAGTCACAAACCCACCTGCCCCTGGCAGAGGGAAAGAGAATAATTTAAATCAGATCTGAGTTTCGACCTTTTTTTTTTTTTTTTTGACAGTCTGGTTCCAGAGTCTGTATTCATTTTTAACACCTTTATTGGAGTATAATTGCTTTACAATGGTGTGTTATTTTCTGCTGTATAACAAAATGAATCAGCTATATATGTACATATATTCTCATATCTCTTCCCTCTTGCACCTTCTTCCCACCCTCCCTATCCCACCCCTCTAGATGTACACAAAGCACCGAGCTGATGTCTCTGTGCATTGCGGCTGCTTCCCACTATCTATCTATTTTAAATTTGGTAATATATATATATATATGTCAATGCCACTCTCTCACTTCGTCCCAGCTTACCCTTCTCCCTTCCTGGGTCCTCAAGTCCATTCTCTACATCTGCGTATTTATTCCTGTTCTGCCCCTAGGTTCTTCATAACCATTTTTTTTTTTTTTAGATTCCATATATATGTGTTAGCATATGGTATTTGTTTTTCTCTTTCTGACTTACTCTGTATGACAGACTCTAGGTCCATCCACATCACTACAAATAACTCAATTTTGTTTATTTTTATGGCTGAGTAATATTCCATTGTATATATGTGCCCATCTTCTTTATCCACTCATCTGTCAGTTGACACTTAGGTTGTTTCCATGTCCTGGTTTTTGTAAATAGAGCTGCAATGAATATTGTGGTGCATGACTCTTTTTGAATTATGGTTCTCTTAGGGTATATGCCCAGTAGTGGGATTTCTGAGTCATATGGTGGTTCTATTTTTAGTTTTTTATGGAACCTCCATACTGTCCTCCATAGTGGCTCTATCAAATTACATTCCCACCAACAGTGCAAGAGGGTTCCCTTTTCTCCACACCCTCTCCAGTGTTTATTGTTTGTAGATTTTTTGATAATGGCCATTCTGACTGGTGTGAGGTGACACCTCACTGTAATTTTGACTTGCATTTCTCTAATGATTAGTGATGTTGAGCATCCTTACATTGTCTGTTGTCAATCTGTATATCTTCTTTGGAGAAATGTCTATTTAGGTCTTCTGCCATTTTTGGATTGGCCTGTTTGGTTTTTTTTTTTTTTTTTTGATATTGAGCTGCATGACCTGCCTGTATATTTTGGAGATTAATCATTTGTCAGTTGCTTCATTTGCAAATCTTTTCTCCCATTCTGAGGGTTGTGTTTTCATCTTGCTTATGGTTTCCCTTGTTGTGCAAAAGCTTTTACGTTTCATTAGGTCTCACTTATTTATTTTTGTTTTTGTTTCCATTTCTCTAGTAGGTGGGTCAAAAAGGATCTTGCTGTGATTTATGTCATAGAGTGTTCTGCCTATGTTTTCCTCTAAGAGTTTGATAGTGTCTGGTCTTACATTTAGGTCTTTAATCCATTTTGGGTTTATTTTTGTGTATGGTGTTAGGGAGTGTTCTAATTTCATTATTTTTATAGCAATACAATCCTACCTCAAGAAACAAGAAACATCTCAAATGAACAACATAATCTTACACCTAAAGCAATTAGAGAATGAAGAACAAAAAATCTCCAGAGTTAGCAGAAGAAATCATAAAGATCATATTAGAAATAAATGAAAAAGAAATGAAGGAAATGGAGTTTAGAACTTTTAACTGGAGTGCATGTTTAATGTTTGAAAGTGATGAAAAAGTTTGAACAAAAGCCCTGAGATCCAGTTGAGGTCTTAGGAAGGGATTGGACAGTGGACAGAACATAGTAGAAAGCAGTGACTAGAGAAAAATAGCACTTCACATTTACTCTCCACTGAATTGAAGCTTCTTAATAAACTGGTACACAGCTCTGCTGAGAATACAAAAGAAACAGAAACACATAGAGTACAGTTCCAATCTAGAGACAGATATAGGAGAAGGAACAGGTGAGCTGTGAGTGTGGGGGCTGAGCAGGAGGGGGCAGGCATTGGATATACAGAGTAAAGATATAAAACTCTTGCCCATCCAAAGTTATTTATGTAGGTGTAAATCTTGAACCAAGGTTTCGAAATCAGCCTCAAACCTTTCTGAATGCCATCCCTCAGTAGAACTGGGGAAGGATACTTCGAGAGCTCACTTCTACTACTGCTACTCACAGGCATTGGCAGTACCAAAGGAGGCAGTTATACCTATGATATAGTTGTCACAGCAGATACACACAAAGCTGAATGACTACAGGTTCACTTCCAGGAAAACTCCTGAAGCATCAGTAGAAGAGGAACTAGTTCAGAATGTTTCTCTAGTCATACCAATGATCTTTCCATACCAATTACATGGGAACTGGGCTAGACACCAGGCAGTTTTCTGATTTGTTTTGAAATGAAAGGTAGAGGATATCAGAATGCATGCCTTTACTCCAGTGGGATAAGAGGCACTCGACCAACCCGTGTACCTTATCTTGAGCAGCTATGCCAAGTACTCACCTGACCCCAAAGTATTGCTCCACACTTAGATCTTCTGAAGGTATCTCTTCTGAAAGGTCAGTGGTGCTCCCAGAAAATATGTATGATATGAACATTAGCTGGCTCTCTAATTACTGCCATCAACACAGCCTGTATCTAGCAAAAAAACCTTTTCTCTCAACTTTTTCTCTATTCAACTCAAGCATCATTTGGATTTGTTCAACACTCATTAATTTCGGATATCCTGAAATTACCTTGGAAAATCCAAAGCCCTCTTTAAAGAAAGATGGTTGAGATATATAAATAGTAAAAGTATTAGAGAACAATGAATGGAAAACAGTCTTCCAGAGAGAAGTGTTTCCAACCATGTGAGTCATTGGTAATGCTGGAGGAAGTCGTCAAATGGACATGACTGCCTTTTGGCCCCAGAACTGGACCTGGGCTAAAGGAGGCTCCTCACCTCTCCCCCATCCTTGGAATGCACCCTCTGCCCACTGTTCCCATGGTGGGAGATGGCTTCAAGGATGCAGCCTTGAGAGAGTAATGGTTTGGTGAGACCATCTGGACAGTGTAGGAGACTGAACCCCATTAAGGCCTCTCTATAAACTCTTACTGTTCTGGCAGGTGGGGGCAGGATCTACTAGTCTTGGGGCACACAAGACAAGCCTCCAGTGTAACTTCTCTTCTTCTTAATACCACCAGCTACGAATCTGGAGTGGCTGCCTCTGTATTTGGGGCCTGTTTGCAAACCAAGAGGTAATGTTAGTGTTTACTTGTTATTTCCCTGGATTTAGCCACTAGATTATATTCGGAACCCTGAAGAATTGTTGAACAAAAAAACCCCAAAACAAATGAAATATACTTTTTCCTGGCTAATATCCTCACGTATTTGAAAGATCTCCCAGTTTTATACGGTTTGTGGCAATACTTCCTCATGTCAAATTAAAAAAAAAATAATAACTTTCAAGGGCTCATTTTTCTCATATTTAGCACAAGAAACATAATGCCAGTCTAGTATCTGTCACTGAGTTGTTGTGTGGGCCAAATAGAACAGTATAACTGAAAGTCTATTTTAAACTATGAAGTAGTTTACATATTTTAGTATCTACTAAAGTATGTGAGGGTGAAATTGCTCATAGTATGTTTTTGTTTTATAATTTAATTTGTTCATGTGTGATTCACATTTTGTACAGTAAGGGCAAAATGAATGAGAAAATAATATTGTATTTTTTAATGCAAACATTTAACTCAGTCCTTGCAAGTTCTGCTTCAACAGAAGAAAGTCTCGAAAGAGCCAAACAGGCTGCTATTGCTGGAATTCTTCTTGCTCTCTGTTCTTTAAAGGAACTAATATTAATTCAACCTTCAAGGATGAATGAACAAAATCTTTAGGATCTACTTCTTTGCTACACGGGAATATAAACACAATAATGAGGATGAAAGGGACTACTCAACTTAAGACATTCAACTTGAGAATTTGGGGTATTATTGAGATAAATGAGATATTATTGAGATAAATACATATTATTGAGATAAATGGCTAAACAAGATTCTGTTATACCAAGATTAAATCACAATGCCCAGCACAATTATGTCTTCAATGTGGGCTTGAAATAAAATTATTCAACTTTTATGAAATAAGAAAATGCCATAAAAAATGCACCAATGTTGTTTTCCATCCAAATATTGGTCATATATTCCTTGGAATCAGTTAAGCCATTGGAAAAGAGATCATGCAAAACATTGGTGTTGGAAATTCAAGTATTTAGTTACATGGATATGGCAATATTTCTTCTTATCTCCATACCTGCATAAAATTAATCTATCTCCCTCAGAGGATCACCACATTTCCCTCTTTTCCTTGTACAGGTGGCCTTTCTCTCTCTTTCTATTCCCTTTGCCTAAGATCTCTTCCTCCTTCCTTTCTATCATGCCCTCATTTTCTATACTATTATATAGAACTTTAAGTACTTTGTGCGATTTATGGCATTGTCTTTTTTTTAATTTTATAATTGTGTTATCATAATTTATTAATATATATATATATTTCAAAATATTTTACATAATTTTTCTCTCAGTGTTATATGTTTGAGATTTAACCATGTTTCATATATAGCTGTATTCAATTCATTTTAACAGTTTATTCTGTCCTTTTAATTTACATAATTTATTTATCTGTTTTGCTTTTGTTTCTGTGATTCACCTATGTTGAAAAATATACCTAGAGTTCATTTGGTTTCACCTCTGTAAATTATTTTATTTAGAAATGGCCAACAATTTACTTATCCATCATGCTGATATTGGGTCTTTTTGTTGTTTCCAGGTTTTTAATTTAATTTTTTTATTACTAATCATGATGCAATAACCACACATGAACACATCTCATTTATTGAATAGCCCATATCCATTCTCTGATTAATGAGAATTAAATTTTTTCTACAGTACCATATTTCAAAACTCATAATATACATATTTTTCATATTTTAACATCTCTACAATTAAGACACACCTTAAAATTGATGGCATCTTACAGTCAGTCTAAGCCAGAGGACATCTGTGATGGGAAATTTGCTATGTGCCTACTTATGCATTAATTTAGTTGTTATTCCTGGTGGCATGAAAGGATAATCATAATTCCTCAATGTTTCAGTCAACAAATCATTCAAGAATTATTCAAGGAAAAAAATATGTGTCCTAAAAGTTGCCTGAAATGTTTTATTGATAACTTTTGGTAGCATCAACAAAGTGCCAGCATTAAAACTTAAAGAATAGGTATCTGCAGCTTGGGTGAAAATTCTGGAGATAATAATGAAGCACTTTTTAAGGAAATGAGAATCACCAGCACTTTTAATGATACAAAGAATGGTAATATAAGAAAAAACATAAACATTGATAACTCTGAGTGGAAAAATAATTCAGAAGATTCAGACTCTGAATGAGAAAATATTTCCATAATATCTTAGTCAGTTTATTGCACTTATAATTTTCTTTATATGTACGCACAGGTATATGTTTGTATGTGTGTATATATATATGTATATACATACACACATACACATGTACATGTAAGCCTAAGAGGTTTTTTTTTTTTTTTTTTTTTTTTTTTTTGCGGTATGCGGGCCTCTCACTGTTGTGGCCTCTCCCGTTGCAGAGCACAGGCTCCGGACGCGCAGGCTCAGCGGCCATGGCTCACGGGCCTAGCCGCTCGGTGGCATGTGGGATCTTCCCAGACCGGGGCACGAACCTGTGTCCCCTGCATCGGCAAGTGGACTCTCAACCACTGCGCCACCAGGGAAGCCCCTAAGAGTTCTTTTAGTAAGTATAAAAGTAACTGTTTATGCACGTTTGATATTAGTAAACGTTTAGGTATATAGTTTAATTGACAGTCAAAGTATATATATTTAGATGTAATGAAATTGGGTATATTATTTTAAGTGTTGATATCTGGTATCAGCCTTGTTCTTCAAAATTGTCTTGTGTATTCAAGGCCCTTAGTTTTACCACACGAATTTTATGATAAATTTACAATCTTGTTGGATTTCTTTTGGAAGTCTATCAATGCATAGTTATGGGGGAAATTCAACCTTACAATATATGTTTTCTTCAATAAAGCTTTATAATTTTCTCTATGAAGTTCTGACATATTTTCAGATAAGTTTAATCATTGTTATCATAGATAATTTTTATTTTAAAAGCCATCAATTTAAAATAATATTTTCTAATTGCTGGTATATATAAATGACATTGATTTTTATATATTGAGTTAGAAACAAGCAGTCTTATATTTTCAGATTTATTTATTATTTATTGCTTCATTTATTAAATGCTATACAGAAATTTATTAATGACCTCCCCCATATAATTCTGTATTATTTTCTGAACAAATTTTATAATTTTGCCAATAGCAGTTATGTTATTTCTTCTGGAACAAATTCTTTATTAACATCTTTATTGGAGTATAATTGCTTTACAATGATGTGTTGGTTTCTGGTGTATAACAGTGAATCAGCTATATGTGTACTTATATCCTCATATCTCCTCCCTTTTGCATCACCCTCCCACCCTCCATATCCCACCCCTCTAGTTGGACACAAAGCACAGAGCTGATTTCCCTGTGCTAAACAGATGCTTCCCACTAGCTATCTATCTAAAATTTGGTAGTGTACATATGTCCATGCCACTCTCTCACTTCATCCCAGCTTACCCTTCCCCATTCCTGGGTCCTCAAGTCCATTCTCTACATCTGCGTCTTTATTCCTGTCCTGCCCCTAGGTTCTTCAGAATCATTTTTTAATTTTTATTATTATTATTTTTTTAGATTCCATATATATGTGTTAGCATATGGTATTTGTTTTTCTCTTGCTGACTTATTTCATTCTGTATGACAGACTCTACCTCTACTCACCTCACTACAAATAACTCAATTTTGTTTCTTTTATGGCTGAGTAATATTCCATTGTATATATGTGCCCATCTTCTTTATCCATTCATCTGTCAATGGACACTTAGGTTGCTTCCATGTCCTGGCTTTTGTAAATAGTGCTGCAATGGACATTGTGGTGCATGTGTCTTTCTGAATTATGGTGTTCTCTGGGTATATGCCCAGTAGTGGGATTGCTGGGTCATATGGTAATTCTATTTTTAGTTTTTTAAGGAACCTCCATACTGTTCTCCATAGTGGCTGTATCATTTTACATTCTCACCAATAGTGAAAGAGGGTTCCCTTTTCTCCACCCCTCTCCAGCGTTTGTTGTTTGTAGATTTTCTGATGATGCCCATCCTAACAGGTGTGCAGTGATACCTCATTGTAGTTTCGATTTGCATTTCTCTAATGATTAGTGATGTTAAGCAACTTTTCATGTGTTTGTTGGCAATCTGTATGTCTTCTTTGGAGAAATGTCTACTGAGGTCTTCTGCCCATTTTTGGATTAGATTGTTTTTTTTGATATTGAACTGCATGAGCTGCTTGTATATTTTTGAGATTAATCATTGTCAGTTGCTTCATTTGCATATATTTTCTCCCATTCTGAGGGTTGTCTTCTCATCTTATTTATGGTTTCCTTTGCTGTGCAAAAGCTTTTATGTTTCAGTAAGTCCCATTTGTTTATTTGTGTTTTTATTTCCATTTCTCTAGGAGGTGTGTCAAAAAGGATCTTGCTGTGATTTATGTCATGGAGTGTTCAGCCTATGTTTTCCTCTAAGAGTTTTATAGTTTCTGGACTTACATTTAGGTCTTTAACCAGAAACAAGCAGTCCTGATGAATTCTCTTTTTGAATTTTATTTTATGTATTTTTTTATACAGCAGGTTCTTATTAGTTATCTATTTTATATATATTGGTGTATATATGTCAATCCCAATCTCCCAATTCAACCCACCATCACCATCCAGCTCTGCCGCTTTTCCCCTATTTTTCACCCTTAAGTTTAATATTAAAAAAAAATTGGAGATACTCTTCATGAGGAAAGGGTTTGTTAAAAGATCATAGATTATTTTTTCAATCGTGAAAGGTTGTTGAATAATATCAAATGTTTTTATAATTTCAGATGATTATATAGGATTTTTTTCCTTTGATCTGCTAAGTAGTGAATTCCATTAATATATTTTTAATTTGTAAAATATCTTCATATTCTTGGGATATTCTCAAATTGACATATGTGTATGTTTGAACACACTGCAGGATTCCATTTTCTGCTGTAACACAGGCTATATATTTTAATGGCTATATAAAAGTACTCTAAAGTCCAACTATCATGTTTCAATACGAGATTTATCACTTACCAGCTAATTGACCTTGAGTCAGTTTCTTAATCACTCCATATTTCAGTTTCCTTATGTATAAAAATAAGTATGATGAAAATAATAGTCCATCTTTCATAAGAGTAATTTGATTCATGTGACAATATTTCATACCTTATAAGATGACCTGCATAATAATTAACATATAATTATTTCTTATGTAAAAGTAAACAACATTTGGGGGGACTTTAGTTAGATATGCCTATTGTTATTTCTTTTTAAATACCATCTATCATTTTTTCTGATTTAAGTAAGAGATAACACTAAATTTTCAAATGATTTAAGAAGTAGCCACTTTTTTTAAACAACCCTATAGAGTTATTATTTGCATACAACAAGCTGCACGTATTTAAAATGTACTATTTGATGATTTAAAATATGTATCCAAAAGCAAAATTATCACCACAATCAAGATACATCACTCCCTCGAATTTTCTTGTGCTCATATGTAATTCCTTTTTCCTGCCCCACTGGGTTCATCTATTCCTCAAGTAAGAATCGATCTGCTTTACCTCATTGTGGATTAGTTTGCATTTTCTGAAATCTTATCTAAGTACAATACTACAGTAAGTATTCTTTATTATTTGGCTTCTTTCATTCAGCACAATTACTTTGAGATCCATTGATGCTGTTGCCTGCATCAATACCTCATTTTTTTTTATTCCCAAGTGGTATACCATTGTGTAGAGATACCACAACTGGTTTCACCATTCACCTTTTGAGGAACATATGGATTGCTTAAGTTTTTGGTTTGTTACAAATAAAGATGATATGAATATTCATGTGCAAGTCCCTGTGTGGACATATGATTTCACCACTTCTCGTGGGTAGATACCTGGGAGTGGGATGTCTTGGTCATATGGTAGATGAATGTTTAACTCTTTTGAAAACTGCCAAACAATTTCCCAAATAGTTGTACTGTTCTATATCCTCACAAGCAGTGTATGAGAGTTCACTTCTATCACATGATCAACCTCTTCCTAATTTTAGACATTCTAATACAGGTGTATAGAAGTTTCTCATTGTGGTTTTAAATTGCATTTTCCTAGTGGCAAATGGTATTAAGCATTTTTTTTCCTATACTCATTTGTCAGCTGTGCATCTTCTTTGGTGAAGTTTGTGTTCAAATCATTTGTCCATATTTTTACTTGATTGTTTCCATTCTTATTATTGAATTCCAAGAGTTATTTTTCGTATTTTAAATAAAAGTCTTGTACTAGAGATATGTCTTGCAATTATTTTCTGCCAACAGAAATTTAGGCTTGTGTTTTAATTCTCTTAGCAGTATGTATCAAGGAGCCTAGGTTCCTAATTTTGATCAGTTCCAATTCACCAATTTGTCTTTTATATTCTGTTCTTTTGTAATGAATCTGTTTGCCTAATCTCAGATCACAAAGGAGCTCTATGTTGTAAATGTTTCATACTTTTCAGGTATTTTTTTTAACTCTATGATTAATTTTGAGTTAGCTTTTGTATATGGTATAAGATAAGAATCAACATTCATTTCTTTGTAAGTAATATACAATTTTTCTAGCACCATTTGTTGAAAGAGCTATCTGTTGTCCACTGAATTGCCTTCATGCCTTGTATGAAAATCAGTTCTCCATATATGTGTAGGTCTACTTCCAGACTCTCTTTTGATCATTAAATCTATGTGTCTATCTCTTCATCAAGACCACATTATCTTGATAATTGTAGATTTATAATAAACCTTGAATTCAGGTAGTTTTTGTCCTTTAAATTTACTCTTCTTTTTGAAAGTTGTTTTGGGTATTCTAGGGCTTTTGCATTTCTATGAAATTTTAGGTTTTGCTTGTCAATTATTACAGCAATTCTGGAATTTTTATTTGGATTGTATTAAATCTATACACTAATTTGTGGGAAGTTTTCTGACTTATCGGCAAAGCATCTCTCCTTTTGTCTATGTGTTCTTTAATTTTACTCAGGATTTTTTAGTTTTTAGCATACAGGTGTTATAGATCTCTTGCCACATTTAACCCTAAGTATGTTACATTTTTGGAAATATAGTAAATGATAATTTAAATTTTAAATTTCTCAATTTTTGTTGCCAGTATGTAAAAGTAAAATTGTTTCTTGGACATGATTCTTCTGCGTGGCAAACTTATTAAATATACATATTTGCTTTAGTAACATTTTGTAGATCTTATCAGACTTTTTACATATTTATATTTTATCTGCAAATAAAAAAAAAGGTTTAACATTTTTTTTCTTTTTAATTAGGTGCATTTATTTCTTTTACTTGTGTTGTTGTACTGGCTAGAACTTCCGGTACAATGTGGAATAGAAATTCTGAGAGGTGGCATCCCTATTTTGTTTTTTATCCTAAGAGAAAAGTGTTTAGTCTTTTACTGTTAAGTATGTAATTTTTCATAGATACCTTTTATTAAGTTGAGGAAGTTTCCTTCAATTCCTAGTTTTCTCACTGTCTTTTTTTTTTCAGTACGTGGGCCTCTCACTGTTGTGGCCTCTCCCATTGTGGAGCACAGGCTCCAGATGCACAGGCCCAGCGGCCATGGTTCATGGGCCTAGCCGCTCCACAACATGAACCCCTGTCCCCTGCATCAGCAGGTGGACTCTCAACCACTGCGCCACAGTGAAGTCCTCTCACAGTCTTTATCAAGAATAGATGTTGAAAATTTTCAGGTGTGTCTACTTAGATGCTTATATGAGTTTACTTTTTTAGTTTCTTAATTTTGTGAATTAAATGATTTATTTTCAAATATTAAACCAACCATCAATACATGAGATAAAATACACTTGATCATGGTATATTTTCATTCTCATTTCATATATTATAGGAATTGCTAAAACTTTATCTTGAATATTTACATTGAGAGATATTTATTTGTAGTTTTCTACTTTGTCAGTCTTTGTCTCGTTTTAGCATCAAAGTAATGCTAGTCTTGCTGAGCAGGAGACACCCTCAATTTTTTACATGAGTTGTGTAAAATTAGCATTAATTCTTTCTTAAATATTTTGTAGAATTTATCAAAGTGGTTATCTGGGCCTGTAGTTTTCTTTGTTGGAAAGTTTCAAACTACAAAATTAATATTTTTATTATAAATAAGATTATTTAAGTTATTAGCTATAGAGAACAATTTTGGTAGTTCTTTTTATTCAACGAAATTTTCCACTTAATCTGAGTTGTCTAGTTTACAGGCATGAAGTTGTTTATAATATATCTTTATTATCCTTTAACTATCTGTAGAATGTATACTGATGTTACCTCTCTTACTCCTGATATTGGTAATTTGTGTCTCCCTGCCCCATCTTGTTCTTATTCCTAATAAAACTAGAATGTTATCCATTTTATTGATAGTCTCAAATAATCAACTTTGGTTTATGTCCTGTTGATCAACTCATTTTTCATTATGCTTCTCTCGGTAACATTATTGCTTTGAAATATACTTTGTGTGATACAAAAATGAACACTCCAGGGTTTCTCTGGTGGTGCAGGGGTTGAGAGTCCACCTGCTGATGCAGGGGACACGGGTTCATGCCCCGGTCTGGGAGGATCCCACATGCTGCAGAGTTGTTGGGCCTGTGAGCCATGACTGCTAAGCCTGCACTCCCGAAGCCTGTGCTCTGCAATGGGAGAGGCCACAACAGTGAGAGGGTCCACGTATGGCAAAAAAAAAAAAAAAAAAGAACACTCCAGGTTTCTTTTGACGAGTGTTAATGTGAAAGACCTTTTTTTATATACATAAAGAAGGTATATATACATACACACACACACACACACATATATATATGTCTTATGTCTATATGTGTATCTATATATGTCTTTTTGTTTCTAGAGCAGTTTTATATTTTATTGTTTTTTTTATTTTTTAACATCTTTATTGGAGTATAATTGTTTTACAATGATGTGTTAGTTTCTGCTTTATAACAAAGTGAATCAGTTATACATATACATATGTTCCCATATCTCTTCCCTCTTTCATCTTCCTCCCTCCCATTCTCCCTATCCTACCCTATAGGTGGTCACAAAGCACCGAGCTGATCTCCCTGTGCTATGCGGCTGCTTCCCACTAGCTATCTATTTTACGTTTGGTAGTGTATATATGTCCATGCCACTCTTTCACTATGTCACAGCTTACCCTTAACCTTCCCCATATCCTCAAGTCCATTCTCTAGTATTTTTGTGTCTTTATTCCCGTCTTACCCCTAGGTTCTTCATGACTTTTTTTTTCTTAAATTCCATATATATGTGTTAGTATATGACATTTGTTTTACAATTTCTGACTTACTTCACTCTGTATGACAGCCTCTAGGTCCATCCACCTCACTACAAATAACTCAATTTCGTTTCTTTTTATGGCTGAGTAATATTCCATTGTATATATG